>NC_138869.1:31392064-32093489 GCF_965194805.1 Balaenoptera borealis | reverse complement strand
ATCATTCACTTATGTGTTCTTTCCCTTTCCTTCTCCCCAGGTAAATTCAGTTTCTGGAGGGTGGAAACCAAGTCTTAACTTTCTCTTCCGGTGGGTTGCCTTTCCTTGCCTCCTTCCCTGACATCAGGCTGAGTGAGTAGTCCAGGAACTAATTCTTAGTGGTCAGGTGAAAAGGCATGTGTGGAATCAGAAGAGCTACCTTTTGCTTGAATCAGAAGACTTGCTTTGGAATTAGAGAAGGTGAATGAGGTGCAGGGAGCTGGAAAGAGGATTTCAGAAAGGAGATTTTGCTAATTGTAATTAGTGCTAAACAGAAGTTGGTATACTTCTGTAGTTTTCCGTTGTCAATCACTTTGGATGATAATTTTTTTTTTTTGCTATTATTTTTAAGTGACAGATTGCAGTACATGTTTCAGGACCTGCCACCCATTTTGATTTGAAAGATTATGTTGTCGGAATTTTAGACAGTGTGGGTAAAGACCTAATTTTACTAAATAACAAGGACTTATGAATCTTGTAAATTACTTTCCTCTTGCCATGGAAAGTGTTTTTCTCTGATTTATTATGCAAATTATGGTAAATCCTAGAACTGAGCAAAGTAAAACCATTTCATGTCTTTTAGAATCTGTTTTCTAGTTTTGCTCATTCTGTAACAGTCTAACCTTAATAGGCAAGAAGTATAAATTGTGTGAATTACTGAGCAAAGATAAAGGACAGTATATTTTGGTTATTTCCTGTTAGCAACCAGCCTCTTAATGAATCAGATTAAGTGCCTCAGTCACTTCCTTTTTTTACAAGTTGTCTTTAGGAAGGCACATTTGCACCCTGAGTACAATAAAAGGAAATTAGTATTTTGCTACTTTTACTAAAAGTAATAATATTCCTATTTTCCTGTCATAGAGTTTCAGGTATCACCCCCTGCAGCTGAAGAAGAGACTAATTTTCCACTGTGTCTTTTTTTTTTTATAATTTTTTTTAAATTTAATTAATTAATTTATTTATATATTTTTATTCCTGATTGTGTTGGGTCTTCGTTTCTGTGCGAGGGCTTTCTCTAGTTGTGGTGAGCGGGGGCCACTCCTCATCGCGGTGCGCGGGCCTCCCACTGCCGTGGCCTCTCTTGTTGGGGAGCACAAGCTCCAGACGCGCAGGCTCAGTAGTTGTGGCTCACGGGCCCAGTTGCTCCGCGGCATGCGGGATCCCCCAAGACCAGGGCCCGAACCTGCGTCCCCTGCACCGGCAGGCAGACCCTCAACCGCTGCGCCACCAGGGAAGCCCCTCCGCTGTGTCTTAATATCAGGGAATATCACATGCCTATCAAGCTGATAAAAGAGGGTTTCCTTGATTGCTAATAATGGGATGGATTCTGAAAGCCTTAGTCAAAATTTGGCTTTGGAAGGCTACTACAGGTTTATTTTCAGGATGAAGGAAAAATGAGACAACCAACTTGGAAAGGGCAGGAACCAGGACGGGGGAGCTAACTGGCCAACGGGGTATTGGAAAGAGTTGGCCCCTCCTGTGTCTTGGTTTTAGGGATAACGCTCAGCTCAAGAACAAGATGCATTTCTGGGAGAGGTTCTGGTTGGCTTGGCAGGGTGGGACAGGATGCCTGCATGGATAATGCAGGGGAAAATTGGGGGATTATAACCTGGAGAAGTGGGGGGGAAAGGACCATGAAGTTAACTACAGCTGGAGGTGTCTTTCTCTTAAGGTTATCCGTTTCATGGCTTCAATCATAGAGTGGATTGCCAAATCTTGAAGCAGGAAGGGCTCCAAATCCCTCCTGGAAATGAGTGGGTGACTTGTTCAGGGGGTGCTACAGCTGTGGGTGATGCTCAGGTTAGTTTTCGTTACCTTTGCATCTAGCATCAGGCTAAGAGAATTTGGTTCCTGAGTGATGTTGTCTAACATTGGGAAAGAAAATCTCATTCAGTTAGCAGAGATAAAGTATTGACAAGGCAGTGGAGTGGATGCTTACCAATACAGGCCTTCTATAATTGGAAAGGAGCAAAGACGACGTGAAGAAAGCTTCCAGTTGCTGTTTGTAGAGGCTGAGTAAAGGACTACCTGTGAAAGGCTTCACCTGTTCCAGGACTATAAATAACACTTGACTAAACAAACATCCAAGGGATTAGTAGCAGGCAGGGTATGTCTATTCCTAAATTTTACTGCTAAGCACTGAATGCAGCCTCTAGTATTTATTCAGAAAATGCCATTGTTTGGGGGCACATCAGAGGCACTGTTGGCCCGACTGCTTTCTTGGATACTCAGAGGTTCTCACTTTACCCAGAAACCCAAAAGGAGAGGCAGCTGAGCTCAGGAGCCACTCCTGGGGGACCAAACTCTCTCCAACTCTTTTTCAATTAGGACCCACCCTTTCATAAGGTTTTGGGTTTGCAGAGGGTGAAGTATAGCATGGTGGTTCCAAGTATGGTTTTGGGATTAAGATGAGATTTGGATGTGAATCCTGACCCTCCCACTTAATAGCTGTGAATGTGGGCAAGTTTCTAACCTCTTTGGGCCTCTGATAGATTTGCTTAATTAAGGTTCATTTCCTCCTCCTTCCTTGTAACTGGATCTTTGTATCAATATTATTGGGGATTACAAGGAACCTAACAAAACCCCTTGCTTTATTACCTTCCCATGCGAATAGGGATGGTTGATGAGTTACAAGCAGAAGTTGTTGTCTGGGGTTTCCAGGAAAGTTGTTCTGAAGGGATTCATTCAGCTGGGAAGTGTGCTCTTTTTGATATTTCATATTTTGCATTTTTTTTTTTTTTTTTAAGTCTGGGATGGGACCTGAGAATTGGCATTTCTTTTTTTTTTATATTTATTTTTGGCTGTGTTGGGTCTTCGTTTATGTGCGAGGGCTTTCTCTAGTTGCGGCAAGTGGGGGCCACTCTTCATCGCGGTGCGCGGGCCTCTCACTGTCGCGGCCTCTCTCGTTGCGGAGCACAGGCTCCAGACGCGCAGGCTCAGTAGTTGTGGCGCACGGGTCTAGTTGCTCCGCGGCATGTGGGATCTTCCCAGACCAGGGCTCGAACCCGTGTCCCCTGCATTGGCAGGCAGATTCTCAACCACTGCGCCACCAGGGAAGCCCCATATTTTGCATTTTTGATGTGAAATACAGATGTGATAGCTTGGAGCTACAGCCGCCATTTTGAGACCATGAGGGAAAGGCCAAGGGAATTGCAGAGATGGGGGCATCTTTTACCTGCAGCTGCCTACCTCCACACTTCCTGTTATATGAAATAAATCAACCCTTATGTCTTTAAGTCTCTGTAATGGGTCTCTGATAGTAGCATCAAAATATAGTTTCTGCCTCCTACACTATTGGTGGGAAGGTAAGTTGGTGCAGCCACTATGGAAAACAGTATGGAGGTTCCTCAAGAAACTAAAAATAGAGTTGCCATATGATCCTGCAATCCCCCTCCTGGGCATGTATCTGTAGATAACCATAATTCAAAAAGATACATGCATCCCAGTGTTCATTGCAGCTCTATTTACAATAGCCAAACATGGAAACAACCTAAATGCCCACTGACAGATGAACAGATACAATGGAATACTATTCAGCCATGAAAAATGAAATAATGCCATTTGCAGCAACATGGATGGACCTAGAGATTATCATACTAGTGAAGTAAGTCAGAAAGAGAAAGACAAATACTGTATGATATCACTTATATGTAGAATCTAAAATATGACACAAATGAACTTATCTATGAAACAGACTCACAGACATAGAGAACAGACTTGTGGTTGCCAAGGGGGAGGGGGTGTGGGAAAGGGAAGGACTGGGAGTTTGGGATTAGCAGATGCAAACAGAATCATATACAGAATGGATAAACAAAAAGGTCCTACTGTGTAGTACAGGGAACTATATTCAATATCCTGTGATAAACCATAATGGAAAAGAATATGGAAAAGAATGTATGTATGTATGTATATATATACATATATATATGTATTACTGAATCACTTTGCTGTACACTAGAAATTAACTCAACATTGTAAATCAACTATACTTCAATCAAATAAATTTAAAAAAAAAGAACGTAGGTTCCGATATCAAACCTCATATTCCCTGTCTGCAAAATGAGGATAGTAGAATTTATGCTGTGGGGTCATTCTGAAGGCTTAAAGACAGCATGTGCAAAGTATTGATTGGCAGCCGCTACTTTTGTTTTGAAATTACACTGCTAGCATTATCACATATAACATACATATTACAGATATAGGTAAATGTATTAGAACCCTAAGATTGCTATAACAAAGTACCACAGACTGGGTGGCTCAAACAGCAGAAATTTATTGTCTCACAGTTCTGGAGGCCAGAAGTCCTACATCAAAGTGTCTGCAGGATTGGTTCCTTCTGAGGGCTGTGAGGGAAGGATCTGCTCCAGGTCTCTCTCCTTGACTCGTAGATGGTTGTCTTCTCTCTGTGTCTTCACATTGTCTTCCCTCTATGCATGTCTGTGTCCAGATATCCCCTTTTTACAAAGACACTAGTCATACTGGATTAGGGCACCCTAATGACCTCATTGCAACTTGATTACCTCTGTAAAGACACTATCTTCAAATAAGGTCACTTTCTGAGTTACTGAGGATATATCCAATATACCCTTTTTGGGGGGACACAATTCAACCCATAATGGTACATATGTAACACATTATCAGTGAAGTTTTAGTCTCTCACTCTTTTTCTGATTACAAAAACTCTTTACTAAAAAAGTCAAATATTCTTTATGAAAAATTGCCCCCCCCGCCAAGTGTCCTTTTTTGCAAATGACTTTTAACTTAGTTATCTAGATCCTGGCATCAGCGAGGGCTTCTGAATTCATTGTAGTTTTAAGGCAGTGATTTGTCAGTTCTCATGGCTCTCTTGGATTCAGGTATTCTCTTGGGTAGGTTTTAAGCTCATTACTGAGAAACACAAGAGTCTACTGTGTGTTAGTCCACAGTCTTTAGAATTCTTTAGAATAAGGTATTTATGTGGCCAGTCATACATGAGGGCTGTTTGGTACTCTTGGTGAATTCATGTGACAGCGATGTCCCAGAGTGTGACCCTACTGTGTGCCCAAGTCTCGCTGCCCCAGGTTACAGCATCTATAACAATATCTCTAAACATCTCGGCCTCCAAGCTGAATTCAGTAATGGAGGACTTGTTTAAATCCCGTTCTGAGTATAAGCATTTAAAAATGCTGAAGTTTCCACCGTTGGAGAATTTCTTCAACTCTATTTAACTCTGGAAAAAAATGTTAGCCCAGTGTTCTTACAGCTGCTTTCTTTTTCTTTGCAAATATTTCAGACATTGGGACGATTACCTCTGGAGTGAGGCAGAGTACTTTATGCATTAAATAAATAACTTTCCTGTCTTGACAGGGTTTTTTTTGAAGATCACTTTTAGGTGACATTATGTGCTTGGAGGGGCTTGTCTTCAAATAAAAGGCATAATTGAAATACAGCTGAATAGGAATCAAGAGTGGGGTTCAAGTATAAGGTAAAATTGATGACATCCCTTATTGCTTTATAGATGAATTACTTTTATGGTGGCCTATTTTAGTTTAAAAACTAAAAATGCGTTTTTCTACACTCTAATCGTCCGTCCTGACAGCAGCAAAAAAGAAAGGCTGTTCCCCACCCCCCACTTCCTTACCACTGGTAGTAGAAATTGCTTATTGCTTGAAAATCTATATTTGCCTGCTGGTTTGCCGTTAAAAAGGGATTCTGTAACCTGAATTCCATTTTTTATTTAACATAAAGGGTTGTATTTTCCGTATTGGCAGGTCGTGGCATGGGTAGGTGACTTGAATGCGGTCTTTTTCATTGAGTGTTACTGTTCAAAACCTATGTGTGTCAAGGAACTGGGAAGGTTTGCATCTGAGCAGGAAGAAGGTGATATTAGGGTTAGTTCTCTGCATCCACCCAATAATTAACCTTCTCAGAGTAAGGAGCTCATCCAAGGGAGGAAGATCACCCCTCTTTAACTGATGTGCTATGTCTTGCAGCCGGACGCCAGTGTTCTAGCAATGTCAGGAGCAAAAGCTTTGCGGGGGTGGGGAGGAAGGCGGATTGACAAATCATTAAATTGTCATTCAGTATAATTTACATGGTCCATCTCACCACCTATGATGTATTCTTGGAAAAAAAGAATAATAAATGGAATCAGCTCCAGCTTCTCCATCAGGTGCTGGGGATAGAGCATAATGTAAAAAGGACACACCTGGCATGCCATTAGCAAAACCCAGAATGAGGGAAATTTTATGCTTTAAATGATCCCCTTTGTTCAACAAATATATTGAACAGTTAAAAGAGGCAGAGAAGAACCTTTGGATAAAAAGAGCTTAAAGAGACATATCAACCAAATGCAGCATATGGACTTTGGATCCTGATATGATCAAATCAGTGTTAAACTTTTTTTTTTTTTTTGAGCTGGGGAAATTTGGATTAGATATTATCTGACTTATGGCATTTTTGTTACTTTTTTAGGTATAGAAAAGATAGTAGTGTTGTAATTACATTTTAAAAGAGTCCTTATATTTTAGTGATAGATACTGAATTAGATACGGGGGAAATTACGATGTCTGGAATTTGCTTCAAGTTAATCCAGTTGGAGTAGGGAGTGGGTTGGGGTAAAAAGAAGTAAGATTTTCCATATATGTTAATCGTTGAAGGCAGGAGATAGATAGGTGGGGACTCTTCTATTTTTGAATGTTTGAAATTTTCATAACAGAAAATTGAATCATATGAATGACCTACCTGTGTTCTATTCTTCATGATGGCTGCTGACTTTATAAGACCTACTTCTTTTTAAGTGTTCTTGGGATAATAAATATTTTAATATATAACTTTTTACCTCAAAGTAATCCAAACATAAATATGGTCACTAACTGTAGCAACCAAGCCTCCAAGAATTGACAGGTTTTATTTAATGACCCATTTTCCTTCATTTGAACTCAGCCCTCTGGAATAACGGGAATGTTTTATTCATCAGACTCTTTTCTTTTTATAAATTGTCGAATGCCTTGGTAGGAATTAGCAGATGTTGAATTATCAGTGGGAGGATTCTTTATTTGCTAAATGCAGTAGAAAGTCATTAAAAGAAGTTTAAAATATGAAAGAATCAAATGGGAGAACTTGGGGGGAAATGAATAAATTTGTTCTCTTGCATCCTGGGTTTATTAAGGTCAAATGAGGTGCGGCTTAATGTTTTGCAGCTTCATTGTAAACTGAGCCAAAAGGAAAATCTTTCTGCCCTTTGGTCCAACATTCCTGTGTGAAGAGAACAACAGCTACAATGGAACATTGCCAAGGTTTTTTTGGGGGGTCATACCTTAGACCGTAAGTTAAGATAGTTGAGATAAGCCAGGATTTATGTACAGATTTATCCCCGGTCTCACTGTTGTGCCATTACTTCCATTTTTGCATTTTTTTCCCATGGTACAAGGTTTTTGTTTTGTTTTGTTTTGAGTGCCCACTATGTATTCAGCTCTGGACTTAGGCACTGAGGAACAAGACAAACCAAAGTTGTATTTTTTTTTGCTCTTTTGTCTAACTTGAATATAAACTGTCTCCTGCTCCCTCTCATCTCCCCCCTTCTCACCCCCCATTCTTTTATCTTTGTTACCTTTCTCTTTTTCTGGCAACATTGCCCTATCAATTTGTAATGATGTAATCCCTAAGGTGATGGTTAGTTATTTGGATCCGGGAAAAAGCTGTGATTAAGTTGAAGCAGTTTAGAACTGGGTGAGGGTGGGGTGGAGAGCCACCATTTACCTGCTCTGACCCTGTGCCAGGTACTGCCCAAAGAAATATCTCATTTGTTCCATGTCCAAATCCTGCAAGGAAAGAACCACTCCCACTCTACAAGGAAGGAGAGGAAGCTTCGGGGAGCTTGAGTGACTTGATCAGTCCTCATGGCTCCTGAGCATGTTTGTTGGTCAGTATGCCCTCGTCTGTGCAAAACTGTGCTTTAACCAACACACCGTATACGTTCTCCAGGGTGTAGGTAATGAGGGCAGTTTTTCAGTGAAACCTCAGCCATCTGTTTTCTCCATGATGTTGCTTCTTATTGATTCTGTATGGGACGTTGAGGGGCAGGGAGGAGGGTCACCTGGGAGACAGGCTTCTGTGCCTTCACTTTGGGCACCTGCATGAATTTCAAGATGGCCTAAATTAGATGTATAACTCAGATATTTTCTGGATAGAACAGGGGCACAGGAAGGACAAACAGACACTGATAGCTTTGTGACTGTGAAATGGCTTGGCTTGCTCCTTGTCTGTACTACTGTTTGTCTTAACCACAGAGTTGAAAAGGTGTCCATGATGTGTAATACAGAGAGATCTTTGTGAACACAGCTGCTTACAAGCCCTGGGCATCGGGAGGAAAGCAATATCTTTGTCTTCTTTTTTTTTTAAAATAAATTTATTTATGTATTTATTTATTTTGGCTGCTTTGGCTCTTCATTGCTGCGCGCGGGCTTTCTCTAGTTGTGGCGAGCGGAGGCTACTCTTCATTGAGGTGCGCGGGCTTCTCATTGCGGTGGCTTCTCTTGTTGCAGAGCACAGGCTCTAGGCACATGAGCTTCAGTAGTTGTGGCATGCGGGCTCAGTAGTTGTGGTGCACAGGCTTAGTTGTTCTGTGGCATGTGGGATCTTCCCAGACCAGGGATCGAACCTGTGTTCCCTGCATTGGCAGGCAGATTCTTAACCACTGCACCACCAGGGAAGTCCCAAGCATTATCTTCTTAAGGCTTGCAACTGGTAATACTTTCGTGGTCTCTGGTAAGCAGGAGATAAAAAGAGTAAAGGTTTCTTGGAGACTGTTTTGAAGGCCTGGGGAGTTCGTGAAGTGTAGTAAGTGGATTCCAGTTGATCTAGAGGCTCTCCAAGTTAACCGGTGTTTTGAGTGTGCCTTTCTTCAGCTTTGGGCTCCTTTTGCCTTCAAGACCTCTTTTGTCAGGCTGGTGAGGAGCTTCGTGCCAGGAATGAAGCCTGGTGTTGGAGCAGAACGTTTGAAAACAGATGGAGAACAGCAACTTCAAGTAACAGACAGTAAATCATCGAATGGGAGAAGTTACTCAGGCTGGGGTACTGTGCTCAAAGACGCCAAGCATAGGCTGATGACGGAGACGGGCACTTAAGTGGTGTTTCTTGGCCACAGGGCAGTAGGAATTGTTCAGCTGGATGTGTGCTTTAAATGGGTGATGTTATTAGTAGGAAATAAAATGGTGGAGAGAGAACTGGAGGCTTGCTTCCTGGACCTTACTCTGGATCTTTTTTTTTTAATTTATTTTTATTTATTTATTTATTTATTTTTGGCTGCGTTGGGTCTTCGTTTCTGTGCAAGGGCTTTCTCTAGTTGCAGCAAGCGGGGGCCACTCTTCATCGCGGTGCGCGGGCCTCTCACTATTGCAGCCTCTCTTGTTGCGGAGCACAGGCTCCAGACGCACAGGCTCAGTAGTTGTGGCTTACGGGCCTAGTTGCTCTGCGGCATGTGGGATCCTCCCAGACCAGGGCTCGAACCCGTGTCCCCTGCATTGGCAGGCAGATTCTCAACCACTGCGCCACCAGGGAAGCCCTGGATCTTTTTGATGGAGTTGTTGGCTGGAGCAGATTTTGAGACGAGTATTCATTTAGGTAAAGGGGTTGCCATGCTCTTCATTCTGAAAGAGTTTACTTGAGCTAACTCACTTAATATGAATAGATTCCACTGTTCTGGCAATCTACCTTCCTATATGAATTAAAAAGCCACAGAGAAAGTAAACGTTTAAGTTTTTTTTCAATAAAACGTTTTAGGTACTAAACTATAAAATTCCTAGTTAAGACTTTAGCAGTCTATGCTTTCCTATTAATAGTGACTTTTTTATCCAAATCAAAAATGTTTTATCCTGTCATCCACCCCCAATCAGAAAAAGAAGTTACTATCTTTTTTTGGAGAGTTCTTTGGGGGAATCTTTTTAAAGACTGGTTTGCTACCAAGCGGGGTTCTTGGCTTTCCCCAATCAGTGGAAATGGACTAGAGGCCAGACAAGAAGTTCAGCCAAGGCTTTATTGGGGCACCTGCTGCAGCAGGGCGGAGCGAGAACAAACAACAGGTTCCCTTGGTGGCTCGCTCCCTGAGGGGGGCGGAGCTTGTTCCTTACACGGGGTGAGGGTAGGGGTGTGTCCAGGGGTCGGGCGGGAGGGGTGGCTTAGGTGTTTTGCCCACCCGTTAGGTGGTGTTGTGTGCAGGGGGCATGCGCAGTACCCTGCTTTTGCTGTCGAAACCCTACTTTTGCTCCAGGCTCTTCAAAAGTGACAGTTGGGTTTTTTTGGTCTCTTTGTATCTTTTGGGCCCAGATTTGCCCCAGCTGCGTACGCACGCAGTTATTTTTAGTCCCATACAGTTTCTCTGTATTTTGTTGCTGGAGGAGAGGTGTGTCCAGGTGCAAGCCCTGCAGCACTGCAGCAAAGGGCCCCAGGTCCCAGCCCGTCTCAGGTTCAGTGGAAGAAATTTTCCAGTTCAGTTGACATTCTTTGCAGTGTGTTTGTGGTTTGGCATGGTTCAAAATATTTATCATGTCAAGTTCCTTCGACAACAAGGGTAGAAAGAAATATTAGTGTACTTTTCCCCAAAGTGCTCTAGTAATTGTCAGCTACTTAGAAATGTATCTTTAATGAGAGAGGAGGACATCCTGCCTTTTGTGACAACACGGATGGACCTTGAGTACATTGTGCGGAGTGAGAGAAGTCAAGCAGAAAGGCAAGGACTGTGTGATATCACTTGTATGTGGAATCTAAAAAAGCCCAAATTAAAAAAAAAAAAAAAAATCTGTCTAAAGGGAGTTCCCTGGTGGTCTAGTGTTTAGGAATCGGCGCTTTCACTGCCGTGGCCCGGGTTCAGTCCTTGGTCAGGGAACTGAGATCCCGCAAGCCAAGTGGCGTGCCTGCCCCCCCAACCAAAAAAAAAATCTAAGAAAGCCCAAATTCTTTATCTCAATTAGTCATCCCCATAGGCAACAGTCCTGTAGGTAACCATTATCTCCACTTACATGTAAGAAACCCAAAGCATAGAAACGAAGCAACTTGTCTGTAGACAGAAAAGTATTAATTATACCCAGGTGTTAAGAACAAAGGACACAAAAATTAACATTTGTGCCAGTTCTGACTGAAATCTTCAACCACTGTATTATCCTCCTGGGGAATATTTCTAGATATTCCCCAGTGTTTCCTTTAGACTGGATAAGGACTTAACCATGAAGTAAGTTCTGAACACCAGATCAAGGACTTTATAGAAGGTTTAAAACATCAGCCGCCGCAAAATCTTTGCCTGATTACAGTCTAGATTCAAATCTTCTGAGTCTAGTTTTCTCTATTTAGGATGCTTGTTTCACTTGTTTTTTTGGAAAATTCTTACCCTCTAAAGTTTTAATTGAAACATAGCTTCCTCTGTGGAGCCTTTTCTGATCTCCTGAGATAGACAGGTTCTTCTTCCCCATGTAAGACCCTTGTTTCTTACACATGGCTTCCCTGAAACATGTGTTCTCATAATTATTTTCCTTAAAGTCAGTAAGTCCTATGGAGTGTGAGAGGCCATTTTTAATCTGCATAGCACAGTGGTTCTCAAACTTCAACATGAATCAGAATTATCTGGGACTCTTTTTTTTCTTTTTTTTGGCCGCGCCACGTGGCACGCAGGATCTTAGTTCCCCGACCGGGCATTGAACCCGTGTCCCCTGCAGTGGAATCGCAGAGTCTTAACCACTGGACCGCCAGGGAATTCCCCTATCTGGGACTCTTTAAAACTCAGACTACTGACCCTTCCCCCCAGAGATTCTGACTCTGTGGGTCTGGGGTGGGGTCCTCGAATCTACATTTCTCACAGCCCTGTTGCTGTCCCTACTGCTGGGCTGGACCGCAATTTGAGAACCACTCGCCTATCAGCTGACACATAACGAGTGAGGTGAACACCTGACTGTAGACTGATATTTATTCCTCAGAACAAGTTGCTAATAAGTCTTCAGTATGAAAAGTGATGAACTAGTAACAGTCAGGTGTGAAACTGGTTCCCGCACAGGGAGAAGGGATTCTCAGAAGAGATGATGGACGTACACTCCGGGTTTCATCTTCCTCTCCAATCTTCCTTATTTCGAACTGAGAGTAGAAAGTGGAAAGGGAGACTCCTAACTTTGAAAGAAAAGAGGAACTTCAGATTTCTGTGTCTTCTGCTTTGTGTCTGTAGTTACTTTGATGCATTTATCAAAAGTACAAAAACTATTTCAGTTTGCATTATTTTGGTGGGATGGATGTCACGCATTAGGAATGAGACTTGGATTTTAAACATTTTATGGAACCCATTAGATTTAAAATGATTGTCTGAGTCTACATGAAATTAAGTTAATTAATTGGTGTTCTTCAATAAAATAACTTCACATTTTGTATTATTAAAAAAATAGTTAAAAAAGCCAAACTCATAAAAAGCAGGAAAAAAATGTGGGTTACCAGGGGATGGGAGTGGGAGATAGGACAGATATTTAAGGATACAAACTGAAAACAAGTAATAAATAAGCCCTAGAGATCTAACGCACAACATAGTGACTATAGACAATATTTTGTTGTAATCAACAAATTTGCTAAGACACTAGAACTTAATTATTCCAACCACTAAAGAAAAGATAATTATGTAATGTGATAGAGGTGCAAATTAGCGCTGCAATGGCAGTCATATTGCAATATGTAAGTGTAACAAATTAACATGTTCTATACCTTAAATTCACACAATGTTATATATCAAATATGTATCTTTAAGATTAACTAAAATTCACATCTTGAGACTGGGTGCAGGACTATTGTCATTGAGGAATCAAAGCTAATGGTTATAGTTTTACTAACTTGATATTGTATAGTTATTTTAAAAAATGCCTTTATTTTGATCCTCTCGGGTTTGTTAAGTTGAGTATATTATTTTCTAAAAATTACGTTTGTTATCTACAAATACATGTTGCCAAAGTTTTTAAGCCCTTTGTTTTTGCAAACAGTTTGAGTACTGTAAGAATCTTTATTCTACTCACATGTTAAGGAGTTTCTTGCTCAGTAGAGAAAAGGGATATTGCAAACACACGGAAAGCTTCCCCTTGGTTTTTCAGTGATGTTGGCACTGGTGGTATAGATAAGAACAAGACATGGATCCTTCTTTTAAGGAATTCATAATCTGGTGACAAAGAAGGACAGGTAAATAATCAATTGCAATAAAATGATGTAGAGGCTCTGATTGTAGTCTAGAGTGCGGACAGTGGAAGTCAGTAATAGGGAGTTATCAATACTGCCAAAGTGAGATTTGAGTCAACAGTCTATAAAGTATAGAAGAAGTGATAAGATACCTAGAAAATGCTTATAATATTGGATAGAAAGTGATAAGTGTTGAAAGAGGTGGACAGATAGAGTGCTTTGTGTTTCTAGAGAAAGAAATTACTTCTCTTTTAGATTAGGGAAGCCTCAGTAAGGCTGATGATAATTTTGCTGTACATTCAGCAGCAAATTTCAGTTTGCAAAGAACTTTCAAAGTACATCATCTGCTAGTTCCACAGAAAATCTGGGGGGCAGTTGAGATATATTAGATACTGGCTTATATTAGATACTGGCAGTTGAGATATATTAGATACTGTGTGACATACTGAGGGTCACACAGCAGGTGATTACACAAACGTGTGTTTGAGTTCAGCATATCTGACCTTTTATTCCACAAAGAACCAGAGTGATCACATCATTACTTCCTTTGTTCTCTCCCCTCCTTGCCCATGGCTTCCAAGGGTAAAGGTCTTGTTCTGGATCATGGCCTGTAAGTCTCCACATGATCTGGCTCCTGTCTTCCCCCAGGACTAGCCTTGGACAAGCCCCCCTGCTTACCTTGTGTTCTGGCTGTTTCAGGAACACACCAGGCTTGTTTCCACCCCAGGATTCTTATACATGCTTTTCCAGTTGCATTGAAAGTCACCCCCAACCCGCTTCTAGATTTAGTTCATTGTTAGAATATCACCTCCTCAGGGAGGCTTCCTTGACCTCTGCATATAAAACTCACCCCGCCTTCCCATCAGTCTCCATCTCTGTTCTCTGTGTTATTTTTGTTATGACACTTAGCACTATCAGAAGTTATAATTTTCTGTTTATCTGTTTGATGACTTGTATTCCCAACTGGAATGTGAATTTTATGAAGGAGGGTGGCAGGGATTTTTTTGTTGTTCACTGCTGTTTCCCTAGTGCCTGGGATATAGGAAGTACTTGATAGGTATTTATTGAATGAACAAATGAGTCTTTAATTGCTTAAGGTATGATTGAGGTAGTTTTCCAAGAGCCAGAAATGAGTGAGTCATTGAAGTGACTTTATAACTTCCTGCTTAAAGATTGGAAATCTGGAATTTAATTGAGGATAAGGCTGATGTGAAACACAAACTTTTAATTTCATTTTTGGATGGTTCGTTGCTAATGTATAGAAATATGATTTGACTTTTGTGTATTCATCTTGTATCCTGCAACCTTGTTGATCTTAGCTCTGATAGGTTTTTTTGTGGATTCCTTAGAATTTTCTATATGCAGGATCATGACACCTGCAAATAGAGAGAGTTTTACTTCTTCCTTTCAAATCTGGAAGCCTTTTGTTCCTCTTTCTTGCCTAATTGCCCTGGCTAGAACCTCCAGTGTAGAAGTGAAAAGAAGTGGCCTCCGGAATAGAAGTGGTGTGAGAGCAGACACTGTTATCTTCTTGATCTTAGTGGAAAAGCCTACAGTCTTTTGAGTATGATGTTCGCTGTAGGTTTTTCATAGATGTCCTGTATCAGGTTGGGTAAATTTCCTTTTATTCCTCTTTTGCTGAGTGTTTTTATTATGGAAGGGTGTTGGATTTTGTCCAATGATTTTTCTGCAGAAAATTAAACTTTTAGACTAGAATACTTATTCTTTTTTAAAAAAAATTACTCTTTTTTTTTTTAAAACCAGACTGCCCTATTTTATTTTATTTTATTTTTAAAAATTTTTGGCCACACCTCATGTGGCATGCGGGATCTTAGTTCCCCGACCAGGGATCGAACCTGTGCCCCCTGCAGTGGAAACGCAGAGTCTTAACCACTGGACAGCCAGGGAAGTCTCAAGAATTCTTCCTTTTAAAGCACAGATTGCAAGATAAAACTTTCCTTCTTGACCCCTGCTCAGCAGAGGTTTGGGTGTTTCTACCTTTCCTCCCATGAGCTCCCTAACTACCTGGAGCAGCCTTTGTCATGGACTGAACTGTCCAGGAAGGATGCCTGTGCTTGCCCTCTGGAAACACTGCTAGTGATGGGATGTTTCCCTATATGTCTCAGAAACGAACTGCTGGAATGTGATGCCGTATCTGATGTGCACACGCTGCCATGTTTGTTTTCCGGGTGTGATACTGTCAAAGCACTGTTGAATGAGCGGATTCCGAGCTGTTGATATAGTTCAGACCTTGGCAGTTCTCTAATCTCCTTGAAGCTTTAGTGTTTGATTGCATTCGTTTGCCCTGCAAATAGTCAGTGGTGTAAGTGATCTCAGAGTGAGAATATATCTAAAGCCTGTATTTATAAGAGACAAGGTTCGAAGGAGAGTGGACACCTTGTAAAATACACATATGGACTTCCTGAGTGAGTAATAAAGACTTAACTTCTACTTGATGGGGCCTGTCAAACAGCCATATTACAGGCATGATTGGGTTGCGTGAGACTTCTATTCTTGATGTTAAAATAACATCCAGGAAAGTGAGTTGGTGAAAAAACAAGCTGTCAAGCATGATCGGGAAGGAAAAAGGAGGATATCCATAAAACGGTATGGTGTTAATTTAGTAAGATCAGTAGTTTGAGGCACATTAATGTTTTTGTTGGGAGCATTCTACTGTCCAACATTATACTGTGTCTTCTCCATTGTGATATTAAAATAGCACTGATATTTCTAAGACCTCTTGGTTGTTTATTGGAAAACAATATATATGTTGGGATCTCTGTTTAGGAGAGGGTTCTGTCCTTTTTAATCAGTGAATGCTACTGGGTGATATTTTAGTTTTAGTTAGAAGTTGTTATAATATAGTTCATGTAGTGTTACTAAAAATGTTGAGAGGCTATGGTGATGGCTCATACGATTAAAATCCAGTGAGATGCTGTGAGAAAGCCCTCATCATTATGTTGTTTAATTCTTACCAATTAGCTTATAATGTATAGATTTATGTTATTATTATTATTGACTCCATTTTACAAAATAAAAAACTGAGACTTGGGTTGATTGTTTCTCTAAGGCCATACTGTTAAATGGTGGAGTATGGATTTGATTCCAGGCAGCTTACCTCCACATTTTGTACTCTTCTTTAAAAAATTTTTTTTTGAAATATAGTTGATTTACAATGTTGTGTTAGTTTCAGGTGTACAGCAAAGTGATTCAGATCTATATATATGTAATATATATATACTTTCTTTTACATTCTCTTCCATTATAGGTTATTACAAGATATTGAGTATAGTTCCCTGTGCTATACAGTAGGTCCTTGTTGGTTTTCTATTTTATATATAGTAGTGTGTGTATATATATATTTTTAAATTTTTATTGGCGTATAGTTGATTTCCAATGTTGTGTTAGTAGTGTATATATTTTAATCCCAAACTCCTAATTTATCCCTCTCCCCACCTTTGCCCTTTGGTAACCATAAGTTTGTTTTCTATGTCTGTGAGTCTATTTCTGTATTGTAAATAAGTTCATTTGTATCATTGTTTTAGATTCCACATGTAAGTGATATCATATGATATTTGTCTTTCTCTGTCTGGCTTACTTCACTTAGTATGCTCATCTCTAGGTCCATCCATGTTGCTGCAAATGGCATTATTTCACTGTTTTTTTTATGGCTGAGTAATATTCCATTGTATATATATATATATATATATCACATCTTCTTTATCCATTCATCAATATACAAAAATGAAATTGAAATGGATTAAAGACCTAAATATAAAACTGAATACTATGAAACTCCTACATATTTTGTACATTCCTAATTCAGTGTCTAACTCTTCAATCACTTAGGTGTCATCTATGACAAAAATTAGAATTTTATATCTTAGAGATAGTTTCTTCAAGCTTGGAGCCCACGGTTGAAATAAATCCCTTTGGTTGTACTCTTGACCAAAAAGTCAGGTAGTCTCTGCTTAAATTCTTTCAGCACTGAAGAACTCAGTACTTCATGTTGGTGACCTTTTTCACTGTTGTGTAAGTTCTTTCTTATTTTGAGCCAATCTGAAGCTCAAGTTAGCTTTCCTAACAATTATAGTATATTGCTGTCTCTATTTAAATATATAGGCAACTAAATGCTCCGGACCTTTTTTTTTTTTTTTTGCTGGGGGGTGATGTAACAGCTCTATTGAGATGGAATTTATGTGCCACGTAATTCCCCATCTAAAGGGTTTTCTTATGTTTACAGAGTTGTGCAACCATCACTACATTCAATTTTAGAACATTTTCATTGCCCTCAAAAGAACATATACTCTTTAGCAGTCACCCCACTCCCATTTCCCCTTAACCCCTCCTAGCCCTAGGCAACTACTAATCTACTTTCTGCTTTTATAAATTTGCCTATTCTAGACATTTCCTAAAAATGAAATCGTACAATATGCAGCCTTTTGTGACTGACTTTTTTCACTTAGCAGAACGCTTTTCAAGGTTCATCCATCTTGTTGTATATATCAGAACTTCATTCCTTTTTCTGGACAAATATTAGTCTACTTATGACTGTACCACGTTATGTTTCTCCACTCATCATTTGATGGGCATTTAAGTACTTTCCACTATTCGGCTATTACGAATAATGCCTGTATTAACATTTGTTCCAAATGCTTTTTTGACTGAACGGTCTGGTCTCTTTCTGCTTCTGCACCGTATTTACTTACTGATCAATCTGAATATAATATTTTATATGGTTAAAGTCTCACATGGTTGGTTTTTAGTCTGGTTCCACCTTGCTGATTTTTTTTTTTTTTTTTAATAAATTTACGTATTTATTTTTGGCTGCGTTGGGTCTTTGTTGCCGCGTGCGGGCTTTCTCTAGTTGTGGCAAGTGGGGGCTACTCTTCTTTGTGGTGCATGGGCTTCTCGTTGAGGTGGCTTCTCTTGTTGCGGAGCACGGGCTCTAGGCGCGCAGGCTCAGTAGTTGTGACTTGCAGGCTCTAGAGCGCAGGCTCTGTAGCTGTGGTGCACGGGCTTAGTTGCTCCGCAGCATGTGGGATCTTCCTGGACCAGGGCTCGAACTTGTGTCCCCTACATTGACAGGCGGATTCTTAACCACTGTGCCACCAGGGAAGTCCCGAAATTTTGGTTTTTTGATCGATTATGTGACCTGTTCATTCCAGCCTTGTATAGTGTGCCAACTGGTTAAATTTCCAGCCTCTGCCTTCATCCAAATCATAGATCAAAATACTGTTCAGTATGGGGTGGCTTCTCAGCCACATGACTTGTTACTGTGGAGCAGGGCCATCTTCTCGCAGCCACTGGTCTGTGTGCAAATAGGGAACTGACGCACTTTTATGTTAATATGAAGTATTTCAGGTTGTAAAAACATGCTTGTATTTTTGCCAGCACCAAGATGTTGTGGTATCATAGGGTTATCTATGTCAACTTGTCATATGTAGTTAGTTGTTTCATATTCCGGCTCAGATGAGAATCTGAACTCTGGCTCTCGCACCACGTGTTATCAGAATGACCTTGGACAAGTTACTGGAAGCTTAACTTGGTGAATTTTCTCATCTGGAAAGTGAGGCTAGTAGGAGCACTTCCCTTACAAGGCTACTGAATGGACCAAATGAAGGGAGCCATACCAGATGTTCATCGTGTGCAGGATGTGTCGGTAAAGGGCTGCATTTCACCAAAGAAGACGGAGACCAGAGAATTTTCTGTGATGGTCTCAGTGCCAGAGCTGGAGCTACGTAGATCAAGCAGATCCTGTTCCTTGGGAGCCTTGTTCCCTTAGGGCTTCAGTTTCTGAAGGACGAGAAGCTGTTGGTGATAGTGGAACACACACCTGCGGAACTTCTGATTTCCCAGGAGTTGCCCAGCTTCCATACAGCCCATGCCTCAGCTGTGCTGTCTGGCATTTTTGTGTGCATGTTTATCACTGTTGGCCTTGTGCCGCAAACAAGGATGTCAGTCATACCTGAAACTCTGCCGGTCACTATGTACAGAAGAGTTCTGCGCGAGAACCCAATCCAGCTTTGAGGATCTTATCTGCTTGTGATGATGATAAACCAGGATAGTCATCTTATCATACAAACTTGTGAATTATTATTTATTCAGACTGGAATAATTTTGTTAAGAGAACTATGTATGATCTCTGCATTCTAATTGGATTTCAGTTATCACTTGGAGCTGTGTCTCAGTCTTGTGGAATTTTAAGGATATAATTTAAAGAAAATATTCCTGGCTGCCTTTTAAAAGGGAGTTTCTTGTCCTTAGATTTGTCAGACCTTCAGCCATTATTTTCAGAGTTGTGGTCCTAAATTACCATTTGCAGATACTCACACAGCCCAGTCCTTTGAGGGCTTAGGAAAACCAAAAAGCCTGAGGGAAGAGAGGCATCTTACTACTAATTCTCTTCAGATGCTGTCATGGAAATGATTCTGATTTTTTTTTTTTTGTATTCAAGATTAAGGATATTTAAATTAATATTTGCATATAGTTCTTTTCTTTCTGTTCCGTTTAGCAAAATGTCAGAACAGTACATAGAGTAGTACTTCTCAAATTTACATACAGACCCCTTATCAAAGGGGGAAATATCTTGCAAGAATCCTGTGGGTTTACCTAAGCCCCACAAACATAAAATACCTAAGTTTTATTGTGTGAAAGTGCCTTCTGACTGCCATTTATCAGAGTTCTTGCTTGGTTTGGTGTTCATAAATGGGAATGTTTTGTTTTTTGATTATCATAGAAATAAAAATCCTTGAACTTGTTTTGAAAATACCCTAGTGGTCTTCTGACCCCATTTTGAGAAACCCTGCTCCAGAGAGGAGCCCACTGGTAGGAAGTGAGGGCTCTGATTGTCTCTAGAAGGTTGCAGGATGTACATCCATGAAGCTCTGGCTCAGGCTGTAAGACATGTTCTTCTGTGATTTTGTAAGCTAGAGATTTCAAGTTTGCAGGTAGTTAAAAAATAATTACATGTGTATACTTGTGTGTATAATATAAATATGTATTTATCAACCTCAAATATCAGGCGGTCTTATCTATAACTGACATCGACGTTTTCCTTAAATACCTGATAATCGTGCTACGCCATCCTTGCATTCTTCCCTTGCTCTTTGAGCTGCACTGTTGCTTCGTTACTTTCTAACACAGCTCTTTACCTCCTACCGGCCTGGTTCAGCTTGTGGCTCCGGGGCTAATTAAGAGGGAGGAGATGGTGACTCAGCTCTGTTACTTTGTGTATTTACCTGTGAGCGAGGTAACTGTTTTAGTTTCTTAGGGCACACAGCAAAACCTCAAACTACAGAAATCTATTCTCTAGCAGTTCCGGAAATGTGAAGTCAGAAGTCAAGGTGGTGGGAAGGTCATACTCTCACTTTGTATATATCAATTAAAAAAAAAATAGAAAAAAAAGTATCAATGTCCATTGCTGGATGCTCCCTAGAAGAATATCACTCACTCTTGAGAGCTGTCACTTTTCCTTCCAGGGAACAAGGTGGTGTCGGTCTCCTGTTGCATCATTCTTTGTTTTTCGTTCAATAAAAACTTAGCATGTACTAGGCTCAGGGTAGGCATGTGGGGATACCCTTCAAAGCATTAGAGATGCTCCATCTGTCTTTAATTGGGTCTGCATCCCACTGGAGATGCTCCGTGTGTTGCCTCCTACCACTTGCTAGCCTTCTAGACATTTCCCTCACTCTGTCTTCCCTCTCAGAGAGTCCTGCCCACGGTCCACGATTGACAGCCTCGTTTCCCGGTTGAGTGCTTTCTGTGAACATGAAAATTCATAGCAGCCTGAAGGGAGGAAATGAAGCTGATGAGGTTGGTAGGCAAGGGACAGCCATCACTGTCTTGTGTCTCCCCAGAATGAAAGCTATCCCCTGGAGAAATCAGAGTTGGACATGGGGTATATAACCTGGCCGTTTCCAACACTAAAATGGGCTTTCTCTCCATTGTGTGATAGATATGTGTTCGTCTTCATCATCTTTATTATTCTCTTCTTCCCACTCAACACAACTTGTTGAGCATATATGGGGGGGAGGGGGTCAGACCCTGTACGTTTTGCATGTTATCATATTTGATCCTCATACAACCCCCCAAAGGGGCTACTATTATCATCCCACTTAATTGATGAAGCAGACAAGGCTCAGAGGAAAGAAGTCATGTGTTTACAATGCCTGTGGCTAGTACATGTCCGAGTTGTCTGGTCTAGAACCTGAGTTCTACCATTAAACAGTCCTCCCCCTTTATTCACCCTGGTTTTCATGTTTTAAGGAATGAAGTTTAACACAAAAACAGGGCCTCAGTCTTTGGAGTTTCTTTCCTCTTCCTTCAGTGCTTTAAGTGGGAAGTTGTTTGCACATCAGAGGAGAGGCTGATGGTTTGCATGGTGCCCCTCACTGTTTGTGAGGGGGCTCTGAAGAAGGTAGCGTGGAGATTAGGGGAGATCAGGGGGAAGCTCTGCCAGCTTTGGCTGGAGGAGGTCCAGGCATGTTTTCTGTTATGTGAAAATAGAGGCATGTTTACAGACAAGAATCTGAAGCTTAACTCTTTGGCCATCTCCGTGGCTATCCTGTTATCTCTGAAGTACCCCTGGTTCTAGTGAAATGAATAAAATTCCTGTCTCCCTTCTTCCTTTCCCTGCCTTCTCTCCCTCCCTCAAATATACATAGAACACCTACCATAACGCATTGTCCTTGGCACTGAGATACAGCGATGAACAGAGACAGATGAAAACCCTTGCCCCTATGAATGCTTATGTGAATGGGACAGAAGGAAAACTTCAGATCAGGAAGCCACAGCACGTGGTTATCCTGTGGATGGCAGTTACGTTGTGAGTGGTTTGTTAGCTAATACTTATGTGTTAATCTGGAGGAGAGAGATTTTGCAAATGTTTATTGCTCCTTGCTTTCTTCTACGCCACCCTTTAAAGTGGCACAGTGATTTAAAGGAAAATCACTGAGTTTGTTCTGACTCTCATTTAGGTAAATGTTTCCAATTCATTTAAGGCTTACCAGCTTTTGGGTTTTGGCTCACTACAGATGGGCTGGTGGCTCTGTTTAAAAGATGGGCCATTAGTATTTATATAGAAACTTAATCCAGGTTGAGGAGTGTCTACAGATGCCTCCTGAAACCTGACAGTGATTAAGAAAAACCAATTTCTTTTTTTGGTTTGGGAGAGGTGGGGACCAAATCTAGAAGCGTACTCATGGGCTCTTATGATTTCAGTGCTTTTGCCTTTTAGAAAAATGAAAAGCAGGAAGTAAACCCCGCCTGCTGCGAAGATCTGAGATTTAGGGTGGATTGGTCTAATTTTGTTTTGCGTATATATTTAATGGTGCGGGTCCCTTTCCTGTACGTTTAGCTAATGAATGCCTTCTGAGGAGACCTTGTGGGCAGTAAGGAGGTCATGGCCAGTCTCCCCATCTGGAAGCCCCAGAGAGGGATCCCGAGCGCTGGCTGCCGGGGCCAAAGTAGGGCTTACCTGTGGAGTTGTTTCCATGCTCCCCACGTGCCTGGATTGTTAGTTTGTAAAAATCAAAGGACCAAGGCAGAAGCCCACCTGCCGGCCCTGAGTTATTAAGTCGGCTCCTCTGGCCATTTTTCACAGCCTCAGAGCTGCCCCCCAGCCGCAGAGCCTGACCCCATGCTGGGGTGTGCGCCCACCTCTGCCTCGGGCCTGCCAGCCTTCCGATTTGTAAAGCCATCGTTAAATTGAGTTCAGACTGTTGGTTCCATTTTTCTCAGGTTCAGTTTGTCACTTTTCTCTGCTCTGCTGCCCTCGCGTGAGGACTTTTCTTGGCCGGCCTCCGGGGATCTTCTGTTTGGTTCAAGATGCTTGTTTCCAGTTTGGGGCATGGCCCAGGGTCCTGTGATGGTCTGGCAAAGCCACTGAGGTGAGGTCTGGTTGCAAGAGGTGGAACCAGCTGGGCCTGTGCAGAGAGGTGGCCTGCCATCCCTAGAACAGGTCTGCACTGTGCTGCCAGGCACCACAGAGTAAGAGGGAGGCCCGAGTTCCGTGTGGATTCCACGCCGGTGCTCTAGGCTGCCCTTTGTGCTGACTGTGTAACCCAGCAAGACCCTCTGGGCTTTCCCGGGACAGACCCTTTCCCCATACCCTCTGCTTTAGCTCCTCTCTGAAGTACCTAGACAATAGTATCCGATGCACATTTCCTGAGTTGTTTTACACATGCTAAAACCCCCACCAAGTGCAAGAAATTAACTACTTGATGACCATGAGATTGTAGCCCCCAGACCTGCTGGCGCCTAAGGATTGATAATGTTAACTCCTGTGACACCGCCCTGATACCTCACCATCAACCAGTCAGAGAACTGTGCAGCAGCTGATCACAACCCTGGGACCCTCCTCTGTCACCTTGCCTTTAAAAGTGCTTTGCTGAAACCCATCGGAGAGTTTGGGCTTTTTGAGTATTAGCTGTCCCGGACTCCTTGTATGGCACCTCACAATAAATGCTGCACTTTCTTTCACCACAACCCGGTGTCAGTAGGTTGGTTTTACTGTCTGCGGGCAAGTAGACCCAAGTTTGATTCGGTAACAAGTGACTTAAAATCAAGTGTGTCCATCCTGACCTTTTGGGGGACACCTTGAACTCCAGATTTGACTTGACAATAATGAGGCTTTTGGTTGTAGCTTCTGGTCATTCTCTACATAGTGGAAACTTAGATGTGTAAGTTATGTATGTATTTTAAAAGTTAAGAATAGCTCTTAATACTGAGTAACCCAAGTAGTAGATGAGGGGACGTTTTTCCTCCATGAAATAATTGTAGCTAAAAATGAAAACGGAGTGACAGAAGTAGAGGATGGCCATTTTACAGTATACTCATGAATTGATGGATCTAGGCATGGGGCATCAACATGTAGTATCACAGAGACAACCGAATATGAGCCCTTAATGGTAGAACACATTACCTCTTCAGAAGCAGTCCTGCAATACACTGCTCCCCGCCTCCCTGCGCTATAAATAAAAACAAAAACACCTGAATCTGTTCAAGTGTCCAAGTACCAATTTACAGGAATTACAGAGGACTGAAAAACATGGTAAACGACACCATTGGAATACAATAGGCAAATTCCAGACTGGCCAAAGATCTGGATTTTTTTTTTTAATTTTATTTATTTATTTTTGGCTGTGTTGGGTGGGTCTTCATTGCTGTGCGCAGGCTTCTCATTGCGGTGGCTTCTCTTCTTGCATCTAGAGCACAGGCTCAGTAGTTGTGGCTCGCAGGCTTAGTTGCTCTGCGATATGTGGGACCTTCCTGGACCAGGGCTTGAACCCGTGTCCCCTGCATTGGCAGGCGGATTCTTAACCACTGTGCCACCAGAGAAGTCCACATCTGGATTTTTTAATGAAGAAATTGCAGGGGGAAATAGAGAGATGAAGAAGAAAACCTATAAAGATTTTAAAAGGCGTACCAATCACTCTGGATAGATCTTACTTGGATTCTAATTCAAATGAATTAACTAGTAAAAACTAGGCATTAGAAACGGGACAGTATTAGGGAACTATCTTTAAATTCTTTAGGGGTGATGATAGTTCTGGTGTGTGTTTTTTTTAACAGCCCTATCTTTTAAATATTTTTGGAGGAAATTTTATGTCAGATTGGTTGCACATAATATGCAGGAGGGAATGTGGGTGGGCATCGTGGAACAGGACTGGCTATAGGTTCATGAGGCTGGGCAGTGAGTATATGGGGCTTCTATTTATCTTAGTGTTTGTTTTTGTTTGAAATTTTCCATAATTGGAAATAAAAAAGGGAGAGGGACTTCCCTGGTGGCGCAGTGGTTAAGGTCTGCGCCACCAGGGAAGTCCCTCTCCCTTTTTTATCTCCACCATGGGGAGATAAATGGTTCAAAAGTGCCCTCCCTTTTTTATCTCCACCATGAAAGCCATATGTGTTCATTGTAATAAATGCAGATAAAATAATCTGTCTTTGAGTTAGGTGCTTTGAATACCTTGGTTTATTTGTGTTTATATACGAGTGTCTTAGATTTTTTTTTGATGAAACGGAAATGAATACTATTGTCCTCTGTTGTAACCTGCCCTTTTCAGTGAATTGTTTATTTTCTTTATTGTCCTAGGCCATTAAATATTCTTCTAAAACCTTTAGAATTGACTGTCAAGAAACGTTTGATTTATGCTTATATGATGATTTTATTTAACGATTTTTTATTGTTAAATAAATGGTGCTTACGATTTTTGATATTATAATGAGTGCTGTAATTAAAATCCTTCGAACTAAGTCTGCACACATTTCCTTCTTGCCTTAAATGAAGTCCTTGGAAGTGCTAAGGCACTATCTATCCCCAGTGTTTTTGTTTTTGTTTTTATCCCCAGTGTTTTTGATAGCTTTTGCTTGCATGCTTTGCATATGAAGTGTTCTTAACTTTCTTTTAGATAAATTTCTGTTTTCTTCCAGAATAGTAAGCTTCTTGAAGCCAGGCCCCATATTTTCAATATTCTTATATATTATAAACTTATCTAGCTGTCCACAAATATTCACACAACTACTTGTTGTTCCCTGGATCTTCAAAAGAAACAGTATTCTTATTGGAGCCTGGCAAGGAAGGTGCCATCTCTGTTACTTATGTGTAGCATCTATAAAATAAAATGAATATTCAACATTTTCGTCCAGCTAAAAACAATGAGCCCCAGCCTAGGCTCTGACATGTATTAATCTGAAGGTAAAATTTCCTTTGTAAGCATGGAGCACTGAAAGTGAAATTGCAAGGAGATGACTCTATAGTGATCGTGTTTTGTGCAAGTTTGGAAAAAGACTTAATACTGCCCTTGCCAGTGTTTCAGATTGCTTTGGGTTGGGTGGCTTGGGTGCAGCCAGCTGCTAGGGTTGTTTAGAGACTTCGTAGAAACATATACTTTGTGATCAGAGGGCGGGTTCTGCTCCTCCCATATCTCTATATCCTGTTTTCTCCTTTCCTCACCCTGGCCTGGGTGTGAGCCTGGGTCATCCTTGGAAGGATGGACATGAAATTGGTTTGTGTTTCCAAATTCCACACGAGAGCTCATCCGTTTCTCATCACTGCGTAAGGGAACTTGAGTAACTATAGAGTGAGAGGTTTGGTTTGGAGGTGCGGGGTGTCGGGAGGGGTGTTTTTGTGCCTGTGGATAACAGAAATATGAGTCCCATTTTAAAAATGAGAGACAGTATGATCCAGAGATGAAGGAGCCCATTTAAAGTCACAATACTGATGATGAAAGCAAGATTCCCACCCAGGCCTTCTGAGGAGGCAGCCCAGCCAATAGGAGTGCTCAGGACTCTCCTTAGCCTTATCAGCCCACTGATGTGGAGCTCTGTACACAGCCTCAGAGGAAAGTGGTCAACTCCAGTTTAGTGGGTAAAAGCAAAGGCTGTCGTGTAGACAGGACTGAGTTTGAAAACTACTGTGCCACATGCAGTTTTGCGCTGTTTGGCAAATTACATGAACTCGTGCCTCGGTTGCCCCATTTGCAAAATGGTGGATAAGAATTGGGCCCACCTCACAGGGTGCTTGTGAGGAGTAAATGAAATAATAAGTGAAGTACTGCATGTGCTTAAAGTGATTAGATCGGTGCCTGGCGTGTAATAATGACTTTATAAGTAATAATGATCGATGTGGTTTTCTGAGAAGCATTGAAGGCATCTAATCTAGCACAGTGGCTGCAGTCAGCAAGTGCGTGTTACATGGTCAGCTTGATTGTGTATTCTAATAGTTTAGTTTAAGTCTTCCAAATTAACTAGGATACCCTTTTTTTCCTGAGTTGACCATTTACACCCTGTAGAAAAGAACAAATTAGGCTCCCATCCCCCCACCCCGCCTTCGGGCTCTGTGAAATCAAATCTATTATGTATACAGCACCTACCCTAACAGAGATAATCACAATCACATGTAAATTATGCTGCATAACTACAGAGATTCAGCAGATGTGTGAATATTTAGTTATTAATAACTAATTGGGTGCTAATTATGTGCCCTGGGGTTCTTGGAGCTGATAAAGAGGTGTCACCTACTGTGTCAGGCCCTCTGTTCAGCTCTGGAAAATTATTTCTGGCAGATGTGCCAAAGTTACCTTTCGGAATTTAGGTTTCAGACATAGTCTCCACAAGTCTTGGTTTTATTTTTTATGCATTGTGGAGTCTTCCTACGAAACGGATGTGACTTCCCATGAGTAGAAATTCAACACACCCTTTCCAAAGAGGAGGGTCGCCAATATGTGGCCATAGTTTTTCATCTCTAAGGAGAGAGAAGGACTCAGTGAACTAAGAGTCATCTCAGGGAAGAACTAAAAGCTCCTGAAGGGAATTCAACGGCAATTCTAAAGCCCAGTGGGTATCGGTATATTTGGGGAGATGACTATTTTTGAAGGGCCTTGACCTTAGATCTTGCAAGATTTTGCTTCAGCACTAAAGATATGCATCTCTTATCTGACCCTGCGCTAACTCCGCCCCATCAATGGTTCCACCTCCATGCCAGTTGGTAATAGTTTGGTTTTCGTTAACTGGAAGTAACCTTTCAGTTAGAAATCCTGGATGCTAGTCAGCATGCTGGGAATATGATCCATGCTATCTAAGATTTTGTGGGACCACATAAAATGAACGGAGATGTGGATGAGATTATCGTTGAAAATACCACCCTCTTCCTTTATCTCTCTTTACTTGCAAGCTTTACATTGCTGGACCTTTCTGCCTCCTGCTTTGAACAGACAAGATACTCATTTGTGTTACAGTCAGTCCAAGGAGAGAAGAAGGTGTTGCTTTATGGTTGACAGAACCCATTTGCTGCTAGGAAGTTGTTAGAATATTAGGGCTGCCTGGTTTGCTTTTGTCTTTTAAAATTAGCTTCATAAACGCACACAATTGAACAGGCTCCTGGGCCTTGGGTATTGCCTTTCTTCTGTACCAAACTAAGAGCAATTAAAAAAACATCGAAGCATTTCCAGACCAAGGATAAAAATATAGTATAAAAGATACAAGGAAAGGCTGAAGATGAAAGTAAACAAATAGGAGCCCAGGCTTAGCAAATATTGACAATAATTAACACCTCTTCTTGGTCAAGTTGGCAGAAACCCCAGTGTTTGGGTTGAATGCAGAAAATAACAACTACCCAGTTGGGTTGTGGTTGATGGCTTTGTCCACATTCCACATCCCCCTTCTCTGCTGTGTTTTTGGCTGCCCATTGTCTGAGACTTCTTTTTGGGTTTGGGCCTTGACCACTCTATGAGTCCTGGCAGAGTCTGTGTGATGTTCAAGTTTCCAGCCTCCCTTGCAGCAAGTGTGGGACATGTGACCTGGACTCCACCAATGACATACAGCTGCCCCAGACCTTGGATCTGTTGTTAGTTTTGCAAAGAAAAAGGGGCAGAGGAAAAGCCATTTTGTCAGTGACTACAATAGTGGTGGCAGTGGAGGGGCCTCATTGACTTTACTGGTCTCGTTCCTGAGCTTGGTTATTGAGGCTAGGGGTTGGCAAATTTTTTTCTGTAAAAGGCCTAATAGTAAATATTTCAGGGTCTGTGGGACATACAGTCTTTGTTGGAACTATTCAGTTCTGCTGTTGCACTGTGAAAGTGGCCATAGGCCATGTGTGGATTTGGCTGTAGTTTGCCAGTCCCTAATCTGGCCTGCCCAGTGATCCTGGGAGCTGAGCTACCTAATGCTTTCCATAAATTCTTTTTCTTAGGTTGGGTAGAGTAGATTTATTTTGCTTACCTCTAGGATATGCATTTTTACTTCCAGATTCCTTAGTCCTACTTTACTGTGTGTAGGGGCTGTAAAATCCTCCCTGCTTTATACAGACACAAATAGGGGCTGTCCTATCTCCAAAGAGATAGCAGCTCTTTGAGAGTAAACTATGGCTCACTCCTGATTCTCTGCAGTAGATAATTTAATTCTTAATTGAATGTATCCTCTTGCCCAAAACTCTTCTGGAGTTAAACATCCAGAAATACTTCCATTCAAAGCTCTTTTTTCCCTACAGGGGTCCTGTATACACCTTACCCAATCTCCTCCAATGGTACATTCTGTATAACTGTAGTATATCAAAACCAAGAAACTGACATTGTCACATTCACAGACTTTTTTCAGATTTCACCAGTTTTACATGTTCTCAGTTGTGTCTGTGGTGTGTGTGTGTATGTGTAATTCTCTGTATTTTTGTCACATATGTAGATTCATGTAGCTACCACCACAATCAAGATACAAGATTGTTCCATCACCACAAAGATCCCTTGTGTTTGTAGCCACATGGAGCCCACCCCTGACCCTTGGCTATCACTAATCCATTGTCATTTCAAGCATGTTGGATGAATATAGTCATACAGCATGTCACCTTGTGGGGTTGGCTTTCTTCACTCAGCATAATTCCCCCGACGCATCCAATTTTTGGTCCTTTTTTTTTTTTTCTGAGTGGTATTCCATGGTACAGATGTAGCTCAGTTTGTTTAATCATTCATCTGTTGAAGGACATCTGGGTTTTTCCAGAATTGGGCTATTGCAACTAAAGCTGCTACGAACATAAGTGTACAGGCTTTTGAGTGAACCTTACTTTTTGTTTCTCTGAGATAAATGCCCAAGAGTGCAAATGCTGGGTCAGGTGGTAAATGCATGTTTAGTTTTATACAAAACTGCCAAACTCTTTTCCTTGACTAAGTGCACAACAACTTGAATTGGCAGTTTTTGAACCATTCTCCCTGTCTTTCATTTTACTCCCTTTCAAACCATTATCTGAATTAATTTTCCCAAAACATGAACTGCAGTTCTCCTATGTGACAGATATTATACTAAGCACCGTACCTATACTATCTAACTTAATCCTCATAATATCTCCCCGAAAGAGGGTCGATACCGTTACTTCTCTAGAGAGGGAAACTGAGTCAGAGTGTGTAATTCACTTGCTCAAGTTCATCCAGGTCATTAAGAGGCAGATCCAGCACCTCACAGTCTGTCTTGGAGCCAGCACTGTTAACTGCCTCGCTGGACTGCCTTGCTAAAGCATATTGAATGTTTGATACCCTTGATGCCTTGAGATGTTCCAGACACTCTAGTGTCCAGATTCTCATCATGGTCTTTTTGGGGCCCATTACAGCCTGCCTACCTACTGACACTCCCTTGCACCCATCCTGAATCCTCTGCCGCTCTGGATTTTATTTGCCCTCTTGCTTTTGACATAACTGAAGCCCAAGACATTCCAGAATTTCCAAAGTGGAGGCTTAATGTTCGGCTGAACCGATCCCGCTGCGTGGTCACCTGAGAAGGTTCTCACAGTGGAAGTAGTGAAGGAAACTGTTGGAGGGTGTAGTGAGCCACACAGGGGATGAAGACTTTAGGAGATTAAAATAATCCCAACACACTCATGTAGCGGTAGGTTTGTTTCTCGTGCAATCCTGTTCCGTGCCCAAGCCCTCATAACTGAATCTTAGCTAACAGTATCTAACCACTAAGGATTACCTGGCTTCCTCATTTCCTTGAATGCCTTCATGTGTTTCAGGCACAGTCCTAGGCTCCAAGGATCCAGACATAAGACACTTAGTCTGCCCCTATCAGGGTGTACACATTCACCCCAAGAAGGAGCAATGAAAACTAGACAGCAACGCAGAGTGCCCAGGGAAAGAAGGAAATCCTCCCAACTTCTTTTGGGATAAGAGACATTTTCTTCTGGAATGCATATCTTGAAATACCTAAATTCCTCTGTCCTGAGGAAAAAAGCATTTCATTTTGTGCCAACAGCTAAATGCAGATTTTTTGATTGGGGTGACCCCAGGCTAATGTACCAAGGGAACGCCTGCACGTCCCCGGCCTTCTGTTGCTCAATGCACACTCCTGATACACCCATTTGGCTGCCATCTGGAATACACTGCTTCCAAAGAGAGGGGGTGGAAAAAGTTCTGTTAGGTTCTGTTACCCTGTATTGGAAGAAGAATGGCATATTGTTTGAATGTTTCTCCAGAGAATATTTTCATGTGTTCCTTGAAACTCCAAATAAGAGAGTCATGGTGGTGACGGGGGTTGAGGGGTTGGGTAGCGCATCTCCACTTTAAATTCTGATCTTTGCTGAAGCAATTATTTATTTATATGAGAAAATAAAGAGTGTGTTTTCCTTGAATTGCCTCAGCATGCCCATAAGCTAAGAAATGTGTGCAGGTTTAATATAGTATACTGATGCTAAGGACCAGTCAGACGTGAGTTTACTACCAAAGTTTAAAAAACCTAGTGGCAACTTTGGGTTCAGTCAGAATAACTTTGGGTTCAATCAGAATAACAACTAGGCTTCGTTGTGCTAAGAGTCGCACGAGGTTCTTTGGTTGTATCTTGACTCCTCTCAGAAGTAGGTTGTCCTGTTTTATGGATGAGGAAAGTGACTTAAGGACATTTTAATTTTTTTGCTCAAGATTCTATGACTGGTGACGGGGCTTGTAATTGGTGGAGCCCGGGTTTGGACCTTGCTTTGTTATGTCTGGAATCCTGTTATTTCAGCCAGCAGCTGATGTTCTGGCTCATCAAAAGCAGATTATAAATAAAGAACACACTTTACAAATAATAGCCAGAAAGTCCAAATAAACATGGCACTGGGTTTTACTACTAAACTTAATAAGGGCATCTCTGGTTTCTCTCGATGTCTCCTTGTTCTTAATTCTCCTCTATTTTCTTCCCCAAAGGAAAAATAAAACCTTATAAGCACCAAGAGTTACAATGCTGGGTGGTTTTGCTTTTCCCTGTAGAAGTGCCGTGATGCATAGTGAAAGTAAGAGGGGCAGAGCTGCATGCTGCTACTGAAGAATGATCTTTCGATGCGTCCGAGTCACAAAACCGAATCAAGGGAGCTCTAAGGGTGGAGGCTGCGTATACCATAATCCTAAAAATGTTGAATACCAGTGAAGGATTATGGAATTGGCCACTGCCGCGTCCCTGGGAACATCAGCGGGAATGTGTAACACAAGATTTTTGTCGAATAAGACTCACGTTCGAAAAGCATGGTGGAGAGTTCTCAGCGCAAAACTGCTGAGAAGCGGCCAAAAAAAGAGCTCATGAATGACTGAGCCCTGGCCAGAAGGGAAATTTGGCACCTAACTTAGTAGGATGCAGTAGTTCTCCAACTGTTGGGTGCATCTGCGGTTTTCATGAGGAAGACCAAGGGACCTCGGGGTGATGGTTGTGCTAGGAAGAAGCTTCCTGTTGGAGCCCATGTGTTCCTAACCCGGTGTTCTTTTCTGTGGAATAAATGTTTCCGAGCACTAGTGCGAACATATAATCAAATTAAATAAACATCTCATCATGAAATGCACAGTCAAGTTTTATTTTAAAATTTATTAATGCGATCATTTTCAGCTGCTTTGTGTTCTTTTAACTCTTGAATTGCAAATGAGCTTCTTTGTCAGATGTGCCCCTTTGGAAGGGGCTTTCACCACTGTTTGGCTTTATGGCTTGCTTTTCTTTTTTACTTTATGTTGTAAACTAATTTTAACTAGCAATAAAAGTTTTAGGAATCCTATTTACATCTGAACAATGATTCAGCAACTTGGGCCTATATTTTTTGCTGCGGAGTTGTCTAGTAAAAAGTTTATATGATTCTGCTAACTCTAATTGTTCAAATAAATTATACATTTATCTGTGTGTCTGTTTATATTTCTTTCCTCATTGCCTATACTTTTAGAACCCTATTCATCAACCTCAATTACACAGGTGTATGTGGACAATCTCTCTCTCTTTTTTTTTTTTTAAAGGAAAAACATAATTTCTATTTGCTTCCAGATGGGTATTTTGGCTGTAAGATAAAAATCCCAAAATACTTAGCAGACCATCTGGTGCCTTTGGTAGGGTTTTGTTGATTAAGTTCTTGAGTACTGATTTCTAGTCTCATCAGAGGTAATCTTACCCTTTTGGATTTCTACTTTAAAAAAAGTTGTTTATATTTTGTCCTATTGTTAAATTTTTTTTTAGAACTTTCACAAAAAGTATTGGTGGTAGATGATGCCAGTCTTATTTATGTGCTGGTGCATTTCCCAATTGACTGGTGATAGGATGTCCTGAGCAGGCCTGATGAGGCTGGAGGATTAGGCTTTGTTCACGGGACATAACTTTCTCAAGAAGATGGCGACTGGTCCGTATGGGAATTGACTTTCCCTGGATTCATTGGCATTGAGCTTGCAGCTAAGCAGTTTCCTTGCACCATCCTGTTGGAAGTTTTTGGGTGTGTATATTGTACTTAGGAGGTCACCTCTTAACGCTGTGGCTCTTGTGTATCTTGGACAGTGTTAAAAGCTTCATAAACATTACCCCCTGGAAGTCATATAAGAATTAGATAAATAGCACTATAATCCTCATTTTGCAGATGCCAGAGAGTGTTAGCCGTTGGCAGAGCTAATCTTCAAGTCTCTTTGCGCCTGGTTCTGCAGTTCGGATTTTCTCTCCGGTGCAGCTCTGTGTTCCCTGATGGATGGGACCCTTGCTAAGCCCCCGCTCTGTGCCACGGACAGTGCTAGGATTAAGGGTCCGCAAAGGAACAAATGTTCCCCCCTCTCTGTCCTTTTGGAAGCTTGCTCTGCTGTGGTAACAAAGCATTTTAAGTACGGTTAATAATAATTTTTCTTCTCCTCTTACTTATATTTGGGTTCGGCCTTTGGACTCCCCAGAGTATGATTTCATCCTAATACTAATACTCTAAAGCAGCTTTCCTTAACCTCAGCACCGTTGGGGCCCAGTAATTCTGTGTTGCGGGGAGCTGCCCTGTGCCTTGTGGGTCCTTCAGCAGCATCTCCGGCCTCCACTCCTTAGATGACTCTAACACTCCCCTCCCCCCTCAGTTGGGACAACCAAAAGTATCTCCAGGCACTGCCAAATGTCCCCTGAGGATGAATTCCCTCCAGTTGAGAACCATTCTTCTAAAGTAACTGCCAGCTACTTGTCACTGGGTAAAGGGTCAGAAGCCTGTTTCGGCAGCTGCAGAATCTCTCTGTCAAAGGAGGGGAGATTTACAGCACAACCGCCGGATGTCACAGAGGTAGAAATTACGTCAACCAACAAATTTGTATTCATTGTAGAACATTTTATAAATACATGTAGGCTAGGGGAAAGGCAGTTTTTTAAAAGTCCGTATAAGCAAAAAAAGGGAAGAACATTTAAGAAATCATCTCACAATCTAGAGATAACTGTGACTTGGCATTTTTCTCTTCATCCTGCTAATGCTCTGTACATATTATGTCTAAGAAAGACATGGTATACGTACAGGGATAGAAAGGACATACTGTCCATGATGTTTTGCCACCTGCTTTTTCACTTTATGCTGTGAACACCTCCCATTTCTTTTAAGTTCCCTTCTCCAGCATGGTTCATAATGGACAGTAGACCTTTTTGGCTATTCCTTGTCATTTTTAACAGCTACAGTAGTAATCCTCAGTTAACGGAACAATGTCTGTCATTCTATTATTGGACATTTAATTTGTTTTTAGGTTTTTTTCCTGTTCCAAATAATGCTTTGATTTATTTTCCAAGTATTTATTTATAATGTCCTAGGTACCAAGCATTCCTGTTTCAGGTACCCAGGAGAAAACAAGTGAACAAAAGCAACCCCTGCCTTCAGTGTTCTTACAGTCCAGCTAATATTTGTAGCTCAACATTGTATAGATCTTCCTTTGTTTTGTTGGGGTTCACTGTGCCCCGTGTTTTCTCCTACGCATTGTCTCGCGCTCCAACTTTCTTTGCTCTTCTGGACAACCTCTTTGCAGTGTAAGGGCTCAGCCTCTATGAAAGGGAAGCTGTAGAATCTGCTTGCCTGAGATTAGATTAGCCTTGGCTCAGACTGCTCTCGGTTTTCTAGTGATATCAGCACGAGCCAGAATCTACTGGTAACAGCATGTGAGTGCTTGGTTGACTGGGGGAACTGTCAAGGAACATGTAAGACTAATGAAGGAATTTAGTCTGTTACACAGAGAGTTGACTGAACGGTGTCTTTCTTGACCTGTTTTTCATGGCTGGCCTCATGGGAAGCCCAGTGCAGCACGGGAGGGGCATAAAGGGGGTATGAGAATGCATGCCTTTCTCGAGTCTTTGTTTGGTGAATTACTTAATCTCTCTGGGCCTTGGTTTACTCTTGTGCCTCTTAGAGTGGTTGCTAGAAGTGGATCAGATGTGTGAACAGCATTTGGCATGGGGTCTGGGGAGTGGTGGTCACTCAAGAGAATGGAGGCTGCTCTTGTTTCCACCCCACCTTTAAACAGCCTTTTGCATCACTCTGTGAGTACCTGCGGTATACCTGCCGTAGGTACTTGACATGCATTCTCAGCAGATACTTGACATGCATTCCCATAGCAGATCGATGTAAGTGGAATTCTGTCTGTTTTTGCTTCACATATTTTGAGGCTCGGTCGTTAGTGAATTTGCAATATCTTTCTGGTATGTTGACCATTCTATTCACGTGACCCAAGGCTTGGGTGGTTTGAACTTCCAGCCTATGACAAACAAGGGTTTATCCATGCTTTCTTATCATCTTGTCAAGATGTGAGACACAAGGGACCCTGGCTGCCTAGTAATCCTGCCGGTTGGTTGAGCCTCTGAGTCCCGTGCCACGTTGGTCCAGAGCTGCACATGGCATAGCACTGCCTCAAAAACAGGAGATGGCTAGTCTCGCTCCCTCCCCTATTTCTCCTTCTTTCATCACATATGATCATCTTCCCAGCATTCTACCACATTTGTTAAGTTACATTTTTCACATATTTGTTGATCTGTTCATGATCTTCCTTTACCCTGTAGATGAAGGTAAGATTGACAGTATCAGCTTTCATTTATTTATTTGTTTGGCTGTGCCGGGTCTTAGTTGAAGCACGCGGGATCTAGTTCCCTGACCAGGGATGAATCCGGGCCCCCTGCGTTGGCAGCGTGGAGTCTTAACTGCTGGACCACTAAGGAAGTCCCAAGATGGACAGTATCAGTTTTAGTCATTCCTCTATTACACGTTCCTAGAACAGTGCCTGGCATATAGTGCTTAAAAATATGATTAAACGAAAGTTATCATTGAGACGTCTCAGTCAAGAAGGAATGTCAGTTCTACTCAGTTGTTTTTCTTGAAGGTGTATTCAAGTTGATATGTGCTAATGCGTGGGTGCACAGTTGGCTGTTTCACTTTTAAAGTGAATGTCATTTATTTTGTCAGAGGGTTTCCTTCAGTGTCCCTCACCTGATGCAAAAGCTGAGGTGACACAAAAGTGGCCTTAGTCCCAGGGATTAGCAAATGTAGAATTGAAGGGCTTGTATAATCTCTAATTTATATGTGAATAATTAAGAGCTGTTGGTTCCACAAAATAGCAAACTAGTGAGAGTGTGTTTTAAGGAGCAAATCCTGTGGTGGATGGGTTTCCAGAGCAAAGAGGAGATACCAGTGCCAATTATTTGGTACCAATGCCAGCCATTGGTATTATGTTATTTTTATTTTTTAAAAATTTATTTATTTTATTTATTTATTTTTGGCTGCGTGGGTCTTTGTTGCTACGCGCGGGCTTTTTCTAGTTGCGGCGAGTGGGGGCTGCTCTTTGCTGCGGTGCGTGGGCCTCTCATTGCAGTGGCTTCTTTTGTTGTGGTGCACGGGCTCTAGGTCCGCCGGGCTTCAGTAGTTGTGGTGCGCGGGCTCAGTAGTTGGGGCTCGTGGGCTCTAGAGCGGAGGCTCAGTAGTTGTGGCGCACGGGCTTAGTTGCTCCGTGGCATGTGGGATCTTCCCGGACCAGGGCTTAAACCCATGTCCCCTGTATTGGCAGGCAGATTCTCAACCACTGCGCCACCAGGGAAGCCCTGGCAACATTATTTTAAAAATTCACTTTTAAGAATTTCTTCTCCAAGTGGATTTTTGGTTCAGCCTCCTGACAGTTCATCCACCTGCTTTTGTTTGATGAATCTATTAGAATTCAGAATCTATAAGATTTTGGAACATTAATTTTATGTTTTAGATGGATTGGCTGGATGGTGTCCAATGTGCTTGTGTACTGAAGATATTTTCCTTAGTTTCTTGATCTTTCCTTTTTAGCCTTACAGACTTTAGTTTTTTCTCAATTTTTTGCTATTGGAAACACTTTTTATTTATTCCCCAGATATTATTTAAAACATACTTTATGCCAGGCACCCAGGGTAGAACAGTGAACCAAACAGATCCTACCCTCATGGAGCTTACATTCTATTGTACAAGCTTAACATTCAGTAGTACAGGCTTGCAGCTAAATCATTGTCTGTATCTTTGATTTGTTTTCATGGAATTCGTTAATGCCCTCATGTCCCTTGGTTGTGCTGTCTCTCTCCCCTCCAACTTTCTTAGCTTAAAATGAAATCAGTTGATTAAAAATGAAATGAATACAGGAGACTTTCAAGCAGTTATTCACAATCGAGCATTCGGATGTTCTCTTCTAAAGACTGTGGTTCACGTGGCTGCTCAAGAGTGCTGTGTAGGCCTCCTTGTCCTTAAGCTGACCCATAGCAGGCATCAGTGGGGAAGATGCCTGTGCTTTTGCTTTTTGGAAAGTGGGCTGCTGAGCAGCTGGGGTCCACTTGGCTCGGCCTAGCTGCTGTTGGTGATGTGATGTGCACTTCCACAGTGGTTGCTGTGCTCTCCTGGGCACGCACACTGGGTACCCACCCCATGGACATCTCCATGAAGATGTTTGGGAAATACAAGAACTCCAGGCCCTGGATGGGATAGAAAGAGGACCTAACTCTCAGAGGCTGTAAAAGCTGCCAGAATAGGAATCCAGCCTGGACCAAGTGCGTACCAATGCCTGTGTATTTGGGGCTGGTTTTGTTGCAGCTGGACCTTGTGAGTCCAGATGTCCCTGACAAGAAGGTGTCCTAGGGGAGTGATTAGGCGAAGTGTCAGGGACAAGTACAGAGTTATAGGAGGCAATGTGACATCATGATCAGGAGCTTGGACTGGCCCTACAGTCAGGTAGCTGTGGATTCAAATTCTAGTTGTGCCATTAACTACTTTGTGTGACCTCGGCAATGTTGGATGACAATTTGAGCTCACGTCTCTTTCTCCGTCCCTAAATAGGGGTCTAAATGTCTAACTTAGCCACCCTGGTTTCTAGTCCCCCAACCCACCACCATCAATCACATTTGTGCTTTCAAATTTTATCTATCACTTATCGCTAAGTGTTTGTTTTGTTGTTTATTTCCCCAGCTAGGATACAGATTCTTTGAGAGTCAGGGATTTGATTCATGTTTTTTTCACTGCTCTATCCCAGCACCCAGCACCTAATAGATGAATTATTTATAGAATAAAAGAATGTTTGCTAGAGGCTCGTGGTCATTATCTTGTGCTCCCTGGCCCATATTTCTTTGCTGTTTCCAAGAAAAGATCATTTTTAAGTGAGAATTCAGTCTGTGTCAGTGTTTTAGACATCATGGATTCTGCCTACCATGTCCTTGGCACTTAACTTCTGAGTCGGTTTTCAGACCAAGAATGTAACACTTGTTCCCATGGCTTGCTTTGGAGCATGTCTTTGGGAATTGTCGCGACAACCTTCTCTGCATGAGCTCTGATGTCTTTTCTCCTGCCACTGCCCCGTTCCTTGTTCCCCTTTCTCCTAGAGTGCCCAAGGCCTGCCAGGAGCACCCTGGGGCTCCTGCACCCTCAAAGACCTGCTGATCCCTTCTTCTAAGGGTCCCGATCTGTGACCTGATGAACATCAAAGACAGAATACTTGCGGTGTTTTTTTTTGTTTCTTTTTTGGTTTTGCTCCACAGCTGTCAGTTTGATTAGATGTTCTCAGGGCTTCATATAGGCATCGAAAATGTATGTTTTCTTTCATCAACAAAGGCTATGATTGTGTGAGTCCAAACATTGCTTCTCAGTTGAGTATTTTCTAGTTCAGTTTTCGGTAGCTCTTGACCGATTGCATTCTGCTTCGTTGGAGAAGAAGATGGTTTGGTGGTGCCGTGTACGTTTCTTAATGTGAAGAAGCCTTTGCAGATAGTTTCTCTAGGCAGTGGCATGTAGCAGGGAGGAGAGTCGGAAAATAAGGGTCTGCGTCCTGATTTTGAGTGGTCACGATCCCAAAAAAGCTCAGGCAGATATACATTTAAAAAAAACTTTTAAGTGTCAAATTCCTCCTCTGTCTGAAGAGTGGATTAGATTCCATGCAGTACGGTTAGTAGATTTCATTTTGAGTGTCATTGGTGATTAACAGGTACAGACTACTTAGAACACTGTGTTGAGAAGGACTCTGAAGTCATATCTGGACCCAGAAGCGAAGTGTCATGATTGACTTATTTTTGGTAACCTTTTTACCTGAATCAAATGAGTGTAGTTTTTCATTCCTGGATGTAATGTAAAGTTTCTTTCTTTTTTTTAAAATAAATTTATTCATTTATTTGTTTTTGGCTGTGTTGGGTCTTCGTTGCTGTGCGTGGGCATTCTCTAGTTGTGGCCAGCGGGGCTACTCTTCGTTGCAGTGCGCGGGCTTGTCATTGCGGTGGCTTCTCTTGTTGCAGAGCACAGGCTCTAGGCATGCGGGCTTCGGTAGTTGTGGCATGCGGACTCAGTAGTTGTGACTTGCAGGCTTAGTTGCTCTGCGGCATGTGGGATCTTCCTGGACCAGGGATCGAACCCGTGTCCCCTGCATTGGCAGACAGATTCTTAACGACTGCGCCACCAGGGAAGTCCCTGTAAAGTTTCTTTTAAAAAAACAAGTTCATTTAATTGAAGGAACTGAGTTGATTTTTGAAATGAGTAGATTGGAGTTATGAGGGGGCATGTTGATATGGCAGAAACCATGAACATGGTATGAGAGAGAATGAAATTTGGGAAACATTAAGTAGATGAATGTTAACCTTCCTGACAGGATTGTTTCGGAGTTTTTAGGACAGATTGAAGCTTGTGATTTCTAAAGCAGCACAGAGGTATTACGTTGTGTTCAGTTTCTTTTTTGACCAGTGTTAGTTCTGAGCTCAAAGCCTTCCTAAGCACTCTTTAAGAGAGGCCTTACGTCTAGAGTATGAACAGCAGTACAGAAGAGCGGTCAAAGCGTGGGTTCTGAAGCTGGCTTGCCTAATGTTCACGTACCTAGTGAGTGATAAAGTTATTTAACTGCCCTGAGACTCAGTTCTCTCTTCATGAATATAGAGGTAATAGGCATGCCTACCTTATGGTGTTGATGCGAGGATTACAGGGGTCAGTGCAATGGAAACCTCTAGAATCACGTCGGGTTCAGTACAGCCCAGGAACCACATGTTGACAATAATGATGATTATTGGACATAGGAAACTTTAAACAGCTCATTAAGCAGGTTTGAACATTTCCCGAGAGGTGGCTGGCCTTACTGATTGCTGAGACTACTCTGAAGTCTGAAGTTTTATTTATTTATTTATTTTTCGCGGAAGTTTGCTTTTTTTTTTTCGTTGTTTAAGAGAGAAGTTGTTTCTGGATGGCGGAGTAGCAAATCTTGACTTTGGTGACCGTGTTACTTCTCCCCTAGTTTCTATATGCTCTTTCTAGTGCTTTTGTGTGTCTTATTTATCTGGTTGCCTGAGGCAGTTTAGAATATGTCAGCGTTTATGCAGCTGAATATTTCTTAGAATTATGGCATCTTTGATGAATAACTCTTTCTAGGCTGAGACATTTTATCATGCATATCAGAAGCACTAGAAATTAAAAAGTAAGTTTATTTCATTTTTGTTTATAAATCCTATCCCCTTTGTTTTGCAGTGGATAAAGGACTTGGTTTGCAAGTCACTTAGCTTTTGTTCTCCTTTCTGTAGAGTAAAAGGTAGATATCCATTTGTACATGGATATTAACATTCTTATATAAACAATTCAGTCTTGGACACATTAGCAATCCAGCACCTATGAGATAGTTTTGAAACATGATTGTGGAAAAGAGAATAATGGTTTAGGAACAATGGTCTGTCAAAAAAACCAGTCTCTTACAGTTTCTTTTCAAACACCGCTAATTTAAATTTTAATAGGACTAGGCCTAATGCCTCCTCATGTATGATCTTCTTTCTTTATAATCATACACACTTTGGGTAGCTAACTTTTAATTCGATCTGCTTAGCAGACGAACCAATAGAAACCAACTCTAAACTTCTAGGTCTAGGCTCGTGGTTAATAGACCTGAGTTCTCTTGAAGCTCTAATTTCTTCTTCTCATCTTGGACAGGGTTATGAGGTTACAGTCATCTTAAAATATGTCCACAAATTCTTTGCTCTTCCTTTTATCGGGAGCTGAAGTTTAATTCTTGTCCCATTGAGTATGGACTGGACTTAGTGACTCAGTTCTAAAGAAAAGAGTAAGGTAGAGGTGATAGTACCTTTCGAGACTAGGTCTCTAAAGAGACTTGCTCTCCTGGGTCCCTCACTCTGGGGGAAGCCACCTGCCATGTTGTGAGGTTGCTCAAACAGCCCTTAGAGAGGCTGATGTGGTGAGGAACTGAGGCCTGCTGAAAGCCATGTGAGTTTGGAAGTGCACCCTCCACTCCAAGTCAGATACTGACACTACAGCCCAGCTGACACCTTGACTGCAACCTCATGAGAAATCCTGAGCCAGAAGCAGCCAGCTAAACTGCTCTGGAATCCCGGACCCACAGAAACAATGAGATGGTGTTTGTTGTTAGAAGGACATAGTTATCCCATTATGTCCTGGAATAATTTGTTACACAGTAATAGATAATTATTACAAGTTAATGGTGGGGCCCGTAGATAGGAACAATCAATCATCACTGAATCCATAAGCAGATTACTTTCCTTGGCATACTCTCTGAATGGGGACCAACAATGGTGGGGACCCTGGGAAAGGCCTTTCTAGGGCCAGAACGGGGATCATTTTGGGGTCAGGTTTGGTACTTTGCATGCACAAGGAAGATCTCTTCCAATCACAGTTTTTAAAGATCTCCCAACTGAGAGTTGATGCTGACTTGGCACATCACGGGAGGGGACAGCAGGTGCTCTAGATGCAGAATACAGAAATTGGCTTCTGGTTTATCTCCAAGTCTCCAGTAGCTTCTGAAGTGACTCATTTATATAGTTTTCAATACCATTGGAAAGAGCAAGGATATTGGCATTCCACTCAGGCTTGGGTATGAAATCGGGCTTTGCCACTTAAAAGATTGTACTTGCCACCAAGACCAAGATGTGTCTGTGTCATTTACTTCTTTCTGAATGTCTGGTGTCATGGAACATGGAATGGACATCATCATGTGATTTTGAGCAGATACCATAATCTGTTTGAGCCTCACTCTTCTCCTCTGTATAATGGGGATAAATAATCCCTATCTTACAAGGTTACTGTAAGGTCTGGAGATAGTATGTTTAAAGCAGGTCCTAGGATGAATGGCCAACAGGAGGTGTGCATGTATTTCTCAGAGTCAGAAATTAATTCTGGTTGTGTTGGTCTGAGAATGAATGTGAACTTTTGGTCATGTTGCACATTCTGCTTTGACAGAACTGGGTATTTCAGTTCCTTAAATTGTCAGTGATAAATTCAGAAAGTGAACGGTTGGATTTGGCTTCATGTCTGGATCATATTAAGTGGACTATCACCGAGTTCCCACTCTCCATGTTCCTTGTAGTCAAGCTGATGTCACACCCCCCTCTCATTTCCAAGAAGATAATGTCACAGCTCTGAGTCATAGTTATCCAGCAAGAAGCCACATTCCTGGGACTCACTTATGGGGTGGCCAGGACCAGAGCTCTCAATACTGATGGACCATCTCCTGTTCTTGTAATCTTCAGTCCAAGAACTTGTCCAGATAATTTCTTTCTTTCACTAAGATTGTTTCCATAAAGTGACCTAGTAGAAATTTGGATATTCATTAAAGACAGTTCTACTTTTCTGCTATAAATAATACTTATGAATGATAGGTTTTGGGGTAAAAAAGGCAGTATGGGAAGATAGTAGGAATTTTCTGTCTGAAGGGTTATATGAAGTTTAACCAATTAGACATACCCTATTTTTGTGTTAGGTTTGTTTGTTTTGGTACTTCTGGCAAATAGTTTTCTGATATTTCTTAGTGCTACTATCAGTATCACTCCTGTTTGAATGGGGACTCTCATAGGGGGATTTGTATTTAATGTCAGATTTTGTTCTGTGTTGTTTTGTATTGCTGGGCTGTGTGCTTAGGGGTAAAATTCTGAGGAAAGGAAATCTTGTGTAGTAGGTAGGGGTTATCTTGATTTGTGAGCTCCTACCTTTCTACTATTTAGAACTGGAGACCTAGAAGAGGTAAGAAATGGGGATCCAAGAAATACACTGTCAGGCCTTCTGCAATACTTGCCTGTCTGTGTGTTTTCACCATCCTCTTCCTGGAAATGTGATTTTAAATCCACTGTAGAAAGCCAGAGAAATAGGTTTGTTTTAGTCAATGGTTCTTTTCTAAAGATCTGTGTACATGTTATGCAGGCTCAGACAGTTACCTTGCATGTTTGGACTAAATTGTGACTTTAAAAGTATAGAGCAGGGGACTTCTCTGGTGGTGCAGTGGTTAAGAATCCGCCTGCCAATGTAGGGGACACGGGTTCAAACCCTGTTCCGGGAAGATCCCACATGCCTCAGAGCAACTAAGCCCGTGTGCCCCAACTACTGAGCCTGTGCTCTAGAGCCCGCGAGCCATAACTACTGAGCCCACGTGCCACAACTGCTGAAGCTTGCGCGCCTAGAGCCCGTGCTCCGCAACAAGAGAAGCCACAGCAATGAGAAGCCCGCGCACTGCAACGAAGATTAGCCCCCACTTGCCGCAATTAGAGAACGCCCGTGCACAGCAACGAAGACCGGATGCAGCCAAAAATAAATAAATAAATAAATAAAATAATAAAATAAAATAATATTAAAAAAAGTATAGAGCAGGGACTTCCCTGGTGGTGCAGTGGCTAAGAATCCACCTGCCAGTGCAGGGGACACGGGTTCGATTCCTGGTCCGGGAAGATTCCCACATGCCACGGAGCAACTAAGACCGTGCGCCGCAACTACTGAGCTCACGAAAACCGCAACTACTGAAGCCCATGTGCCTAGAGCCTGTGCTCCACAACAAGAGAAGCCACCGCAATGAGAAGCCCGCACACTGCAACGAAGAGTAGCCCCCACTCGCCACAACTAGAGAAAGCCCGCACGCAGAAACGAAGACCCAACGCAGCCAAAAATAAATAAAAAATTAAAAAAAAAAGTATAGAGCAAAGATACTGAGTTAAAACACACAGACACTCACATAATTAAAGATTTTATTTTTCTAAAAATCAAATGCACAGACAAAAAAGCTCTTTTACTGGGAATTTTATATGTGAATTTGAGAAGTCGCCAAAATGACATAAAATAAGATTATATTGGAAAGGACTAGAAGTCTGTCTCTTAAAGCCTTACTTCCCCCCCTCCCCCCAACAAAGTGGCTAATTACACTGGGAACCAGAGGCAGGTGGCTGTGTATCTTACTTGGTAAATAATGATGTTAACCTCTCCAGAATGCTGGTGGCTCTTGAGTTTGGGCAGAAAATCCTATAAAGGAGAAAGAGCTGCAGAGTATAATAAACTCCCAGGTGCTCAATAAAAGCCCTGTTCCTCTTATGCTGGATGGCCAAGATCAAGGGCATCGCTGTGGAGCTGTGGAAGGCTCCTTCCTGATACGAAGGTGATGAGATTTTTCCCTTCCTGCTCTCTGTCTGAATTACTTCTGGACCCGACAGAGATGGGGACTCTCTTTGGATAGCAGCTCAGAGACTTGGGATATCTTATTTCCTTGAAGCTAAACCTACCAGTCTTCATTTGCCAAATAATTTCCACTTCTGCGAAGGGTGTGTGGTAAACCTGACAAGCTTGTATTCAGTTCTCTGCTGTTAGTTACTTTGAGTCCGTGGTGTCTGGAGCAAGCAGACCACCCTCTCTGTGCCATCTTTCTGATGTCTGCCAGTGGACCAAAGGAATACCAGCTTTGTAGAGTAGTTATGAAGGTGAAACGAAATAATAAACACATTGTACCTGGCAGGTGGTTTTACTATTACTGGTTTTCTCTAAGACTAAAGCAGGGTTTCTCAACCTTAGCACGATTGCTATTTGGGGCTGCATAATTCTTTCTACTTGTGATATCAAAGATATTTCCAGACAAATTTGCTTCTGATCACTGATGGAAAGGTACTTCGGAAAGCCTGATGTCAGATTTTTCCCTTTGATCAAAAATGGTGTAGAACAGTACTTGGAATGAATGAGTGACTTCCATTTGCTATTACCTCCTATATTTAATAAAGAAATTTTGTAATGGTAATATGTACTCATTCATTGAATTGATGATGTAAAAGGTGATTTTAAAACTTAAGCCAAGCCATCTGCTACTTCCTCTTGCTTGCGTTAAACCAGCATTAATTGCTTTGGATGGATTTTGAAAATAATAGCAGAAATGCTCTCCTGTGACCCCAAATCATAATAGAACAACTCAAATCCTAAAAGAATCACGAAAAGCTTACGAATAACTTCAAAAGTTAAATGCGTCCCCAACAAGCTAAACTTGGATTGCATAAGTTGTGCTTGATTTGACATTTTAACCTCTATAAATCTCTTTAAAATTTTGTTTCTTAGGTGTTGACATAGGAATGGAGAGAAAATTTCCAACTTTTCCTAGAAAGTCTGGCATCTTCAACATAGGCATAGTAGAAATAAAAATATATGTATTTGGTACTCGTTCTGGGATAATGATATTAGTCACATTAAAAATAATGCTATAGTGAACTTTATGGTACTTAATATGTGCCAGCTACTGTTTCTGTATTAATTCACTTGCTTCTCAGAATAAACCTATGAAGTAGTTTGTGTCGTGTTGGCCTCTCTCTCTGCATTTTATACACAAGGAAACCAAAGCAAAGAAAGATTAAATAACTGGCCCAGAATTACCTCACTATTAAGTGGCAGCCTGTGTCTTTAACTTCATTTATGTGGATTCTAAGACTTGATCCTCAAGACCGGGGGTTGGCAAATGACAGTCAATGGGCAAACATCTGGCCCACTGCTAATTTTTGTTAATAAGGTTTCATTGGATCACAGCCATGCTGTTCGTTGACTTACTGTCTATGGCTGTTATCTTGCTACAGTGGCAGAGTTGAGTGGTTACGACAGAGGCCATCTGGCCGGCCAACACTATCCGCTTCTTTACAGAAAAAGTCTGCCCACTCCTGCACAAGGTCAAGACCATTCTCATCCACAGGGGTGGTCCAGAAAGGTAGGAAAATAAAGAGAATCATAATTCCATTACCTTTCAAATAGGACTTAGCTAACCTTCATCTCATACATTGAAGGTCCAAGTTTTTGGTGTCATTCTTAGCGTTACGGTGGATGTCAGAGTGTTCATAGGATACATCTCTTCCTCAGGGTGTTCCCAGCAGCTCTTGCTGGGAGAGGGGAAAGGAGTAGATAAAGTTAAATGCATGAAAAATGGGAGAGAGCTTGGCAAGACAGATAGAGAGACACTTGTCAGTGAGTATGCAGTTAAGGCACCGCAGGAATGGAAGTAAGTGTGGACAGAATGACTCTACGAAACGGGCTTTAACTCACTGCAAAATTTGAAAATCGCCCTCTTCAAGTTTCCATTCTTTTTCCTGCTTTTCTGCAACGGCTTCAGAATAGAAACTGCCCGTTTTTGGGGGTTTTTGGTCAAAAGCAAATGGCAGCCTGTGGGGTGGATCGTTATAACACAGTGGCTCAAGGTTGGGGGAGGGGGAGACAAGAAATGAATTTCTTTTGTCAACTCAGAATTTATGCAAATTTTACAAAAAGTATTAGAGGAAATGTGTAAAGCTTTAATTGGTTTTATGGTTTTATTGCTTTCTTTAAAAGGTTACTTTGTGAGCATTACCCTCCACTGAACATTGTGGACACTTCCTGAAGTTTAATGAGATTTTGGAGTAAAAGCACAACAAATGTGACTCTCCAATATTTTCAAGAGATGATATTATTTTGGGCTAAAAATATGTTACGGGAGGCTTCATTTACTGGGAGGATTCACTCCACCACATACACGCCTCTTTATCTGAAATTACTATGAGCTGCAGCATAAGACTTTCTGCTCACACCTAATTCACAGAATACTTATTTAGTATATATTAAATCAATGGTGGCCCAGTTTTTTAGGCTTCTTTATTATGCTGAACTTTACTTAATATAGAAATGCCTTATAATTATAATTCTGTCCCCTGGTAAAACTAACACTGCGCACTGCGTTCTTATTATTGACACCTCCTTCTAGGTCCTTGTGAGTGAAGGATACTAGCTGCTCTCCAGGATTGGTTATTTAACATTTTGATTTTTGGTTGAGAGTGGATCAATGAAAACAGATCTTGTCTATATCAAAACAGAAAGTAAGTGCAGAAGTGTTTGTTTCAGGAAGAGATTTTTCAGTGCCTCATTTCCTCTGGGGTTGATGGATGGTTTTCGTAGTTTAGAGCTTGAGATGTTAGGGGTTGCTCCCTGAGACCCAGAATCGAGTCAGAAGGACCATTTCCAACTAATGTGGCGTACTCGGACGCTGGTCTCCGTACTGAGAGGCTGAAGGGAACCCTGAGCATCCTCATGGTAACGACAGCACAGTGACACCTGTCGCCTGCCCATGGCTGTCTGTGTCTTCAGGGGCATCCACTCCTGTCCTTCTCACCCCTCCTTACTGCCCGTCACAGCCTTACCGCCACAGATAATTACAGTTCTGTGTCTATTTCAGAAGTCTATTTAAAAGTTTACTAGGGGACCCTGGTGCCTACAGTATACTGTTGAATGACTGAGTGTTTTGCCTATTTCTTCTCTGAATCAAGGAATTTCCTGCTTATAATCACATCACACAGGTTTATCTTAACATTCTGTAGAACACGTTACTTTTTGAGGTACGTGCCCTCCATTGCTGCAAAAATCAGTTGTACTCGAGACCGACTGGCCCAGATTGAGAAGAGATGTGGCATTATCTTGGCATCGCAGGTGACTGGTTAGCAGTGAGGAGGTGGCAGGTGGGGCTGGGAGGTCCCACGGGCCGGAAAGTGTTTTGTCTGTGAATGAGTGCAGGGATTTGGGGCTGCTCCTGCTGGGGAAGGGGCAACTTGATAGGGCGCTTAAAAGCCTCAGTCCTGGAGTCCAGCCGACCTAAATTTCTGTCCAAAACCTGGCTCGTGGCTCACTGGCTGTTTGACCTTGGAAAACTTTATTCAACCCTTTCAGCATTCGTTTTTATTTTAGTCCCTTTGGGCTGCTATAACAAAAATATCATAAACCAGGTGGCTTCTAAACAAGTTTATTTCTCACCGTTCTGGAGGCTAGGGAGTCCAAGGTCAGGGTGCCAGCAGATTTAGTGTCAGGTGAGGGCTACTTTCTGGTTCATAGATGGTGCCTTGTGTTCTCACATGATGGGGGCGGGGGGTTGGTGAGCTGGCTCTCTGGGGTCTCTTTGTTAAGGACACCAATTTCAATCGTGAGGGCTCTGCCCTCCTGACCACATTACCTCTCAATGGTGCTACTTCCTAATACCATCACTTTGGGAGGTTAGGATTTCAACATAAGAATTTTGGGGGACACAAACGTTTAGTACATAGCAGTCTCCTTGTCTCTTTGATGGGGATAAATACTTGCCTCGTATATAGCATCTTGGGAGAATGTTATAAAACTCAACACTGGGGCTGGTATGCAGTAAATGCTCTCTAAATGTTAGCTTTTTGAAGTTGAATTTGAAGGGATTGAATTGCATTGGGATTCGTAGGTTTGTGGCTAATGTTCAATTACTTGGGAAGCCTCACGAGGGGGTTGACTTATCCTGAAATCAGGTTCTTTTTGAAATTCTTTCAGGCCAGCAAGGTGTCATCTAAGGGTACCAGAGCATTAACTCGTTCCCAGGGGGTCTCAAAATGTTGCCGTGGTTTTCAGACATAACCTAAGTTATTCTTAAGAGCACCTTGCTTGGGAGAAGGGCGTTTTGTAATATTTGTTTAAATTATGTTACAGAGCATTGCGGATTTGTAATCTGTGTTCAAAATGGCATTATCTGTCCCCATATTGATCAGCGTCACAACTTTTTCTTGCTTATCTCTGCTTGCCCTATGGTCAAACTCCAGAGTTAGACCTTGAGGAGACCCGCTAACTCATTAACCTCTGTGACGTGGAATAGAAACCTTCCAGAAGGGGCCTGGCTGTAGGGAACAGAATGTTTAAAATCTGTTTCAGCCCCACTGCATGTCCCTGAGTCCCAGTCAGAGGCATTAACCTTAATGCAGATTCTCGTAACATGCAAGAATTTGTGATGGTCTAGTTTGTGCTGTCATTTCAAAATTACTGCTTTGTTTTTGGAGAAATACTTAAGTAGAACAGCAGAGAAGACCCCCTCCTTGACATTTTTTGTTGCCATTGTGGTTGTTGAAATCTCAGCCCTCGCCCTAACTTGGGGGAGATGTGAAGGAAAAACACTGTAAAAGGTGAAGAATCAGGCCAGGTAAGGCAATCCTTCAGTTGACCTCAGTTCAGAACATCATGGTCTTCAGGCTGAAATGGGATCCCGGAGGGATGGACGAAAAAAAAAGTCTTAGGTGTCTTTGGGAAACCATGTTTCCCAGTGGCTTGATTATTGTGTTTGAGGTATTAGGATTTCCCTTGACATGGGGTGAATGCTTTGCAGAGAAAACTGTTTCTTAGAGCATCTCATGGTTTGGAGTCTGAAAGTTATAAGTTGTCTCTGTATGTAAAACAAAAGTTGTCCCTGCATCTAAAGCCAGTTCTTTGTGCTTTCTCAAAGGAACTGAAATTTCTGTGGATTCATGGATTGGTCAAGGTTCTTTGTAAAACTCTGGCTTAGGGTGTTTTGGTAAATAACCAAGAACCTGAATGGTCCCAAAGGATAAAATACCAGATAGAGACTTTACAAAGCTGAGCTCTCGTTGTGATATTTCAGCCTGCAAAGTAAGGGTAATACATGATGGATGTTACTGTAATTCAGTGTTATTCTTCAGTGCAAACCTGGCATTAGGTGTCAAAACTGAGTAGAAAATATAACCTCATGTGATAACCTTCTTAAATATGGAACTCTGAATAACACTGGATTGGACGTGAAATGTTGTCTTGAGTAGAAAGATCTGGATACTGATTCCCGTCACCCCCCTCTTTCAGTGTTGGATTTTACTATTACTTTATGTAGCTAAAGCCAGAATGGAAATCCATAAATACATACTCTATTTTTTTCTTTTTTTAAAATTAATTTTTATTAGAGTATAGTTGATTTACAATGTTGTGTTAGTTTCTGCTGTACAGCAAAGTGAATCAGTTATACATATACATGAATCCACTCTTTTTTAGATTCTTTTTCCATATAGTCCATTACAGAGTATTGAGTAGAGTTCCCTGTGCTATATAGTAGGTTCTTATTAGTTACATATTTTAATTATAGTAGTGTGTATACGTCAATCCCAATCTCCCAATTTATCCCTACCCCCCTTCCCCTTCGGTAATCATAAATTTGTTTTCTACATCTGTGACTCTATTTCTGTTGTGTAAATAACATACTCTATTTTTATGGGGTGGGAGTAGAAGAAGATTCCTCATTCCTCCAAAAAGTTAGATTGATGTGCTGCTGATGTCTGCTTCTTTAGCAAATGTTATTGGGCACCTGTTTGTTGAATTGGTTGAAAATGAATTTAAAATAATTTTATCTTGACCTTTCCTTTTTGCAATTTTTCTGTCACCTTATGAGGTAGCTGGAGATGTCCTGGAATGTCTTTCAAACTCTGGATGGGAATGACTGTTTAGAAGTTGCCAGCTAGTGTCACTAGGTGATAATTCCTCTCTGTGTGCATGTCATGGTTATAGCCTGCTTTTTTGCCTCTAAAAGAACAATTATATTCAAGAAATTTCCTAGTGCATTTAAAAGCAGCTGGGTGAAAGTCATTTTAAATCCCCAAATCTAACACATTAGTTCTTTTATGCATTTAATTAAGCAGAAGTTAAAATAAATTGGAACAGAAGACATTCAGTGCTGATTGTTGAATCAACAAAGCAAGAAACAGCCTAGCATTACCCCACCACAGATGTCTGTCACTCAGCACTGTTGCCCTATAAATTTGCATCAACTCTTAACATTTTTTGAATAATGATTTCTTTTCTAGTAAAAACTGGCCCCTGATGTATAGCAAGCAAGGTTCTTTATACAAACTTTATTTCTGCATTTGCATGACTTCGTGTGTACCTGTGTGTGTATGCATGATATTTTTTTCACTTACAATACCCTTACATTGCTGGATCCTTTTGGGGTGGGGGAGGGGAAGACTTAGCTAAAATGGTAAACTTTAGGAAGATATAGTAAATAGAAAACAAAGATTTAGCAGTCAATTTGGATTATTTTTAGTGGAAATGAATGCTGAGATTGTTTCAATTTTAGTATTAAAATATTTTTAAGGACATGATGAGTTTGAGTTTAATTTGACTTTATGAGAGTACTGTATGGTTGGTTCGTTGTAGAAATAGTTGATTAAAAACACACCAGCCGGAAACTTAACTATATTCTCCTCAACCACAACTATCGCTGTTATCATTTGGGTGTATAGACATTTTCCTAATAGGTATATACTTTCGGCTGTTTTTTGTTTTTTTAAACAGGATTATGCTTTATAGACAGTCTTATATTACTGTCCCCCCATTTAATAGAATTTCATGATTGATATGGTATCTGGTATTGGCTTCCAAATAATCAAGGGGCAACGTGAGGGTATGTCTAGTGTTTCAGCTGAAACAAGATTTAGCCTTAATTTTTGGAAAATTTTCTGCAGCTGGGTAATGGGTACATAAAGATTCATTACGCTCTTTCTTTTGCACAAATTTTGAATTTTCCTTAATAAAATAATTTATGTATGTGTGTGTGTCACTTAGTCATAAACATCTTCCCAGGTCTGCAGATTAACAGTGCTGTCATTCATTCATAGGAACCACATGTCATGCCATTGTAGCATGGACCATAATTTGTAGCATAGTTATAATTTAACCATTACCGAATTGTTAGATCGCAGTTTTTAGGGTCATTCTTGCAAATGGATGCAAACTTGTTTGGTCATTTTCTTAAGAATTTGTTGGTTAAATTTTTATTTTTTTTCATTACTCAGCGAGGAATCTTAAATTATGATAACTGTAGAGATGAGAACCAGAAACCTTTTTTTAGAAAAGTTAATAAAGTCTGTGAAATCTGTACATTCTCTGAATGCTTAGTTGTAAATCAGTTGAATCTTACAGTCTCTCTTTCTCTCTCTCACACACATACACACACATATGCACATACAGACATGCACACTTGCCCACCAAATACTTTTGTTGCCATAGGTCTTAGTAGCCTCGGTATATTTTAATGCATGATGCAGTTGTACTTGGTTCTCCTGGAGACACCTATTGGGTACACGGAGATTGGATAGTTTATGGGTGGTAGTTCATCTTTATATTGTTTATGCATCACAAGATACTAATTCCCACTTCTCAGCCAAGGGCTATTCTAGGCCTTCCCCTGGTCAGAGGGCAGTGGAGCCAGACAGAATAGAGACCGAGTAACTGTGGGTACATGGACCAGTCATTTCTTATCTGCTTCCACAGTTAGTGATTGAGAATCCTGAGTGAGGAGTATCACGTGTTCCATAAGCCTCAAATTTAATTTGGGTAAGAAGAATATATTTTACATTACTACCTCTTCCATGAGCTATTAAATATGCGATAGGTTCTGTGTTACATCTGGTACGTGCTTTGTCCAATTGAATCATCACAGCAGTCTTCAGAGGCAGTTTCTATTATTCTTCCCATTTTACAAATGAGGAAATGAAGCCTAGAGTGATAAAGAAACTTGCTTAGTGCAGGCCACACTGCTAAATATAGATTTTTGAACACCATAGTCAACCCATTTACTAGCTTGGATCAAAATCCCAGTGGATCAGTGGTGAATTTTTGGTCGATACATATTTACTTATTAATTATAATGTATGCAAAGGGAGAGCCCGAGATGTAGCCCTGGGATTAAAATCTGCCCATTGATTATTGTCTAAAAGTTTCTTATCCATGCCTCAGTTGCTAAATCTTAACCAACGTTCCATTTTTAGTCCCTATTAACTTGATTTGGAATAAATCAGATTTCTAATGTGCAGGGTCCCAGAGTGGTAGAGTGGCTTGCTTGTGTGATATATTTTTTAAGTTAGCAGTTTCTGAAAATTGGCAGCCCCCTTTGATGTGGAAGACCTAGAGCAGGCATCAGTTATAAAGAGTGCTTATGATTACTGGGCCGTGTGACGGGAGGGGAAGGGAAGTGACCGGGAGAGTTTTGAAAGGTAGCTTCTGTTCAGCAGTTCCTCACAAATTAAAATTTACGAAAGCTGTTTGGGAAATTCAGTACCCAGAGGTACAGACACCTCGTTTGGAAACACAACATGCAGTGCATAGGGCCTGAGCAGAGCCTCGTGTCAAGTAGTTGGGATGCTTTATCATCATTAGACACAGTGCAGCCCAACCGGTCAGTCGGGGCAGCGGCTGGGAGGAGCTGAGTCCACTCGGGCAGCTTCCAGTCGTTGTCTGGTGAGCATACCAAAGGCGTGGGTGCCATGGACCGCCCCCGAGCCGAAGGAACATGGGTGATGCATGTAAAATGGTTGTCTTTTTGAAAGATGCTTGAAAACCAGCAGCCGGGGAAACCATTCAGAATACCTGATGGGGTAGCCTGGTGGGTTTTTAAAAATGGAGGAAGGGATAAATATTGATGTTTGATCCAGGGAAGAAATCATCAACGTGTGTTTTAAAATGTCTGCTCAGTGGTCTAGTCTTTACAGATAAAGTTGTCTGAGTGCACAGAGTGGGAGTCAAGAACGGCGGGGTCTGGTGGGATTAGAATCGTCAAGCACAACCTGATGGGATTTCCCTGCACCCCCCTTCTTATTTTGAAAGAAGCGACATCCATCGTAGCTTTTCCCTCTGTCTTTGTGTCTTTGAGCTCTCCAGCTCCGAGCGTCATCTGACAAAAGGGCCACCTCCCTGATAAAAAGTTCATTGGCTAAGATCCCGAGGTGCATTTCCCATCCTGGCTTCCAGGTTTCTCATCTTGGCATGCCATGTTTTCAGAAAAGAATTACCTGAGCTATTTTGCAGTCCTGTTAGAACCATGTCCCATTTAGATAACTGTTAAAAATAACCCCTGGTTCTTCCACTTTCTATTGGTTGGTTGACTGAAACTTTATTTTTGTTCTTGAAAAGTAAATGCCTGTTATATCTCCTAGTATGCTCTTTGATATTGTATCCCCACCCCTGAATATTGGGATGCCTTTGAATGCCCATTCTTCATTGCAGATCTCTGTATTAGATAAAAAAATTTTTTTCTTTTTCTTTTAAAATTTTCTGAAATAGTGACTTTTTTTTTGCTTAAATGAAGACAGTCTCCCTAAGTTAAGTTTAATTGACTAGGAGAAAGAGAAAATGAATATTCAGGAGGACACCAGCTGGATATGGTTGGAGAGTCTGATAGACACACCGCAAGACTGTGCCATAGTCAAATTGGACAGTTTGGAAAGCTTGCTGCCTCAAGGATGGATGTATATACAGAGTCCCAAATGGTACATTAATTGATTTTGATTACATGACTCCAAAGCTCGAGCATTTCAAACTGTTTTCAAACTAATGGCTGCCACATTTGGCAAGCAGTCCAACTGTGTGTTGAGTTCATTATAAAAAGAGATCTTGACAACTCGTCTGGAGGACAGAATGCATGCTAGGTTTTTTGAGTAGTTGCTCAGTTTCAGAGGAGCCTGTATTGTTTTTCTTTAAAGGGTTCTATACATTTCGCACCCTTGCCACCAGCCAGGCCAGAATGACTCTGGTTGGCACTTGAAGAACCTTAACGGTATGGACGCAAAGTTTCCTTGTTAGATTCCAGCTAATAAATCCTCTGGCAATCAGAGGTTCACGAGGTTTAATGGAATTTGATGGAAAGTTTAGATGATCCCCGGGAGAAGTAAAATCCATGACACTTTGCCCCCTTCATCTTGTCCCACTTTTCCTCAACTGCCCCACTACTGGAACATTTTCTGTCTTAATTTCAATTGACCCCTTAAGCAATGTACTAATTAGATGTTACAATTTCCCAGTCTCTCAATCCCAAAGCAAAACTGATGAACACAGCAAACCAAAGCATTTGGGTTAGAAAAGAACAAAAGACATACCTGCTGCAGAGAGTTGAAGCTGGAGTCAACACTGGTAACCTGAGTAGGGTGACCATATGTCCCGTTAATGCCAGCTTGTCCTTGTGTAATTATTAACAGTGCTTCCCCTTCACTCTCAAAGGCATCCCATTTTATTTTATTTATTTATTTATTATACATTTATTTATTTATTTATGGCTGCGTTGGGTCTTCGTTGCTGCGCGCGGGCTTTCTCTAGTTGCAGCGAGCGGGGCCTACTCTTCATTGTGGTGCACGGGCTTCTCATTGTGGTGGCTTCTCGTTGCGGAGCACAGGCTCAGTAGTTGTGGCACAGAGGCTTAGTTGCTCCGCGGCATGTGGGATCTTCCCGGACCAGGGGTTGAACCCATGTCCCCTGCATTGGCAGTTGGATTCTTAACCACTGTGCCACCAGGGAAGTCCAGGCATCCCATTTTAGACAGCTAATTATGTGGTCATCGTAGGAAAGAGTGGCGGTGAGTGAAATAGAGTGCTGGGGATGGCAGGATGTGGTATATGGGTGGGTACTCATCTCGGGGGGTGACTGTCACTCCTATCCACCAGCAGTGCCCTGGGTGGATGTGTACCCAGTATTGCCCCAATTGAGTCTCACGGGAAGCCAGAAATCTGGATTTTAAGGCAAATGCCCTAATTTTAAAATGTTGGCAATTATTGAGTTTTTTTAAAAAATAAATTTATTCATTTATTTATTTATTTTTGGCTGCGTTGGGTCTTTGTTGCTGTGTGCAGTCTTTCTCTCTAGTTGCGGCGAGCAGGGGCTATGCTTCATTGTGGTGCACGGGTTTCTCTTGTGGTGGCTGCTCTTGTTGCAGAGCACGGGGCTCTAGGCGTCTGGGCATCATAGTTGTGGCACACGGGCTCAGTAGTCGTGGCGCACGGGCTTAGTTGCTCCCCAGCATGTGGGATCTTCCCGGACCAGGAATCGAACCCATGTCCCCTGCATTGGCAGGCAGGTTCTTAACCACTGCGCCACCTGAGAAGTCCATAGTTTTCTAATAAGCTGTGAGGGCAAGCAAAATATGTGAATGACCCATTGGCTGCTTTTGAAGAAAGTCCTCCATTCTTTCCTTCAAAACACATGACACACACACAGGCAAGCGATAAAAGGGGGAAAAAAGGAGAACATGGAGATACCAGTCTCTGGGATGAGATTCATTTGTGAGCAAACTTTTTCTGTGGCTATTTCTGGTCATCAGGTTCCAGTACAGGGTGCTAGGTGGGGATGACTAGAGGTGCAAGATACAATAGAATAATATTGGCACCTGGCTGGTGTTTGGTGTCTATAGTATAACTTGCTGCGTGATGGAAATCTGTACATGGCACATGTCAGGTGCATCATGGGACGTGTTTAAAGGGAAATAAGTGTGGAATAGAAATCATTATTTTCAAATGTGGTCATGGCTTGTAGATCATGAATTTTCGTTTCTTTTTACATCTTTATTACATTTTTTAGGAGAACATAATGTCCAAGCTTCCCTGGAGCCATTTCTGTCTCTGTGAAATAGGCGATTTAAGGTCCATCCCATCCAAAAAGCTTTTAGCTTGTGAAAAGCTTCTTTTCTTGCTTTTAAAACCTTTAGTCTGTTTTAAGAATAAATGGCATTCCTGGATCTGTTAAAGAGGCAGTTAATAATGCCATAGAAACTGCCCATTGCACAACCAACCATAAAACTTGCTCCAAGGGCAGGACATGTATTGGAATATTCTGTAATGATCAAATGCTGAAACATTACAGTCAGCTGTGACCCTGCAATCTGCATTCTTTTTTTTTTTTTTTTCAATCTGCATTCTTAATTGCAGTCTTCATTTACAGTGGAGTATTGATCTGCTTTTAGTAGTTTGTCCTGAAGGTTGACTGGATCTCGGTAATCTATTCATGTCAGAGTGCCTGCTAGCACCAGCTTTAATTCACCTCTTTAGAGGAAACCTTGTCATAGGGAGAAGTCTAGGTTTGTTTCACCTTGATGTATTTTCCAATAGGTGCTTCATTCTCAGGGGCTGGTTTTTCTTTCCTCTTTCATAAAATGTGGATTATAAGGACTCATGCCCCGTGGAGTTTTTTTTTTTTTTTTTTATTAAATGCGGCTTAAATGAGCTAATTCATGTAAAATGCTTGATATGAGAACGTAGTAAGCACCAAAGAAATGGTAGCCGTTTTGATTTTTCTTACCCCAGGTTTAAATGTTTTTTAAATCTTGAGTTTGGGGTTAATAATCTTGTTGACCATTGAGGAGAGTTGAAAAAAGAAGTTGGTTTCATTTTCTTGATTATTTTAAGTTGCGTTAGTAATGAAAACAAATGACATAAAAGAAATTTGTGGGATAATTCAAATTCAAATATGGGCGGTGAGTTCAATCACGGCAACGTTAAATGTCCTGAATTTGATCATTGTAATATAGTTATGTAAGAGAATGTCCTGTTCTTAAGAAATTCACTGAAGTATTTTGGGGTTGAAGGAGTATGATGCCTGCAGCTCACTCTCAAATGGTTGAGGAAAAAAATGTGTCCATAGAGAAGAATAAAGCAGGTGCAGCCTAATGGTGACAATGATGGGTAAGAGTGAAGGATATATAGGAGTTTTTTGTATTATTCAACTTAAAATTTTTTTTGAAAAAGTAGGATGGTGAGAAAATCTATAGCTGATAAAACCACTAGTTCAGATAGTTCTCTTAGAGCCTCCCACTGAAAAGTGGATTTCTTCCAATTGGAGAGTTTTCCGTCCTACTCTCCTTTCCCACCCTCCAATTCTTCATTCCTGGGTACAGTTATTTGAAAAGCAGAACTTCTTTGCCCGGTGGTTAGTGCTCCCGCTGTTTCATTTCCAACTCCATACCATAATCCTTTGTTGCTGACATTATAATCATCATCACAAGTGGCTAATTGTGATGTCACAGGCGATTATGACTCAAATGAGGAATAAACAGCAGGGGTGGATTAATTCCTAAGCAAGGGAGAAGATTCTGTTGGTGCAAATGCCCCAGGGTAATGAAATTTAAAACCAGAAAAAGGCACGAGGAAGACAAAGCTGAACATACGTGATCTATTAGCCAAATTGTCTTTAAGTGGAAAGCTTTTTGTTTCTTGTTTTTTTTCCCCTTCCCCTTCTTACTTAATTTTCCTTGTGGTGTGAATAGCTCCTCTATGGCAGATAAATGGATTTGTTTTTAGATCTAACAAAGCTCAAGGTGTCTTGCTGCCTAATTACAGGGATGTCACACCTGGGCTGAAAAGTGAGTCATTACGGAGCCATGGAGGTGTTTTTATTTTCTGTAAAGTTGAGTTGCTCTTTGCAGTCAGCATTGCAAAAGTCAGGCTCTAAAGATCAGTGCAGTGGCTGCAGACAGCTGGGCTGGTAATTGAGAGCAGCCCTGACCTGGAAGCCCAGGCGCTTATGGCCACAGCAGAATGAAAATGGCATCCATTGCTCAGGCTCAGGACAGTTTTCTGAATGGGTTACATGTAAATGAAGCAGTGGTAACAGCTGTTGCTATGGATTGGCCTAGAATTAGTAGTCCATTCTCCGTGGAACTGTAATTTTCAATTCCAAGTCAAGGATATATTTTTTCCCTTTTAGGAAATGTGTGGTTCCCATGCTCTTTGGTTAACCAACATCTAAATTCTCCTGCAAATGACAGTTAACAGCTCCTTTATCCCTGGGGTTGTTTGGCTGTCTCAGGAGTACTTTTGAATTTGTGGCCTTTGAAAAAACCATGGTTTCAGTAGCCAAACTAAACTGGAAATCCTTTGAATTGTTTTCCTCTTCATAGGACACAGTGTTCCCTTCTCCTGTCTGTTAGGTTCAGTTGTGCTCTTGGAGCCCTCTCTCCACTTAGGACTTAACCCTCACTTGAATTTTGGAAGCCTTCTTGAAAAACATTGGGGAAAGACTTGAGGCTCCAGTTTGGCATCAAGTGAGCAAATAAACCCACATTTTAAAAACACGATAAATTTAGTTATAAGGGAGACTTCCCATTTGAGTCTAGGCATTTAATAATAGCCTTGCTGCACAAAGTAGAAATTATGTGATTATTATCTTGGGGCTGTGATTAGAATGTGTTGTTATATTGGTGACATTTAGAAATGTGTAACTTCATCCGTGGCTTAGATGAAGCTGCTCCACGGTACCAGCAAACATGGCATAACGTGGTCTTGTGGTCTTGCGATCCACGCTGGTGTGACGTTCCCCGGAGACAGAACAGCCGTGAGAAAGCCAGGCCTCCACTTGCCACTGTTTTCTCCTGTTTTCCTGAAGTGACCAGAGATGTTTTCTTGATTTTTAAGAGTAGCTCAGACAGAAGTGTTGCCTTCTGGGTTGTGAGGTCATCCTCACCCTTCCTGTTACACACATGGGTGTGTGGTTTCGGGGCAGGGGCTGGGGCGTTGTTTTTCCTCCTGTTTCCCCGTTAGGACACTGTGGTCAACTCCTCTCCATGACCTGTTGTCAGCATGAAGGTCTGTGCCTGTGTGTGTTCTGCAGGAAGCGGCCGGCTGTACTTTCATGGTGAGCGTGCATTTAGTTTTTCCTTGAAGGATCTTGTTTGGAGCATTTAAGGTCCTTCAAAAATGCAGTCACTTGAGTGTGGGTTTTCTCTGAGCCAGTAGTTACCACACTCCGGTGATACTGGGAGAAACACAGGGAACACGTCCAAGTCCAGAGGGGCTCTCTCAGCATGTGACAGGAGCTCCCAGACCTGATTCTTATTGTTGGAAGTCTCACACCAAGTGCTGTGGGAACCGGAAGAGTCGTAAAAGTGGTGGCCTCTGATCCTGCGGTGTTTACAGCTTCGTGTGGGAGCCCAAACTGGACCATGTGAAATCACTTAGGATGGTTTCAAAACCAAGAGTCAACAAATGTGGATTAATATAGATTGCCTGTGAGATTCCAGGGACTTGAGGATTTCAGTTTTATAGTTTTTTGGAGAAAGTTTCCTGTAGTAGTTGAGTTTGGGAACCAGATTTTTAAAGAACCTATAGAGGACAGTGAAGATGGCCATGATTTATGTCACCAGAGGCACCTGGGTGTGAGTCCCTTCCCTGCCATTTACTAAGCCTGGGACAAATTATTTAACCTAAGTCTAGTCTCCTGGAGATGATTTTCTCTCTCTCTCATCTCTTTCATTCTCTCTGTCTCTGTCTCCCTCTTGGTGTTCCCTCTCTCATTCTCTCTCACGAACACAAGAGTACCTACTTACCCCATAAGGTGATTTTGACGATTACATCAGACGGTGCCTGTGACGAGTTGGGCAGAGTGCCTGCACTTGTTAATTGGGAATTTGGAATTACTGGAAGCAGAATGTCTGTAAGATGGGGAAGCTGGCATGTGTGAACAGGAGTGCTGATGCAGAAGGCTTAGACTAAGACCCCTATTGTGGGGGCCCATTTCTATCTTTATTTTCCATCTTGTTTATTTCCTTCACCGCATTTTATCATCAACTGTAATAAAAATTGTGTACACGTTATCTCTCCCACCAGGGTGTGACCCATGCCTGTCTAACTGGTTGCCAGCACACCAGTGGACAGAGAGGGCATTTCCTGGCAGCCTGGCATCTCATGGTGTCAGGTCTCTTATTGCCATGATCTCTCATTTGGGCTTGGAAGGATTACTTACCTCTTGTTGGATTGTGAGTGGGAACGCAGTCATTGAGAACATTTGCTAAACATTCATGGGGGCCATGCTTTGTGGTTGTCTCATTTAATCCTTCCTGCATTCCAGCATGGGGAAGGACCAGCTTATAGTTGTTTAGTAGAAGGATGCATGCATGTGTGTTCACTTTGTGAATGAGGAAACTGAGCTTTAGAGAACTTAGATATTCAGACTCTGCAGGGTCATTCAACTCAGGAGTGGCAGAGAGGGGACTTCAGCGCTTTCTGCCTGTGAAGCCCGTGATCTTGATTGCTCTGCTACCTTGAAGCAGATGGAGTTGAGAGTTAGTGGAAGGAATGGAAGGAGGTTTTGGTCCACAGCAGCCCCCTGAACCTCTCATTGTTCTCTGTGCTTGAGTTAATAGCCTTTTCGAATTGGCCTGTTCTGTACATCAGGGGCCCCCGATCCCCGGGGCAGCCTGTTAGGAACCGGCCACACAGCAGGAGGTGAGCGGCTGGCGAGCGAGTGGAGCTTCGTCTGTCGCTCCCCATCGCTCGCATCACAGTCTGAACCAGCCCTCCTCTACCCACCCCCTACCCCACCCCACCCCCGCCCCAGGTCCATGGAAAAATTGTCTTCCAAGAAACTGGTCCCTGGTGCCGAAAAGGCTGGGGACCGCTGCTGTAAATAGTTGGTGAGGCTCTGGGGACTTGGGTAACCTTAGGTGTCACTGGCGGGGATTCGGAGTTGGTACAGCTTCTATGAAAGCATTAGGCTATGTCCATCACAATTGTATATGCACCTAACCGTTGATCCAGCAACTCTGCCCCCAGGTGCTTATCCTGCAGGTGAACTTCCACAGGTGCAAAATGACTTATGTCAGGGTTATTCTTGTAACAGTCTCTGGATTTGAAGAGGATTAGAAACAACCTGACAGCCCATTAATAGGGGTTGTTTTAATAAATTATGGTACTGCTAAATAATGGCATATGTGCAGCTGTTACAATCAGTGAAGCAACTCTATATGAACTGATACATATGTTTATCCAAATATCGATATCTATGTTTCCCTGGATATCTTGTTAATGAGGGGGAAAAAAGCAAGGTGCACAACAGTATCTAGATGAGGCTACTTTTTTCTGGGACACTAGCATCTTGGTAATAGGTGTTGCCTTAGGAGGGATCTGGAGGAGGTGAGAGAAGAAGAGGTAGTTTCCACTGTCTATTTTTGGTAGCTTTGAGTTTGCCTTTAAAATATATGCATGTATTATCCATTCAGAAAATTCAATAAAGAAATCTGCCAAAACCAACTAACCCAAAATGAATTAGGTGTTGACCATTAGGACCAAGAAGAAGAGATCATACAAAGTTGACCAGTTAGATAACACCTACGTTGACATAAAAGGAAAGATCTTTTTATTTTCCTGTTGAGAGAAAAACACCAGGGAGATTTTCACCAAATTTGGAGGAAATATTGGGAATGGTTCCACTTGAAAGTCTTTTTATCTGGCTTAATTTGCTTTGGGGGCCCTTCAGTGGCACCTCAAATTGGAATGTAGCCATTTGCAACGGTACCCACAGACCCTGGCTTGCAGTGGAGGGTGCATGGACTGTCCGCGTTAGCTCTGTTCAAGTGAGCCAACATTTGTTCATGTAACAACGGTTAATGATTCTTGCGGGCAGGGTGTGGGTGTCTACCATCCAGATGTGTCTGTCAAGACCATAAACGGACTCTGGGGCTGGACATTAGGGGACCTGGCCTGATCTGACTAGATGTGGCTGTGGGACCCTTCTGTTTGTTTTTTTGTTTGCTTGTTTTTAATTTTTAAATTTTTTATTGAAGTATAGTTGATTTATCATGTGTTAATTACTGCTGTACAGGAAAGTGATTCAGTTATACATATATATGTATAGATATATACCCCTTTTTTAAGATTCTTTTCCATTACGATTTATCATAGGATATTGAATATAGTTCTCTGTGCTATACAGTAGGACCTTGTTGTTTATCCATTCCATACATAATAGCTTACATGTGCTAACCTCAACCTCCCACTCCATGCCTCCCCCAACCCCCTCCCCCTTGGCAACCACCAGTCTGTGGGACCCTTTTGGAAGTTACTGGTTGATGTTGCTTTTTTCCCCCAAAGTGACTGCGATGAAAAGAACATGAAATCGTTAACTTTCCTATTTATACAAAAGTATGAAAAAGAATTAGAAGTTAGGAGAGCGTGAATTATTTCTTAATTAAGACTTTATAGCTTCATTGGTCGTAGAAATCTTTTTATTAACACATTAGACAAATTCTTTAGAGGCCAATTTGCATTCACTTAGAGAAACATTTGCGGGGGTGGTGTATACTACGCGCAGTACCTGCTCTTTTTCGGGAAATCAATTTGTTAAATAGCTCTCAAACTATGACAGCTTTATGGTAGGATTACGACTTTTTTTGTTTCCATGTCTGCTCAAGGGCTAACAGAAAAAGACAGTTTAATCACATGCCATTATGTTCATAGGGGTGTGGGAAGCTCAGACGAGCTTCCAGAAGTGGAATTGGGTACCTGGCTTTTACAAGCTGCTTCTTAGCAGAAGTCATTTAAGTACAGCTCCTTGATAATTCATGGTTTGGAGATGTGCTCACTGAGTCCTTTTCTTCCAAGGGTGTCTGACCTTCCGAGCTGTGGCTGACATCAGTTTCTCTACCTAGGATCCGTTGAGGTGGTTGTCAGGGAACGTGTGTTGCCAGGTGGGGATGTTGTTGCCAGAGAGAGTGACCTCCCCCAGAGTAATCCATGTTTTCAGCCAGATTTATATTATTTACAGGGGATTAGGCAAAGACCAGGATTTAGACCTGTGTTGCCCTGGAAAATTGTTTTCTGACCTTGGGCCAAAAAAAAGGCTGTGTCCTGACCAAGCTAGGAAGCAGGTCCCCAAGTGGCAGTCTAGACTCTGTCTCCAGGAGTTTGTCATCCCAGCTGGGGATCTTTGAGGAGTCAGAGCTAGATAAAGCATGAGCTCATCAGAGGGCCCTTTTCCTTGGCCGCTTCCATCTTTCCAGAGACTCAGAGGCCACCAGCTGTGGAAGCGGTCTTGAGCTGTGTCGGTGATTAGCTGCACCGTGGGAAGGCTCTTCGTGTTTCCCTGAGTCCTGGAGCTCTTTGGGGGATCGGAGCCGTCTAATCTGGCTCCTCACTGAGCTGGATGTGGGCAACTCTTAGTAAAAGAAAGGAGCCAATGTCCCGTCCTCCCTCTCTGGTGTTTTCCATACCAAAGGACTTAACACTTATGTTTGCAAAATTCAATTGTGAGTGCCCTTGTCAGCTGCTACTTTAAATTCTGTGTCCTTTTCCTGTTTCTGGGTCATTGCCTAGTAAATGGTAAACATTACCATGTCCTAGCTTTCTTTTTCCTAGGTTATTTTGTGTGAGGCCTGTCAATAGCAGAATCCGAGGGTGGCTTGACCTTGACTTTTGCCTGCCGAATTCGTGGACCGTCCTACCTCGCTTCTCAGTGCATCAGGGAAAATACCCTAACACCGTCCGATGTAACCTTTCACTTTACAGAGAAGGGAAAGGTTGAGGAGGTTTGGCAATGGACCTGACATTGGTTAAGGATCCCGCGCTGGCGAATCAGACCTTCCTCAACCAAGGTGTCCTGACTCCTGTTTGAGGACTCCTTTTATCACAGAATAATCCATCACTCTGGGTTTTATGTTCTAGGAATGAAAATTATATTTACCATTAGCCTAGGGAAAACGTTTTGCAATTCATATTTGGAGCTGCTGTAACAAAGTTAGATCCCTAATGCTAACCAGAAGTGATTTGATGATCGGAATTACCTATTTTGGGGGAGTGATTCATTTAACTGTCCTCTATCATCATCTCTAATAAAGAGTTGAAACTGTATTTATACATTCACATACGTGTGTACATACACACACACAAACACACACACACAACATACCACGATAGTTTGTTTACTGGATCTTAGAAAAACTCTAGAAGGATTTTCAACAAGACTACATGCATATTTATGATGGTCTCACTTAAAAGATAAGACTCTGTGGCATATATAAAATTCACTTTGGAGGGGGCTTTGGGAAAGCACCCCAAATAAATAGGTAATCAGCCTCTTCTAGGGCATCTGAAATTGAATGAGACTCAATGAGAGGCTGGTGTGACTGCCCAGCTGGGAAGACTGGATCTCTGTGATAGGATGCTGACACTGTAGTGTCCTTGGAATTTTAGGCGCCAAAGCTGAAGCGGCAAGGGCAAATGTTAATTACAGGCATTGATTTGCATTGGATCTGCTTCTCTCTGGGGGCATTTCTGTGTGCACAGGTGAAAGGAGCATCAGAAATTCTAGTCTTTTCTGTTTATTGACGATGAATAATTTTCTCAAGAAATGGAGGGGAATAAACTAATATGATGATCATAGTGATGACAAAATAGAAGTCTGTCTCATTGTAGAGTGTGCTTATTCTGTCACTGAAATTATTTGATCAGAGAAATTAAGGATTTATCCAGCTTTTGTTTATTTTATACTGGAAGGGTTTTGGGAATCTCAGTTTGTGTCTGAAAATTCTCAGCTACTAAGTGGGGTGAGTAGAGTTAGAAATAGTGTTCCTCTCAAATGCTTTGGAATGAAAGCACATCAGTGGAAGGATGTCAGTCAGGCAAGGGGCATACCTCCTAGCAATTCCCAGTATGATTGTGATTGTTCTGCTTGCATGTTTACCCCCTTCCTCTGGGCAAAGTCCAAGCCCTCCCCTGGGTTAGGTGATGGGGGAGAACTTTGCCAGGTTTTGTTCTGGCATTAATCCCAGTCAGGCAGTGGACTTCACTCGTTGTGATAACTTCACCAGCTCTTATGGTTTGCAGCCAATGGCTTTGAATGCAAATGTGGTGGTTTGGGTGGGTGCTGTCACTTTTTGTAAGTGCAGGGGCTTCTTGGTTCTTCAAGGCCACTAGACCCAAGAAGGGAGAGAGTATGAGATGGCAGAGACCCACAAAAGGGCAGAGTCAAATTCCTTCTGAGTGTTTGTTTCAGGGTAACCCATTAACCTATTCTCTTCAGGACAAGAGGCAATTGCTTAATTGTCCCTGTGCTTGATGGGGACATGTGTTGCATACAACAGCTGTTTCAGGACCTTGTCTTCCTTGTTTTCCATCTCTTGGACACCTGAAACATGCAAAGTGGAGGAAATGTGCGAAAGAGTGGGAGGCGGGTTGAACAAATATAAACAAAACCAGGGAAAGCCTGGGACCCTAAACCACTCAGTGTAATCCTATTTGTGTTTTTTAAAGGGGTGTAAGGACCAGCCTATATATGTATGTGTATTTCTGTGTATGTATTTGTAATCACTTAGAAAAATGACCAAAAAAGCTGTACACCAAGCTGTGTTCTTTCAGGGGCATAGAAGAGCGTTGGGTAGAAGGGGACAAAGAGTGACCAGCATGCTTCGTTTGGACCTGTGTGTTGTCCTAATCTTGTGCAGTGAGGATATATTTATACATTAAGGACATATAAATTCTGGAAAGTATCCCAACAAGACTAATGCAGTCAGTACTTTGCCTTAGGTCACCATTTGTGTTCCCACCAAGAACAGATACAGCATCAAGTATTTCAGGGTAATTTTAATACCTTGAAGGGCAGGTGGGGCTTTCCTAAGATCTGGGAGGTATAGTGGAGTCACATTCAGGACTAATGTTTGGAACCTGACTCATAAAGAATTTACTCACGGGGCACAGAAAAGGGATGTTACTTCATATACAGGTTGAGATAAATACATTATAGGTTATAGAGACTACATACAGTAAGTAGGATGAAGAATAAACATTCCGTGCTGTATTTACTTTTATTCTTCCTTTTTTGTACATTCCAGTGCTAAACTGTGAATAATATATGATAAATAACAAATTTTCTTCTAGTTACATCTAGTGTCCTCTCTTTAAGGATTTAGCTGCCCTTTGGTGTATGTGGTGCCAATTAATGGTTTGATGAAGAGTTTTGTGCTGTACGTAAGTCACAAATAACATTTAAAAAAATTGAAAACAGAAAACTGGCCATTTATAAGACACATGGAGTTGACACTTAGGTGGTGATAAAGAGCATGCCCCATGGTTTTAGACAAATCTGGTCAGGTCTCCCTTTTACAACTTGGTAGTAATACATCCTTGTATTAAGCTTTCAGCTGGGGGTTTTCAGCTATGAAATGTGATTTAAAAAATCACTTAACTCCATGCAGTTGATGTGAGTATTAAGTGAAGTACTGTACAACAGTGCCCTAACTACAGTTTGTTTCAATGTTGTTTGATAGCTATTACCTGCTATTACTATGTATTATACTGTGGAAATGATCAGAAGTGAAAAACTCCTGGCAAAGTTGCTACTACTGTGTAAGCACATGTAAAACTTTTTAGTATGTTGTGCATTTTATTCAGTATCTTCACAGCCCTTTTGCTAACAGTTGTTTTTATAGCAATAGGATGTGATGTGAGACTAAGAATTTTTATTAATTGGTTGCTATTCCTTGGAATAAAAATGAAAAAAAGATTAACAGTGAAAGAATATTAAAAATGCAATTTGCTCATTTGTTACACTAGACAATTCAGTTTTACGGAGAGGTAGGCATCATATTAATGTCCAACTATTTAGCAAGATGTATAAATGATTAATATATGAGAAATTCTGAATTTAATACCTGTCTAAAACTTGTTAGAATAAATGATCTTTTTGTTTCCATTAGGTTTTGTGATGGGAAATAATATATTTTCTGTAAAGGAATATTCAAATACTCCTCCTACTTATTACCCATGAGATGTCCTTAAACTTGGCAGTGTATTCCTTTTTTGCTAATATATTCTGAACTCTTACGGTGAAATGCCCATGTAATGTGTTATAATTGAGTATACATATCTGTATTGTCTGTTAGCCAGCATCCAGTAGATTGAGCAGACATTTTCTTCCCATTAGGTGGCTGGATTTAGTGCTAATGAACACCAAAAAAAAGGTTGAGTCCTTGCCCTAGAAAGAGGTGCTAAAATAGCCCAAGAAAAGAGGCAAAGGTGTAATCTGCTACAGAACAAAGATATTAAAAGCTGTCTGTATTCGGGTTGGGGAGGGAGAGGGGGAAGACACAGTGAAATTTAAACTTTATTTGGGCTCCTATGTGGAGAGGAGGTAAGAGAGGCAAGATGTTAAAAAGTAAGTGAAGTTTGAATTGAGTAGGAAATGACCCATTTGGACTTGAAGATCAACCAGTGGCATTTCAGAGAGAGAGGGAACAGCACTGAGACAGAGGGAATAGCATGTGTTTAGGCATGTGGACATAAAAATGTCCATTATTCTTTTGGGAGTGGCTGAGAATGTAACAGAGATGAAACTGGATTATTTGGCCCAAGGCGAATTCATGAGGCCTTGGGAGTCTTAAAGGCATTAAGATTATGTAAATAGGGAGAGGTTGATAAAAGGATACAAACTTTCAGCTGTAAGATGAATAAGGTATGAGGACCTACATAAAACATGGTGACTATAGTTGGTAACACTGTATTGTATAATTGATATTTGCTGAGAGAGAAAAACTTGCATGTTCTCTCTCTCTCTCTCACACACACACACACACACACAAACAAATATGTGAGTTGATGGATGTGTTAATTAACTAGATGGGGGGAATCCTTTCACAATGCATATGTGTATGAAATCATCATGATGGACACTTTAAATATCTTACAGTTTTATATGTTGGCTGTACCTCAATCAAGCTGAAATAAAAAAATAAAAGAAGAACTGCTAGGGAAATGTAATTTTCCATGTTCCTTACTCCAGCCTTTCCTGATTTGGTAGCCTGTGTTTCTCAGTCTCTTCCTCTCCAAACTAGATATTCAAAAGGAATGAGAGAGATTTTTCTTTCTTTCTACTAAAGTTGAATCCTACCATACCGTTTAACCATATTATTATAACTTTTAATGCAGTCCAATCACATAAATATTGCTTTCAATAATTGATAACGAACATTTCTTAGAATATGTTAAAAGCTGGAGAGGACTGGGACTTCCCTGGTGGTGCAGTGGTTAAGAATCCACCTACCGATGCAGGGGACACAGGCCCCAGCCCTGGTCAGGGAAGATCCCACATGCCGCGCAGCAACTAAGCCCGTGCGCCACAACTACTGAGCCCACAGGCCTAGAGCCCGTGCTCCACAGCAAGAGAAGCCACCACAATGAGCTCATGCTCCACAACGAAGAGTAGCCCCCGCTCGCCACAACTAGAGAAAGACCGTGCGCAGCAACAAAGACCCAACACAATCAAAAATAAAAAAAAGAAAAGAAAAGAAAAGCTGGAGAGGACAAAAAAATGAAGCAGTGAGAAGGTAGGATATTTATCTTGAGCCAACGTCAATTCAGTGATCCATTTTACACACACACACACACTCCTACCTATATATATCTACCTGCATCTTTCTGATGACTGGTTACACTCATTCATTCCAACTCCACTTTCTCTGATTTCACTTTTTCTTATGTTTTCTGATCCAGAATTGACCAGATGGGTTAAGAAACCCTAGATATGAAAGGCACCAAGGATTTCTTTCTAATGCAGTAAATGATCTGCATGGTTTGGTTAATAAAAAGGGCCAAAGCTCCTTAACGTGTTCTTTTTTAGTGCCTTGGTCTTTAATATTTAGGAAAAAAATTATAGCTGGTAAGGGGCAATATAGGAATACGTTTTTAAAAAGTCCCTTACATATTAAAGCTGTAGTGAGATAACATCATATATTTATATTGAGTGGCAAAGATCAACATGTTTGATAAAACATCAAATTAGTAAGGATATGGGTTAAAAGTACAGATGACCCTTGAACAATGCGGAGGATAGGGTTACTGACCCTCACCCAGTTGAAAATCCCCATATAACTGGCCCGTGTATACCCCGTTCTCTGTATCCATGGTTCCTCATCTGTAGATTCAACCAAGTGGAGATCTTGTAGTACTGTAGTATTTACTGTTGAAAAAAATCCGCATATAGGTGGACCCATGCCGTTCACAACCATGTTTTTCAAGGGTCAGTTGTATTCTACTATCTACCGACTACTGGCCTGTAACCATGTCAGTGGAAATAGATATTTTGTTTAGAAATCTTTGAAAGGCAATCTGTAAATTTCATAGACAGTGAAAATACACATACGTTTCAGCTCCAAGTTCCCACTTATGGGAATTTATCCGTGGAGAAACTTGCATATCTGTACCAAGGTTTGTGTTATTGATAGAAAATGCAGGAATTATTGGGATAGCATGAAACTTGAAACAACCTGAACATACATAATTGGGATTCTTGCTTGTGACATATTTGTATAATGGTGTAATATGTGTACCATTTCGAAGAGAAGAGGTGATATGTATGTATTGATTTAGAATGATTTCTGATCTAGATATTGAGTGAAAAAAGGCCATGTGTAGGATTGGTAAGATATTCTATTTGTTTTTTTTCCCAGTGAGAGGTAGAAGAGGGAACATTCTGGTTCTCTCTGTCTCCTTCTCTCTGTCTCTTTGTCTTACACACACACAGGGTCTTTGGAAGGTGTGAAAGAAATATTGAGGAGTGGGGAGGGACCCCTACTTTTCACTGTCCACTCTTTTGAACTATTTGGATTTTTGTTACAGAATACTCCAGTTTTTCACCATTTAAAAAGAAAAATTCCTGCAATTGGCATGAGGCTCCCTGATGTCTTAAAAGCATTGCACTGGGTGGACCCAGTTATATCCAAAGGCTCTGCTGCTTAATTTAGTTTCTAGGTCTCAGTTTTCTTCCTTTGATAAGGAGTTCCTCTGACTAAAGGATTTCTGTGTTGCTTTGTGATCTCTGAAATCCATTGCCTTGCGAGCCCCACGTACCCCCTGCATTTGAAGCATTAATTTCAGATTTTACAGTTTGGTTTGATTTGATTTTTTGGTCTCATTTTGTTTTTTGACTTTGGACTATTCAGGAGATTTTTAAAAGTCAGACATTTCTATTAAAGATGTCATGAATTCTACAGCCAGGATGGCTTGTTCCAGGTTGCAAAGTTCCAGGTTGCAAAGGCATACTTCAGAAAGTACTTTTCTATTTGTCTTGTTTTAATTGTATTGTTTTTACTAAGTCAACAGTAACTGTAAGTAGAGATGCTATTGATTATATGATATGCAGAGTTTATCAGTTTTGAGATTAATAAAATACTGTTATATTAAATACACACTAATTTAAAAAAAAAATTTTATTTATTTATTTTATTTTTGGCTGCGTTGGGTCCTCTTTGCTGCGTGCAGGCTTTCTCTAGTTGTGGCGAGCGGGGGCTACTCCTGTTGTGGAGCACAGGCTCTAGGGCGCGTCCTCAGTAGTTGCGGTGCACGGGCTTAGTTGCTCCACAGCATGTGGGATCTTCCTGGACCAGGGCTTGAACCCGTGTCCCCTGCATTGGCAGGCGGATTCTTAACCACTGTGCCACCAGGGAAGTTCCAAATATACACTAATTTTTAATACATACATTCCTGGTTAAAAAATGGTAGAATGAGTGAATGAGTATTATTTTGGTAAGAGGGTGGGAGACAGGGATAAGGAAACGTTTTGAGAGCATTCTGTGCCCCGTCAAGTGGGGTTGAGTTGATTGGACTATAAACACATGTTCTTTAAAGTAAGACTTTGAGGATCTTTTAAGAACAAGCTTCATCACATGGTTCTACTCACGGTGTAGAACCTATAAATCCCCCCTAATGCTTCTGTGGTCATGCTAACGTATTTTTTGTTGTTGTTATTGTAAAGGGCCACAAATTGACATCTTAAGTGCATGGCCATTTAAAAAATTCTAACGACATGTTCATTTCTTTTTTTCTTTTTCTTTTTTTATCAGTAGAAGGAAATTTTATTAACCTGGTAAGTAGTACCTACCGAATATGTACTACCATCATTGTATTCAAGGCCAATGTTAAATCTTTTCCTCTGAGATCAGGAAGGGTAAAAGATTCCTATTATCATTACTACTGCGATCTTCTCCTCCTCCTCCTCCTCTTCCTCCTAACTTTATTGAGGTGTAATCGATATACAAAAAAGCACACGGTCGTTTCTAATGTGAACCTATCCTTGGTTTGATAAGGCTTTCTTGCTGATGGGTTGTGTCATCCAAGAAACACAGAAGGCTGAAAATAAGAAAAGAGTTTTATTTGGGGTCTTAGAAATTGCAGAGACACAGATTTGGGTAAAATTGAAAGAGTGTTCTGGGGAAGAGAAAGAGTCATAAAGACTCTTGTCATAGAGCAAAGAGTTATAAAGGCATTGCTACAATGTTGTTAAAGTTGTCTGGCAAGAATTATGATTGACCTTGATGCAAGAAAGGAAATATTTGTCCTTAAAGGATAGGCTGTCAGGAGTTATTTTAGGGCAAGGGTCTGATAAGTAGATAGGCTGTCATGAGTTATTTTAGGTTAAGGGTCCAGTAATTATCTTGAGTTTCTAGAACATTGGGCAGATGTTTTGGGTGCCTGCGTTAAGACAATAAATGGTCAAAGTAGAATTTCCATCCAGGCTAAGGCGACCATAAATCATGCTTCCTCAGTGGCCTTCTGGTTCCATTATAGGGAACTTTCTTAGCAATACTGATTCCATTTTGATTTTCCTTTCACAGTTGCACGAAGACTCTTCCTTGTATGTGTACGCTATCTAGGAAGCACGACTGGCGTCCTGTGCTCTCTTCAATGGAAAAATACCTTTTCCTGGCTTTTTGCCAGCGTAGGGCAGCGTGCAAGAAGGTTTTTATCATTTTTCCCGGAAAGTGTTTTGAAAAGTTAGCATGTTTATTTTTCATGCTTCAGTTGGGTCATGGTTGATCTTGGAGGCACACCTGGTTTTGAATACTGCCTGCTCCACTGATATAGCCTTGCAATCTGAAAGTCCCTTCAACTTCGAGCTTTAAATTTTTCACCTATCCACTGGGGATGTGACAGGGCTGCCTTCATGGAGTTACTGGGAGGATTGATTTGACGCATGTAAAGTGGTCATGACACAGTGTCCAGTACATGAGAGGGATATGGCCAGTTAAGAATGATCAGCCACCATCATCATCATCTTTTTCTGTAAAGGGCCAGATAGTGAATATTTTAGGCTTTATGGGCCATACTGTCTCGGACACAACTACTCAACTCTGCCCTTGTAGCAGGAAAGCAGCCAGAGATGATACGTAAATGAATGGATGTGACGATTCCTAGTAAAATTTTATTCTTAAGAACATTTATAAAACACTTCTAAAAACAGGCTGGATTTGGCTCACATATAATACGTAAACAAACGTAGCTGTGTGCCAGTAAAACCCTACTTACAAAAACAGGCAGATGAGATTTGGCCCATGGGATGTAGTCTGCTGATGCAGTAGTAGTTCTCAAACCTCTTAAACCCTTTTCATTCTTAAAAGTTAAGGAGGAACCCTAAGAGCTTTTGTTTATGTGGGCTATATCTATTAATATTTACTGTATTAAAATTTTAAACTGAGCTATTTAAAAACTATTAAAGCATGAAAATAACACCAATAAAACCATTGCATGTTAACAGAATATTTTTACGAAAAGCAACTGTTTTCCAAAGCAAGAAATGTTAGTGGGAAGGTTGACATTGCTTTACATTTTTGCAAATCTCTTTAATGTCTGGCTCAGTAGAAAACAGCTGGATTTCCATAACTGCTTTTACACTCAATCTGTTGTGATTTTCCAAGCTATGTAGTTTCTGGGAAACTCCTAGTCTGTCTCCTGAAAGTATCTTGGGGACCCCAGGGGGCCATATTGAGACCCCTTTGTTTCTCAAAGGATACTTTGAGAATCCTTGTTCTGTTGACATCATTAAGAGGAATTAAGTTAGGTATTACCTTATAAATGCCAGCTGATTTTACCTATTATTTCCAAGTTCCTTTGTCATCTTATTCTGAGCTAAAAGTGAAGGTTGCAGGGTTTTCCCCATATTTAGTCATGTGGTAGGAGTTTATGATAGCGGGTTTGCTTTATTTTCTGAAATGATTGTCACCTTAGCTTAAATTGTCTGCCACTGCATCAGAATAGAATTTTACTACTGTAGAGAAACAAAAGCCAGGAGATAGTCTGAATTCATTGGAGTAAAGAGAAACAAAAGAAGGGAGCTTCAGAACAAGAAAATGCCTCTGATGACAAAGAAACTTCAAAGAATGATTTGCATAAAACTGAAACACTTGCAAAGCTCCAAGTAAATAAGGTTAAATACAAAAGGACACTCAACCCTAGAATGGCTGCTTTTGAAATTACTTTTCAGGATTTTGAAGAACAAATGTTTTATACTTTAGTGTTGAGGGCTCTTGAACTCTAGGGCAAAGATACCTGGAATTCTGGATTCTTTGGGGAGGAGATTGTATCTCCATGGTGCTCTTGGAATTGATCCTTATTTAGTGAACAGGTGGCTTGGAAAACCTTGAGATTTTTCATACCTATTGTATCCTTATTCCCCTCTGCACCCCCTACCACTCAAGGATTTCCTTGTGCTGGTAACACTTGACTTTTAAACTAAGAAATAAGTTGACTCATGCATTGCTAAAACCATTCTGTGACATCTTAATGTAATCCTGTATATGTGAGATTTTCATTATAAAGGCAAAATGACTATCTAGAGTGCGTTTTGTTCACAGATATGTGAGTAAATAGATTGGGAATAAAACTACACATAAGCTGAGAATGTTCAATGGCGAAGTTTCTTTTAGCCCTGACTAGATAGGAATGATTATTAAAGTAATTCGGCACAGGGCTAAAAGCTTGTACCTAATTGCCTTTTCTTTATATTTAGCTTAACTTTAAGGGAAATTTATAACTAAATTAGGCTCAATGAATTCCCTGGTTGCCTACTTTTATTACTCATTTTAACATATTTCTGCTTAATTTACCTCTTATAGCAGTGATACTTGGGTGAGAATATGACTGTGCATTTAGGAAATGGTGAACTCAACTGGCTTTGGAGGTTGAACTCCAGAGCTTCTCAAAACAAAAACAAAGGCAACAAAACAATCCTATGTTTTTCCAGAATGTACTTACTTTGGGTTTTCTCTTCTGAATGTGGAAGGATAAATATCCTCATTTTCTCAGACACAGGTTTAGCTGTGTCACTTTTGTTCTGTGTAATCTCCCCTTCCTCATTTGTTATATCTGTGCCTTGTATTCCCCTTTGCCTCGGTGAATCTTAAATTGCACGCTTTTCTGCTTCACAGGAAGTACATGTAAAACATGCTAACAACTCTGGGAGAAACTAATGCGCCTTGTATTATTAAAGCTCCAGCTGTAAGCTTTGCCTCCATCCAGGTCAAAAGACCCTGCCATGTAAGGAACCCCAGCAATTAGCAACGGAGTGAAAACAGTCTACGAGGGTAAGGCTACTGGTTTTCTGGAAACCCATGTAGTGGGAGATTTAGCTTGCTATTCCCGCCTTCCCCCGCCCCCCTCGCTTGCCCCTTGGTCTGTTTACTGCTGGCTGCATGTTTCTCCCTGTGTATTCATGGCACCCTCCGCCATCACACCATATGGGCTTTTTCCTCTGGTGATTAATCAGGCTGCCTTCTGGGCAATCTGATTCTTTGGGGACTGCGTTTCCTCGTGGCCTTGTCAGGACATGCAGGATAGCAGCGTGAGAGTTCTCGCATTTGCACCCACTGGCTAACAAGGTGTCTGACAACTCCTCAATAGCACCTTGGATGCGGGACAGGGGATGCAGTTGGAAGAGTGCTGGTTCATTTTCAGATCTCTGGTAGGTCTGAGTTGGAGGCGGCCCAGGTCACATTTTCTTATTTATGTTGCATCTCTAGTTGCATGTAATTATCACAGTCATATTTATTCTCTTTTTGTGGGGTTTTTGTGAGCCAAAAGGTAGGGGTTTAAAAAAACCAGAGCCCACATTCAGTGGCTAGTTCTTACTGCTACAATGTACTAATGATGAGAAATAAGTGCAGAAACGTCTTTAAGAATTGTTCTCATCATAATGATGATAGAAATGATAGCAGCCCGTGTGTTCTGAGGCATTGTGCTAAGATTTCACCTGTCCTTAGCCTGTTCACAATTTTACCACCACTTGATGAGAACAGGGGCTATTGTTACCTCCATTTTAGAGATGAGGAATTTGAGGCCCAGGGATTTAAGTATCTCACCTTCGATATCTCAGGTAATAAGTGACAGAGTTAGATTTTTTTCTTTTTACTTTTCTTTAAACAATTAAAAGTTATTTTGGTAATTGAGTTAGAACATATGTAAATTAATATGCAAGTTAATTTATATATTAGTATGTCACATTAATATTAACCATAATTTTTAATGTTAAGTATCGTAGACAATGTTATAAATATATAACAAAATAAATATAAATACCACATATTAATTATAATATTTACTATATGTATGCACACGTTTTAAGTGTGTGGCTGGATACATTTATATAGATGAGTTACTGTTTTCACCTGAGTGATCACCTTCCAGATAAGATACAGACCATTTGCAGCTTCCCAGACACACCAGTCATTCCTTCCTACCCCCAACCCAGTAACCACTGTTGTGATTCCACTCACCATAGATACATTTGCCTGTTCTAGAACTGCAGACAAATGGAACCACACAGTATGTCCTCTTTGGTGTTTGACTTCTTTTGCTCAGTATAATGTCTGTGAGATTCATTCATGTTGTGTGGGGTACTTTGTTCTTTAGTTTCCATTGAATATATGTATATACGACAGTTGACCTTCTTTGCTATTGCTAGACGTTTGGGTTCTTTCCACTTTTAGGCTTTTGGGAATCAACTGTAAAGAACATTCTTGTATATGCCTGTTGGTGCATATTCGTAGGCAATTCCCTTGGGTTCCTACCTTAGGGAATCATAAGGTGGGTGCAGAGCTTGGATTCGAACCTTGGTCCTTTATCCTCAGTGTCTTGGCACTGTACCACTGCCCTTTGCTGCCGCCCATCGTTTAAAAACCTCCTCGGGTGATGCAGTTCTGGTTGTTTTGGTGAAAGCTCAGTGGACTGGTCCTTCGAGATGTGAGAAGACAGAAGTCTGTTTCCTCCTCTCCCCTCTACTACCCCAGTCTCACAGCACTCTGACCCCAGACCTGGGAATTTTTCCCCACCAAGCAGTTTCTCCCATTCTCTGCAGACACTAACGGGCTGTCCTACCATTTAACCCAGTCTGCCTGGAGGTAACATCAGATCACACAGGTTCAGGGTTCAGTTTCACAAGACTGGTCTCCCTCTCCCCGCCAGACACACACACACATCAGATGACAGTTGCATGGTGGGTCCCAAGGTTACCCAGAACTTCTGTTTGACTTGGCTACAAAAGGGAGGTACCCACAACCCCTTCCTCAGGGGTTAATCATATGCTAGAATGGCTCACAGAACTTGTGCAACGAGTTTACTTACTAGATTACTGGTTTATTACAAAGGATGTATTAAAAGATATAAATGAACAGCCAGATCAACAGATACATAGGGTGAGGTCTGGAAGGGTCCCAGGCATAGGAGCTTCTGTTCCTGTGGAGCTTTGGGGCGTGTCACCCTCTTGGCACTTGGATGCATACTGGTTCACCAACCTGAAAGCTCTCTGAATCTCCTCCTTTTGGGGTTTTATTATTGAGGCTTACTAAAAGTCACCTCATTAACATAAACTCAGGTGTGGTGGAAAAGAGCTTGTTATGAATAACAAAAACACTCCTTTCATCTTTATAGCTTTTATCACTTAGGAAATTCCAAGGGTTTTAGAGCTTAGTGTCAGGAACTGGGACAAAGACCAAACCTCTGTTTCTTATTATAGGTCACAACATCACAGATGTTTCTTAGCAACTTGTGTTTGCCCCACTTATACACGTGCCAGACCATTAAACTGTCCATCATTTTCAGTTTGTTTTCAGACTGATGCCTTTTTGTAAAATAAATAAGGAACACTCGAGGAAGGCATCTTATCAGTATTGCTTGCTTAAGAAGTTGTGAAGCAGTTTCAGTTATAATAATGTCAGATTCCACAAGGTTGGGGTTGAGAGTAACTATGTTTAAAGAGGCTGACACTTTTTTCTATTGTGACTTTATTTTATTTAATATTAAGCCTTGGCGCTAAAGGTTGAGTGATTCACATTCAGAAAGGAGAAATGGTGTTTCTTAGACATTCCGCAGACTGGGGGAGTTGACATCATCTTCCCTATGCTCCCTTTTTGCCAATCGGTCATGTGGCCTTGGGAAAGCCACTTTCTCAGACCTTAATTTGCTCCTTTCTAAAATAGGATGTGTAGGACTCTTAACCTTGCTTTGGTGTTTCTGATCCCTTTGGTAATCTGAAGGGTGACTCTCTCCTTTGAAAAACAAATACAGATTTCTGTCAAATTTCATATGCGCTTGTTCATGCATATTTGCTCAAGAATCCTTGATTACAAAGGATGTTTCCAATTCTAATATTAGAAGGAAGTTCTCCTCTCTGCATTTTGAAGGAGAAATCACTTTTTTTGCATCAGGTTTATTGTCTGGATGCCAGCATATACTATCATAACCAAAATGAAAACGATACTCTATAGTCACCCAGTAACCAAAGTTGGCTGGACGCACTGTTGGTCCTGTGTTAAGTAACGTCTTTGAGGGCTGTCACTCCGAGGCAGCCTTGTGCTGGGAGGCTGGAGAAGTGAATAAGCCAGACTCCAGCCCTGCCCTCCTAGGATTTCCACTGAGGGGACAGGACCTGACATGGTGAATGGTTGCTGGAGAGGAGAAGGAAAAATTGGTTGTCTGGGAGGCCAGGTAGTGCAATGGTGAAGAGCACAGGTTCTGGAGGTAGACACAGGTAGACCAGATTGGCCTCTTGGATCTCCACGGGCCAGTTATTTAACCCTCTCTTTGCCTAAGGTTGTTCATCCTGGAAAAGAGTATAGTAACTGTACCCACCCTTGAGGATTGTTGGAACTTCAAATGAGTTGAAGCCGGGGGACCCGGCCTTGGTACTGTTTGACACTTTGGAGCATATCATTGTTTTGGGCCCACTGTCCTGGGCATTGTAGGGTGCTTAGCAGCGTCCTTGGCCTCTACCCACTGGATTCCTCCACTTGTAGCAACCAGAAATGTCTCTAGGCCTTGCCAGATGTCCTTGAGCGGAGTGAGTGCCTCCCCTCCTTTGACAACCACTGGTCTTCTGTTAAATTCAGTTTTCTAAATGCTATGGAAAAACTCTTGGTGACGGTCCTTGTAAAGAAAAACTCCTTTGAATAAGCTGTAATTCCTTACCCGATGCCCTCTTGATGGAAACAAAACCAAAAAGCTAACAAAGCCCAGGTAACAAAGGTCTGTTTGTACCCTGCTTACTGAATTATTGATGCACTCTATGAGGTGAACCACATTCGTTCAGGTGGGGTTAATACCCATCTGTCTCTTGGAGAACAGTAGCTACTGCCTGGTGCCTGGCCCCGGCCGCTGCGATGTGACAGTTTTTGCGACCTGCCCTGGCATCCTGCTCACAGGCTCTGCTCTTGTGGTCCTGGCTCCGAGCAGACCTCTTAAATAAGGATAAAGCCAGGCAGCTCTGCCGGGAGTGCTAACCTGTTGGGGGTGTGGGCACAGGTGCCAGGCAGCGGGTGAGCTTAGCTGACACATAGAGGAAGGACTTCGGGTGGCTGAGACACAAGCCCTGGGTATTATTTCCTTGCCTGTTAGCCCCCCACACGCCCCAGAGGTATCGAAGTGCCTTGGGGCACCTGAGGCTTGGAGTTGGTGAGGATGCCTGTGATGGGCGTGAAGAACAGGTGGAAGTAACACTGCAGAGAAAGCACTTGGAAACTGAGGAGTGAAATAGCAGTAGCTGATGCGTTTTGTTTGTTGGGGAAGGGAGTCAGAGGTTGGAAAGCACGTAGGTAGATTCTGATTCTTTCGTTAGTCTCCCTTTCTTTGTTCAAGGATGTTACTTCGTTTCTGCCTTTGGATTTTGTGGACCAGTTTAAGATAAAATTGGAGGGCTGATGTAAAGTAACTAGTTTTTAAGTTTGTTCATTAAGAATGTTTAAAGGAAAAAAAAAGTTACTATTAACTGGCACTGTTGTTGCAGAAAAGAAAAGATGTTTTGTCACCAAAGAAGTAGGAGGAACATGACCATAGAATAAAGAGGAGTTATTTATGTTGAATAAATTTAAGCTTATGGAAGTTTGCCCCAGTGGTCCTTATTTTTTCTTCTTCCACCAGGGCCAGGTAAAGATGTCATTATAGGCTGCTCCATTTCTTTTATTGCCTAGAGGAGGGACTTGACGCCATTACTGTTGAATGACAACTGCATTAACGAACCGTGGTGTTCCTTGTTTGCCAGTCTTGGTGACAACTGGTGGTTGAGCAGAGGCTGTGTGGTGCCCCTTTTATTTGAGAACCCCTGGTCAGGGCATTCATCTCTCACTCTGCCTGCCCTCCTCTCTTTGCCCTTGTCTTTTGCCCTTTCTGGAAGGTGCCTGGCAAGATTGTAGCAATACACAAGCATATCCCTGCATCCCGACCTGTTGTACCTCTCCCTCTGCCTTTTGTTCCCATTGTTTGTATGTGCCCTGAGGGACAGGTATGTTGTCAAGGAGCGAGTCCCCTGGTGTCCTTTCCACCCAAGTCTGGAGAGGGATGGCTGACTGAAAATGCAGACTGTGATCCCCTCTAATGCAGGCAGGATTCAATGCTTATAGCCTGTTGACGTTCTGAAATGCTTTGGGCACTAAGGCTTAAGGAGAGCTTTCAGAATTGGGGGTACCTGTCATTACAAAAAAAACTGTAGTAGAAAAAACACCTGGGAGGATGCCCAGGATGCAGCTGGGAGCTATCCCATTGAATAAGTGCCCAATGTGAACTATCTCTACAATCCAAATCAAGGCCCTGACCTGTTTCTTTTACCAGTAATTGAACAATATATAGTGATACAGTATCTGTAAAGCTATCAGCAACGGAAGACCCTAATTTCTTGCTTTGGAGAATGAATGTAGAAACGACATTAACTCTATTTCTTTCTTTGATTTTTATCTTACTCTGCCAGAGTATTAAATTTTTTAATTTTTTAGTTAAAAAAGCAATCTCTGACTATATTGCAGTTTAAAAAAATCTAATAATACAGAAACACACTTGACCAACCCCTCCTAATTCTAGACCCCTCTGAAAAATACATGTGAGTTTTGTGTATACACTGTGCTTTTATATATAGAAAATACCTAATTTTCATATTACATGAATCATATGTGTATATTGCTAGACAACTTACTTTTTATTTTCCACTTACTATATCTTGCACAGGTCATTCTGTAAATAATGTCCCTATCCTTGTTAACTGCTACATTGTATTCGACAGTATAGATATTCCATGATTTGTAGAGCGCATTGCTGTTCAGAGTTATATGCTACAAATAATGCTACAGTGGAAAAATAAGACTTAGTACATGCATCTTCATGCATATGTGTATTTTTATCTATGATTAAATACACAGAAGATTAGCTGGTATTAGAGGGTATTTTTTTTTTTTAACGTATATTTTGTCTCCCCCAAAATACCATGTCACTCTCTGTTACTTCCATCAGCAATGAATGAAGAGACCATCCTCCTTTCTGCATTTTCCAGCCAATTGGTGATCTAAGTCCCTTAAAAAATATTGAGTCAGTGCGATGGGGTGACTTGAATACTGTCGATCTTCTGTAGGAGTGAGGGGAGCTTTGTGCTTAAAGTCATCACTAGAGCAGTGACCCATCTCCAGGAGCGGCTTCAGAAGCCAAGGGACACTTTTCACACACCAACAGATAGACCGTTAGTTCACCAAAACCTTGGCTCTTTGGATCTTTCCTAATGAGCTGGCTCAATTAAATTGAGCAGTATGCTAAAATTTAATTCACAGCGGAAACCAGTCTGGGTTTCTTTTTTTATAAATTTATTTATTTAATTTATTTAGTTTTGGCTGCATTGGGTCCTCGTTGCCGCGCACGGGCTTTCTCTAATTGCGGTGAGTGGCGGCTACCCTTTGTTGCGGTGCGCAGGCTTCTCATTGCAGTGGCTTCTCTTGTTGCGGAGCACGGGCTCTAGGCGCGCGGGCTTCAGTAGTTGTGGCTCATGGGCTCTAGAGCGCAGGCTCAGTAGTTGTGGCGCACGGGCTTAGTTGCTCCGCGGCATGTGGGATCTTCCCGGACCAGGGCTCGAACCCGTGTCCCCTGCATTGGCAGGCAGACTCAACCACTGGGCCACCAGGGAATTCCTGGGTTTCATAAAGATGTTTTGGAAACATATTTTTCATGTGGCTACTTGTAAACTGCCTTTGAGGGCCTTTCCCTAAGAATAAAAATCATACTTTGTGATCATTTTAGAAAGTGTCACGAGGTCTGGCAAGTTTGTATTCCAAGTCTGTCAGAGGAAGTAAACACTAATGGTGAGACCGTAGTAAAAACAAAACAGCCAGCAGCAGCAGGTAGGTTATTTCTGCACTAAGCTAGTGGGGGGCTGGGGCTTTTTTGTGTCCATTCAGTGTTTCACTCCTTCCCACAGCCTGATGGAGTCAGAGCTATTGTGATCTCCATTTTGCAGGTGAGTCCCCTGAGGTAGACGGGAAGCAGCGTGTATGCTTGGGATAGAGCTAATAAGGGGTGAGCCAGAAAAATGCACACGATGAAAGTCTGCCTAATTCCAGTCTCTTGACCAGGGATCAACAAATGTGCCCCACCACCTGCTTTTGTATAGCCCACCAACTAGGAATGGGTTTTATATTTTTAAATGGTTTCATTTTAAGGGATTAAATAAATGCCTACATAACCTTGATTTTGCCTCTTGGCCGTAGAGCCTAAGATGTTTACTCTTTAGTCCTTTACGTGAAAATTTTGCAATTTCTGCTCTGGACTATTAGTCCTTAACTCCCTAAGACTGAAAAGAAATCTCTTCCCTCAAGGGGGAAAGTTGGCTAGGCCAGTGGTTCTCAAACATTAGCTTGGGTTAGAATCACGTGGTGGGCTTGTTCCAACACAGATTGCTGGGCCTATCCCCAGGGTCTAGAGCCAGACTGGAGAAGTGGCATTTCTAACAGTTTCCCAGGGCGTCTGACTCTGCTGGTCCTGGGACCACACTAGGAGAAGCGCTGAGCGAGGGGGATGGAGTGGAATTAGGGATGTCGGCCTGGAACTGTGGGAGTGTCTCACCCCAGTTATTGGCAGTAGTACCCCTGCAAGTTTGAGCCGTAGGTTTGCAGGCTGACAAAATGTGCATTTGGCTTCTTTGTTGCCAAGAAATTTAAAATATGTTGGCAACAGCTGTATGAAAATGGAGATAAAACTTAAGAACTTCAGCTTTTTCATTTATTTAATCATAAATATAATTAAAGATACATTTAAACCTCTTTCTTATTTAAATGATAATAATTGGTATCAGTTATTAATAATCTACTATTTGCCAAGCTTTGTGCTAAACTCTTATAATAATCTTGTGAGGTTAGATGATAGTTTCTCCATTTTTAAAGTAACTAGGGAATTCCCTGGCGGTCCAGTAGTTAGGACTCCGTGCTTTAACTGCTGAGGGCGCAGGTTCCATCCCTGGTCAGGGAACTATGATCCCGCAAGCCGAGGGGCACGGCCAAATACAAGATGTGAGAGCTGTAAGAAGGAACTTCGTGTCACAGTCGTGTGGCAAGTGGCCCCAGATCATTTAGACTCCTGTGTATGATACTACTTCTTACCCAGCCTTCACCCTCCACTGTGGCTACCACAGGTGAATCCTGTCTGTTTCCTTCAACTTAGAAAAATGTTATTCTGGGAAAAAAATGGCCCATTAGGCAAAATGTTATTAATGTTATTATTTTCTTAGAAAAAGCTTTTACTACTAGCTTAATTGTCATAATTATTTTTAAAAATTTGAATTATGGAAACTTTTTACCTAGAGAAAATACACCATATACTCACATTTAACAGCTGGTAATATTTTGTCACAGTGTGTATGGTCAGGCCACTCAAGATGGCTGTTCTCTTGCTCTGTGTCCATCCCCTGCCCGAACAGTGCCTGCTTCACCTATAGCTTAGGCACATGACTGACCTTCCTAGGTACTTGCCTCAGGCCAGCTGGTGATTGTTATTATCAAAGGGGCAGTGAGCTGCGGGCTCCTCTGCTGGTTCCCCTGGTAACTAATGAGCCCACCTGACGTCAATATCAGTTCCCTTATAACTGGTAATCCTCCCTCCCCGCTCCCACCCACCAAGTGAAGACTGCCTTCATGTCCTGCCCGAGGTGCACCGCACACGGTGGGGTGTTGCTCCAGGACCTTGCTTCAGACGTGTAAGCTCCCCCGTCTATTTAACTACTGATGTCTCTCTTGCTGACTCTGGTCTCTTTCTTTGGTCTTGAAGCTGGGCAAGCACAGGCCTTGTAGGCCTGTGGGGTGCAGCCCAACACAGTTGTTTTAAGAGATTTTTTTTTTTTAAGGAGATAACACTAGAGAATTGCTATGTCCCTAAGCTATACTCCTTCCTTTCCTACCTAAAGTAATACGTTGTTTTGTGTATGCATACTTATATATGTAGCAAAACTACAAAAACATGCAAGGGAAGTCATACGTAGTAGCTTTAGCACATGGCATTATACTCAGTTGTGTGTCGGTAGTTTATTGAGTAAATACTCTGTGGGAAATTAGATGAGTCATGTTTCCTCATGTTCTGGGGATTTTGAGAGCAGTGATAACCTTTTACCAACTTCCGGAATTCCTATCTGGCACCACAAATCCCCTTTCATCATCTATTTTATTGTTTGTTTGGTTTTGATTTTATGGTGTCTCACAAATTCCTAGAATGCATGTCTTTGGGTTTTGGATCTTTAAGTTCTTACCAGAGTTTTGACAGATCCTTTGAAGCAACAAATATTTATAAGTCATTAAAATGACTTAAAGGGGGGGATACAGGAGAGAATGAGACAGATAAATAACCCTTTCCAGTTGAGCTTATATTCAGGTGATTATGATTCTCACCCCCCTCCTCTAATTTAGTGTAATAAGATACAGGAGAGAATGAGACAGATAAATAACCCTTTCCAGTTGAGCTTATATTCAGGTGATTACGATTCTCACCCCCCTCCTCTAATTTAGTGTAATAAGATTTTTCTGAAAGTTAGTAATACTTGTAGTTAAATAGATTTCCAGCTTTTACACGCTGGCCTCGGCATTCAGCAGTGCTTACCATCATCTCTGTGTGTGGCAGGCAGTGTCCCAGTTTTTGGTTCGTAGAAGGTGGTCACCTTATCTATTACGTGGCAATGAGGCATCCACACGCTTATTAAATGGCTTGCAAAAGTTATGTGCCCATTTCCCTTTGTTATTAGACATTGTGCTAATTGCACAGGTGATTTAAATGTTAAAAAGGCATTAAAGCATTTGTTGTAATAATTAACAAAGGATTGTTAGGTTACAAATGAGTGATAATGCCATATTTTTTAAATACAGAGTTATATATCTGTGCAAAGTGGTATATGTTATGAAACATTAATATTCAAATGAGAGATTTGAACTGAATGATCCCTAAAAAACCTTTTTAGTAAGTTCTTTCTGGTTTTTGAACGTATGAACTCTACATCTATTAATATATTTTGTGAGACATCAACAGTGTCACACTTCTGAAAACTTCAGGGAGAGGCCACAGCCTGCCTTTTGTCATATACCAGTGTATTAACCAAACCTCAGATAGTGGCCTAGAGATTGCTGATTTTCTTCTCTTCTTTCTCAGTAACAGAAGCTCTGTTTTTCTAAGCGAACACAAAGCTGCATGGAATAAAGACCGGCCTTCCGCCTCGGTAGTTAGGTGTGATTTAAATTTTAGTTGACTGAATGTAAGTGGAAATAGCATGTAGTTTTTAGGAAGTGCCCTTAAAGGGAGAGAGGCATGTCCTTTATCTCTTCTTCCTTCCTGTTGGGCAAAATGTAGACATGATGGCTGGATCTTGAGCAGTTACCTAAGATCTTGAGGTTGGTATTACATGTAGAAGATAGCAGAGTCACAAGATAGAAGCAGTATAGGCAACACTGTGTATATAGTTCTGCAATATTCTTGCAGAAAGGCCTCTGGCTGAGAGGTTGATTAAGGGACTGAAATTCAATCCAAGCTCTGCTTCTCAAGGGGTGTACTTGGAGAAAGGTTAGGCCTTCTACTTTCCACAAAAGGATCACGTGCTTACAAAGCCATGTACCTACAGGGCTGCTTTCCCCTGGAGGGGTACCTTTTTCTAATTTATTCAAAGGTGCCACATGAGCCCTCTTACTATGGAGTGCCTCACCATCCCCAGACCTCCCTGAATTTCATTAATGATAGAGAAAAGTAACCCTGTATCTTGTTTTAGCCGCTGTTGCTCTGGCATTTTCATTACTGGTACCTGGGCCTAAACCAGATAAATAGATCACTGTCTTTTCCTTTGCAAGGGTTACTTTGGTTTTTTTGGTCTGTTTTGCTGGTTTGTATACAACAGAAACCAAGTCTGGGCAACTTAAGTTGATTGAAGTGTTTTGGAGGGTTATCAGGAGCTCATGGAATAGAGGCAACTGAAGTATCAACATTGGCTGTGGGCAGGGAACAAAGCAATTCTAGGGGGTTAGGAAATGAGTGCTGGAGGACAGCACACTTGGAGCTGGGAGTCTGGTCAGAGGTGCAGCTCCTGCTGCCTGGGACAATGATGTCCAGCCTTGCCTTTTCTCCTTAAGGAGCTCATTCGTGATTTAGAGGTGGCATGAGGGCAGGGTCGAGGTGTAGATCATGTGTCCTGGACCATTGCTGTTTAGCTCCTGTACTGGGTGCATCTCATCTGGGTCAACTATTTAGCTGTCTACAGTGAAGGGAACATAATTTCCAAGAAAGAATTGAAGCTGCTGGTGGGATGGGGGATGGATGGTGAACATCAAAAAGAAACAAAAAGGAAAGAAATACAAGAAGACAATGACAACACATGATCACACTACCGTGTGTTCTCAAAAGCAATGGAGTGCATACTAATTTCCCACCAACAGTCTTCTTTTCTTTTTGGTATTGCATTTCCCTCCCTCAAGAAGGGAGTGCTAATTCTGTATTTATTAGTTCACAGATCCATCAGCTGATCCTGTGTGAGTGCCTGCTGTGCACAGGGTCCTGTGCTAGACATCAGGGGGACATAGTGACGTAATAGACGGAGAGGGCCCTCCCTGTGGTGACGTAGCCCTGGACTCCCTAATAGGCGTTTCTATGTAACGGCATCCAGAATCACATGGTCAGAGGAGAATCACACTATTATATATAGGATGGATAGACAACAAGGTCCTACTGTATAACACAGAGAACTATATTCAGTGTCCCGTGACAAACCATAATGGAAAAGAATATATATATATATATATACACACAGACACATACACAACTGAGTTACTTTGCTGTACAGCAGAAATTAACACAACATTGTAAATCAACTCTACTTCAATCAAACTAAAAAAAAATAAAGCAGAATCACATGGAAGCTGAGGAACTGGCTTTGCATCTTCTCTGCACTGCCACCTGCCACTCCCCTTCCCTTTAAAACTCTTTAGGGAATGGTTTGTTTGCCGTTTTCCCAGAATTTGGGGCTTAAGTCTCAACTCTAAGAGTCTATTGTCGTCTTGAACCCTGCGGAGGTATGCTTCTGCCTCTGAAGTGCTATCTTGTGGTCATTTTATGGTTTTTCCTTATGAATAATTTACCTGTACAGTCCTAATATCTTTGGAAGCTAGTGAATTTGGGTGTTTATTAGGGAAACATCTCAACCTGAAGAGAGAAATCAATTTCTTATTACAAAGCAAAGCAAAACATATGAGATCATCTACCCTGTGGGAAAGCAGTATATTTTATAAGCATTTGGGATTATTATTAAGTCAGGAACTCAAATTATTGTCCCTTCTTATAAAGGAATTGTATATTTATTAATCTCCTTATTAGTGTCCTCACCATCTACTCTCCATGTAGGGTTATGAAGTGTCTTATATTCACAGCATTTTAGGGCAGAAAGACCAACTTGTGCTTAAACCATTTTGTAAAAATATTTGCGTAATCTTTTTATAAAAATTCCTAGAGACATTGAGTCCATAACCTATTTTGTTGACTTATTTCTTTGTCTTAAGCTCTTCTAGCTCTTGTTGCAAAAGATGTATCGATGCCGTTGTCTAATTTTCATAAATGTTTCTTGGAATCTACATGTTCTAAGAAATTTTTGTGCCTCTTAAGTTGAACAGTCCATTCTAGTTATTTTTCTATGCCTCCTGTGCTTCATCTCTGAATGCCCAAAGGAAAGTAGAATAGTAGTAATAATAGTTATGGTTACAATTTATTAAGTGCTTCCTAAGTGCAATGCATAATTCTGACCACAACCCAATGAGATATATTCTGTTATTCTACCAATTTTACAGATGAGGAAACTAGGGCCCAAATTCCCTGGGCTAAAGGCAGGAAGACCCAGAACTTGAGAGATCTCTGCCTCAAAACTAGTTCTATGGTAAATCAAAATTACTCCTTCGTTCCCATAAACAGTAAATTGATACCTACTTTACTTGTATGCTTGAAGGAGAAACAGTAGGTGTTGCTGTAAGGAATAGTTTGTGTTTTTTATAGGTGTTAGAATATATTAAGCTCGTGTTTGAACCAAACACAAGAAAAAGTAAGACTCAGAGAACCATAACAGATTTAGAAACTCCAACTTCATTCTCTTACTGTTGACGTGTTATATTCAGGGAAGAATTTGTTAGATTAATGACAATACTTATTTTATTAAAAGATTCCTTTTGTATTCTTAACTATGCTTCACTTTGGCCCTTTGTAATGGGGCGTAGAAGTGAATTGCAAAATTCCAGGCAGATTCGTACTGCATGCTGGGGAAGGCGGGGATCCACATGCCTTATCTACTTTAATGCATTTTTGGCTTTAGCGGGTTAAAACGGTGTGATGTTTTGATACTGTCCTTTAGCTTTAAAATCCCGGACTGCTTTATATTTATTTTTGAGATCGAAGTGAAAGCAGGGAAGATGGAAATTTTGCCAGTATCTCTGTTGCCTTGAAACAAATCAGGGAAATTTGGTGTGTCCTGAACAGCAGCTTGGGGACCAAATTCGTGCTTCTGTGACTTAGTAACTTTTTTTTGACAACTATAACCCAGGCCCTTTGGAAGGCAGAGGGCACTGAAGTGGCCCAGGGACTTCCAGGACAGCTTGATGAGCTTGCCTTGGAGAGCTGGATTTTACAGCAAGGTTTTGAGGACCTTTTGGCCTGGTGCTCTGGCCCCTCTCCTCCTTGTCCATTTGTAATAGAAGCATGGAATTCAATACTATTATTGACTTGGAGCAGTCGTTGAATTGTGATGTGCACAGTGAATTTGAAGTTTGGGTCTTAAGTTGATAGGGAATCAATAATCAACATTGAATTCTTACCTGTTAGGGCTTTATTGGTTTTATAAATTGTCCCCAGCGATCCCTCTTGAACGGTACAGATACCAGCCATCACCTGGCTTTACTGAAAGCCCTAGAAATTCCTAAGCCTCGTTTTAGGCAAGGATTTTCTCTTCCACTCTTGTAAAAAGCTTTCACAAACAGCAAGGATTCCGTACATGAAACATTACGTTGCTTTGCCTCCTGCTGAACCATAAAATCTTACCACAGAGAGAGAAAAAGGGCAACTGAGTAAGAAACGTACACATTTTGGGAAAAGAATTTCTTTGTTAACTAGTGTTGTATATGAAGATGTAATTGAGGAAAGCCTCTTGAATTAAAAGAGTCCAGATATTCTCAAGCATTCATCAAGGGGCCTTGACCTTGGAGTTGTGGGGATAACTGAGTATGGAGGCCTTTTTCTGCAAAAGCTTCTGGAGATGGGCATCCTCAGAGCTCATGCCCTTCCTCTCTGTGCTTTGTGGTTTCTGTAGGCTCTTCTCCAGCCCTCCTGCACGGTGTACCCTGAGGTCTGGGCTTTGGTGCAGCCTTGGTAGTGGCAAAGAAAGGGAACCAGCAGGAAGTAGAATAAATCTGTGTGGTGGCCCATCTTTCCCCATTTTGATTCCTTACCCTCATTTTCATCTTCTCATGCCGTTTTCCTCTTCATAGCAGTTATGTGTTCCTCACCTCAGATCTGAAGTCTTGTCTCTGAATTGATTGTATGTGTGTGTGAGGCTTGGGGAAAGTGGAGCTAACAGTTGAGTTTCTCTGATCCACACTTTAATGGGTCTTTATTAAATGACAGAAAAGTGTCCTGGGTCAGGAGGAGCAGCAAGTTCCTGCCTTTCTTGCTTCTGTTCTCCCTTGTATTCCTTCGAAAACTCCAAAAGGTCTGTAGTTTCCTCATTATTGTGGTGTTTCTCAACTGGGGGGGTGATTTTGCTACTCAGGCCACATTTGGCAATGTCTGGAGACATTCTGGGTTGCCACAGAGGGGCTTGTAATGGCATGTAGTGGGCAGAGGCCAGCTGTGCTGCTCAACATCCCACGGGGCACAGAACAGTCCCTGCCGAGGGGGTCAGTGGGTGGGGGAGGGAAGGAATGGGAGTTTGGGACTAGCAGAGGCAAACTATTATATACAGGATGGATAAACAACAAGGTCCTACTGTGTAGCACACGGAACTATATTCAATATCCTGTGACAAACCATAATGGAAAAGAATATGAAGAAGAATATACATATATATATATGAAGGTGAGTCACTTTGCTGTACAGAAGAAATTAATATAATATTGTAAATCAACTATACTTCAATAACATTAAAAAATAAATAAAAAGAACAGCCCCCACTGAAGTATTATCCTGCCCCAAATGTCAAAAGTGCTGAAATCAAGAAAACCTGCTCTACTGAAACATCTCTCTGGCCACCATATGAGGCTGACTTGCCTGGCACGTGCTTCACCTGCGGATTTATGTGTCTGAAGTGTATCAGACTGGTTTCCTACACTAGTTTATCCCTTTCCTTTTAATTTGTATTGAAAATCCGTTTCCTAGACAAGGCCAAACTAATCGCTGCCCAAAAGGATCACAAGTTCCAAATTAGTGGAATCAGAATTAGAGATCTTATTCCTTGGGAGCCATGCCAGACGTAGATGCTTCAATAATCCACAGTGGACTTCACCAGCATTCCATGGGCTGGTGAGTAGGAGTAGGAATTTTTGAAGTTATAATGGTGGTATCACTTGGGTTCGTCACTTATTGTGTGCCAATCCATGGGCTGTGTTACTTTTCTGGTCTCCATTGCACCAAGCCATTTGTCCTATTGGCCTTACCTTGGCTCTCACTTCCTCCGGGAAGCCTTCCTTCCTGCCTCAAGTTCAGAATCAGGTACTCCTCCCATGCAGCTACCCTTCTGGTAACATAACTCTTGACTCCTTGGATCACAGTGGCCTGTTGTTAACTTCGAGGGCCAGCCCCTCCTAGCTAGTTCACTCCTGCCAGACGCATAGTAGGGCCTCTGTAAATAGTTGTGGGATGATTGAATCAAGGAAAACTGAAAGCTGGCACTTTGCTTAGTTACGAAAAGAATTACAGTAGAAAAAAAAAATAGAAACTCAGAGTCAGAAAACATGTGCTTTGGTGTTGGTTCTCTGACTCTCACTTATCAAAGAAGTGGATAAATAAGTATGTTGAATGAAATGATTCTAAACAGGGAGCCTCTGAGTTTCTCGTAAGTACTCTCTTCTGTACGGTGCTGTCATGATGAAAGTTGATCTGCATTATTAAAAACAAAAGGGTCTCTGTATATCTGGAATCAGAGCAACCAGAGTATTGTTAAAACATTAACTCAGATCTTGTCACTCCTCTGAGCCACATCCCTCTTCTTAAGCAAGAGTTCTTACCACGAGCATCAAGCACCTATGGCATCCAGTCCCGTCCCCTCTTTAACCCCCCTCTACTTCTCCACCCCTCGCTCGCTCTGCTTCAGCCACACTGGCCTCGCTCACTGACCATCACACGTCCCAAGCACCATCCTGCCTCAGTGTTTTTTTGTTTTGTAAATTAATTAATTAATTTTATTTTGGCTGTGTTGGGTCTTTGTTGCTGCGCATGGGCTTTCTCTAGTTGTGGCGAGCGGGGGCTACTCTTCGTTGTGGTGCGTGGGCTTCTCATTGTGGTGGCTTCTCTTGTTGTGGAGCACGGGCTTCAGGTGCATGGGCTGCAGTAGTTGTGGCGCCCGGGCTTCAGCAGTTGTGGCTCACGGGCTCTAGAGCGGAAGCTCAGTAGTTGTGGTGCACAGGCTTAGTTGCTCTGCGGCATGTGGGATCTTCCCGGACCAGGGCTTGAACCCGTGACCTCTGCATTGGCAGGCGGATTCTTAACCACTGCACCACCAAGGAAGCCCCTGCCTCAGTGTTTTGTAATTGCTTTTCCTTTTGCCTGGAGTGATCTTTCCCAGAGACCTGCGTGGCTTGTTCAGGACTGCCTGTGGGTCTTTGCTCAGATGTCCCATGTTTGGAAGGCCTTCTCTGCCCACTCCCTCTCAAATTATAGCCCACTCCTGACTTGTCCTATCTCCTCTCTCTGATGTGCTTTTTTCCTCCTGAGTGTCTTTTGGCATTCTATTGATTTTATTTTAACTTATTTACTATCTCTCCTCTCTCCCTTCCATATCCAACCTCCTGAGAATGTAAGCACCATGATGGCAGAGGGATTGTTCATTTTTTTTGAATGGCAACATGCATATGCAAAAGTGTACACATCATAGCGAACAACTCCATGAATGATCACAATCTGAACACACCCATATAACCAGCCCCCAGATCAAGAAACAACATCAGTAGCACCACAGAAGGCCCCTTCACACCTCCTTCTATTCATTTCTTTCCATTTTAAGGGCTACTACCATCCTGAATCCCCGGTAGAGACTTTTCACTGTTGTATCCACAGCACATGATAGGGACAAAGTAAATAGTAATAGAGTTTATTTAAACAATGCCAGGAGAGAAATCTGTGCCTCTAGTGGCTAGATTTCTAAAGCTGATCTCTAATTGTAGATTAATCCCAGTCATTGGAAAATACAGTTAAAGACTTTTTTTCTCTTTCCTTTTTAAAAATATTTATTTATTTATTTTTGGCTGTGTTGGGTCTTCGTTGCTGCGCGTGGGCTTTCTCTAGTTGAGGTGAGCGGGGGCTACTTTTCGTTGTGGTGCACAGGCTTCTCATTGCGGTAGCTCCTCTTGTTGCGGAGCACGAGCTCTAGGCATGCGGGTTTCAGTAGTTGTGGCACGCAGGCTCAGTAGTTGTGACACACAGGCTTAGTCGCTCCACGGCATGTGGGATCTTCCCGGACCAGGGCTCGAACCTATATCCACTGTGTTGGTAGGCGGCTTCTTAACCACTGCACCACCAGGGAAGCCCCTGAAGACTTCTGAAGTATCCAGTTGCCAGACACAGGCTGCTATAATTTAGCCTATTAGATTTGTCACTTGTTTCTGCTGTGTTAACCTTGATTATTTAAATATTTTACCTGTGGTCTCTGTAAGTTCACTCTTCTTGCTCATAATTTTAATTTATTGTCTATTCTGTTTGCTAGGCACTTAATCAGACATCTCTCTGGTGATTGTCTTACAGGATTATCTAACTTCTTCTTGCCTTTCAACTACATTGTAAATTCAGCCAAGCATAATAAATTTTCACCAAAGTTTGTCCTCCAGTCTTGATTCTTCCCTAGCTGGAGTTACTGTACATTTCTGTTCCTGGTCACTGGCCATTATCTGGGACTCCTGGCGTGTGGGTTACTGTTCCAGTTGGATGCGTACATTAGAATTGCAACCTGAATTGTTTTAGTGCTTTAAGTAATAGAGTGTCATCAGATTTGATTGTACTGCTAACCATTTGAGATTTGATGGTGAGTTTAAGGATGCAATGGTTTCTGAGAAGTTTGGGTTAGAGCTGCCTCCAAATGTATATACCTGTCTACAAACTCAAGGATGTGCCGTTCGCTACAGAGTCACTGTGTAATTGATGAGTGAGGTTATTGGGCCTTTATCCTGGCAGATGGCAGAGAAGTATCCAGTGTTAGTCTTATAAAGTAACATATCAGCTGACGGTGGGGCTTGACTATCCACACGATGGAATATTATGCGGTCATTAAAGATCAAAAAGAGAAGCAACATATATTAGGACCAATTTTGTGTTCTCTTTTTCATTTCTAACACCATGTCATGTATATTTCCCAAAATCATGAAATGCCTGGAGGGCTCGATTCTCTGAATACCTACAGAGACCACCCCCTGGTCGGGCTGCCATGTAAGCAAGACCCATGCCTCACTTAACATGCTCTCAGCTGCAAGTCAGGAGAGACCCAAATCTGAGCAGTGAGAAAATAAAGAAATGTTATTGTTCATACTAGAGATCCAGAGATAGTAGGTTTCCAGGTAATCAGTGGCCAGCCAAGTTCATTGCGAATGCAGGTTGTTACCATCTTTCTTCTGTCAGCTGTGCATCAGATTTGTCCTCAGAGAGGTTCTTTTCGAGGTGGCAAAATGGAGCTCCACACAATGTGGCATCCAGACTGACAGAAATTGGTAGGCCAGTTTGGACCACGTACCTGGTGTTGTGAATTAAGTCAGCCTCCTTGAAGCTCACAGCTGAGTGGTGGAGGGGCCGGGGTGGGGTGTGGGGGGGACTCAGGCAAGTCAGCGTGTGTTCTGACCTGGAGGGGGAAGCAGGCCGGGTAAGGTGGCGGGCAGGTATAGAATGAGCATCTAACATGCTTGCTGGGATTAGAATTGGGCATTGGGAGCTCTGTTTGTGCAAAAGTCTCTCCTGCTAGTTTCATATTCTAAGCAACTATGAAATATGAAAGTCAATAGCAAATTTATAGTCCTGTTTTCCCTTAACTTCTTTATTACAACTCCAAAATGAAACTGTTAGTGTGATAGTGTGATTGGGGAATTAATAATAGTGTATTTTTTAACATTGTCTGTTTATTTGGGTTAAAATTTCAAACTTAAATAGATTGCCTTAAAAAAAAGATTTAGTATACTGTCTGGCACACAGATGCTTAATGTGTAAACTGTATAAAGGTGCCAACCCACAGACAGTAACATTGTTTTAATTTAAATGATTTGAGGGATAGAAATGGAATTTAAAGGTTTGGGGAGAGGGTTTGGGTGGATGGGCAGATGTGGATAATTAATTTAAAAGAGTTGGTTTTGTAATATGTCCCTGGGTTACAACTATTCAGTATTCAAACTAGGCAAAATATTTAGATCTTTGCATGTTTCCTTTTTCCTTTCTTAATGTCTCTTTTGTAGAAATTATATAATCCATTCCTTAATTGGTAAATTGTTCAAAGGCCTGGTAATGTGTGTTAATGCATTCTTATTTTATTTCCCAGTGTTTTATCAGATGATCAACAGGAAATTTAAAGTAATGGTGGCTTTTCTACGTTTTTCCTATCACAGCATCATTTATTTTCATGGTCAGATTATCTAGGGGGATATATTTCCAAGAAATTGCTAACTGTCACTTGCTCTCTTTCCCCTCCCCCACCCCTTGATATTACTGTTGTAAATAGGATATGTGTGTACATTTGGGGGGAGAATAAGAAAAATGAAAACTGTCATGGTCTCATTTTCTTTTTCTTTTTTTCTTTTTCTTTTTGAAAAGACAATGCAGAAATGGGCATGATTGACCAGGGGATCAGGGATTTCTTTCTTTTTTAAAAAATTTTCATTGGAGTATAGTTGATTTACAATGTTGTGTTAGTATCAGGTGTACAGCAAAGTGAATCAGTTATACATATACATGTATCCACTCTTTTTTAGATTCTTTTCCCATATAGGTCATTACAGAGTATTGTGTAGAGTTCCCTGTGCTGTACAGTAGGTCCTTATTAGTTATCTATTTTAAATACGTATAGTAGTGGGTATATGTCAATCCCAGTCTTCTAAGTTACCTCCCCCCCACTTTGCCCTTGGTAACCATGAGTTTGTTTCTACAAATGTGACTCTATTTCTGTTTTGTAAATAAGTTCATTTGTACCTTTTTTTAGATTCCACATATAAGTGATATCATATGGTATTTGTCTTTCTCTGTCTGACTTCACTCAGTATGACAATCTGTAGGTCCATCCCTGTTGCTGCAAATGCATTATTTTGTTCTTTTTTATGGCTGAGTCATTGTCTTTAAACATACATTTTGCCTGGTGTGATTTCTTTATTTCCATGTGGAGTTATCAAAATGGGTTGGTTAAAAAGCAAAAATTATGGCCAGTGTTAGACTATCTGTCAAAGGTGTTTACTTATTATAACTTCTAATTTTGAAAACATTGTAGATTTACAGAAGGGTGCAAAACTAGTCCAGAGAGGTTCCATGCACTCCTCACCAGGTTTCTTCCATTGGTTCAATGTTATGTAATTATAGTTACAGTATCAAAAACAGGAATCTGACGTTGGTACAATGTGTGTGTATAGTTCTCTGCCATTTTAGCACATATGTAGAATGCTTTAACCACCACTGGAATAAGATATGGAATGATTCCATCACCACAAAGATTGTGTTCATTCTACCCCTTTACAGGTCACACACTTCTTCTCCCCCTACCATCCCCAATCCTTGCCATCCACTAATCTGTTTTACATCTGTATAGTTTGTCATTTTGAGAATGTTATATGTATGGAATCATGCAGAATGTGACGTTTTGAAATTGGCTTTTTCCCCTCAGCATAATGTCCCTGATCTCCATCTAAGTGGTTGTGTGCAGCAGTAGTTCACTCCACCATGTTTTTGAGCAGTATTGCTTGGTGTGAATGTACCACAGTTTGTATAAACATTCACCTTTTAAAGGAGGTATTTTGTTTTTTTTTTCTTCCTCCAATTCCTGGTTGCTTCAGGACAAAGTCAATTATTAATAGTTGTGTACAGGTGTTTGTGTGGACATTAGTTTTCACTTTTCTGGGATAAATACATAAGGAGTACAATTGCTGGGTCATATGGTAAATGTGTGTATTTTTTTTTTTTTTTTTAAAGAAACTGCCAAACTGTTTTCCAGAATACCTGTACCACTCCATATTCCCATCCACTGTGAGTGAGAGATCCAGCTTTCCTGCATCCCCACCAGCTTTTGGAGTTGTCAGTGTTTTTCATTTTAGCTCTTCCAATTGGTGTGCAGTAATATCTCATCGTGGTTGTAATTTGCAGTTCCCTTATGGCTAATGATGTTGAATATCCTTTCATGCGCTCATTTGCCATCCTCTCTGGTGAAATATCTCCTCATGCCCCTTGCTAACTTTCTAATTGGATTGTTTTTTTTTTACTGTTGAGTTTTGAGCATTCTCTATACGTTCCAGATAGTAGTCCACTGTCGGATATGTGGTTTGCAAATGTTTTTTCTCATCTGTAGCCTGTCCCCTCATCCTCTCAACAAGCACCTTTATAGAGCAAATGCTCTTAATATTGATGAAATTTAACTTACTCATTTCTCCTCCTCTGAATCATGCTTTTGGTGTCATATCCAGGAACCCTTCACCAAGCCCCAGTTCCAGAAGATTGTCTTTATTCTACCCCTTAAAACATTTTATAGTTTTATATCTGATGTTAAAATTTATGATCCATTTTGAGTTAAACCTCATATTTTATACAAATATTAGGTCAAGATGACTCTTCTTCTCCTTTCCCCCTTCCCCTCCTTCCCTTCCCCTCCCCCTTTCCGCCCTCTTTCCCTCCCCCCCCCCCCCCCCTTCCCTTTCTTCTTCTTTTGCCTACGGACGTCCAATTTCTCTAGCACTATTTTTTGAAAAGACTGTCCTTCCTACATTGAATTACTATTGCACCTTTGTCAAAAATCAATGACTGCACGTCTCTCTATGGGTTTTCTTTTCTGTTCCATTGATCTAGTGTCTGTCTGCCTGCTAATACCACAGTCTTGGTTACTGTGGCTATATAACAAGTCTTAATCTTGGGTAGACTGATTCCTCACACTCTACTCCTTGCTTCTGATGATATTCTCTTTTGAAGACTTGATTCTCTGTCCCTCCTCCCCCCTTTTTGTTGTTGCCTGGATTGATCACTGTGATCATTTCAAATAACCTCAGTGTCCCTTGAGAAGTCCTTGCTTTAATGTGGCACATTTTATCCTGAGGATCACTTTCAATGGATTAGTGATGTCTGCTTACAATCTCTTTTATTGTATTCTCTTTCTGGAATCCAATTTTGAGCCGGATAGAGAGGACAAGGCCTGGCTCAGCAGGAGAGTGCTGTGAAATGTGAGTGTTATCTGCCTTGGGTTTAGGATAAGCACATGGTAGCAGCAACACTGGGTTTGCCTTCCTGGTATCAAATAAGGCACTGTTGAATTTTAGCTGGAGAAGAGCCAGAAGTTTATGACTGTGGCTGAGGTGGGTGGTGGAGGGCAGGCCTTCCCCACACATTTAATCTAACCTCTCTAGTTTAAATATTTCCAGTGAATCATCATACTCTGTGACCTTGTAACATAAATCTGAGAGGAGCTGCAGTTCTTAACTTCAGACTTCAGCCAAGTTTCATTACTGTGGCTTCTGTATAGTGGCTTTGTCTATTGGGCATCTGGTTATCCTGCTGTCTGCTGTTTACCATCCCTTTAAAGTGAAAGGATCTCTTGATTTATGATTTGGTAGGCTTTTTTATTTTTTTCACTGTGGATAGAGGTGTGAGTGAATTAATGGTTGAAAATCATCAATTGTTAGAGTATATCAAGAAAAATTGGATGAATAATTTTAAGGGAATGTATTATCTAATCTCACTTGTATTAAGGATTTTTTTTATTGGAACTGTACTGCTATTAAATGGGAAACACCAAAATATTGCAAAACCTAATTGTAAGTAGATACTTTCTTACCTGGAACATATATGATGTCTGTAAGACCATCTGATAAACCATTAAAGACTAGTGTTTGAATTTTGTCTCCTTTAAATTACCTGCTTTGATGCCTAAAGTTTCAGCATTAGGGTTATTATTGCATATTTGCATGACCAGAAATCTCCTCTATTACACTGTCTGTTTTCCCTGAGTTTCTGATGTGTTAAGGTGTTCCCACTTACTAAGATTGAAGTGTAGAATTTAATGTGGCATGTTCCTGATTACAGAAGTTTGGAGATGGAAGCAAGCAGAAGGATAGGCCTGGAGTCTAGCTGCCTGGGAGAGTGGTTTAAGGAATTGCAGTGTCCAGTTACAATGTTCAAAAAGTTAAAACCATGACCCTTTACTCAAACAGAATTAATACCTATCAAATTCAAATAATTAATGAGGCAAACAATAATATGGCAAAGCTGGTTGGAAGGGCATTTGGAGGCAGTGTGTACTTTTATTTTATTGTATTTTAAAATAATTAATTAATTAATTAATTTATGGGTGTGTTGGGTCTTCGTTGCTGCGCGCGGGCTTTCTCTGTTTGCGGCGAGCGGGGGCTACTCTTCGTTGTGGTGCACGGGCTTCTCACTGCGGTGGCTTCTCTTGTTGTGGAGCATGGGCTCTAGGCGCGTGGGCTTCAGTAGTTGTGGCTCACGGGTTTAGTTGTTCTGTGGCATGTGGGACCAGGGCTCGAACCCGTGTCCCCTGCATTGCCAGGTGGATTCTTAACTATTGCACCACAAGGGAAGTCCCCAGTGTGTAGTTTTGGCTAATACGGAATGTCAGAATATGGTTGCTAGGTTTGATCCAACACTGGTTAATATCCTGCAGAGTTATAAAACTAACTACTTTTCTTTTTTGAAACTGGTTTTAAATCTACAGCTTAATCTGTAACTTCACCAAGCCTGGCCTTTAATCATAGTGAACAGCAAGTCAAACAATGATACATTCCCCTAGGAATTAAATAATTTTGGGATGATTTTGTTAAATACAGCCCCAGTGTGACACTGAAAGGACATGCTGCATTCTCTTTACCTTATTTCCATGTTTGGGATAATTTTTTCTCATCAGCAGTTTGTGAGGCTTCATGGAGACTGACAATGCTTGAGTTTTATCTACTTCACAGTTTTGCTTTTGGCTAGTGTGTATGGCTGTTCTAGCTGTCTGCAAGTTGAAGCCCTTTACAAGCTTGCAGTTGGGCTATTTGTGATATTTTCATTGCTTTTCCCCTTCTCTGTTGACATTTGGTACTTTCAGTCTCATCCCCATCCTTACTTCTTTCTTTCACTCTCTTAGAGGGCATTTATGTCTCTCATACTGACTTAGCTTGATGGCAAAGAAGAATGAGCCATTGTAGAAGACTGAATTATAGAGTCCTGGACAATTTACTTACTGGGCTGTCTGGAGCTTGGACATGACTTTGCCATGTCCTACCTATGTGACCTTGAGCAAATCAGTTAACTTATAAAACTCTATTTTGGTCATCTAAAATGCATTGAACAGTGGTGCTTACCTTGTAGGGGTATTGTGAGAATTAAAGGATTAAATTAAAGGATTAAAATGGTGCTTAGCACATAGGAAGTTTTCAATTAAGATTATCTCTAAGAGAGCTATACACACACACACACACACACACATTTGGGGGGGGGGGCGGGTGTCTTGTTATTTTACATACTAGATGTTCCCTAAAGGATTTGCAAACTCACTTGCTTAAAAGGACCAGGGAGGCACACAGTAAGTAACTGAAGGGTCTTGCAGAATTAAGCATAAGACCAGGAACAACTGGCAGCTAATACATGGCATCCCAGCTGGGGAAAGATTAGTGATTGGTGGGGATGATTGTGAAGATTACACTAAGTAAAGATGTCCTGGAACTGTGCATCTCGAGCCAACTGTTGTCATATGGTTCAGTATGGCTTGATATTAACATTTTTAAAGAGAAGACTAAAGCCTGGATTATCACATGTCCTTTCCCTTTTGTAAATGCTGGCAACTGATTGACATAACATGCTGTGTTATGGGCTGCATGTAGTGGGCCATCAGTTTGCCATGTTTGCTCTTGGTTGATTTAGATCAGCAGTCCCCAACTTTTTTTGGCACCAGGGACTGGTTTCGTGGAATACAGTTTTTCTACAGACCGGGAATGGGGGGGATGGTTTTGGGATGATTCAAGCCCATTACATTTATTGTGCACTTTATTTCTATTATTATTACATTGTAATATATAATGAAATGTATACAACTCACCATAATGCAGAGTCAGTGGGAGCCCTGAGTTTGTTTTCACTTGCCACTCACTGATAGGGTTTTGATATGAGTCTGCAAGCAATTGATTATGGTCTCTGTGCAGTCAAACCTCTCTGCTAACAATAATCTGTATTTGCAGCTGCTCCCCAGTGCCAGCATCACCTCCTCAGCTCCACCTCAGATCATCAGGCCTTAGATTCTCATAAGGAGCGAGCAACCTAGATCCCTTGCACGTGCAGTTCAATGTAGGTTTCGCGCTCCCATGAGAATCTAATGCGGCCGCTGATCCGACAGGAGGTGGAGCTCAGGCGGTAATGCGAGCAATGGGGAGCGGCTGTAAATACAGATGAAGCTTCACTCGCTTGCCCGCTGCTCATCTCCTGCTGTGCGGCCCGGTTCCTAACAGGCCACGGACCAGTAGTTGTCCGTGGTCCTGGGTTTGGGGACCCCTGATTTAGATTATTCAGTGAGAAAGGTCAAGTTGTTCACAGTAGACCATATCAGAATTTAAAGTGACCACAGCAGTCAGTTACACACAAGAACAGTTGGGTTTGGGCAGAGTCACGTGGCCCATTAGTGGTGATATTTTTAATTTTTATGTAAATGAGCTTTACTTGTACATGGTCTTCCACTTTGGGAGTTATAAGGTTTAACACAGACTCGTTTTTGAAAGAGTCTCCATGTGTTAAAAAACAACCCTATTGATTATTGGAACAGGGGAGGGAAGTATACCAAAATTTTAATGGTGATTATGGTTGTTTTTATTTTCTTGTTTATGCTTTTTGATGTATTTTCTTGTCTATTTAATGTACTCTGCTCATTAATGTACTTCGCTTAATGTGTTTCTATGACAAATATTTATTGCTTTTATAATCAGAAAAAGCAATAAATGCTATTAAAAAAAGAATTTATCATGGAAATGCCTAGATGTGTGATAATATGATTATTGATCAGTTTCATGGCCCCAAGATTGTTGCTAGCAAAGTAATGGTTCATTATTTTCATTTGCTCCAGGAAAATGATGGTGTATCTTATTGTGCTATTTAAGTATGCTTAGATACGTCTTCCTTAGGTCTGCAGTGATTTCATTGATGGAATGGGTTTCTGACTCCTGTGGGGCATTAAGTTGCTGGTCCCACTCCTGGACAGCTTGCCTGCAAGGGAGACCATCTGTTTTGGCAGAGCCAGGGGCTTGCCCTGCTGGGCTGCAGCCCACCAACTGTTGGAGCCACAGTGCCTCAGCTGCTGTGCTTTTATACTAACTCTTATTAGCCATGCAGACCTTTACGGTTCAAACCAGGCCACATCTGTTGTGAGTCCCATGACCTTCAAAACCCAGAGCGGAAAGAAATGCAGAACACACTTTTTATCTCCGGGCCTTCTGCAGACACGTCAGTTTACAGGGCTTAATTAAAAATATTTTTCTAAACTTATTTTGTAAAAGATTTTCATTTTCATTGTCCTCCCTTAGCAGTGGATTTACATTGTTGATGATTTGAGCAAATTAGTGTTGCTTAGAGTGTGGTCTGTTTATCACGTGCATCTGATCCCAGAAGGGGAGTTTGTTAAAAAATTTATTCTGGGGCCTCACTGTAGACCAAGACCAAGAGAATCATGATCTTAGGGGTGTATTCCTGCACCAACATTTTAAACCAGAGATTTGGACTTTTAGGACTGCGTGCCCCCAGGGACCTCCTGTTTCACCAAGAGGTAGGCATGAAGTTAGAAAGCCAACACTAAGATGAGTGGTCATGTGGGCAGCTGGGCACCCCTAGGAATGCCGAGACTTCTTAGAAAGTTTACTTTTGGATGTAAAATTTTGGGAAAGGTCCTAAAGGCGTGTTGCCTGGAAAATGTTGATGGTCACTGCAGGAAGAGGAACTATATTTCCAGGTTGAACATAGTGATTCATTCATTGGTTATGTTTTCCAGAAATAGTAATGTCTAAATTGAAATTGTTTTCTGTATATGCTCTATGTCTCCTCAACTTAGATCTTTCTGAAAAATAGAATGGCCCAAATGCCAAACACTATGATGTTTTTCCTGTATTCTTCAGTGCCAAGCCATCAGGCCTCTGGACAGGTTCATGAGCCCTACATTTCCATAGCTAGAGCAGTGGAGGGACCAGAGGACCAGATGCCTCTATAAAAATACACCCCGCCCACCTCGCCGCCCCATTGGGCTAGCCGTCTCTTGGATAGAAGAGAGAAAAAAGAAGAAATTGAGTTCCTCTAATTTGTTGGAGTGGGGTAGGTAGAGAGAAGAAAGAGGAAGGGTTTCACGGAAGTATTCTAGGTCACATTTTGCCCTTGGGGTGGGAGCATTAGTAGGAAGTAAGCAACAAGTTTCATTTTAAATGGAGATTTATTTTATTTTATCCAGTATATCCAAAATATCATTTTGACTTGTAACCAAAATAAAAAATATTAATGAGATGTTTTATAATCATTTTTTCTTGCTAAGCATTTGAAATCCTTGAGTGTATTTTACTCTTATAATGCATCTGGGTTCAGGGTCACCCCACAGTTCAGGTCACAAATACCGTGACTACTGTATTTGACAGTATAGCTCGAAGGGTTTCTTCTAATCCCCAATTCTCAGTTAAAATGTGAACATATGCCTGTGTGGAACATCATTTTTCCTGTTTTAGAGAGAGTGAATTGTTTTCTCAGCAGTTAGTTGGTGTTAGTGTAATGCCTTCCCGCGTAGGCTGCAGTGTTAGAATTCTCTTTGCAAACTTTTTTTTTTGTTAAATTTTTTAATTTAATTTTTTTTATATACAGCAGGTTCTTATTAGTTATCTATTTTATACATATTAGTGTATATATGTCAATCCCAATCTCCCAATTCATCCCACCACCACCATACTCTTGTAATAATTTTCAGGAATTATCACTCTTATTATAGTATTTTTAGTTGCAACTAGAGAGTTTTATAGGGGATTCTTTCAGTGTGAAATCTCTTAAAGGTCAATCGAAAATAAACTGTGTTTTTTCTGGGGCATAGGATGGGGGCATCTCAATACCTAGAGGGGTCCTTGGAACAGAATATGTAAAATGAGAGTGTCCAGGAGTGTCCTAGTTCAAACGTCACTTTGTATCAGTCCAAACATGTTCTGTGTTAATATTTATGTTTGGGTCTTTACATATTTTTTCAAAAAGAACTGAATATGCACCATCTATTTCCATGTTACAGGCCCTCAGACTTTATAGGGAAGTGTCAGTGGAGCTTCATTTTCCCTGCTCTGTCTCTTTAGAGCGTCTGGGTTTGAATTCCTTTTTCTGTCCTATACAATGTAATGTGATTTTGACAAGGTACTTAATTATTTTTTTGCCTTGGGAATTGAAAAGCTGAGAGGATTTACCCCTCAAAGTTCTGGTAAGGATTAAATGAGATCATCCAGGTGAAGAACACAGTGCCTCCCAATACATAGTAAGTGCTAAGGAAATATTAGCTATCTCAGTATCTTTATTAATTATCTTTGTTAATTTTAGAAACTTCAAGCAGTGTAGGAGAAATTTTAGGAATGATTTTTTTTCTTTGACATTGAGATAGAGGTTAAAAAAGATCCTTACTTATCCTTATGAAACATATTAACAATCTTTTTTTTTTTTTTTTGCCACAGTATCTTTAGCCCTATTTCCCATTCTGTTTTGTCCTGGGTTTGAGCATCTCTCTACTCTGGGTAAAATTATTTTAGTAAGAACTCTTTGGTCATAACATCTCTATTAAAGGCCCTCCTCCCCTACAGGGTGAAGGGAAAAGTCCTCAATGCATTTCACAAAGTGCTTTTTCTTTTTCTGAAACACTGGTTCCTGAGTAAAACCTGAGAGATCATGTATGATTTCTGCAGCACCTAAGATCTGCAGCCTTTTTGGTTCCATTGTGGGAAATAGCAAACAAGGTTTGCCTGAGCATGGCCTGGTACAAAAGGAAAACCTGAGGTTTCCACCAGCTTGTAATCCCACCCGTTCTTCTCAGTTTTTCACTTAATACTCAGTGATTATGCAAAAGTGATATTTAAGAGCAAATGTGTTTAATAAACCTTTGTGAGCAATATTTAAAGGAGTGTTTATTTTTCAAAATTCACTCAGGATTTCTGTAATCTACAGGCCTGTAGTTTTGGTACATGGGTTGTACCAGTTTGTTTCAGAGTGTTTTATTGCATATGCTACATCTTTCTGATCAGCTGTCTAAAAATCAAAGGAACAGTTTGTTCCATTCAATTTTGCCTGATAGGGAAGGCTCCAAAGATACAAAGTTGCCTTTCGGCATCATTATATTTATAAAAAAAAATAATAAAGGAAACAGTCTTTCGATGATTCCCCCTCCTAACACCAGTTTGACTGTATTGCAGAGTCATGAAAAGATTTAAATCCATAGTTGAAAAGTCTCCTTGCAATTGATTTTATTCAGCTTCTTGTATACAAATAGATAGTGATAGGAAAAAAGGACATATTGATCTGAACTTTCAGTTTTGGACTTGAGCTTTCTAAAGTCATAAAACTGCTTTTCCATTTGACTCTTACAGTATAATTGGTCAGAGTCAGAGATGGTTTTAGGAAAGGCACAACCAAAAAAGAAAACTGAAACAAACTGCTTATTTAGTAGCTGCCATTTGTTCATCAGAAAAAGACTTTGGGTTAAACGGTTCTTTTTCCAAAAAAAGGAAAAAGAATCTTTTTCATGTAATTAGTTGAAGAAACTGCTTATAGAGCTAGTTAAAGCAGATTTAGAGATAAATGCTTTAGCCATCTTGATGTGATGTGGTGAAAATTTTTATGTGGTTAGAGTTTTTAATTAAATAATTTTATTTAAGATTGTAATAGCCCTTTTAATTTTTGTCCTTGAGACTTGTGTTATTTCAAGTTAATAACTCCTCTCAAAGCAAAGCAGAATGTGCAATATTTCTTCTGATGATTTCTTTCTGCAACTGAGAACAAAGCAAACCTCATTCTTGGTGGAAAGGAAGCAAAACTAACACCTAATAAAAATGGAGATAACAGAAAGGAACTTGTAGCCCTAGGATATTCTGAGTAGCAACATTAAAGTGGTTGCCTGGGCAATACTACCCGGTTCCTTGGGTTCTTTTTTTCTTTTAAATTCCAGGGACAGATCTATTACATTAATTGAATCAAGCCTATGGGAGGCTTGTTTCTTAGTATTTCAGGAAGTAGAAATGGTCCTATGTAGGGACTTTGAATAATGGAGAGAGAGGTATCAGTATTCTGGTAATTTATCTCCCCACCAGCCACAAAGTATACTTGTTCCTGAATACTTTTTCGTGATTATAGACAATCCTGAACAGTTGCTAAAGGCAAAATCTTTGTCCTCTTGCAGAGATGAACTCGTGTAGTTTAATTTATTAATTGTCCTTTACTTGGGTTCCTTACTGTTCTATTGCTCACACCTACTTGTGGAAGAGACAGGCTTTTTTGTTGTGGTGGTGGTGCCTAGCTTTTGATTTTACTTTGGGGTAAATAAAAACGTTATTTATTCATTAAATTGAAGTAAAATTGGTATATAACATTATGAGTTTCAGGTGTACAACATAAGTCTATATTCGCATACACTTCAAAGTGATCCCCACCACAAGTCTAATTACCATCCATCACCATACAGTTGACCCCCCCCCCCCCCCAATCCCCTTCCCCTCTGGTAACCACCAGTTTGTTCTTTGTATCAATGATGTTTTATTTTTTTTTGTTTGTTTGATACTGTTTGTTCATTTGGTTTTGCTTTTTAGATTTTTATATATGAGTGAAATCTTATGGTGTTTTTCTCTTTCCGACTTATTTCTCTTAGCATAATACCCTCAAAGTCCATCCATGTTGTTGCAAGTGGCAAGATTTTCTCCTTTTTTATGGCTATGGTCATATTCCATGGTGTATCTACGTCACATCTTCTTTATCCATTCATCTTTCAATGGACACTTAGGTTGCTTCCATACCTTGGTTATTGTAATTAATGCTGCAGTGAACATAAGGATGCATATATCCTTTCAAATTAGTGTTTTCTTTTTCTTTGGATAAATACCCAGAACTGGAATAACTAGATCATATGGTAGTTCTATTTTTAATTTTTGGAGGACTCTTTATACTGCTTTCCATAGTGGCTGCAGTTTACATTTCCACTAACAGTATATGAGGATTCCCTTTTCTCCACATCCTTGCCACCACTTGTAATTTGTTGTCTTATAGATGACAGCCATTCTGACGGGTGTGAGGTGATACGTCATTGTGGTTTTGATTTGCATTTCCCTGATAATTAGTGATGTTGAACATCTTTCATCTTTTCGTATGCATCTTGGCCATCCGTATGTCTTTTTTGGAAAAATGTCTATTCAATCCTCTGCCCATTTTTTAAATTGGGTTGTTTGTTTTGTTGCTGTTGAGTTATATGTGTTCTTTATTTATTTTGGATATTAATCCCTATTGGATATATCATTTGCAAGTATCTTCTCCCATTCAGCAGGTTTCCTCTTTGTTTCATGGATGCTTTTCCTTTGCTGTTTAGTTTGATGTAGCTGTTTAGTTTGATGTAGTCCCATTTGTTTATTTTTGCTTTTGTTTCCCTTGCCTTTGGAGTCATATCCAAAAAAACTCTCTTAAGACCAATGTCAAGGAGCTTACCGCCTACATTTTCCTGTAGGAATTTTATGGTTTCAGCTCTTATGTTCAAGTCTTTAATCCATTTTGGGTTAAGTTTTGTGTATGGTGTAAGACAGTGGTCTGGTTTATTAATTCTTTTGCATGTGGCTGTCCAGTTCTCCTAGCATCATTTTTTGAAGACACTGTTCTTTCCCCATTGTATATTCTTGGCTCTTTTGTTGTAAATTAATTGTCCATATATGTGTGGGGTTTTTTTCCTGGGCTCTGTATTCTGTTCCATTGATCTGTGTGTCTGCTTTTATGTCAATATGGGAGTTTTTTTTTTTTTTTTTTTTTAGAATCAGCTGGGGAGGCAGAGAGAAGCCAATTGGGCTTACAGCTATGCAATGTCCATGTTTAAACAATGATAAAATTGTTTTCTAAAATATATCACCCACCTAAGCTTCCTTCAGCATTCATAGTAGGGTGATCTGTACCTCTACAAGCATCATACAGGCAGGTAATTTTTGTTCTTATAAGATATTGAGAATATAGTTATACACCATTTAGCTGTAAAAGAAAATAGTGATGATAAGTATTCTTGCCTTCTTTCTTTTACTCATCATATTTGTAAATAGTTGCTTCTAGTTTGCGTCTTATTATCTTTTTTAAAATTGACATGTATAAGCAATTAATTGCTTGATGAAACTAGTGCAAATCCTAATTCATGCAAAAAAGGGCAAAGGGAAATTGTAGAAAATAATAGGAAAATAAAACTAAAAATGAGCTGAGTAGGCATTTGGTCAGGTGAATATAAATATTAGGCTGCTATTTGCTCAAAACTTTCCCTCCAGGAGCACCGGCGTCCTGCACATTTTATGAATGATTTGTCTTCACTCACCCTGGGGGCCCAGGTGAGGAGCCACTGTTTTCTGCTCTTGCCCGCCTCCCTCCAGTCCCCCTGCCACGGCAGAGGCACCTTTTCAAAGTGTACATTGGTAACAGTATTCTAAATTTAGATTCTGGTAATGGTTGCAGAACTCTGGAAATATACTAAAACCCATTATATATCAAGGGAGCTGTTTTAAAGGAAAGCACACATTAGACATATGGGTTGTCCTCTTGGAGTCCTTCATTGCCTTCTCAAGCTCATTCAGAGCTCATCCTGTAGGATGTTGCTCTTGTTCCTCTTCAACCTCCTTCTTCTCCCCCCACCAGCTCACCAAGCTTCAGCCAGGCTGGCCTCCTTATGCCACCTTCTTTCCTGCCTCAACATCCTCATACATGCTTTTCCCCTGTCTTGACCTCTTTCCTCCCATCCTGTGCATCAATGCCTTCAACTAAAATGATACCTACTTCCCTGATTAATCTCTCTACCTTCCTTTCCTATTTCTATTTTTCCTTACTGTATCATGCTTGTTTCATTTAATTTTCATATTTGTTTCACCGTGTACACAAATTATAATTTATGTATGGATTGATCGACCTGCTAGCGGAAAGAAAGCTCTGAGATGGCAGGAGTAATGTGGGGTTTGGTATGTACTGTTGAATGCCTTGGTGTACTAGTATCCTGCCTTGGAAAGACCAGGAATACTTGCCTAAATCTTACCAAATTCCCTAGAAATTTTCCTTTTGGCCAGAAGGAGTTAGGAACCACTTAAACAGATAGTCAGTGTGGAGGTAGAGTGGGAACTTTGTTGCCTAGCACCGCACGCATAGACAGCTAGAGGCCACGGAGTGGTTGGCTGGCCAGGATGGACGTGGTATCTTTAACGTGGCCCCAGAGGTCACAGGTTCCTGGGTTAACTAGCCAGTCGGGTCTATCCACACTGTGACTGGTGTCTGGTGTCTTGAGCAAGGGGTGTCATGGTTGGAATGCCCTCTGTATGTGATCCCTAAGCCCAGAGCTTAGGGCTTGTGCCTCAGTGTGTTTTCTACCATCTACCGTGGTTGGGTACTATGTTGGTGGGTATTTTAGTCACTGTGAAGCTTGCTCTTGCCACGTTCTGGAAATGTGCATCATGGCACATTTTGCTAGGGTTTGTGGATGTGCCGTAGTTTTGAAATGGGCACCCAACAACATTTAAGTAGAGTTTTCTCTTTGCCCATTTCTGTTTGTTCTATGAAAAATGCCCATTTCGTTGAATATTGTTCATTCAGTGTTTCACAGGGACTATATGTGTATGTATAACTCAGCTATATAAAAGGCCCAAGTTATAAAGTTTATTCTTTATTTCTCAGGGATAAAAATGTATCAGGCATTTCCAGTTATACATTTTAAACAAGAAAAAAATGAAGAAAATTTATTAATCAATGTGTCACTTTGTTTCCCTAATTCAAGTTGTAACTTAATATTTATTTCTGCTTTAATATGAGTGACTTTCTTTTTATAGACAAATAACCAGTGTTTGTATAATTGTAGTTGGATATTCTCCACACCATGTTAGGAAAATCCCTCTACATTTTTCTGTTAGTACTGTCAGAACTAGATTTTATCTCAGACAATTGGCAATAGTGGTGGGAAGAGTGGCTTAGACAGCTTCTTCCTTTTGAAATTGTTAGGTTTTTAGTTTTTGAAGGCCCATGGAGAAACTGTTTTTCACTTGTGACGTTTATTTACTTTTGAGCAGGTGGAGAAACTGTTAACTAACAGATATTTCTATGATTCCTAAAATTCAATTTTGTGAAGAATAGTTGTAGTATAGTGTCAGCTGTACAGGCTTGAGAGGAATATCTGGTTCAAGGCTATGTGTTCTTAGGCAAGTTACATGCCTTTTATGAGTAATTGTACCTAAGCCACAAGATTATTGGAAGAAGTATATGAGCCACTATATCGATGGTACTTTTAATAATACCTTCCTCATAGGCAAAGATTGAGTTAGTAAATTACCTGTTATTGGGCCAGGCCGTAGGTGGCAAACCCAAATGACCATAGGAACTAGATAAGAAAGGGACTTGACATGGGCAGGGTCATGATTCTTCTCTAAAGAGCTAGTCACTATTCACATAACATACATATTGGTGCTATTTGAGAACGAAGTTCATATTTCTCATTAGAAAATACAGATATTGGAGTTCTTTCTTGGATTTTCTCAAGTTGACAACTAATTAAACACACACACATGCAAACACATACAGTGGGTGGAACAAGACATCTGGGTCCATGGCTGTATTCAGCGTGGTGGCCACCAGTTGTAATGGCTAATCTGAATTTGCCCGTTCTGTTGATCATGAAGGATTCAAAGAGATGGCACAGTTGTCAAATTGGAAGTACAGATTTGTGGCAGTGGACATTGCTAAAACACCATCTATGCCTAATCCTCATGTTCGCAGGAATCTTACAGAACCAAGAAACTTTGAGAACCAAACAGATTAAAATGGATTGGAAGGGTCGGTTGGGTTATTTCTATATGATGTTTGATATCAGGAGTCCAATTGTTTTTTAGGAGAGTGTCTCTGAGGAAGAGTGAACTGTGATATTTTTCAGATTTTCACCACAAATGTATAATGAGCCTCCATATAAATCACTGGTTCAAGTGTACCCTTTCTCGGACCTGTTGGGAAGCGTGTTTTTTATTTCTGAAGTTTTTAAACTATGATATAGGTGATAGCAGATGAATCGCTCTAATTTTTTGTCCCTTTTAGCCCTGTCTGATTTAAAAAAAAAAAAAAAGATTCTGCCTTTTGTTATCAGTGTTATTTTAGAGTAAAATAACAAATAGAAGTTCATTATTTTGCTTCTCTACCTGACTTAAGTAATTTCTACAAGCCTGTAAAAATGTGTTCTTTGTCCCCCTAGGATACTATATTGCTCTGTGATTCCTTTTTTCCCTTGAATTTTACTTAAAAAAAAAAAAAAAAAAAGTCATGGCTCTCTATTAGGTCTCTTTATCACTTTGGATGATGAAAAATACTTTTTTTGTTGTTGGAACAATGGGTACATTTGAATGTGATAAAATAGGTAATCTACTGTAATATAATCTATTGTATTTGAGCTTAGCTCAGTATCACAAACAACTAGGGGGACCATTTGTAATGCAGTAGTTACAAAGGAATGCACTTCTTGATTTACTTTTTGGGACACTCACTAAGTACATTTTACTACAATTAATTGAAATACAGGCACAAAGGAGATGAGAGGCTGATGGAATATTTAATTACTTTAACTATAATTTGATAATTTTGCCTATTGTAGTCACAAAAAAGATAAAGATTTATTCATTTTAGGCTGTTGTGTGGGATTTAATGTTCTTAAATGCTCTTTAAAATTTAGAGAAAATTATACTTGAGAGATTTCACCATCCTTGAGGGATCTTTAATTTGTTTGTTGTATGAGCAGTTATAATAAATACAAACAGCCTGCTTAACTGCTTGTCTGCCATTCTGGAAATAGGCATTCTGAATTTGAAAATGTGTGTGCCTGTTACTTATTTTTAGTGGGCTTATTTTTGGCAGTAACTCTGGCAGAGAACTAGGACTCTTTATATGAGAGCCATCCATCCATCATCCTAAAGTAATTTTCATTCTGGCACTGGGGAGCCAGAATTTCTTTGTTCTGATGTTTTCAGTTTTGGATGGAAGCTGACCAGTTCTCCCAGGCTTCTGAGTCCTTTGGAATGACCTAGAATTGGACATATAGTTAAGTGGAAATACCCTCAAGTGTCACTACACTATTTTGCTTTGGGTACAAGATATGCGACTTTGTTTTAGATGGAATTTGGGGCTGTTCTCATTATAAACGGACTCTGGTTTCACCTTTACATAAGTTCTGTCATATAATCACACTCCCCTATAGGAGATCATAACATTGCTATGATCAAGTGGACACTGCTGGTTCAATGTGGTAAGATGAAACAGTAATACGGAGAACGCGGTGGATATTTTGAAACGCTTGGTGGCCACAGTTTTCCTTTCTTTGTAGGCACCTCTGACTTCCTTTCATTTTCAGATATACAAATGCATGTGTAAATGGACCACTTTTGTCAAAAACAGTAAGACGTTAGTTGTACTCTGTAATTTCAATTTACACATTTGCAATTTTGGAAGAAAAATATTCTTTATCAATACGTAAATATGTTTATTTTTAATCTCATGTAGATTCAGTGACCCTTCTCTCTGACCATAAAACCCAAGAAAAGACATCTATGTCAAGAATGTTATTTGATGTAGTGTTTAGAGGAGCTAGTCTCTTGGTATGAAAAATACTCAGCCTGTTAAGTTAACACAGAAGAGTTAACACAGCTTGAAACTCTTTTTCCTCAAGTCAAAATTTCTGTAAAACACTGAGAGTAAGAATTATACCAAAGCCTCCTGAAGATATAGTTAAGGCAGATGGGGTACACGTCTGCTTTTAAATTCCCAGAATAAAAACATTTATTGTTATAAACTCTGTCCAATGGCTCTGGGAAATTAAATCATGCACATAGGAAACAGTTTTGTTGATATCTTCTGTGGTAGGTAGCTCTTAGGATATTTTTGTAGGAAAGGATTGGGCCTTTGGGTCTGGAAACGTTATTATCTTTTTCGCTTCAGGCTGGAAATGAGGTAGTCTCCGTACAAGTTCTGAGAGGTGATAGAGTTTCTGAAGACGCCCTGATGAAAAGACCTGTCACTCAGTCAGCTTTCTGCATAGCAGCCTACTTAAGATTCCTCCTGCTGAGTGAGCTGTGGGAATCATTGGCTAGTTAATGCTACTGGTTTTGAAATCTCTACTTCTGTACTGTTGACATTGAAAGACACATTTTCCTGGGTGATGGGAGTAGCTGGGTTTTCCCTTTAGAAAATCATATTATTATTATGCTATCCAGACCCTTGTAGGCTACCGAGGTTTGATATTCCTCATGTCCAGGTTTGTTAGCCGTGTGTGTGGTTTGGTTAAACTTTCACTAGAGACAACCTCTTTGAAGAGGAGTGTATGGCAGTATATAGTTGGGCATCATTTGTCTTCTACACTTGTTACATCACTGCAAACCCAATTCCTTGAAGCACTGTAAACCACTGAAAGCCCTCCTGAGCTTTCAGCTGTCAGCCGACTTCAGCTCCATAAACCGTGGCCGGCTTGGTGCTACAGAACTTGGGAGAATACGGAATGTATGTTTGCATAACACCAACTCCTCCCTCTTGGTAGTCACATGATAACCATAGGCAGATTTACACTTCCTGTCTGTTCTGAGGAGTGAAACTACATATTTTCATAAGCATGCACCATTTTTAATTGTGTAATTAAGCTGCTGACATAAGCAAGTAAGCAGTTTGACATGAAGGTAAGGATCCGCAAAGGCATGCATTTGCATAATTTAATTTTCTGCACAGAAGATATTGAAAATCAATAGCATGATTCATAGCCTCACCATATCATTGCCATGCCGCCGTTAGGTGGCCCCTGGAGTTTAGAAGAGTTCGAAGAATATTAAAATTGATTGAATTTGGTGTGCTGAGTCTGTATCTTTACTTGGGAACCACAGATTATTTCTTTTTGCAAATCTCTGCTCCTTGCCAATGAGACATTACGTTGCTTAATATACTCCATATACAGTTTTTGACTGCTGTTCAAGTAATAATTTTTAAAAGTTGCTTTTAGGAAATACTTTGTCATATGATCAAAACACATTTGAAGAAGGGACTTGAAACTTTGTTTTCAATCATGCAGGTGCCAGTAATACATGATTATGTTCTTATTTGGGGAAAAAGAAATCACACACTACTGACATAGATGGAATAAAAGGGAAAACTAAATATAGTTATCTTTAATGAATAGTTGATGTCTTAAAAAAAAGAGATCTGGTGCTGGCGTGATGAAGTCCTTTGCTACCTGGTTCATTTCTGAGTTGATTCCTAAAGGATTGCTTATTAGATACTCAAACTAGTTCCTTCCAGTTTCACGTTTTAGATGTTTGCTGTTTCTGATAGGAGAGTGGTGTTTAAAAAGCGAGACAGTAGGGGAGAAGATTGTGTTTTTGCTTATGGCTCATATAAGCACACACCAACACACACACACACACACACACGTACTCTAGCCTCCAACGCAGGCACCGTGAGCCTTTCTGGTGTTCATGTATTTATTCACTCACTCACTCATTACTGAATACACACCAAATGCCAAGCTCCATCATGGGAGGTAGGCTGAGAGCTCCTTGTCTCAGGGAGCTTAGAGCCCTTCATAGGCCATGCAGCATGCCCTTCAGATGCAGGTTTTCCTGCCCATTCTTACCTTGCTGGGCACCACCCACATTGTTCCTCAACACTCTGGGGAGTGTGATGATGACGGCCTTAACCCACCTTCCTTGGGACGGCCCTGCCCCCTCTGTCACTTCTAGTCTGTTGGTCTTTGTACAGCAAAGCCACACCTCTCACATTTGGCTCAAGTGAACCCCCTTCAGACAGGCAGTTCCACTGCTCAGTGCAGATGCCCTACACCGCAGTGTGACGTATGGCTGGGAAAGTATCTGTGCTTTGGGGTATGGATTCCATTACTTTGCAGTGTCAGGGGAGGACCTTCTGATGTGTTCCTCCCTTGTTTCTTGAGTTGGATATATCTTTGTAGACTTGCTTTTTCATTAGTGGTTTAGTGGGTTTGGAGAGGTGACGTGTGTGGGACCCTAAAACCTATGGCCTGTATCCAGTCCGGTTAAAGACTGTTGGGATTATGGTCTACTTCTAGGTACTTGGACATTTTCACACTTACCTGATGAACCTCTGGACTCCGTAGCTTTGCATTCCCGGTAGGATGGGTAATGCAGCTGCTGGCGGGCTTTGTCCTCCTTTGCTGCACCCTAATATTCTCAAAAGTTCTGAGAAATAAAAGGCACTTCCCTTTCAGGAAAAAAAAGAAGAGGGGACTGGTGATGGAGACTGTGATTCTAGTGTGATCTTCTGTAAAGAGTATAAATGAATATCCTCATTCCTTCTTTACTTTTATACCTGGTTCATTTGTTTGTGAGCCGAACCTGGCTGGAACTCTGGTTCAGTTTAGATTTGCTTGTCTAATTGCTCAGGTCAACGCCGCCACACTGGTGTGATTTAGGCAGCAGGCTATTCATTTCGGTGGCCAGGTCCTTACTAGAATTAAGACAGGCTTAGCCTGTCAAGTCACAGGCTGTGAGGGTAAGTTAGTAGTGTCACAGATAACAGGGCCTCAGGTCTAGCTCAGCAGGGAAGTTGGTGGTTCTTATCTCTGGCTGCAAAATAGAATCACCTGGAGAACATTTTTAAAAAAAGGCTGATATCTTGGTCCCACCCCAGACCAGTTAAAGTGGAATCTCTGGAGGTAGGGTCCAGGGCATAGGGTTTTGTTTGTTTTGTTTTGTTTTTAAAGCAGCCAGGGTTGAGAGTCAGAGCTCTAGTTCAACAGTGGCCTTTTCTGCATGGAAAAATTGATGATTAGGTGTTGAAGTGACTTGTTTGAAGGTCACCAAGGTCACATGAGTGTCACTGGGGGAAAAGTGAGCTTTGGTAAATGATTGGTTCATGTAACTCTAAAGCCTTCCAGGGGGTTGGTTTCAAATTGGCTTTATCCTGAGCTTCAATTTTGTCAACAGAATTGATCCATAGATTTTGCTTTCTCTGGCTTGGTTTCATTTTAAGATTTATTATTTATTTAAGTTATTTTGGCCGTGTCAGGTCTTAGCTGTGGCACCCGCGCAGGATCGTTGTTGTGGCATGCACGATCTTTCCTTGCGGCGCGTGGGCTTCTTTCTCTTTGTAGCATGCGGGTTTTCTCTCTCTAGTTGAGGTGCGCGAGCTCAGTAGTTGTGGCGCAAGGGCTCAGTTGCCCTGCGGCATGTGGGGTCCTAGTCCCATGACCAGCGATCGAACCCACGTCCCCCGCGTTGTAAGGCGGATTCTTTACCACTGGACCACCACGGAAGTCCTGCTTGGTTCCGTTTTTGAGCGCCTCTACTGATCCCCTGCTTGACCCTCAACCTTGAAGCTTCCAGCTCATGTCATAACACCTTCAGCAAGAGAGAGAAGAATCTCTCTGACTGGCCGGTGTCTCCATTCCCAAACATATGTGTCACTGGGGCTAAACATACGAGCCTCGTAAGATTGGTATAAGGACAACACCAGCTACTATGAGCAGAGCACCTTATTCAGCTCTGGGTGTGTGTGTAGGGCTTTTTAAATGCCTGATAACGTAGTGGAAATTTGTTGCCAAGTCTCTGTTTAGGTAATCATCACACCCCACTCCACCTGCTAGGTCACGAGTCATGGATTGGACAACCACATCATGTTGCCCCCATTCCTGCCAGGTCCAAGGGTGGGCCTTGTTTGACTTAAGCCAGTGAATCACTGTGAACTGTGTCCCTGGCCCCAGGGGTATGTGTGGGAATGGGGACACGGTTTTTTTACTCATTGTTTTGATACAAGGAGGAAGGATTATTCGTGAGTGATTATTCAGAGTGAATTAGCTCTAAGAAGCATAGAAGACAGGTACATAAGATATTTCCCATATGCATAGAAAATAAATCAGTCGAACAATTAGGAAACTTTTTATTGGGTATGTGGTTGAGCCTCAGTTTCCTTGTCTGTAAAATGGAGTTAAAAATACCAACCTCATAGGATCATTATGAAGGTAACACAAGTTACTGTGAACAGACAAGGAAGCCGACGAACTGTTTATTTAGTATGCTTTAGTGGAGGAAAAAATAGATTAGGAGACTAGGAGGTGGGAAATTTTATTATTGATCTGTAGAAGCTTAGAATGGTCAACTTCCTGAGGCTCTGAATGGCTCATCTGCAAAAGTATAGGATGAATTGGACCATATGTATCTAAACCTTCATCTTACTTTAAAAATGGTTAGTAACTTAGGTTTTGACTTTGTCATTCAGGACCAAAGAGCATGCATAGATGACACCAGGTTTACTTTTGGAATGTGTGTTTGGATTTTACAAGATTCCCATTTCTCTCTAAAGGGCTCATCTCTGTGGAGTAGCTTTGTTCAAGCATTGTTTCTTTTAAAGCCAGTCTTTGCAATTAACACGCAAGCATAAAGTACTTTACATGTTTCCTAATTTTTCTTCATGACCATCACGTTGTCAACAAAGCTAATGCCATCATGGTGAGATGATTATTATTATCACTACTCTGACTAATTTGGAATAATGTTTTGTGCTTTCTTGGTGCCATCTTAGTCTTAAACTGAATATGAATATACAGTTCCTCTAACCATTTTCCTTGCTTTTCAAAGGCACACTTGATTTTGTTTGGGTGCATTTAAATATTAACACAGACAGCTGGGATGTATTGTTTGAAGTGCAGTTCCAATTCATTTTGGATTCTGGGCACCTGTGATACTTGTCTTCTTACACATCAGTGCATTCAGGTGTGGGCTCACCACAAAAGAAATTTGCATCCATGAAGGAGCTGGGAGCGGAGGGCTTTGAACACTGTAGCAGGCAGATGGAAGCGCTCCATATTGGGGTAGCAGATTGGATTCATTCTGCGTTTTCAAAGAAATACATCATTAAGCAGTGTTTCTTTTCTGAACATTGCTGGCCTTGGAGGGTTTCAAGTTTCATATCTTCAGATATAACAGGTGACTATCTGGGGTCCAAAGTATGTGGAGGACTGGTTCACACCATGGGGTGTGTTCCAGGCCTCAGACTGTGCTGTGTTTGGATGGCAGAGGCCTGAGCTTTGTGGCAGGCATGCTTGTATTTGGTTCCTTGATCTGCTGCATACTTAGCTGTGTGACCTGGGACTGGTTACTTAGTGTCTCTGAGCCTTCATTCCTCCATCTGTAAAAGAGATGGAATGACCCCTTGCTCGATGAAGATCAAATAAGGCTAGAGGCCCTGTGCACCTAGGACATAGGCTTATGCATGTAGTTGGAACCAGAACCGCGGGTTCTAGGCCTACAGTTGTATGACCTTGGACAAGCCTAAGTTACTCAACTATTCTAAGCTTCAGTTTGCTTATCTGAATGGACCCATTATTGAGACATTGTATCTACTGCCTGGTAGTTCCTTGCGAATTATATAAGATAATGTATGTAAAGTGTTTAGTGCATCTTGAGTTCGTGGCACAGAGAAAAGGCTCATTTTAAGCTATTACTAGTATTAATAATAATCCTGGTAATCTCTCTAGGTTCTCCTGTAGTTGTTTTTCTGTAAAATCAGGAGGTTCTGTTCAGTTACCCCCAAGGTCTGTGCTTCTAGGCGGTCACTGGGCTGTGTGCGTTTGACACCCCTCCTGTGTGCAGCGGGGTGATGATTTTGACTCACCGCGCCTCTCCTGTCTTGCAGCGTTGACGGAAGGCTACATGGGATCCCTGCACGAGAACAGACAGGGCAGCTCGGCACAGATCCGCAGGCGCAAGGCTTCCGGCGACCCGTACTGGGCCTACTCGGGTGAGTTGACTGGTTCCCACCGCGATCATACAGGCCAGTTCACATCCCATTAAATTCATTCGAAAGCACGCTTTTAATCACTTTCACGCCTGATTTCTGTTTGTTCAAACCTTTTGTAGTTCACTAAAAGTTGAAATATTCAAGCCTGTTTTTCCTCAAGGTGATAAGTACCTTAATTTATCTCTCCCACCTGTTTTCTCAACCTGCTGTTTTCCCCTCAATTTGCATTTATTTCTGAACTTTACTTGTTAATGAGTTATTGTACCAAACTTGTAATTTTCCGAAAGACGCAGCCTTTTCTTGTCTCTTCCCAGTGGCTGTGATTTCAGAGAGCAGAAAATATAAGCCTAGTCTTCAGCTGCTAAATAGCTGCTAAACATTACAGCGTGTCACGTATCAAAATGACCTATTATGCTTTAATCTAAGAAATGCAACTTTATTTTCAAATCAAATCTTGTTAGTTGAATGTATTTCAGCCCTCTACGGTGTTTCTGTAGTTCGTTTCATTTTTTTTTTCACATTTCACCTTTGAGCCAGTGAAGAGAGAGAGCATTGTTAAAACTATGTTGAATACTACATTGGAAATAATTTTCTTACATTTGAAGGGGCAAAAAAAAAAAAAAGATCTGCAAGAATATACAGGCCTTTCTGGCTTATGCTTCTAACAACTATCAAAAATAAGATAGGTGGATTGTTATTTCTAAAAGAGATTTTGGTGCACAAAAATACATGGAAAATGTAGCGTAGCTAATTAAGGAGGAATGCTTGAGGAAGACAGACCACTTTGGAAATCACTCTAGCACTGAATAATTCAAATTTTTGTATGAAAGTGCTTGGAGGCATGGAGTATTAGTCTTAATAATAAATCTGTGCATTATGCAATGTTGTTGCATACAGAACTGAAAGGTATTATTTTCATAATGATACTCTGGTTTTAAACCCTGAATTTCCACCTGCAAATCCTGTTAAATTCATGTCAGTGTAAAATTTATAGGCCTGATCTTTAATTACACCTTATCTATTGGCTTTTTGCATCCTTTTGTCTATTGATAAATCTCCTGCCCCTACAGGGAGAATAGTCGATCTGTTTTGTTTTGCAAGGAACAGATAGTGATTCTGAAGTCTTCCATCACACCCCGTTCCTTGTGATTAGAATTATCTAATTAGAGCCTTTTTGTCACCATTTCTGATAAATGAAGGAAATTGGAAGATGAAGGCCGAAATTACATATATATAGCTTCTTGCCAAGAAACCCAAAGAAAATTTATCGTTTTGTACTCTGTGGCTCTGATATCAGTTAGGAAGAGGCATAAAGTGGCCTGCTATTTACAGTTCATCAATTTCGAATAATAATGCTGTTGGGAAATTGGAAGTTATATCCCATCAGCATCTACAATTGCAAATGGCTGTGAAGGAATGAAGGGCCTAAAAATGTTCCCATTACTTAGTTAAGAATGGACATAATTAGTGCAATCTTTGGGATGGAGCATTTGTTGATATTCTTAACTCTGGTGGACTTAATGAGTCTCCATTTTGTATTTCTGGAATGCATTGTGTCTGGATTTGGGAACTGTTTCTGTCGGTAGAACGGCTACTAGTTCATCTTCAGCGGGTTGGCATGCTCTTCTATAAAGATCCCAGTAGTAAATATCTTGGACTTTGCAGGGCATATGGTCTCTGTTGCAGCTACTCAAGTCTGCCTTATAGTGCAAAAGCAGCCATAGGTAGATGGACGAACTGGGTTCTGATAAAAATTGATTTATGAACAATGAAATTTGAATTTATTATAATTTTCATGTGTCAGGAAATCGTATATTTTAGACTTTTTTTTTTCCTCAAACATTTAAAAATAGAGAAATCATTCTTACTTTTCAGGTTGTACTAAAATTGGCGGCCGGTTGGATAGGGTCCACAGGCCATAGTTTGTCAACCTCTGTTTTAGTTGTTTTTTTTTTTTCTGGAATCAGGATAAGACAGTCATTTGAAGAATCCCCCAGAAGGATATAGACTGGCTTGGAAGAACCAGTGGAGTAACTTGCTAGGTGTAATGGAAAAAATAAAAGTAAAAGGAGAAGAAAAGAATGAGAGAGATATCAATTGATGGTTTATAGTCCTATACTTTAAACATCTTCCTGAAAATTCCATGGTGTCAGTGGTTATTTTCAGCAAAGTGGTGAAATATTGGTTCTCATGTCAAGAACACTTGGGATCCTTTAGAGACACTCCTTAGCATTTGGCAAATAGATAAAGAAAGGGCAGGAAGGAGTAAGAGTTGTTGCCTGTCACCTTTGGTACTTCAGACAAGGGCCTTAAAACCACAGTGTACCAGATGTTGAACTATGAGCTGCAGTTATTACCTATAGGTATAAATGTTGTTTGGAAAGTTGGACTGCCAAAAGAAAGGTCATTATTTGCAGAGGGGAATGGTTTTAGATTTAGCAGAGGTGAAGCAGGCCACTTCTGAAAGATTGGTTTAATGGTCCAGATTTTAATCTCATGACTCTAATTCACAAGTTTGTCTTAGTTCCTCCTAAGATAAAGGCATTGGTGCTTTGGGGGGTATTGTGTGTGAGAGTGTGAATTTTGAAGTCACATCGACTATGGTTCAAATCTAAGGCTTATTATCTCTTAATATCTTTATGATGTTGGGAGGGCATTTAACTGCTTGGAGCCTCAGTCTCCCCATCTTTGAAATAGGAATAATTAATAGAACTTCCCTCATAGAGATGTTAATGGGAATGAAATGAGATGATGTGTGTGAAAAATTTAACAAATCCCTGGTATAATGTACCTAATATTACTTCTTGCTGTTTTTGGCACTATTAGTACTTTTGCTACTGTTGATATTGTTGTTATTGGAATTCTCAGTTGGGTGCTATGATTGACAGTGGGTGATCCCTAGGTAATACTTGGAGCTAACTAGCTAAATTCTATCAGCCATAATTCACAAGAATTGCCCATTTGAGATGTGGGAATGAGGGTTAAGCCAAAACTATCCTTAAGTTCAGGGCTTGGCAGACTACAAACCAGCACCTGTTTTTGTCACTGAAGTTTTATTGGAACACAACCACGTTTGGCACTTGTTGATGGCTACTTTCATGTTACGACTGCAGAGTTGAGTAGTGGCCACATAGACCTTTGACCAGGAAGCCTAGAATATTATTATCTGGCCCTTTACAGAGAAGGTTTGCAACTCCTGATCACACTGATACAGCCTGGGTTATTGAGCAGATGTTAGCCTGACTCATAAACAAAACTCTCCAGAGATTTGGAACATGTCTCTGTGTTTTTTGGCCTTGCATTTCCCTTGAGCTGAAATATCCCCAGCAAATGTTCTAGGTAGCATTCACAGTGATTCTGGTGGTCCTGCTCTCGGAAAGTACTGGAAGGGACAAAGATGAGGGAGTGATGTGCTTCAGGAAGTGGAAAGGGGAGAGAGGAGTGGGTGTTGGTGGTCCAGGGGCCCCTGGGTTCTGGTGTCCTAATCATTAGGTTGCTATTGGGTACAGGGTGGGTTTTGGTGAATGATGCTGGTCTGATTATTCTGGTGGCATCCCACCTGGTCACTTGAGGAGAGTTGCGTAAGTATTTGAGCTGTGGAGAACTTGTTTTACGGATATTGTCATGATAGCATTTCACTGATACTAGTGTAACTTATCCCTTTAGGACTAGCCGAGTTATTTCAGTTTCACTGCATCACCTTGGATAACGTCTACATCCTATTTATATTTGAAATGCTAAACAACTTTACTTTCATAGGCTTATCAAATGATGCCATTGTGAACACCTGCAGCTTTAGGCTAGAGGACTGTTTACTGAGGAGCCTGGAGACAGGTGTTTTAGTCCCATTGTGCTCATCTGAGGATAGGTTATCTCTCTGGTTCTTACTTTTTTCTACTCTAAAAAGGAGTGCTCATAATATCTGAGTTCAACTTGAAAATATCACACATAAGAGATATGAAGCAGAACATAAATGTAAGATTATTATTATTAACTGTTAATAATAGCAGTGTAATTTCAAGATTGCTTTATATCTTTGGATTTATTTTCCTTATACCAAGAATAGGGAAAAGGAGGGAAAGACCTTTGATGTGTTTCATGCAGAATTACACAGAAAAAAAAATAAAGGCAATAGTTTTAAGAGTACCTCATTGGGAATATTACAACACTTTCTCTTCTGTTAGTTTTCTTGACTAAGATACAGATATTTTTTCTGTGTTACTTGAGGTGATGACAGCCCATGAATTTTGGAGTTCGCCCAGAACTTCTGTAATTATTACACAAAACGTAATGCATGCTAGGTAGGTCATTGTTGCCAGAAAGGGAAATGGGAAACAAATTTGGAAGAAGTTCAAGTGGAAATTTGAGGCTTTTTTTTTAATAGATCTTTATTGGAGTATAATTGCTTCACAGTACTGTGTCAGTTTCTGTTGTACACCAAAGTGAATCAACCATATGCATACATATGTTCCTACATCCCCTCCCTCTTGAGCCTCCCTCCCACCCTCCCTATCCCACCCCTCTAGGTTGTCGCAAAGCACTGAGCTGATCTCCCTGTGCTATGCTGCTGCTTCCCACTGGCTGTTTTACATTCGGTAGTGTATATGTGTGGATACTACTCTCACTTCACCCCAGCTTCCCCCTCCCACCCCATGTCCTCAAGTCCATTCTCTATGTCTACATCCTGCCCTGCAACTAGGTTCATCAGTACCATTTTTTTTTTTTTTTAGATCCTATATATGTGCGTTAGAATATGGTATTTGTTTTTCTCTTTCTGACTTACTTCACTCTGTATGACAGACTCTAGGTCCATGCACCTCACTACAAATAACTCAGTTTCGTTTCTTTTTATGGCTGAGTAATATTCCATTGTATATATGTGCCCCATCTTCTTTATCCATTCATCTGTCGATGGACATTTAGGTTGGCTCCATGTCCTGGCTACTGTAAATAGTGCTGCAATGAATACTGGGGTACATGTGTCTTTTTGAATTATGGTTTTCTCAGGGTATATGCCCAGTAGTGGGATTGCTGGGTCGTATGGCAGTTCTATTTTTAGTTTTTTAAGGAACCTCCATACTGTTTTCCACTGTGGTTGTATCTGTTTGCATTCCCACCAGCAGTGCAAGAGGGTTCCCTTTTCACCACACCCTTTCCAGCATTTATTGTTTCTAGATTTTTTGATAATAGTCATTCTGACTGGAGTGAGGTGATACCTCATTGTAGTTTTGATTTGCATTTCTCTAATAATCAGTGATGTTGAGCATCTTTTCATGTGCCTCTTCTTCAGGTTGTCTTTTTGTCTTGTTTATGGTTTCCTTTGCTGTGCAAAAGCTTTTAAGTCCCATTTGTTTATTTTTGTTTTTATTTCCATTACTCTAGGAGGTGGGTCAAAAAAGATCTTGCTGTGGTTTATGTCAAAGTGTGTTTTTCCCATGTTTTCCTAGTCTAAGAGTTTTATAGTGTCTGGTCTTACCTTTAGGTCTTTAATCCATTTGGAGTTTATTTTTGTGTATGGTGTTAGGGAGTGTTCTAATTTCATTCTTTTACATGTAGCTGTCCAGTTTTCCCAGCACCACTTATTGAAGAGGCTCTCCTTTCTCCGTTGTACGTTCTTGCCTCCCTTGTTGTAAATTAGGTGCCCAAATGTGCGTGGGTTTATCTCTGGGCATTCTATCCTGTACTATTGATCTATATTTCTGTTTTTGTGCCAGTACCATACTGTCTTGATTACTGTAGCTTTGTAGTATAGTCTGAAGTCAGGGACCCTGATTCCTCCAGCTCCATTTTTCTTTCTCAAGATTGCTTTGGCTATTCGGGGTCTTTTGTGTTTCCATACGAATTGTAAAATTTTTTGTTCTAATTCTGTGAAGAATGCCAGTGGTAGTTTGATAGGGATTGCATTGAGTCTGTAGATTGCTTTGGGTAGTATAGTCATTTTCATAATATTGATTCTTCCAATCCAAGAACATGGTATATTTCTCCATCTGTTTATGTCATCTTTGATTTCTTTCATCAGTGTTTTATAGTTTTCTGAGTACAAGTCTTTTGTGTCCTTAGGCAGGTTTATTCCTAGGTATTTTATTCTTTTTGTTGCGATGGTATATGGGACTGTTTCCTTAACTTCTCTTTCTGATTTTTCGTTGTTGGTGTATAGGAATGCCAGAGATTTCTGTGCATTAATTTTGTATCCTGTGACCTTACCAAATTCATTGATTAGTTCTGGTGGCATCTTTAGGATTTTCTATGTATAGTATCATGTCATCGGCAAACACTGGCAGTTTTACTTCTTCTTTTCCAATTTGTTTTCCTTTTATTTCTTTCTCTTCTATGATTGCCGTGGCTAGGACTTCCAAAGCTGTGTTGAATAAGGGTGGCAAGAGTGGACACATCCTTGTCTTGTTCTTGATCTTAGTGAAATGCTTTCAGTTTTTCACCATTGAGTATGATGCTTGCTGTGGGTTTGTCATATATGGCCTTTTTGAGGCATTTTTATAAAGCTCTCTCTTTTCTCTCCTCCCCCTCAAAGACTTGGGGAAAAACAGGTGGTGGTTTCTCCTCTCACCCCTTTTTAGTTTACCCTGTTTGGTTTTCTGCACTTTTAATAATGTATATCTCATGTTTTTCTTGTGTAGACAGATGCTACACACGAAGGGGGATATTTCTCACTGTTAGAGGACTTCAAAATTGAGACATGCCATGACCAAAATTCTTTGTATGAAGTGTCTGGTGTTGCACTGGGTCAAGCAGGATTATTCTAAAAGGCATTCCTTTTGTGGCCAGGAAATTGTGGGAGGAGATAGCCAATGTCCTTTCTAATTGTCCTGGGGTTTGATGACTTGCTCAGCTGTAAAATGGAGATAAAAGGACATACCTTGTAGGATGGCTTTGAGGATTAGCGGTAATATATGTAATCACCTGGTATGGCTCTTAATTGTATGCCACTGCACTACACTATTCACATGAACATCTTGTATTATAACATGCGTGCGTGTGTGTGTGTGTGTGTGTGTGTGTGTGTGTGTGTGTGTGTAATTTCCCCAGCTAAATGTAGAGTTTTTGAGGACAAAAATTATAGCTTATAATTCCTTGCTTTTCCTGCTTTGTACCAGAGTATCTCATTTTGTAGATATTTGGTGCATATTTTTTAAGTGGTTGAATAGATGGATGGATAAATGAATTCATGCCAGAGTCTGTGCTTGGGAACTCACTAAGGGGATCCTGCCATGAAATCCAGATAAATCAGTGGGTGATTTACAAAAGGTTTCACTGTTGGATCCTTTTAAGTAAGGAGCTCCCCTGGTGAACTTAAAATATAATTAAATTCCACCAAGGGGGGAAAGTGGCAGGGGTGGGGGTGATGGTGGTGGGGTGAATTGGGAGACTGGGATTGACATATATACACTAATATGTATAAAATGGATTACTAGTAAGAACCTGCTGCATAAAAAAATAAAATAAAATTCCTAAAGTAATATTTCCATGCCTATTTTTATTAATGTCTATACAAGGTAAAGCAAAATACAGATGCCTGCCAAAGTCTGCTTTTGTCATTAGAAAAATGGAAGGCAGTATAGAACCTTAATGTTAATATTGTCATATTATTTGCCCCTCTCCTAATGCCTCCTACGAAATCTCTTAAGGGAATCATTTCCCCAGAGACATGCCCTTTGCGATAAAGACCTTCTGGTCTGATGGGACCACACTTTTGAGATTCATTCTCCTAAGTCCCAGCTCAAAGGTATCTCTACCCAACCCCACTGTCTTAACTCATCAGTTTCCCCTTTATTTTTTACAATTAATTTCTATCTTCTCTTCAATTCCCTATTAATCTATTTACACTTTTTAAGTAGAAGTTATTTATTTCTTTGTTCAAGATACTTATTAATTGCTTACTGTGTGCCAGGTGTTGTGGTATAATGGGATGGGCCAGAGAAACTCCTCAGAATTGCTACGGCCAGGTACCATTAAAGATGGGCAGGTGTTTGCCAGGACATGCAGTGGCCTGAAGACATTCAATGGCCTGGCCGTGACTGGGAAGCTGGAAGCAGCTCAGTAGGTCTGGAGCATGTGGTAGAGTGGAGCAAGTTAAGGGAATAATGCAGAGTATTGGAGGTGGATCAGAAAGCGTCTTAACAGAATTCTACTAGTGACTTAGAACATCTTTTTGAGGGTGACAGGGAGTCATTTAAAGATATCATGCTAGAAATGGACTAATTTGCTTTTATGTTTGAGTCACAGCACGAGTTGTAGGGATAAGGATCGGTCAGCAGGGGAAGAGGGCAGGGTGAGAAACTATGAGAAGCAATGAGGTTGTATCATCAGGAATTTGAGAGATGAAAGAGCCCATGGGAATTCATTATCATTAGTATATGGAAGAGAAAGCAAAATGAATTATCTGGGATGATCCCCAGGATGACTGAAGATGGCATTGCATTTAATTTAAAATGAGTAAATGAGGAATGGTGGGTTGGTTATAAAGATAAAAAATTTGGACTTGAACCTATTGAGACATGGCATAGTGTTTTGCTCATATTTCTTACACCCTTTAAACTTTATGCTCCTTGAGCAGAACCTTTATCTGTAATTAATCTTTGTATCTCCCTGTTCCTACCTAAATGTTTTGGAATAGGAGGGCTTTCAAGGTAGGGAATACATTGTAGGACAAGCTGTTTCTTCCTATAGGTATTCTTTTTTTCTTTTACACTTGATCTGTGATTACAAGGATAGATTGGGTGAGAAAAAACACATATGTTCACACACTAATCAGGACTTTATGTATAAAAGAGAAAAATGTGGTGCCATATGCTTAAGGTACCTCGACCATTTTTCAATGCAAAGTTTGGCTTTTTTTTGCTCCACTGTTTGAATGAAATTACTCTAGCGTCTTAGAGATGTGTTCTTTATCTTTTTCTTTTTCTTTCTTTTTTAACCTTGTTCTAATCCTTGCTACTTGAGTTCTAAAGTTTCTTAGCATCTTCTCGCTGGAGGTGGTTTCACAAGTATTTGTAAAGCTAATGGACACTATTGTACGTTATAAGAGGACATCAGTAAATTCTTTAGGGTCCTTGGGACCCTTGGAAAAAGCGTATTAGGAAGATGAAATATTGTTCAGTGCTTGTTTGGTATCAAGTGCCATGTAACAGCATTAACAATTTAAATTGTTGCTATGATGAGAAGCTTAAAACATGGGTAAATCGAAGGCTAAGTGTTTGGGTTTTAAATTGGCTCTGAAGGTAGTGGGTTGACGGAGCCTTTTTCAAGGGCTCTTGGGCAATATCTGTGAAAATGTTAAATACTGATAGTCTTTGATCCAGCACTTCTGCTTCTAGGAATTTGTCTTTTAGAAATACTTGTACATATCCCCAGTGTGGCGTTGTGAGTGTAACAGCTAACCATCAGTAGGGACTTGGGTAATTTTAGTACACTCTTATGAAATGGTTAGTAAACATCTACCAAAATGAAATAGGTTGAGCGACAAGATATATAAAAAATAATTTGGGTAATAAGGTCCCATCAGGAAATAGAACTGAGAAGTTTGGAGACTATATGCAAAAGTTAATTGTGATTATCACTGAGAAATGTGGGACACTGCTTTTTTTTTTTTAGAAATTCACGTTCTTTTATTTATTTATTTATTTATTTATGACTGTGTTGAGTCTTCGTTTCTGTGCGAGGGCTTTCTCCAGTTGTGGCAGGTGGGGACCACTCTTCATCGCGGTGCGTGGGCCTCTCACCATCGCGGCCTCTCTTGTTGCGGAGCACAGGCTCCAGCCGCGCAGGCTCAGTAGTTGTGGCTCACGGGCCCAGTTGCTCCGCGGCACGTGGGATCTTCCCAGACCAGGGCTCGAACCCGTGCCCCCTGCATCGGCAGGCAGACTCCCAACCACTGTGCCACCAGGGAAGCCCCGACACTGCTTTTTTAAAATTTATATTTCTATAATATTGTTAGTATCTTATAGAATTATATCTAGAATATTTTAATTTCTTATACCAGTACATTCATAATATTTCCTAAAAGAATCCTTTTATTTTATAATAGATGGCTGAATTGTATCAAATTTAGGCAGTTTTCTTTGTAACAATTACAAGGGGAGAGAAAGAAGAAGAAGAAAAAAAAACACTACAAGGAAAGCCAGAAGGAAAGCAAAAGGCTTTTTGTCTCTTTAATTGGCTATATCTAAATTTTTTAGGTGCAACATTTTCACTGGCATTTCAAATTTCATAAAATGCTGATATGAATCATGCAGAAATTAATGAACTGATATTGACTCGGTTTGAAAATGAACAGCAAGATTTATTGAGCAAAGCAGTAAATATTGACCCAGACAGAGGTAAGGTCAATATTTGCTTTGATATAAATCTTAATATTTAGTAATTATAAATTTTGTGGGTTTACAGAAGGCATACAGAGAGTTATCTATAAGTATATATTTTTTGTATCTGTGATGGATCAAAGTCAGACATCTTTTTTCCTGGTCATAAATTTGAAAGGATGATAGTCTCTCCTTTAAAACTAGTTTCTTTAGGGCAGGGGTGGGGTGAGTGTGGGTTAGTGGAGGGACATGATTGATTTAAATGTTCAAAGGAAAAATATACCTAGCTTTATACATGCCTAATAATTGGAGAGCAATGATTTGCAGTGTTCTCTGTGATTTACTTAAAAGCTACTCATCTTCATTTGTAACCTAACAAAATGTACTCATTTATTATATCTGATTTAGTTCATAAAACCCACTCTCTGACAATATAAAACAGAGGAACATTCTGTCATTCCCTTTGGATATTGTTAAGCTCAGTTATGTGGAATTTTTTTTGGCAAATAAAATATGATTCATATATATCATGCTGAGTAACATTTTATTGGCTTTTCCCTTTTTGTAATTATTAAGTTTAACTATACTCTTATTCCTTATCTTTTCTCTTCTCTTGGTTGGGTGAGCCTGGTAGCAATACAAAAGTAAGGGAAAACTTACTGGATTTCATTGGCTTTTGAACTTTTAGTATTGCCATTACATGGCTGGAATAAGTGTCTAATGTGTGCTTAAAGATAGGATATTCTGTTTGTTTAAGTATAGTCAGGAACTCAGTTCACAGGATCAAGTGTAATCTTGTACCTGAGCAAAAGTCTTAAGTCATATATGGTCCTGTTATGGTCAGTCCACCATGAGTATTACTAGTCTGATAACCGTGTGAAGTGGTGATGTTGGCCCTCAGCAAAGATTTGTTAAGTGATTCTGAAATTAACCTCGCCTCCATCTCTCAGCTGGTAATTTCCCATGACCCTATTTGAGACCAATAGCATTAAGGATAGTGTATCTTCTTGGTTGTCTTTCTAGCTATTAAAATTTAACTGTACTCTGTTTCATTTATATTAAACCCCATATTCTATCATGTAATAAAGACCTTGTTTATGTTGAAAAACAAATCAGTGGTAGGTGTATAACGTAGAACCTTGCCTTCTCAACAAATGCTTTCTGATAACTTTAGGAATCCTTGCTTTTCATTAATAGTACTACAGTGTATAATAAATAATGTTTTCCCTGAGTGTAGTTATTAAATGTGATTTTTTTCATGTGAAAAATGACTTTACTGTGGTATAAAAACTTGACTTTAGCATAATAAAGTCACTTCTTCTTGAGTTCTTTATCAAGGAGGAACTCACAATTTGGTGCTAATAGGTCTTTTAACACTTGTCTGTCACTTGCCAACATCACTTTTTAAAAGAGACGGGTCTTGCCCAGAGCCTTCAGCTGGGAGAGTATTTTAGAATTTGATCCTTTGGCTTTCATTATTTCTTGGTACCCCTAATATATGACAGACCATGCTAGTTTTCTGTTTTGGTGTGTTAAGTTTCCTATTAATTACATATTTAAGATTTTTATAAAAAGTGAGTCAGTTTAAGAAAAAAATTTTAACTCAGCAATTGTACAGCTGGCATTCCAGTATGGCAAAATGAGTCTTCTTCTCTACCAGATATTATCACCATCTTGGAAGGATTGAAAACCTCTTATATGCCATGCAATCAACCTGTATCTCTGATGTGAAAAAAATCCAGAAGGGTATAGAGTTTCTTGAATTGGCTTAAAAATTATGGAAAATATTTAGTATCCTAATTTTAAAAAGTATAGCTCATTGTATGTCCTGGTTCTGGTTACAGTCACATAGATTATTAAAAATCTTAAATACACACTGGCCCAGTCCCCCTGAATTTTCCCTTCATCGCTGCCTCAGCCACTCTTCCTGTTCTGGGACCTTTGGGATTGAACACCCATCCTCCACCATCCATTGTCAGTGTTTATTGCCCCTGATTTGTTAAATGTTTTACCCATCATCCCTGCTTATCATGATGGAGGGAATTTCAGAGAGTGAAAGGGTTGACTGTGGGGTGTTTTAAGGTGTGCATTACGCTCTGCCTCCCAGTTACTGAATTTAGTTGACCTTGAGATCTTCTCTGAGTTTGGGAAGCCACTTGATCCAAATTTCCTGTTTATGTTAATCCACATTCTCCCAGTTTGATAGCCATTGCCTGGGAGGAAAACAAGCTCCTTCTTGAAGCTGCATAAAAATTTGCTGCTCCCAAAGGTATCATTTAGTTGCTCTGCCCCAATTATTGTTGGCCTCTTTCCCTCCTGGAAGCAGTTTATCTCTGTCCCACCCTTCCCTCTAGTTCCAAGGGTTAGAATAGCGTTCTTCCTTTTAGCTGGGCGTGCATGTCATTAGTACATTTGGTATCGATTGGTTGTTGAAACTTTAGCAGGAAAATGAAATATGAGCCTCTAGTAACTAGGCTGTTTGAAGAGTACCTTCAAAGATGAGAGAGAAGCCATTTGTGGTGTGTTTCTGCTTCTGGGGCTCACTGTGATAATGGGAGGTATTTTCTCCTCACTGTTGTGAAGTGCATAGTCCACAATTTCCTCTTGGGAAGTGATTTTGACACTTTTTGAATGTCCTGTGGCTTTTATATTCTTACACCACCTCCTAATGAGCTATCTTTATAACATTCTTTTTGTGTAAAGAGTGCCCTTTCTCTCACCATCCACTAGGGTGTGAAAAGGAAGTTTCAACACTTATGGCCAGTTGGACCATGCACCTGCTGTACCAGCAAGAACAAGTCAAGATTAGCTTCTTTTGTCATGAGTATTCTTGGCTGGCAGTATTACCAGGATTTTTCTCCCGACTTCACACCGAGGTCACTTCCAGGGGCACGTTTGAGTATAAGGATTTCTTTTTGTATCAGTTATCATGTTTCAGCCTCTGGGAAAGACCTTCGGACTCTACTGTCTTATAATAATAATAAGGGCAATTTATATCTTACATAGCCCTCTACAGACAGGGCACTGCCAGGTAGCATCTTCGTACTCTGCCATCTTTAAGGTATACTCTATGTTGTTTATACTTTACTGTTCTTAGCTGGTAGGCTTTGTACTTATAATCACTTTCCTCATGGCTTTAATATGACTTCAGCAGTTCCAGAGGTCAAATGCTGAGGTATAAAGTCCAGAGAAAGAAGAGAAAGTATCTTTTTCTTGTGTGTGTATTTAAGAGCAAGTAAAATGCTCCTCAAAGCACCCCGCCCTTGGTCTATCAACCCTTTTACCTCATTGGTCAGAAATGAATGTGTTCAGACTTCATCCAATCACGGGTGAGAGAAATGGGATTAGCATGATTGGCTCAGACCAATGAGGATGTAGGCAGAAATAGCAGGGGTCATGGCTGTTGGCTAAGTAGCCCTTAGTGCCTGCTACCCTTGTTGTCTTTTCCAGGTCTTAAAAGCTAAGCAACCTCATGGCACTTAATAAGGGAGGCAGTTACAGGAAGGACATTTCTTTACTTTTGATACGAGGTTTTGATTTCAGAAGCCTGACATGGTTGTAAATAAAATAATAAAGCTCCATGAATTTGGGGTCCTTTACAGTTTTCAGGGTTGTACTGCCCATTTAATCCTGTCGCCACTGGTTATATGTGGCTATTTCCATTTAAAGTAATTAGAATCAAATCAAAGTCACAAGAAAGAATGATCTGGCCCCAAATGTCAATAGTGTCATTGACCCCGTGCTAGAGGCTTGCCAGAGTTCCTTGCTTTTGCGCAGTCTGTCGCCATGATGCTGTGAGAGTTCCACCTTTCTAATCAGTTAGGGATGTATTTCCTGGGCGGAGTGAGTATTCTATGGCGAGGTTGGCCAAGGTATTACACGATCAAGTGAGTAGCATATGCTGTTCAGCCCTTTCTGGAGACTGGAGAGGAGAAATGGAAAGCTTGGCAGGTTGACCATTCCAGGAGGCTTTGCATGAAATCATAAAGGAATGCATCACAGCTCGGGTCATGGTGAAAAGCCCGCCTCTCGTGTGGTGTGAAGGCAATGAATGATCGCCAGGCTGCAGTAAAGAGGTGGTGAGATTGCTCTTATTGTTTTATTTTTGAGGTCCCTGGTGACTACTCCACGTGTCAATCCTTTGATCTAAGAGGCTGTTATGAAATAATGTCTGTCTTAGAAATGCGTACCATGAAGGACCCTCCAGAATAGCTGATCAAGCCCCTGCAGCACCATGAGAAAGTTTACAGTTACCCGATGTGAACCTTGACAAGTCACTTCAAAGGTGGGCAGGGCATAGCTCACTTTCTTAAGTGATCACTTTTAACAAAGGGAGTGGAAAGGAAAATAGACCTATGAATGGTGAATGACAGGTCATAATGATCCAGCTTTTTGTCAAGTGTCAGCCGCTTAATATTTGATATTAGTTATGTAAATGTTGTGAAAATGACCACAGATTCCTCCCAGAATGGATTCCTTACCTTCTGTGTGTGGCTTAAACAAAAAGTATCCTGCGGGGGAGGAGGATAAATGTGTGTACATGTATCTATACGTGTCATGGTACCCTTAACTTTCTACAGAGCAGACGGTAATTATCTACTTGCTCTGTCTCAAGCCCTCTTGTTCATGTTTAGATGTAAAGACAGATTCATGGGGTCACTGCCTCCAGGGAGGTCAAAGACTCTTTTCCTCTTTCTGTTTTGAAAATGAAATCTGTTATCAGTGATAGTGTCTTAGAAGGTTGAATATACCAAGATCGAATATGTTTATCCTGATACTCCTATGGTAGGTCTACTGAGAGTTTGAAAAGGTGTAAGATCATTAATATGCCAGGTTGACCCAGAAATATTTTTTCTTTAAATTGGAATGATAACATCTTACCCAAGTATTGACATATCCATTTAAATTGTGTTCAGACTTGCGTTATTCCAGCTCTTTCCATCTCTACAATTTGGAATTCAAATCCAGATGCCTATTTATGGTGAAGGTCATGTGAGAAGCACTTTTCTCCCCAAAGAAATGTTGGAATTATCGTAGCGTGTTTTTCCTACCCTGGATTCTTTCTCACGTCCAAGACTAATTCCGAATGACTTTCTTTGTCATTACTGTTGACAGGAGACTTTGTTTTTGGAATATTCTTTTTCTTTTAAGTTTTTTTCTCTTAGTCTAACATCTCTGATTGATACCATATTTTCCAGGTCTCCATCTATATATAAAAGGGGTAGATTTGGGATTTCAAATCTCTCTTATGGAAATATAGACTAAATTATAAAAAGAAAGTATGTTCCTATCACAAATGTATTATTTAACGCCATTATTATATTAAAATGTTTTCCCAGTTAAAAACGATTGTTATAAAACAGCTGTTCATTGTTAAAATGTTACTTAAAATAGGAGGGTAGCCACACTCCATTTTTTAAATAAGTATTTTTTTTGTAGTAAGAAAGGAACATCATGCTCTTTCCCTCTGTTTTCTTATGGCTTATTCAAATACATCATGATTTCACTGTAGTAAATAGTTTTTCCTAATTTCATCATGCAGACAACCCCAAAATGCATAGATTCTCAACTAAGTAGTTTGTCTAAAGGTTGCTCCAACTGAGTGCTGCCCTTGGCAGAATATGTTTCATTGGCTCTTAAGAGCATTTAAAATATTTTTTTAATAGGAATTGCTTGGCATTTAGATGTTTTAAGTGATTTTAATAAATTAGGTACAGCTGTAATATAAAAGGTAGAACATAACAAACTTTAAGGGTTGAAAGACACTTCAGTGGGTTGTGGAATGCTTAAAATACAAGTTCAGATGAATATTTGCTATTTGATTTTTGGGCTCTCATTACAGAACAGAATAGATTTATGCACTGGGAAGACAGGAAATATAATAATTAGAAATATATTGATTTCAGATTTTTGTCTGTAAAATCCTGGTCATAAATACGGTTATTAGAATCCACGTTTATGGTCTTGAATTTGATTGAGAAGAGAGAGTTATTCATCAGAAAAGCCGCCAGACCCACCATTTACCGCACCGAATCATGAATTTATATCTCTGTAACTCGCAAGTGTGATGTATGTCTCTTTCTGGTAGGGACAGTTATTACAGGAATTAATTTTAGACATGGGGAGACTTTTATGGCCATTTTAACTGTTACCTAAAGATTTAAATAATTTTACTGATTTCTTGGCATTAGCCTCTGGGAGTAGAGTTTCTGTGAGGAAAAAGAGTATCATCAGTATGGAATTGTGTATCTCTGTGTTTACCTCTGAACTGAGTCTCAGAGTAAGAAGTCTTGGCAGCGGGCTAAAGTGAAGGTGGTTGTTCAGAGAGTTATCCGAGTCTGTGCCTGGAATACTAGTTCAGTAGGTGGTTAATAGGCTTTTTATGGCAGGAAAGTCCTGGGGCCAAGGAAGATTGGGAATTGCCGAGGCAAACATTACTACTGCAGGTGATTTTCCTGCAGAACTTATCAGAGCCTTTAATATTCCACTCTTAGAATGGTACACTTCACCTTTGTTGTGCACTCATACACTCCATTAGGAAGGGAGGGGAAGATAAAAGAGGCAAAGGGTCATAGGGGGGTGGGGAGAGTGTGGGTAGGAGATTGGTTCTTGTGAGCTGGATCAGTGCCTGTCATTATTATCTCCTAAAAGCTTTAAGAGGACTATGCTGGTGTTCTGGATATGGTTGTAGGGAAATTTCAGTCAGAGTGATGAGTTTCACGTGACTCAGACATCTACCGTGAAGTGAAATGCAGAGATATGCTTGATTAAAAGGAAAAGCCGTGCCACAATGGACATCAGAAATATTTTCCTCTTTCTTCCTTACGTCATGGCAATGAAGCATTTGTGTATGAAAGAATTCCTTGGGGAATGAAATGCCGTTTAGTTTAATGTGATGAAAATATTTGAGTCACCATAAAAGAAAAGAGTTACTAGAATTGACTACATTTAAATTTAAGGGCTTGTGTTTTGTATGATACCTTCCTTAAGAGGATGATGACATGTGGGAGTGTGGGGTGGTTTTCATACAGGTTGAATTTGGGAATAATAGAATTGTCACCAGCAAGTGGTTAGATGACAGGACCACCCCCCCACCCCAGCCCCCACCCCCCGCCAAGATTTCAGTCAAGCCAGACTTCAGGTCATTGGGCCTCAACAGTGAGGGTACCAGGAAAGATTAAGTTTGGAAATTAAGTTTTAAGAGTTAAGAGGGAAAGAAAGAACTGGGATAGGAGAGTGTGGAGAGAGAAGGAAAAATGGTGCCTTGCTGACTGTAAAGAGTAGCAGGTCCTCTAATCAGGGCAGATGAACGTATTTCCATTCATTGCCACGTGGCCCCTGGGAGGAGGCATGGCAGAATCGCTCTTGATTGAGAATTACTGCTTCAGAGCATTTAAAGCATAATAATAATAGGTCATAACAGTATAGAATACTGCGGAATTCTTAGATGGTAAAGTTGGCCATGATGTTTGATCTGATAAGCTTATTTAGGTAATTGTAAAAAGTTCCTATTTGCAAGTGGGCGATTGTTTGTTAAGTGTTTTTTACTGCTTTTTTGTAACAATGTGGCATGGATTTTATTTTCCTTTGAGTTGTGCTATGTCAGCCCTGGGAAGCATGGATGAAGTTGGTTGTAGCTCAGATTAGAGATGAAGAACAATAGTTAGTTGCCTAATTAATGGCACATACGTTCACCCCTGATCTGTACAGTTACTGTTTAGGGATGAACGATTAGGTGTGTTTTTAGACATTGTCTACCTTTACCAGATTATAGCCATAGTGCTTCATCTCATGTTTGTTTATGTGAAGATTTAAAGATGTTGCCTGAATTAAATCAAAACAGCAGGCAAGGTCATAATGCTAATTATCTGAATATGTTAGCCTGCAGCATACACGTACATATATTTTTTTCTGTCTGGTTGTGGGACTAATTCTTTGAATGATTTTCTTAATTTTGCATACATTTTTCCCCCTGCATTTAATCTTGTTCTATTCAGATCATCTCTAATTTCTGTGGAAATGGCTTCAAAAAGAATTTAAAATGAGCTGTGAATTGAGATCTTCTTTTAAAAAATGGAAATTGGGGGAGTGGAATCAAGGTGGCGTACTAGGAGGACGCAGAATTTGCGTCTCCTCGCAACTAGGGCACCTACCAGGCACCAGTGAGGGACCATGGACACCTAAGGGGACGGGAGGAAACCCCAGTGACTGGGTAGGACATGGGGCGTGGGGGGAGTGAAGGGGGAGGAGAAGTGGAGGTGGGACGGGACTGGCGCCCCTGAGGGTCGGCTGGGGGAGGGGAAGGGATCCCATGGCTGAAGGGGGAAATTGGGGAATCACTGGGAAGGCACAGGATCGAAAGAGAGCGTGGCCAGGTTTCCCCTGCCCACTTGGGCCCCCAGGAACCTGCTGAGATCCCGGGCCTGATTCTCTGCCCACCGAGGCCCCCTCCAGCTGTGCGGGTCCTGAGGGAGTGAGAGGGAGGGAAGGGAGAGCAAAAGTAAAGGCCGGACCTACGAGACCAGCACCCCTGAGGGGCGGCTGGGGGAGGGGAGGAGTTTCTACACCCAGTGGCATCCACCCACGGCGCTGGGGGAGACCCTGGGGGAGACAGTGGGGGAGGGGCACGAAGGAACGGAAAGGAATGGGGCCAGTGCTTTCCCTGTCCACTTAGGCACTGGGAAGCCTGCTGGGCTCCTGGACCTAATCCTCTGCCCTCGGAGCCTCCCTCCTGCCTCTCAGAGCCCAAGCCCCGCCCCTACACCCCAACCCAGGGCCCCACCTCTACACTCGGAGACCCCCTCTGAGATCCCCTCAAATGCGCGGGGCCTAAACCCCACCCACACACCCTCCCCCAGGGCCCTACCTCCAAACTCCGGAACTCCACACTCCAGAGGCCCTGCTTTCCACGTGCTGCCTCACCCCTTCCTGGAGCAGGTCCTAAGCAGAGACCCCCCAACCCACGCTTGAACATCGCCCCGCCCAGGCCCCGCCCACCCTAAACCCCACCCCTGCCTAAGTTCCACCCCCTGCCTAAACTCCATCCCCATAGCGAAGGCTTTTTTTTCTTCTTTCTTTTCTTTTTTCTTTTTCCCTCCTTTAGATTGGGGTTCTGTTTTACCTTGTTGATTCCTTTATATTTTTATTTTTCTAATTTTATTTTATTCTTTATACTTTCTTAGTGACCTCTCCTTTTGGCTTGTTCCCCCCCCCCCCCTTTTTTGTCCTTTTTCTGTCATGGTTTTATTTTACCTTATTGCAGTTGTTTCAATTATAGTTTTATTTTTCCCAATATATTTTTTACCCTTCTAATTTCATTTTGTTTTTTATTCTTGGATATTGTACTGCTTTTTTTCTATCTTTCTTACTTTTTTTTTTTTTTTTTTTTTTTTTTTTTTTTACCATGCCATGAAACTTGTGGGATTTTGGTTCCCAGGCCGGAGATCAGTCCTGAGCTCCTGCGGTGGGAGCTCCGAGTCCAAACCACTGGACTAATAGAGAACCTCAGACCTCAGGGAATATCAGTCGGAGTGAGGCCTCCCGGAGGTCCTCATCTCAGCAGCAAGACCCAGCTCTATCCAACTGCCTGCAAACTCCAGTGCTGGACGTCTCAGGCCAAACAACCAGTAAGACAGAAATACAGCACCAGCCATCAAAAAAAAAAAAAAAGAAATGGAATGACAAAAAAATTTGTTACAGATGAAGAAGCAAGGTAAAAACTTACAAGACCAAATAAATGAAGATGAAAAAGGCAACCTCCCTGAAAAAGAATTCAGAGAAGTGATAGTAAAGATGATACGAAATCTCGGAAACAGAATGGAGAAAATACGAGAAACATTTAACAAGGATCTAGAAGAACTAAAGAGCAAACAAACAGTGATGAACAACACAGTTACTGAAATTAAAATTATTCTAGAAGGAATCAATAACAGAATAACTGAAACAGAAGAATGGATAAGTGAGCTGCAAAGTAAAATGGTGGAAATAACTGCCAGGGAGCAGAATAAAGAAAAAAGAATGAAAAGAATTGAGGACAGTCTCAGAGACCTCTGGGACAACATTAAATGCACCAACATTAGAATTTTAGGCGTCCCAGAAGAGGAAGAGAAAAAGGGTCTGAGAAAATATTTGAAGAGATTATAGTCAAAAACTTCCCTAACATGGGAAAGGAAATAGTCAGGTCCAGGAAGCACAGAGAGTACCATGAAGGATAAACCCAAAGAGAAACACACTGAGACACATATTAATCAAACTATCAAAAATTAAATACAAAGAAAAAAATATTGAAAGCAGCAAGGGAAAAGCAACAAATAACATACAAGGGAGTCCCCATAAGGTTAACAGCTGATCTTTGAGCAGAAACTATGCAAGCCAGAAGGGAGTGGCAGGACATATTTAAAGTGATGAAAGGGAAAAACCTACAACCAAGATTACTCTACCCAGCAAGGATCTCATTCAGATTAGACAAAGAAATTAAAACCTTTACAGACAAGCAAAAGCTAAGAGAATTCAGCACCACCAAACCAGCTTTACAACAAATGCTAAAGGAACTTCTCTAGACAGGAAACACAAGAGAAGGAAAAGACCTACAATAACAAACCCAAAACAATTAAGAAAATGGCAATAGGAACATACATATCGATAATTACCTTAAATGTAAATGGATTAAATGCTCCAACCAAAAGACACAGGCTTCCTGAATGGATACAAAAACAAGACCCGTATATATGCTGTCTACAAGAGACCCACTTCAGACCTAGGGACACATACAGACTGAAAGTGGCGGGATGGAAAAAGATATTCCATGCAAATGGAAATCAAAAGAAAGCTGGAGTAGCAGTTCTCATAACAGACAAAATAGACTTTAAAATAAAGACTGTTACAAGAGACAAAGAAGGACACTACATAATGATCAAGGGATCAATCCAAGAAGAAGATATAACAATTGTAAATATTTATGCACCGAACATAGGAGCACCTCAATACACAAGGCAAATGCTGGCAGCCATAAAAGGGGAAATTGACAGTAACACAATCATAGTAGGGGACTTTCACACCCCACTTTCACCAGTGGACAGATCAACCAAAATGAAAATAAATAAGGAAACATGAGTTTTAAATGACACATTAAACAAGATGGACTTAATTGATATTTATAGGACATTCCATCCAAAAACAACACAAAACACTTTATTCTCAAGTGCTCATGGAACATTCTCCAGGATAGACCATATCTTGGGTCACAAATTAAGCCTTGGTAAATTTAGGAAAATTGGAATTGTATCAAGTATCTTTTGTGAACACAACGCTATGAGAGTAGATATCAATTACAGGAAAAAAACTGTAAAAAATACAAACACATAGAGACTAAACAATACACTATTAAATAACCAAGAGATCACTGAAGAAATCAAAGAGGAAATAAAAAAATACCTAGAAGCAAATGACAATGAAAACACGATGACCCAAAACCTATGGGATGCAGCCAAAGCAGTTCTAAGAGGGAAGTTTATAGCAACACAATCCTACCTCAAGAAATAAGAAACATCTCAAAGAAACAAGCTAACCTTATACCTAAAGCAATTAGAGAAAGAAGAACAAAAAAACCTTATGTTAACAGAAGGAAAGAAATCATAAAGATCAGATCAGAAATAAATGAAGAAGAAATGAAGGAAACAGTAGCAAAGATCAGTAAAACTAAAAGCTGGTTCTTTGATAAGATAAAAAAAATTGATAAACTGTTAGCCAGACTCATCAAGAAAAAAAGGGAGAAGACTCAAATCAACAGAATTAGAAATGAAAAAGGAGAAGTAACAACTGACACTGCAGAAATACAGAGGATCATGAGAGATTACTACAAGCAACTATATGCCAATCAAATGGACAACCTGGAAGAAATGGACAAATTCTTAGAAAAGCACAACTTTCTGAGACTGAACCAGGAAAAATAGAAAATATAAACAGTCCAATCACAAGCACTGAAATTGAGACTGTGATTAAAAATCTTCCACGGGCTTCCCTGGTGGCGCAGTGGTTGAGAGTCCGCCTGCCAATGCAGGGGACATGGGTTCAAGCCCTGGTCCGGGAAGATCCCACATGCTGTGGAGCAGCTAAGCCCGTGCGCCACAGCTACTAAGCCTGCGCTCTAGAGCCCGCTTGCCACAACTACTGAGCCCGTGCGCCACAACTACTGAAGCCCGTGTGCTTGGAGCCCATGCTCCACAACGAGAGAGGCCACCGCAATGAGAAGCCCGCACACCGCAACGAAGCCCACGCACAGCAACGAAGACCTGACACAGCCAATAAATAAATAAGTAAAATAAATTTTAAAAAAATCTTCCAACAAACAAAAGCCCAGGACCAGATGGCATCACAGGCGAATTCTATCAGACATTTAGAGAAGAGCTAACACCTATCCTTCTCAAACTTTTCCAATATATAGGAGGGGGAGGAACCCTCCCACACTCATTCTACGAAGCCACCATCACCCTGATACCAAAACCAGACAAAGATGTCACACACACACAAAAACTACAGGCTAATATCTCTGGTGAACATAGATGCAAAAATCCTCAACAAAATACTAGCAAACAGAATCCAAGAACACATTAAAAGGATCATACAACATGATCAAGTGGGTTTATCCCAGGAATGCAAAGATTCTTCAATATACGCAAATCAATTAATGTGATACACCATATTAACAAATTTAAGGATAAAAACTATATGATAATCTCAATAGATGCAGAAAAAGCTTTTGACAAAATTCAACACTGATTTATGATAAAAACTCCCCAGAAAGTAGACATAGAGGGAACCTACTTCAACATAATAAAGGCCATATATGACACACCCACAGCCAACATCATTCTCAATGGTGAAAAACTGAAACCATTTCCTCTAAGATCAGGAACAAGACAAAATTGCCCACTCTCCCCACTATTATTCAACATAGTTTTGGAAGTCTTAGCCACAGCAATCAGAGAAGAAAAAGAAAGAAAAGGAATCCAAATTGGAAAAGAAGAAGTAAAACTGTCATTGTTTGCAGAAGACAGGATACTATACATAGAGAATCATAAAGATGCTACCAGAAAACTATTAGAGCTAATCAATGAATTTGGTAGAGTAGCAGGATACAAAATTAATGCACAGAAATCTCTTGCATTACTATACACTAATAATGAAAAATCTGAAAGAGAAATTAAGGAAACACTCCCATTTACCATTGCAACAAAAAGAATAAAATACCTAGGAATAAACCTACCTAAAGAGACAACAGACCTGTATGCAGAAAACTAAAAGACCCTGATGAAAGAAATTAAAGATGATACAAACAGATGGAGAGATATACTATGTTTTGGATTGGAAGAATCAACATTGTGAAAATGACTATACTACCCAAAACAATCTACAGATTCAATGCAATCCCTATCAAACTACCAATGGCATTTTTCACAGAACTAGAACAAAAAATTTCAATTTGTATGGAAACACAAAAGACCCCAAATAGCCACAACAATCTTGAGAAAGAGAAATGGAGCTGGAGGAATCAGAGTCCTGACTTCAGACTATACTACAAAGCTATAGTAATCCAGACAGTATGGTACTGGCCCAAAAACAGAAATATGGATCAATGGAACAGGATAGAAAGCCCAGAGAGAACCCACGTAAATATGGTTACATTATCTTTGATAAAGGAGGCAAGAGTATACAATGGAGAAAAGACAGCCTCTTCAATAAGTGGTGCTGGGTAAACTGGACAGCTACATGTAAAAGAATGAAATTAGAACACTCCCTAACACCATCCACAAAAATAAACTCAAAATAGATTAAAGACCTAAATGTAAGGCCAGACACTATCAAATTCTTAGAGGAAAACATAGGCAGAACACTCTATGACATAAATCACAGCAAGATCCTTTTTGACCCACCTCCAGAGAAACGGAAATAAAACCAAAAATAAACAAATGGGACCTAATGAAACTTAAAAGCTTTTGCACAGCAAAGGAAACCATAAACAAGACGAAAACACAACCCTCAGAATGGGAGAAAATATTTGCAAATGAAGCAACTGACAGAGGTTTAATCTCCAAAATATACAAGCAGCTCATGCAGCTCAGTATCAAAAAAACAAACAACACAATCCAAAAATGGGCAGAAAACCTAAATAGACATTTCTGCAAAGAAGAGATACAGGTTGCCAACAAACACATGAAAAGATGCTGAACATCACTAATCATTAGAGAAATGCAAATCAAAACTACCATGAGGTATCACCTCACACCGGTCAGAATGGCCATCATCAAAAAATCTATAAACGATAAATGCTGGAGAAAAGGGTGTGGAGAAAAGGGCACCCTTTTGCACTGTTGGTGGGAATGTAAATTGGTGCAGCCCCTATGGAGAACAGTATGGAGGTTCCTTAAAAAACTAAAAATAGAACTAATAGAACTATCATATGACCCAATAATCCCACTACTGCGCATATACCCTGAGGAAACCATAATTCAAAAAGAGTCATGTACCACAATGTTCGTTGCAGCACTCTTTATAATAGCCAGGACATGGAAGCAACCTAAGTGTCCATCGACAGCTGCATGGATAAAGAAGATGTAGCACACATATACAATGGAATATTACTTAACCATAAAAAGAAACAAAATTGAGTTATTTGTAGTGAGGTGCATGGACCTAGAGTTTGTCATACAGAGTGAAGTAAGAAAGAGAAAAACAAATACCGTATGCTAGAACGTATATATGGATTCTAAAAAAAAAAAAATGGTTCTGGTGAACCTCGGGGCAGGACAGGAATAAAGACACAGGCATAGAGAATGGACTTGAGGACACCGGGAGGGGGAAGGGTAAGCTGGGACGAAGTGAGAGTGTCATGGACATATATACACTACCAAGTGTAAAATAGATAGCTAGTGGGAAGCAGCTGCATGGCACAGGGAGATCAGCTCGGTGCTTTGTGACCACCTAGAGGGGTGGGATAACGAGGGTGGGAGGGAGACGCAAGAGTCAGGGGATATAGGGGTATACGTATGCATATAGCTGATTCACTTTGTTATACAGCAGAAACTAACACAACACTGTAAAGCAATTATACTCCAATAAAGATGTTAAAAAAAACAACAAAAAAATCTGTTACTTTAAAAAAAGAAATGGCAGTTATTCAGGTTAGAATTTTATCTAGAATTATAGCTTAATAAATCAGTATTATTTTCAAATTCGTATTTTAATGCAATTATAAAAATTGGGTTTTTAATTTTTGGAGCAGAAAGAAAGATGTTTAACTTTTCTTTTGCCTGCCAAGGAATCTTTTTTCCTTGGCATGGACAGCAGTGGCCTCTGTCACACCTCCTTTTACCTTCTACCCTTGGGTCCTGGGCTTTTAAATTCTGTTTGGCAGAATTTTCTCTTCTCCATTTACCTTTCCCTGGATGTAGAGGTTATCCCTCTCTCTGGCTCTTGTTTCTCTCCTGAGACAGCTGCATCTCACCATTTTCCATGGCCTGCTTTATTTCTCCTTCTACTTGTGTTTCATATTTGGGGAGGTTGATGCGAGGTGGAGGGAGTCAAGTTCGATGAAAAGAAAGTAGACTCTTATCTCTTTTACACTGTACAATGCCTTTTTTCAAAAGCAGAACAAAGAGGAAATAAGATGCATTATGGTGAAACTTTGACACTTGACCATAATGAAGCTTTTAGTTCCCATAATGTTTAGTGGAGGCTGGAAAAGCTGCCAATTATTCTGTGTTCAGCTCAAGTTTGCTCTGGCACCTAGAGGGGAGGGAAAAACGGGTTGCAGAAACTGGAGGATTTTATCTTTTGTCTTTTTTTTAAAGCTTTCTACGTAATTTGAATGGCATATTAATTTCGTATCCCAGTAGTTCTTTTGAGTTTTGTTTAAACCATACAAGCTGATTTTTACGTGTGACTTGTCTATGTGTGAATGCACATTTAAAGATCGTTAAGATGCCAGGGGTTAGTACTTGAATCCTTCGGTTTCCCTCATAACTTATTTTGTTTTGCAGTTCAGTTATCATGGAGATGAGCTATAAATCTAATACCAAAAATAGTTATTGTGCCTACACAACTCATATTTGCTACCTTGCCTTAATGTGTTCTTTCCTATTCCAGTGAACCGTCTTTGCAACAATGTTAAAACGATATCATATCCCTCTTTCTCCTCTTTCTCCTTTTTTCTTTCCTGAACCACGGTAGGGTTGGGGTAGCTTGAGCAGAGAGAAAAACTGCGATAACTGTTTTAACTTTTGTTCACACAGGTACACACATATGTATGTGATTTTCTTATTTAAACATTTGATTTTTGGTAACATCATTCTCTTAACAATGTAGAGTAGATATTTGTCCGGGTCAATACATAAAGATCCATGTTTTAAAAAATAACCTCATGTCATCGCATGGTATAGATATAGATGGACCATAAGTTATCCAAACATTTTCTTATTGATCAACATTCACATTGTATCCAGCTCTCTGACACCACCAGAGTGCTCCAGTATTCATCCTTATATACTGGTGCTTTTATTTTTGTAAAAGATTGTCAAAAATGGGGCTGCTAGATCAAGGAATATGGTGTTATTTTTTCCTGTGTCCTTTGGTACTTGGCATTTCAGATTTGATTCTTTATCACAAAGAATGGGAGAAATGAATGGAACAACTCCATAATAGAGAGACTGAAAATAAGCAAATTGATCAATGGTCCAAGAATTGCTTTTATAGGCAAACATCAGATGTTGCTTTGCAAAACACACAGGTGCTTGTCTTCACAAGTATGTGTCTTGAGGGCTGGTGTAGGGTGGAGTGTGGTAGGGGTGTTTCTGGGGGGAATTGAATTGATCGTGTAAAATCTTTGGAAGGGTTTCTGGACAAATGTAGTCAGGTGGAAACTATTCAGAACAAAAGTGACAAAGACTGTACAATAGCAATTACTTATGAATTAGAGACTTAGGAGTTGGAATCTTACCAGATATAATATTTGAGAAGTGGAAGCAATCCAGTGGTTTGCTTGCTTTATTGTATATTGTTCATTGGTTTGAAACTATTTTTTGCTTGAGCTGAAGTAAAGGAGGGAGGAAGAAGAAAGATTATTACCTAGCTATTGACCAGTGATAGCAAAGTAATAAAGAACTCCAGTTTGATAGAAAGAAATGGTGGAAAGTTCCACAGGGTGTGGAAGTTTGATACATATGGCCAAAATGAGAGACGTTTGGACTGAAGGTGTTTATTGGAAAAATAATAATTTATTGAACATTACCTTTGTATGAAGGTATTTTTGGTGAATAATCTCTCTTAATTTCTCCCATCAACCCTGAGGGGAGGGTATGGTTATTATTGTGACTTGAAGGTGTGAAAATTAAGGAATACAGAGTTAAATCACTTGCCTTTTGCCCATTGCTGTATCCTAAGATCGTAGGAAAGGGCTTCACACATGGTATGTGTTTAGTGAAAATTTGGTCCATGAATTAAAAAAACTTCAAAACTTATACCTGTCTACTTGTCCATCCATGCCAGGCTTTGAGAGTATCTAAGAGATTGCAGTCCTTCCCTAAAGTAGACCATGCAGAACGCAGCAAAACATAACATTGAAGAAGAGTTTTTCCAAACTTAGTTAATTTTCCAGCGCGGAGTGTAAATGACTTTGGTGACCAAGAGGTCTCCATAGTGTGAGACATTCATACTAGTCTGGCCACTGGGAAAGTGGGTCCAGGACCAGACGGCATAGTTATTCATTTATATGCTTCAACTAATCATTTCTGCAGAGGATGGTTCGGGTATATATAAATATCCCATTTGGAGTTTGTTCTTGACACTTGAAAATTTGGCTTTTTATGTAAGTAGTGTGAGAGTTGGTGCTGGAGCTGTTGCTGTGTAAGAGTCCTCACCAGAGCAGCACCAGACCACATCTGGGGCACGCTGATTCTGGCAGCCTCAGGCTGATGCAGACCTCAAGTCTGTTCCAGTTTGTTTTCTATTTATTAGGCTGGAAGTGTCTTCACCACTCTCTTGGGAGATTTCAAAGTTAAAATCGTTGTTTTATAATCAGCATCAGCATAATCGACACAAAGAATGTTACATGGATTTGTGCAGGCAGCCAGCGGAGAGTGAGGTGTGCTTGCCTGCTCGGGTCTGCACCCCATTCCCCATCCACAGGTGACTATTGACCAGCTTCTCAGGTTATTATGAAATCGCAGTTCTCTAAAGGTTGTTAGTTAAAATGAGATTGAAACAAATACCTAAGTGACCCAGGGATTGCACTGTATCTGACCTGGTCCCCAAATGAAGAATTTATTCTTTCGTAACACCTAGTTATGAAAGGCTAACTATCCATCTAATTCCAAGTTGGGCTCCTTTCCTGTGCCTTCTGTAGTTCTCACTTCCCAGCAGGTGCCCTCTCCCCTCACCCCCAATTAATAGTTTTGATCAGCTTGCCATTATGTGTGATGCTTTATCCCGTAAAGAAAATTCTATAGGAAAGCGTGTGAAACGACGTGGACATGGCTGCCTCATTTCCTGAATATGGATGTATGTTTTTAAAAGTACTAAGATAGAGTTGCAAGAGAAATGTTTGGGAAATCTTCTTTTTGATAATTTAGTTGATATAAAAAGATAAGCTGAGTCTTATCAAATGCTCTACAGTCCTAAAAAAAAATAGCTTCACATATAGAGTTCATTTCTGTGTAAAACAGACACTAAAGATCTTGGCTGAGAGTTGAAGGTTCTAAAAGCAGTGGATTAGGTTGGTCTGGAAACTCTGCATCTCCAGATTTTTTTTCCGTGTCGTAGGGAGTGACTCTGAGGCCAAGGGATACTATGTGCTAAGGGAACGATACTGCTGTCCCATCCTGAAGTGCTTTTGCCCGTTTTTTTTTTCCTTTGGATGAATGACAGTCATGAAGTTGACTTACTTCCTTAAAAGGTTAGATGATTTTTTTTAACCACAAGTTCCTATTATGATTGGAATTTCAAATTTAGTTTTATTGAAAAGATTGATATTGACACAGGTGCTTTCCCTTTTGCTAAAGGGGTAGAAATTCTAGGTATCACTTGATGATTATGGGAAGAACCAGTTTGTGTCTGTTCATTATTTTCTCTTGATCAGACTTGTTCTTCAGCCTCTGAAAACTCAGAAGCTACCATCAAGAGGGAGCCGGGAAGGTGCCTTCTGCCTTTGAGGCTTACTAAGGGTAGCGCCACCTTTTCTACACAGGAAATTCTATCCCTTTAACTGGACGCCCCAGTTTCTTGATGTTCTCTGGTTGCAATGATCTGTAGCCTTTGCCACACTCTCTCTTATACTTCATACTTCAACACCAAGAACATTTGTCATTCCTGAACAGTCTCTGATTTTCCCTGCAGCTGAATGTTAATTTACACAGATTTTGCATCTGGGATGGCTTTCTTATTGTCTCTTAAAATCCTCCCTGTCTTCAAGATGTATTTCAAAAACCACTTCTTTGCCTAAATGTCGGCAGATTTTTTATTTTGCTCCATCCTCCAATTTGAATTAATTATCGCATGCCTCTATAACTTTCCTTATTTATTATTTTTGCACTGAACATTTCGGTAATTATTGACTGGGTGTTTTGCTTTGCATACTGGTTTGTGAAGTTATTGAGGGGCAAGCTTCAAGTTTCCTTCCTCTTTGAATCTTTGCTGGCCCTAACTTGGTACCACACGTAGAGAAGTTCCTAAATAAATATTTGAAGGACTTTATTGAATTACCTGTCTCTGTGGAACACAGAAATAACATTTCTTCTAGTCAGTAAATAATAAAGTATTTACTTGGCAGCTTTATTTTGTAAAGATTCAAATCAGAGCTGTATAGCAGAGTTCTTTATGATGATGGAAATGTTCTGTTCTGTGCTAACACGGTAGCCACTAACCAAACGTGGCCATTGGGCGCTTGAAATATGGCTAGTGTAGCCGAGGAATGGAATTTTAAATTTCATTTAATATTAATTAACTTTAAATTTAAATAGCCACTCTTGGCTAGTGGCTACTGTCTTGCATTGTATAACATGTCTTGTATAACATCTTACATAAAAACCTGAATGAACTTTTTGGCCAACCCAATACAACACAGGCAGAGAAATAAGTTGTTTTCATTTGGATCCTTTCCTCTTGCACTTCAGCCATCTTTATTAAGCACCTATTAGGTGATAATACTTTTTCTAGGCCCTGGAGATACCAAGAACATTTGTTAATTCTAGGACTCAGGAAGCTCTCACAGTACTGCAGAAAGACTGACAAGATCCCAACACTCATTAATACAGGAGAGTAAGTGTGAAACTATCAGGGAAGACTGAGAAATGGGGACACATAGAAGAGGGTGGTATAAAGCCAAGGATCGTTTGCAGCCAGAACCGTGGGACTGGGGGCAGTACTGTAGAGGTCAAGGGAGGGCATCGCAGAGGAGGGTCATTTGAGGTGAGCCTGCTTTATGACATGGCAGGAGGGTATTAGCAATCTGTTTCTAGATACTTGAAGCATGGTAGACGGTAATCTAGTGACCTGTTAACTGAATCTGAAGAAGTCTCCCATAAAAGACAGTGCTCCGGAGTCCTATTACTTCATTCATTTCTTTGACTCTAAGTCCTGACACTTACATTTCTAGGGTTTCAGGTACCAAGTCTATTTAGCTTATACAGTTGACCCTTGGACAACTGGGTGTTTATTTGAATGTAATTTATAGTTGGTCCTCTGTATCAGTGGTTCCTTCACATGCAAAGATTCAACTAACCACACGGGACCATGTAGTTCTGTAGTATTTCCTATTAAAAAATATCTATCTATAAAGTGGATCTGGAGCAGTTCAAACCCGCTGTTGTTCAATTGTAATTGAATCTTCACTGTCTAACACAATACCTGTCATGTAGAAGCGGCACAGGAAACATTCATCCATTCATTTGTTCATTCATCTGTATGGCAAATACCTGATGGTCTGCTCCATTCCAGGTAGTGTGGCTGCACTGGAGAATGTGACCCTTTTTGGTTCCAGGTTCCATGAGACCCATCTTAGTGGGACATTTGGCAAGAAACTAGTGAATATCAGTAGATAAAACTGATCTACGCTAGCCATGAAGGAAATGAATGGGCCTCTGATAGACAGCAGCAGTTGGGATCTATTTCACGTGGACGGTTAGTGAAAATCTCCCAGTCATGTGATGCATCAGGGAGAACGAATTCCAGGCTGAAAGAGTATCAAGTCCAGCAAAGACCATGTGGTTGGAGAAGGCACACGGCTTGCTCTAGCGTTTTTCGGAAGACCATGAAGCTCCGAGTAAAGTAAGAGAGATGGGAGTCCTGTGAGATGAGGCCCCAGAGGGAGAGAAGGAGGCAGGCAGGAGCCAGATTCTACAGAATCTTCTGGGATTTGTTAAAGAGAATAAAATCCTCAGGATCCTGAGGAATCATTAAAGGTGAGCAATATTTACACTTGTTTCAAGAGGATACTCACACACACACATACACACGTGCTCTAAAGGACAGAAGTGTGTGGAGTCTTACTCCCATCTTGGTAGTTACTGAGCACTCATGGTCATTTGTGCTGCTGTTTTGAGATACCCTCCTTTTGGCCACAGATTAACATCCATTAAGAAACTGCACAGAGTTCTACATCCTCGTGGGAGGGCTTGAAGCTAAGCAAACTGGGGGAACATCTGATGAATCCTTGGAGAGACAAAAGTGGAGGACATAATGCTGTGCAAGCAGGTTTTGACTCCAGGTCTAATTTTAAGGGTCAGCTCCCTGCGAGAGGAAGTATTTGGCCAGAAGAGTGTGATGGCTCCTAATTGCCTTCCTAATTTCACATGCCAGTGTTGGGGGCTGAAGGCCTGGTGCTTGGCACTGTATATCACAGATGACTTGTACCTAGAGAGACGAGACTAAAATATCTTCCAGGGATGAGCCTTTTTTTTTTTTTTTCTTTTTTGGTAACCCTCCTGGCAGTGGAGATGCAGACAGGAGGAGTTGACGGATGTAGGTTATATAGAGGGCCTTTGCAGGTAGGGAGACACGAGCCAGCTCAGAGAGCACCCTTCCCACCAAACCTTCTAGCTTTAGGAAGATTGATTTCTGAACTTTTCTTGTTTAAGCCCTGCTCATTATCAGTAGGATATGCCATGAAGTTGAGGTAACATAGATGCTGTTAGTACTCTGCCCGTATTTCCTTTTCTTTTTTCCAAGCACCGTTTTTTTTTTCTTTCTTTCTTTTTTTGCATGCTGGCCTGCAGTCCACCTGCTGGCATCTGCAAGTCCTTGCTTGAGGGCTCTCTAGGGCCACAGGAACCTGAACGTGGCAGTCAGATAGTGCTGGGGAAATTCATGCCCCTGAGCCAGCAGCTTTCTTTCAGCCATTGATTGATTAGAGTTGAATAATACTTTCCTGTCTCTTTTCCTTCTCCTGTTGTTTCCTAGGTCACCTCCCAAATGAAGTACTAGTACTTGAATCTTGACCTCAGGATCTATTTCTGGGGAACCCCAGACTAAGACATATTAAGAAGAGTTGAGAAAACAACTTCATGGCCACAAAGCTTCATTATCAGACAAGGAAGTCACATATGAAACGAATGTTACATTTTTCTGAATAAAACAAGGTCAGGGTTATTATATAAAATAATAATCAAGTCATGAGAAATCTGCTTGAAATTAGTCATTTAATCAGCAGCTCTAGGTGATGACAATCAGACTTTGCTTTGTTGTTTTGCAGGAAGGACCTTTTTGTAAAATGAAGCTGGAAAATAATCAGAATATTGAGTGGGGGACAGGCAGACAGTTGAGCCCTCAGTGAAAATTTGGGGAATGCTTGGTGAAGCTGTCATGAGTTTCCTGCGTGCTACTAAATCAGAGGCAAACTAGATTTCCCTCTGATTTTGGCTTCATTTGCTCTACAGATTTTTGTGTGTGTGTATGTGAGTGTTTAGTTTCCAACTTTTATTTTTTTAAGTTATTTTAAAAAATTAAAAAAAAATTTTTTTTTTCACTGTGCGGCAGGGGGGAATCTTAGTTCCCCTACCAGGGATTGAACTCGTGCCCCCTGCAGTGGAAGCTCAGAGTCCTAACCACTGGACCACCAGGGAATTCCCAGTTTCCAACTTTTAAAAATCGGGGATTTTAATTAAAAAGGCCGCCATTAATATCTTCCTTAAATGAAAATCACAGTGCACACATTCTAAATGGAACTGTAAAAATGAGGCACTCTGGCCACACTGAGCCTGCATTCCTGCATGACAGCGGTGCTCCCTTCAAGTCCAACCCTGCTGCTCAGTAATTTCTTGCACTCTGCCACTTATATTATCTGCCTGGCCTCCGGAGACAGTTGAATTTGCATCCATGATCTAAGAATTTGTTTTCAGTTCATTAACTATTTGAAAAACTTAATTCTTAAGGCACTCCTGCCAATTAGCTTTAAATATGAAGATAAAAGATCTATGAAATTAAAATGTGTGTTTGTGTCCATCCTCTTTGTTTTAGAGGGTGATCTACTTGATGGTGTCGTATTATAAGTTAATGGGATTTTGTTAACAAAAACATCGATTAGCTCAGAGCTCTCCCAGAACGTGCCTCCAGGGGGAATGGGAAGGAATTTTTGTAATTATATAGCTCTTAGAGTATCTGACTTGGGTCTCTTTAGTTATGTTAATTTCGGCCGACTCTGGAGTGTCTGCCAGAAAGTCGAGGGAGCTTGTGGATATTAAAAGGATTTGGGTAGGAAAGGCTCGGTGATGACCTTTGTAGGGAGGAAGGATGCTGTTGCTGTATGTATTGGGAAATTCATCATTGATTTCCTTCTTCCATCTACATTTAAAAAGTTCATAAACCTTTAGGAGTGGAAGAGCCAGTGAAATGGAATTTGCAAAGTGGTTCCTATAAAATCGGTTTACTTGTGTGTGCACTTCAGTTAAACCATTGAAGGATGACTGGGTTTATGGGCATTTAGAGTGTTTTTTCTAGGAATAAATGCTAGGAAAAAACCCTGTAACTTCAGTTTGAGGACTGTCCTTTAAATGATTGTTGTTTCAAATCTGTTCTATTTTTTGGAGACTAATGAGTGGTGTGGAAACGATGAATTTGGGACACATGTCATCTCTTCCCATGTTCTGATCCCTTCACTGAAGAAAATTTTGTCTGTGATAACGGTAGGCTTTTTATCAGCATGATAATAACAGCATTCAGTTCTAAATATAGACAAATTGTTGATTTTTCGACTGAATCATGAGGAGTGTCAATTACTTAAATCAACTGAATTTGTTAAGTAGCTAATTATTCTTCCCATTTTTCTTAATAACTGTGATTTATGATGAGCTTCTGCTCATAGGATGACCAGTGGTACCTCTGAACGGATATAATTCCAGTTGTGAGCAAAGACGCTCCATAGGTAAAAACGCTCCATAGGTAATTATTTTGTATCTGTAATATAGGGAAGCACCAGTTCCAATATGACTTTAAGACTTGTAAAGCAAGGAGAAAGGTACTGCATGCTTCCATCTTCCTTTGACTTTTATTTATTTATTAAAAAAAAATAAGTTTATTTAGTTTTTAAAAAATAAATTAATTTATTAAAAAATAAATTAATTTATTTATTTTAAAAATAAATTTATTTATTTATTTTTGGCTGCGTTGGGTCTTTGTTGCTGCTCTAGGGCTTTCTCTAGTTGTGGCGAGCGGGGGCTACTCTTTGTTGCGGTGCGCAGGCTTCTCATTGCTGTGGCTTCTCTTTTTGTGGAGCACGGGCTCTAGGCACATGGGCTTCAGTAGTTGTGGCACGTGGGCTTAGTAGTTGTGGCTCGCGGGCTCTAGAGCGCAGGCTTGGTAGTTGTGGCGCATGGGCCCAGTTGCTCCGCGGCACGTGGGATCTTCCCAGATCAGGGCTCGAACCTGTGTCCTCTGCATTGGCAGGCGGATTCTTAAACACTGTGCCACAAGGGAAGTCCCTTTCTTTGACTTCTATTAAAACTTCTTTTAAATGAAACAAATGTACCTGTCTTATTTACCATCTCCTCAATGTCAGATGTTGTTTATTTTCTGTACTATCATAGGCTAATTTGACAAACCCATCAGTGCTAATTCAATAATAGATGATGACAGTCCTTTATTCATCAGTTGAGTCATATGTTAAATCAGTCAATAAATTGAGTGTGAACCATCAGCCAGGCTGGTGAACCCTGCCTTCACACTTAGGTGATACGAAAGACAGATATGAAACAGACAATTTCACCAGACATTGATTTAAAGAAGGAGTTTGGTGTGTCGTTAAACAAGAGCGTTGAGTGAGCCAGAAACTGTGAAGTTTTAAGGCATAGAGAAATGGGTGGTGTTAATTGAGGCAGAGTGGTCTAGAGAGACAAGGGTCAAAGAGAATATTTAAGAGGAAGATGTAACCTAGTGACCTGGTTCATCAGAGTCTTCCTTGATAATGTGATATTTCAGCTGAAGGTTATATCCAGGATCTGCTATTTCTTCCAAGGTAACAATTATATGAGTGTGATTGTTTATATCATTTTGTAATTCACTTTTTAAAGTGTATATATATATATATATATATATATATATTGATTATCCACTTTATGCTAAGCACTGTCCTGGGTCCTAAAGCATTTAATGGGTGTTCACTGTAGTTAGGGTGGGAGAGACACAGATGACAATTTATATAATACTGACATGTGATAAGTGCAATAATATGGGAGTATACATGGGGTTTGGGACCAAGTTGTAATTTATCCTAAGATGTGGTATGGTGGATAGAGAGGTTTTTTGGGGGAGCAGGCGATTCTTGTGCTGAAGCTTAAGGAATAACTAGAGGTCACCTGGCTGAGGAAGGTTCGTTGGTATGTGTTGGAGATAGAGGATGAGATTGTTTAGGGTGGGGTAGGAGCTGGTGGCAGCATATTTGTGCAGTGGATAAAGTGTGAGCTGGCCTAGCTCATGCTGGGGAGACACAGGCAGGTCCCAAGCCCTGGAATGAATTTGAGGGCAGGTAGTGGAGATAGATGAGCTTGGATTTCGAGCCAGTGGCCTTCTTGTTGAGAGCCTTGGTGCCATGTTTTGGAATTTGAAATGGAGAGCCATGAACTGGATCTGTGCAGGCGATTGACCTGAGGTGCTATCAGGATGTCCTGTTGGAAAAGTCCAGCAGGCCATTGGCTATTTGAGCCTGAGGATTGGGGTGGGATGAAGATTTGGGATTAGGTGAAATCATTGAAGGGTAATTTATAGAGCAACATTCCCTTGAGAAATCTGATTTTTAAGGGTCTTTTTAAGGGAAGAGGGACCCAAAAAGGGAAGGCTAGGGATGGTGAAATGTGCACAGTGAAGTTAGAGTGTTGGGTGAGCCACAGACTGTTTGAAAAAGTTTAAGGAGGAGCCTTAAATGTTGCCACTGGAGCAGCTGACCTGAATAGCAAAGCTACATGCTGGTTAGGGTGGTGGTAGTGCTGGTGGTGTTTGATTGGTCAACAAGTAGCTATCCTTTAATTAATGGTTTTCTACATGTGTACTATAATAGGTAAATGTTTTTGATTCTGCAAAGACATTTTTAACCCAGAAGTGTGTGTGTGTGTGTAAAAGGTATTGTAGAGTTTATTCCTGTAAAGGGTACTGTGAATGGGGAAATTGAGGCAGACTTACAAGCTGACATCTGTGTTTTACTCTCAGCTTCTATGAGGCACAAGCTAGGTCTAAGTTAGTTGATCTTCATAGTTAATTATTTTTAAGTTTCTTGTGCATGGTACTGGGAAATTAGAAGCTTGCTAATTTTATCCAGTGATCATGATCTGTTTCTTCTGTCCGCCCCCCCCCCCTCCATTTTTACATGTAGAAGCAAATATCATTAACAACCAAAATGACCCATTCGCTCTCATTATGAGACACAGTTCTTTTCAAGAATTTAGTATGCATATCCTTGACCTTTTTTGGAATTAAAAATTATCTTGAAAATTTACTTCTTCATCTGTAATTTCTGTGGTGTGCTCAAGAACAGCTTAATAGTCTGAAAACGGATGAATTTAAAATTAGAGAGTTGAAGGTCGTAACCCAGCAGTGATAACTCAGCTAATGAAATATTCATTTCCAACTACGAAGTGGCACCGTATATCAATATGTTGTCACTGTCTGTCATTGTTACGTAGGGCGCAGGTATATTTATGCATTTATAAATAGCAGAGGGAAAAAAAGAGAGGCTAATTACATGCAGAAATGTGACGGAAATTTTCACAGCTGTGATTCTAACAGGCAACTGCAAACCATTTTTCCAAGCCACGTTTGTGAATTAAGTATAGGTTCTTCACATTAACCTCTGCTGTATTTGGTTTTCAGAATGATGTAATTAGAGGGAGGACAATTCAGGAGATATACGTGCTTTTTTAGGTCATGTCCACACCAGGGGTTTGTGTATACAAATGTAAAATGAAGTGCAGAATTTAGCACTTACCTAGGAAAATTAAACGAAAAGCCCTTTGGATTGAATAATCTAGAAAGTTGTAGAAGAGATATATATTTATATACTTAGCTTCACCAATTAGCAATGAATTTACTTTAGCAAAAATCAGTGTAATTATCCAGATAATTCAAGTTAATTAAAGTCTTTCCCCAAATCCTTAGATCTTCATTAGCTGCATATTTCTGGTAAAAGCAGATTTGGGGGTGTTAAATTAGCTTTATAATTTGTGTCAGTCTTGCTCTATTTTGTTGTAGACCTGGCTTCAATTGATGGTGCCCTCTTCAAAAACAGATGTCCTTCGGGGGGGAAGATACAGTGGGAAATATAAAACCTTACCCATGAAATCAGAAGCCTGCTCACCCTCATACTGACAGATCTTAGAAGACAGCATCTTTATATCTAGATACACATAGACAACAATAGAGAATTCATTAGAAATCATGTAAACAGGGCTGAACACGTATGTAGGGTTATGATAATAATATCCTAGTGACCAGCCTGTTTTACACACACACGCACACACACACACAGAGACACACACACGCACACACACGCACACACACGCACACAGACACACACACACCTGCGCATGTAGTGGAAGCAGGCCCAGCCCCATCTCACCCCTTCTCTTACTTCGATTTCTGTAATTCCCCTGGCCTGTAAGGAACTACTCCTTCCCCCCATTCTGGCTACCCATTACCCTTTTCTTGTAGCCCCGTTCTAAACTGAAAGTGACAACCACTAATTAGATTTATAAATAAATGCCACCTTAAATGAATGTTCTATATAGGTTCCCCAAATCATATGTGCCTTTGGCCTTTTCTTCCCGTTCGCTGTGGAATTTAAGAAAACATATTTTTCCCCGTTATCTGAGGGAGGTAGAGTAGGTGGTATCAGATGTTCTCGTCCTCTTGTTTGCTCAGAAATTGAAAGAGGAAGATTTGCCTCGGGCAGTTGGTACTTTATTTTAGCTTCTAGAAATTTCATTTTGTTCTTTTTCTTCTTCCTTGATTGCTCCTAGCTTTTAATGTGAGGAGAGAGCACAGATTGTAGCTTGGGCTCACCTCTTGACAAGGAAGGCACATGATACAACCAGACTTAGTTTTGTACAATATTTGGCTATGGGTTGACTTGATAGCTGAGCCTTATGAGGTATTTTGTTATCAGTAAGTCACTAGTAATGTCCTTTATTTTTGGAGAGCTTTAAGAAAAATTATAAAATGACTACGTTGGTTGTTACAATTGTTGTAGGAATTCAAGGGTGGTTGGAGAGTCAAGGTAGGGAAGATCTGGAAAAGTGGAAAGAAGTCCACAGCAAAGATATACCCCAAAGATACATCCGTGGGAGTGTCAGGAATAGGCAGGAGTATGATTTGGGGAGGAAAGGCCTTCTTTTACCTTTGTGGTCCTTCTATTTTTATCTTTATATGTAATGATTTTTATTTAAACATCAGGAATGTCATGTGCCTATCAAGTTTTGGAGTTAATATATTTTAAAGTAATTATTCTCTATCTGATTATGTAGATTTAGTATATGCTAAATCTGAGGAAAATTAGCATGTTGTCTCTGAAACGTCCCAGTGGGGATAGAAGCTGCACACACTGTACCTGTGCTTAAATTACACGATGAAAAAGATGCGCTGAATTCTTTCTGAGTCACCACCGTGGTCTTCCATGTCTAACTGCCAGTTTTTCTAAGCAATGTACAGTTTCAGCTTTTAACATATATCCCTAAAAGGAAAATAGTAGGTAATCTGTTGAACTTCTTCAAAAGTGCTTTGTAATATAGGCTACAGGAATCCTTAATCTTTTTCCAAGAGCTGGGAAAGATTGTTTGTGTGGAAAGAAAAAGAGTTTTTCAACCTAAGAAACACATTGCTTGTTGAGTTGAACTTTAAATCCATCCATTTCCTACCCCTTCACCTCTAATAATGTGGTTGTTAAAGACGGAATCACAGTGATGAATAATTTGTAGTGGCTTTTTGATGTTCATTTATATTTCCTCCTTTTTTAATTGAAGTATAGTTGATTTACAATATTATATTAGTTTCAGGAGTACAACATAGTGATTCAATAGTTTTATAGATTATATTCCATTTAATATTAGCATAAAATATTGGCTATATTCCCTGTGCTGTACAATATGTCCTTGTTGCTTATTTATTTTATACATAGTAGTTTGTACCTCTTAATTCCCTACCCCTATCTTGCCCCTCCCTCCTCCTCTCTACCCCCATGGTAACCACTAGGTTGTTCTCTATTTATGTTTATATTATATTTTATATTTTTGTTTGTATTTCTTATTTATATTTCCTCTTGATGATTAAAGTTAAAGAAAGTGACTTTGGAAAGAATCCAGCAACAAGAAAAACTCCCTACAAGGAATATTGAATTCATGCTGTTAACTCCCTTTTCTGCCTTTTTTCTGAGCAGACCTAAGGCAACTCTGATAGGATCATATTGTCTCAGTTTGAAAAAACTTACCTGTGTTTAGTTTCAGTGGATGGGTTCTGTCATAGGCATTTGAAACTGTGAAGATTCCGAGTGGTATCATTACTGTTTCCATTTGCAGTGATCTGTGAAGTAAAATGTGCCTGTGAACACAAGACAGTGCAGACAGATCACTGTGACCTGCTTTGTTATACCTTTCTGGGGAGCTCATAAATGCTTGATCGCTGACCCCATGGACTGCAAATGTTTCCCTTTGCCTGTTCTGGATCGTAGTGTTTAGTCCTTATTAGAAGCCTTTAATTTTGGTGTGATGGACACAGTTACATCACAGTGGTTCCTACGGAGTTGTTAAAGCCAATTTGTTCTTAGAAACTTCTTAAAAGGCCTATTTATTGACTTGATGGGCTGTAAAGCTATTTGCATGTATGATGAGAATTACCTTTTTAGGCAAGCATTCATGCCCACGATGGTGGTACCGATACCACTCGTTACCCAATGGAGTCCTGTTAAAGTCTTGAAATTAGGCCATTTATTCCTCAAGGACAATGTCTCCACTGTTGTACTTGTTTCTTGAAGATGGTGCCTGACGAAGGGGAGAGTACCAACATGTGAGTCTGTCTGAGAAAAATAAAGGATCTGTAGCAATAGTCACAGCATCCAAAGATAGTAGCTCCCAGTTTCAGGCACTCCTGCTGGTTCCTTCCTCTGTCCTCAGAACTGGCTTGTTGGGCATCTTCTTTCCCTTGCCCAGTTTAATAGCAGTTTATTCCCATGGTTCAGACTGTTATTTTCAGCATCAGAGTGTTCTGCATGGGGCAGTCGAGGCAGAGGTTCACATTTCATGCCTAGAACTAGATATATTCATAATCAGTATTTTTAACTGCAGAAATCAGAGTACATAGGATCAGAGGGCACTAATTGTATTGAGATAGTTGTCAAAGTATTATAATTAGTGATTCGCTAGTACATGAACATTTTTTTTTTTTAACATACTACATAATGATCTCGTAGCAGGTCTAACAACTATGGTAATATTGAAGATGTCATGAATGTGCATGGCATTTTGAGATACCTGCAGCGACTGTCATGTGAGTGAGTTCCAATGATGATAAATTCTAAAGTACTGCTAATAGGACTGTGGTTTTGCTCAGGTTCATAAATTGAAGGAAATGCTAAATGCTAAATTCAGTAACCAGTGTGAGTTTGTTGAGAATAAAAATAAATTTCTTTCTCATTTCGAGTTCTTACTACAGGTTGTTCTAGACGAAGGGTCACAAACTTTTCCTGTAAAGAGCTACATAATAAATACCTATGACTTTGTAGGGTATATAGTCCTAGATGCAGCTTCTCAACTCTGCCACGTGAAAGCAGCCACAGACAACACCTAAACCAGTGATCAGGGCTGTGTACCAATAAAACTTCATTTAGATAAACAGAAAAAGATCTGGACTTGCACCATGGGTCACTGTTTGCTGACCCCTTTTCTAGAGGAAATCTCTTCTTGCCAAGACTCACTCATCACCTTCAGTGACAAATGCTCACTTTGGGACTTAACTGCCCATACCGTCCTTGGTTATTGTTTGTGCAATATGCACAAACAATATGCATGCACGCGGCTTGTATGCACGCGGCTCTTTTATCTTTCATGTTTGGGTGCTGCCTCCCACCCAAACATTACTTTTGTATTAAATTCAATTTAATGGGCATATGTCTCGATCTCTGGTTTCTTACAATGCAGAAAGATGATTAAAACATGCTCTCTGCCTTACAGAATCTCATACTAGTTGGGGAGACCAACACATAAATGGGTAACTTTAAATTAGTGTTATAATTGCTGCAGTAGTTATGCATAAAATGTTACTGGGTCCATGTGGAAGACCAAAATTAATACCATATTTCTTCTTCAGGTGACTTCTCAGTGCTTTGCACTCAGTCCTTTATATAGATGAGTTTTTTCTTTTCATTATGTGATCTATCTGAAAATCACTGTCTATATCTAAGTAAACATTTTATTTGAAAAGGGCAGAGAGTTTAAAAATCCTAAGTGTTTAGATTATGGTCACGGAAGTTTACTCACAGACAGTGATAACATATTACTTTGGACATACTTTGTTTCAAAAGAGTATGTATTTATTTTAGGCCTCTCTTTTAAATGAGGAGGGGTAAATATGACACTTAAAACTGGGAACATAGTCTTCTAATCTGGGGGAGCGAATTTTGTGCAAGGAGCGCATTTCCACAGCTGGCACATGCCGCCCTGAGTGAGATCCTGTTCATCAAGTTATTCAGGACTTCACTTTGAGCAGTGCTTTCCTGTTACCATCAGGGTCACTGTGCCCACTGGGTTTTCATCTGCTGCGTTTACTCCCATGGATGGTGTCCGCTTGGGTGTGAAGAGTTTACAGGCTGCACCTGAGCTCAGTAGGGTGGGCTAGTGTGATCACCTGGCGAAGCCTCTCGTGGGCAGTGGAGGATGGAGGGTGGATGCCCTCCCCCCATCTCACACCTGCGCTGCGGGAAGCCTGAGGACTGATTGTTTTTCTGTTGACTGAGAAAGTCTTTATCCACTGAGGTTTCAGGATGTACTGCTGGGTGGTGGGCTGCTAGGGTTTGTATGGTCAGGCCACTCGAGATGGCTGTTCTCTTGCTCTCTGGCCATCCCCTGCCGGACCAGTGCCTGCTTCACCTACACCCTACTCACATGACTGACCTGCCTACTTACTTGTCCCAGGCCCCAGCTGGTGAATGTTCTTATCAAAGGGGCGTGAGGGGCGTGTCCCTCTACTAGTTTCCCTGGTAACCAATGAGCCCACCTGACATCAATTCCCCTATAACTGGCAATCTCCTCCCCACCAGTCCTGGGAGTGAAGAGTGCTGCCACGTCCTGCCCGCTGTCTGCGGTACATGGTTGGGTGTCGCTCCAGGACCTTGCTTCAGACTTGTAAGCTTCCCTTATCCGTTAAACCATTGATGTCTCTGTTGCTGACTCTGGGCTCGCTCTTTGGCTTTAAAGCTGGCCAAGCCCAGGGCTTGTAGGCCTGCTGAGTGCTGCTGCCTAACAGGTTGCTGATTTCTTCCCTGCATTCTTTTATTTATCATGAACTTGCAGTTGAATGAAAAGTGTCTTCGTCCGGTTGTTTGGATTAAAATCAAACTTGATGGCAAAACTCAGACTAGATGCTATTTTACTGAAAACATCAATATTGAGTTTATTTCAGCTTTGAGAGTTAGAATAAGAACTGTCATGGAGGACAGAATTGCTGATGATGTGTTACTGAACTTCATGGTAAAATATGGATTAAATTCTTTTGTAAGGTTATGAATATATAATTTCCATACATGTACATGTGACAAAGTACATCTGGAGTAGAAGCTTTATAGCTACTTACTTTGCCGTTGATTTCACAGTTAGCTTCACCAAGACAACTTCTCAGCCTCTGAATCCCTTCCCCCTCTAAAATTTTTTGCCTTCTCTGATTTTTTTGGTAATTTTTTTCCTGAAATTCAGTTATTCACGTTGTGATTTAATTATTTTATCTAGGAAAGTATGTCCAAATAAGTCATTCATCTCTGCCATAAGTAGGTACAATGATTGATTTGTTAACTCTTTGTATATCAATAAGATAAAGTGCATGTAAAATTCTTGGTTGTAATTAATTATAAATCAGCACCTCTTTTTTCTTCTTACTGTGTTAAGATGAGACATGGGTCATCAGTGTAAAACAATAACAGTCCAATCAGTTGTTGCTGTGTTGCTAAATTATCCATGAAGTAGGGGAAAGAAATATGATGTGATTTTTATTATTTGATTTTACTTCTCTGCATGTATTTGTGTATAATTAATCCTGAGCTCTTAGATCTCAAGCTTTGAGGACGTCTTTGAGGAGCCAGAAAACAACTTTTTTCAGTGGGCGGGACAAAGTCAGCATTGACCTCAGATACTTAGAATGTCTTGTTTCTTAGGTTTGTAACTCAGGCTTGCTCCCACAGAGGCTGGGAAATGATTTCCCACTGTAAAGATGAGTTCCATGAGACATGTTGTTCCAACCTTTGATTCAACATCATCAAGTAACTTGAACTAAAATGATCCTGTTACATAGATAATCTGCTTGAGACAGAGATTGGGCAGGTATTTGTAACAGTTTCAGGTTCTCGAGACTGCTTTATTTATAATAAATGTATTTGTACTCCATATTCAATGATTATTCTACAAACTGCAGGTCTCTGTGCTACGTTGGGACGTTGTTTAAGGCGCTCTCTTGTGTGCAGAGGTATTATTTATTCATGAATTTATTTTAATCTCATCCCACTTTTTGGATTTAGTTAATGATTTGCAGAGCTTTAAGAGAAGAGGAAGGCAGAAAAATACATATTTAATGCATCTTCATGAATAATAAGGAGGATCATGAGTTCTAGAGGCTGAAATGCCTTGGTTATTAGAACTCATCTTTCTGCTTGGGTTGCTGTTACCTCAAGAGTACAGCGGTTTTCTGGGACCAGGGTGAGAGGATGTGTAGCCTTACACTTGGTGCAGTGTCACCAAAGAGGGCTCTGGCAGCACAAGGATACTGAGCCCCCAACCCCTTCCTCAGCCCACGAGACTTTATGGCTTTCTTCAGCCTTGAGCCTACCCTTAGTGGCCTCACGAGGGCACATGTCACGTTTCTCTCAGCTCTTGGCCCTTCCCACCAATGAATTCAGGAATTTGGGTTCAAATCTCAGGTGTGCTCTTCACTTTTTCTTTTCTTCCATTTTCCATGGAAAGTTTTTCTCTCTCTTTTCTTCTCCTAGCCCACTGCTTACAATTCATTCATTAAATAGAAAATTGAAAGAGAGGCTTTGAGAGTGGCACAAGAAATATAAACTAGCGGAGGAAAGGTCTCTGAGATTGAGTGGTCGTGAGTATTGGCATCTCAAGATTTGTTTCTCTTGCTCCAGCCCATCCTTTCCCTACATCCCCTGTTCATCCCCACTCTACACAGTTCAAGTAAGGCTGTCCATCATAGTGATCAGAACAGACATGGCCACTTAACTAGCTCAATGGTGGTTTTAAAACTGATTGTGTGTCCCAAGCAAGACTAATGAGTGTCTTACTTTAGTTTGCTGGGTGGACCCCTAACAGAGAGTTTCTCTTCTTTTGCATGTTATTCTTATCCAGAGGAGAGTGTGTGTTGCAGTTTTGGCTTTGTGAGGGCAGCTTCTTGGCCTGAAAATTAGAAAGAGAATCAGAGCCTTGATGATACCTCTGCAGCCTCTGGAACCAGCTATACCTGAAGCCTCATGCCTTAAACTTTCCAATTATTTAAGTCAGTTAATTCCTTTTTTTCTCCTCTTTATCCCCTTAGATTTAAGTCCCTTTTAATCAGAAGCTACCCAAGTATTATACTAGGGAGAGGGGCACACAAAGTCACTGATTTAAAAAAACAACAAGCAGCTACTATTCCCAGCACAGGGCCCTAACCTGCAAATTGACAGGAGTCCACGTACAGCTCTTTGGATGCTGTCTACTTGTCTTTTCTGTGGCAGCCACCATTACCATCACCCCACCCTCCTTTGCCAGTTTCCTTTTAGCTGAAAAGATCAAAATTAATTCCAAGTTTGGCTAGGTTGTAAAAAAAGAAACTGTGAATCATCTGCTCTGTGTTTCTCCCTGCCATATAGAAATAAACATCTTTTTGATTATTCAGTTGTAGCAAAACTGAAGTTTTTCCATGTCATGTTGAAGTTGTTTCCACCAGATATCTTGTTGTAGTAAACTGATTGCCACAGAGGAGGTGACATCCCCCAAAGTGGGTAATGATGCAGTTTCTGTGTATCTGCTTAGCGCCGAAGGCTCACTTTTGTGTTCAGTTTGCTCAAGTGCCTCATGGCTCTATGAGCACAGAAGATGATTTTGGATAAATGCTTTTATTTAAATCCTATCTTTTTTTTTTTTTTTTTTTGTGGCCACACCTCGTGGCATGTGGGATCTCAGTTCCCCGACCAGGGATTGAACCCGTGCCCCTTGCAGTGGAAGCACGGAGTCTTAACCACTGGACTGCCAGGGAAGTCCCTAAATCCTATTTTTTTTCCCACAACTTTTTGCTGTTTTCTATACCCACCCCCATTTTACCTTGTTTTTAAAATCAATAAAATTTATGATGATTAATTATTATGGACTTTTCTTTTTTTTTAAAAGAATGTGTTAGATTTACTAATATTTTTTAAATTCTCCTTTATTTTTCTATTGCCATCTGTTCATTTAAATTTTCTCAGATTGTTTGCGGTTCCAGATTTCCCTCCATACATTTTCTGGCATTAGACTTTCCTTTTCTGACACAACAGGTCAGGCTTTCAAAAATCGAGCCCCTGTGTCACTTGACTTTCTCGGTAGTCAACACACTGCCTATGCCTTCCGAAGTCTTTCCTCTCTTAGGTCTTTGAGCAGATGTTTACTGTTTAAATATTTTGTTGTTTGGGTGTAAAGAAAATTGAAATGTAAGACGTCAGTGATAGCATGCTTTGCTTATACCCGAGCAGATTGCTGCCTGCAAGTTAAATATGCAAACGTCTTTAAAACATGGAGCGTTCCCCTTATGCATTTTAACCATAATCTACAGGTTGTATACTCTGAAAAATGAGTTAAATTCATCAGGTTATCATGAAGATTTTTGTTGCATCCGGAGCATATCTAAAAACTGGTGTATTTAGTCTCTGAATTGGTTTACAACAACAGGACCTTTCCTGGTGATGGACTCAGGCTTCACCTTAGGAATGGGAAATGACTTTGGGTATGTTTTATACTCTATAATTTCTGGTTCATGTATTAGTGATGGTATTTGGTCATAATATGAATGGCTAAAATGAATGGGTAGTAAGTTATTGATGTTGTAAAATCAACTGGGAATGTGACATTGCCCTTGGTGGTAGTAATGGCTTGAGTAGTCTCAGTGACCAGCATTCATGGTATGTCTAATGCATGCCTGACACTGTGCCCAGGATCTCATTCAGTCCTTCAACCAACTGCATGTATTGATCCTTATGATGGCCCCATTTTAGAGATGAGGGGACTGAGGCTGAAAATGGTTAACTAGCTTTCCTAGGTCATACAACTAATAAGTAGTGGAGCTGGGGTTTCAGCTTTGATGGTCTGAGTCCACTGTCCCTGAATTGCACTTCTTCGTGGTGTAGACCTTAAGAGCACAGGCTGTGAAGGTGAGGAGGACTTATAGTCACTAAATCTTAGTGTTTTCATCTGTAGAAAGTAAATGGGAATAGTATCTACCTTCCAAGTGTTGAGAGGTTAAATGACAAAGTACAGTTGCCTGGCTGGTAAGTGCTCAGTAAATACCAACTGTTATCTTTATAATTAAGGCTATTGATTAGTGTTGTACTATAGAACTTTATATATACTGTGCCTTCCCCTGCCCCATGATGAAGAGGCCTCTGAATAGTAAAAGTTCATTATGGCTTTGAGTGTAATCGTATCTTTGGGATAGATAATGCATCACTACCTCTGTTGTACATGATATATTAAATAATTGAACAGCAGTAGATTTTTCCTTAACTTTATTCAGATTTCATCCTTGGCCCGTTCCCCACTAGCCAAAAGGAGGAGAAATTTGTAGCTCGGTCCCTCGAGTTGAAAGTGGGCATTAATGTTAGCAAATTCCCTTTAATAATGATCACATTAAATTTGATGACCAGAGGGGACATCCTTATAGCTTATAACTGAAAATAATGTCTCTGGGGGACAAGGGAGCGTTCCCAAATGTTACCCATTGAGCAAGATAAAAAGAGACTGGAGACCTGGGAGGCTGATGTTTGGTGTTATTAATCCGATGGTCCACACGCAGGTAACTGGCTTTGGGTTTCCCGAACATCGGTGGTTCTTTAATCTTCGCTGCCGAAATAGAAACGAAGATTGTAGAAACCTGTCCTGGAGCAAAGATTATTGATACTTTTTCCTCTTACATGACTCAAAACAAAAACGGACTGTGCTAAATAATGGCTCTGATTCTTGGGGTTATTGAAGAGGAATCATTAAATTCAGCAGCCGGGAGAGATGATAGCTGCCCATGTAAGAGCCTGAATGGGCAGAACGTGGTTCCTCGGGGCAAATGAAGCTGTGTAGTTGCTTAGAAAGGACCAACGCCTGCTGGCCTCCGGGTGAGAGTGAATGTTTGGCAGGAGTCAGAGGGGAGTGTGGAAGTGGCATCTTCATGCTTCTTGATCACATCTGGAGACTCTTGTGTGCATGGTTCGCCTGCTTGCTTCTTTTCATGGCTGAATTCTCTCTCTCCAGATCTCAAGGTAAATGTAGACTCTTAAGTGTAGCCCCTCCAGAGCACTCTCACCTTTGTATGTCACCTTATTTGTGTTGTTGCTATTACCTTGTTTATTGTTTTTGTCTCTCTTACTAGACACCAAGGTGAGGACTTTATTTCTCCACTGTCTACTCAGGGTCAATACAGGGCCTGCTGGCACGTACTAGGCACTCAAAATGCTTTCGAGAACCAACATCAGTGATTCGTTTACTCTGTGCGTTTTTATGGATCATTGTTTTCTTCCAGGTGAAGGGTTAGTTTTTGGACCCAACTTTATATACATGGAAGATATCAAGGTGAAGGGCTATAGGAAAAGGTAGAAAGCAAGTCCCTGTTCTGTCAGGTTATTAAAGGCCGGGGATCATGTGCATGTTCATGTTACTCCCAGGGGCTAAGATGTCCATCGTCCACTCTGAGCCTGGTTTCCGTTTTGTCCCTGAAATGCAGAGATGGTACTTACTGTGTTGCAGTCTTCCCCTGAGGACTAAACGGTGTAGTGGATTTCATTGATGCTGAGTTCTTTTTTCTTCACATTGTAATATCTCTGAAATACGGATATAATTTCCATTTAGTAGTGTGTGAAAACTGTTGTCTGGGGCTTTTTTTTTTTTTTAACATTTGAACATCACTGAAATTGGGTTGAGTCTACTTACAATTTAATGGTGTCTTCAACTTCATGAACTAAGATAATTATGGGAGGCATATCGGTGTTAGATCCATAAATGTCTGTTTCCTCATCTTTGTCCTCAGTAACAAAGGAGAAGAGAATGTTGGTACACATATCACTATGAGAAAGAAAGGCACCTTCCTGTGGAAGGAGAAGCATAGGTCTGGGAACTGGGAGGCTGGTTCCTTTCTGGGGTGAGCTTTAACTAATAATCATTTCCCCTCCCTCTGCCTTCCTTTGTCAATCAAGGTTGCAGTTTTTTGGATTGGCCAAGAGGTTCCCCCTGTAGCGCCACCGATTGCCAGTGGCTCATTGGAGCTCTGTGTGCAGAGTTGTGAAGCCAAGCCCCGGGTGTCTAGGCAGATTCAGAATCGTTCAGTGCTGACTGCTGTGAGCCTGATGTGGAGAAGGGCTATTAAGAGTGGCCTCTATTTCCATTTCTGGGTTCCCTAATCTTCAGCTCTAATTTTTAATGTCACAGAGGGAGAAAGAAGATGAGCGGGGGGTGGGGGAGAGGAGAAAGGAGGGAAGGAAGGAAGGAGGAAGAGAAGAGAAAGAAAAAAGAAAAAAACAGGATCTATGGAATTTTCCCAGCATAAAGTGAAAGAAGTTAGGGATTTTGAGACTGTCTGCCGAATCCAAACCTACAGTAATTTGGTTGGGACATTATGGTCACACACGTTTTTTCTTCCTTCTTAAAATATTTGTCTGCATTTTAACACAGATAATCACATGAATAATTTCTTATAGGAATAAACTTTTTCCACAAAGACTCACCCTGCCCAGCATAGTACCGGGCTTCTTAAGGGTTTACTGGCTGTGATGTGGGAAAGAAATATTTGAGATGATTGTGGAAAGTAATGGACACAACTGGAAATGTAAATTCTAACTCAACATTCTAGACCCCCTTCTCTCCCATGTAAGTTCCCACCAAAATACTGTATGTGACAGTAAAGGACAACTAGTTAATTTTTTTGGTAGTTAAGAAAGGTTCATTAGGCGTTGAAAATAGTGTCAGGCATGAAATTACTTTATCATTGTAGTGCTGGTTGAAATCATTTGCAACTTACTGCACTTCCTCTGAGGCTTGTGTACAAAACCTGGCCCAAATGGGAATAAAAAATCTTCAGTCACTTTGCGTTTTAAAAAGCCTATTCTTGAGACTTCCCTGGTGGTCCAGTGGTTAAGGCTCCATGCGCCCAGTGCAGGGGGCCCAGGTTCGAGCCCTGGTTGAGCGTGCCACCCCCCAAATATATATACAGACATATATACGTGTATATATATAAAACCTGTTTTTGACTACCCTCCTAAGGCACTCAAAGTGGTGTTGTTGCTTTAAATTTTTTTAATCTTTTTAGTTTTACCTTTGTATTGGAAGGGGCCCTTAAGGAATGTTTTTTGTTTTCGTTTGTAAATGTTTTTAGTTTATATTTAGCTCAAAAATAGCCAGTCTGATAACTCAAGAATGGGATCCAAGGACTTGACTAGTGAGTTAAATAACCTGCTTTTATGGATGAGCTACAACTAGAGCATAAAGTAGTCAGTGGAACAATCTGGAAGCATCATGGGCCTTCGGGTGCATGTTGACAGGGCAGCGCTGTGTAGTCAGGTCTGCCTCTGTTCCTGAGCGCAGTTCCCATCAGTGCTAGAACTGGAAACTTGCAGGGTTTCTTGATCTTTTATACTTCCCCTCCAACTATAGGGACGTGAACATTTTTAAAATATAAACATTTTATTTTAAATAGTTTTAGGTTTATGGAAACATTGAGAAGATTCCAGTTTTTGCTGTTATGGACCTCTTTATATTAGTTTGGTACATTTGTCGTAACTAATGAGCCAGAGTTGATCCATTGTTATTAAACTGCCTGCTTACTCAGATCCTTACTTTTAACCTAATGTCCTTTCCTGCTCTAGGATCCCATCCAGGATACTGCATTACATTTAGTTGTCATGTCTCCCGAGTTTCCTCTGGGTTGTGACAGTTTCTCAGACTTTCCTTGTTTCTGATGATCTTGACAGTTTTGAGGAATACTTGTCAAGTACTTCGTAGAATGTCCTTAAATTTGGGTTTGTCTGGTGTTTTTTCTCATGATTGGATTGGGGTTGCAGGTTTTTGGGTGGAAGATCACAGAAGTACCATGTTCATTACATCATATCAAGGGTACATTCTATCAACACAGTTTATGACTGTTGATGTTGATCTTGGTCACCTGGCAGTGTTCGTTAAATTTCTTCACTGTAATTTTATCCCCGCACCCCCCTACACACACACTATCCTCTTTGGAGGGAATCAGTCATTAAGGAGTAGGGAGTTATGCTCTATCCTCTTGAAAGCACCATTCCCCCCACCCCAAACAGTAAGTGTATTGATTAATAAGGAATTAAATTCTTAACTTGAGAGGTAGAATGCTTCTTAATTTGGGAGGTGGTATCCTATCACAGTTAAGAGTGAAGATGATGAAGCCACACCAGTGGGGTGTGAAGTCTAACTCTACTCCTTCCTGGCTGTGTAATAGGGGCTCATAACGGGAATATAGCGAACATGAAATGAAATGATCTATGGTTCAGTGCTTAACCCAGGACCTGGCAAATTCTTAATATATATTGCTTAGTAAATATTGTTGTGATTATATAAACAAACTAGTTTCCACATGTGTGGTCTTAAATTGATCCGATGTGTTTTTTTCATAGAGCCGGTTTTGTACAAGGTGGTAGGGTTTACAGGTGAGTGAAGACAGGTGACAGATTCCTGCAGCCCCAATTTCAAAAATAAGAACAATCAAAAAAGAAACTGGTTTAAAAATATCCTGAGCTGTGGTAGAGGATAGTTTTTATGAGAAGGGGAGTACGTGTAGAGACTTACTTACGTAGATTCTCAGGGATGCATCTCGGTGTCCTTGCTGCTTAAGAGGTTGTGCATTCATTCATTCATTCATTTTTGGCTGCATTGGGTCTTTGTTGCTGTGCGCAGGCTTTCTCTAGTTGTGGCGAGCAGGGGCTACTCTTCGTTGCAGTGTGCAGGCTTCTCATTGTGGTGGCTTCTCTTGTTGCCGAGTGTGGGCTCTAGGCGCGGGCTTCAGTAGTTGTGGCTCGCGGGCTCAGTAGTCGTGGCTCGCGGGATCTAGAGCGCAGGCTCAGTAGTTGTGGTGCACGGGATTAGTTGCTCCACGGCATGTGGGATCGTCCCGGACCAGGGCTCGAACCCCGTGACCCCTGCATTGGCAGGCAGATTCTTAACCACTGTGCCACCAGGGAAGCCCAGGTTGTGCGTTCTTGGTGATGTTGCCTCCGAAGTCTAAGAGTTCCCTTTGAGGATGTCCCGGCTCTTCCTCCCATCTCTCAGGATTGGTGTTTCAAGCTGAAGGAAGAACATAAAGTTTCCCTGAGGTGATAGGAGTGGAGCGAGGACAGTGACCTGTGGTGTGGACATAACTGTGTGCAGCTCCTTTATGGAAGGAAAAAGGTCAGAAGGAAGCCGAAATGTGTTCAAAGCAATGTTTTTGATGTTCCTGGGGGGAGCCCCTACCCCAGCACTGCTGGTTTCAGCGTCCCTCTGGGAAGTGACTTCCTGGTGAGGTAAAAAGTGTGTGACCAGCTGCTCCTACAAACAGATGCATTGTCAGCTCAGGGAAGTGCCTGTGAGGTGGGAAATGGCTCCTGACTGCTTAATTTAGCTTCAAAAGCATGTGTATTTTCATGATACTCCCCAGTGGTCTGTACTTGGAGGGTACACGGATGTGTGTGAGTGTGTACACACCCATGTACCCTCCAGATAAAGACCACTGGGGAAGAGGGGGAGGAAGAAGGCGGCATTGGTTACAGGAATCACCCATGACAGGTGCAAGCAACAGAAACTCAACCCAAGTTGCTTTCAGCAGTAAAGGGAAAGAATAAACTTTGTGTTGTCCTCAGTTTTGGTTGGTTCCAGTAGCCCAAGAGTGTGGTGAGGGACGATGTTTATTTCTGTCTCTGGGCTCTGCCACCGACAGTGTCCGCATTATCCTAAAACCAGCTCCCCATCATAATGGCAGCGTTGCTGCCCACAGAAGCTGCTTATCTTAGGCTAACTGAAGTCCATCTGCAACTGGGAAAGCCGGGTGTAACCTTTAAAAATATTTTCTAAACTGTGGAAGTGATCAGTAACACGCAGAAGTAGAGAGAGTAGTGTCATAAGCCCCCGTGTACTCATTACACACCTTGGGTGGAAAAAATTTTAATCATTAGGCCATGATTTGGATGGGGAAGACCCAGACTAAATCCAGGATTGTCACCCAGAGGTGCTGAAATAGATCTTGGGAAGCTGCAGAGAGAAGCTGAAGCCCACCACAGATACCATGGACACTGAGGGAGGCCAGCCCTGTTAGATGTGTCCGGCAGGGTTAGTTTAATAGTAATACATTGTGCTACACAGGAAGTGGTCCCAGCTGTTCTCTTCCTTGTTCATGTCTGCATTTTGGAGAAAGTTGACCATATTTTCATTGTAGGCCTGGCTTCCTTTATCAGTAGGATAACTGTATACATTCTGGTGGAAACCCGTTAATCCAGATTTAATTATTAATTATGCCTCCTTTCATTCTCAGAATTGATTTGGTTTGGATGATAAATTGTATGAGTTAACTAAGTTAGCCCCTGATAGAAACTCCCATTATCTGATTCCATGACTGTCTGGCTTTTTGGAGTGCCGCTTCCTAGGACACCAGTTTTACAGCAGGAGGGCTAAATGCACATGGTCACGGCATGAAGAAGGCCAATTTGGACTTCACTGGTGGTGCAGTGTTAAGAATCCACCTGCCAGTGCAGGGGGCATGGGTTCAAGCCCTGGTCTGGGAAGATCCCACATGCCGCGGAGCAACTAATCCCGTGCGCCACAACTACTGAGCCTGCGCTCTAGAGCCCGCAAGCCACAACTACTGAAGCCCGCATGCCACAACTACTGAAGCCCGCGTGCCTAGAGCCCGTGCTCCGCAACAAGAGAAGCCACTGCAATGAGAAACCCGCGCACTGCAACAAAGAGTAGCCCCCACTCGCCGCAACTAGAGAAAGCCCGCACGCAGCAACAAAGACCCAACACAGCCAAAAATAAATGAATAAATAAAATAAATTAAAAAAAAAAAAAGGACAGTTAAACTTGGCAAGTGTTGGGGGGACTGGGGGACCTGGGACAGCCAGGCCCAGTCTGAAGGTATTCAAGTTCAGATTTGCTTGGGACCCATGCTGGATACAAAAACATACCTGCAGGCTAAATTCATATCATGGGCCCCTGGTGTATTCATCTTCCTCTTTATAGGGAACTGTTAATGATCTAGACCCTGAGAAGAAGGCAGACTGGGGCTCACAGGCCAAATTCATCTGTCTGTTTTGTAAATAAAATGTTACTGGAACACAGCCGCAGCCATCTGTTTACATATTGTCCCTGCTGCTTTGGCATCATAGACAGAGACAGAGCCTAAAATATTTACAGTCAGGCCCTTCCAGAAAGTTTGCTGACTCCCGTTCTCGAACAGTGCTGTCCATTAGAAATATCACGTGAGCCATAAATATGTGTCACATAAATGATTTAAATTTTTCTAGTGGCCACATTAGAAGAGTAAAAAAAAAAAAAAAAACAGGTGAAATTAAATGTAATAGTATATTTTATTCAACCCAGTATCTCCAAAATATTATCATTTCAACATGTAATCGATCCAGAAATTATCAGCGAGATGTGTTACCTTCTCTTTTTCCTTCTAAGTCTTGGAAATCCAGTGTGTATCACGCACTGTAATGATGTCTCACTTTGGACTAAGCCACATTTCAAACGCCTAATTGACCACAGGTGGCTAATAGCCACCATATTGGACGATGTGGTTCTAGAAGTTATGCCCGAAGCCCTTCTCAGAGCCTGTGGCAACACACAGTACCTTTTCGACTTACGTTCATATTTTATTGCACAGCTGATGAGATTTTTTTTTCCTGAAAGGCTTTTTCTCATTGCTTCCTGAATGTTGCTTTTTTTTTTTTTTTTTGCCAAGAACACAGTGTTGGAATGTGAACATCCTGTGGTCGGCTAGGCTCTTTCACTGGGCGACACGCAGCCTAGGACTAGCTTCCTGGTGCTCGGAAATCATTTCTTCCTCAAGAAGTTTAAAAATGTCTATTTGTCCTGATCTTCTGGGTCTGTTAGAATAATCACCAAGCATTTGGGAAGTTAAAAGTAGCAACTCCAGGGTCTTTTGTACTTCCTCTAGGACATAGCTGTCAGGTATGAAAAATCTACCATGGCTGGATCCATTTGTTGTATTAATCACTACCTTTCCCTTGGAGTTGATTTATGGTTCAGTGGGAAATTCTGGAAAATGCATTGTGCAAACAAAACCATGTTCATTCATGGAGAAAGATTGGAATGCAGGTTTGAAGAAAAAGAACAGTGTCCAAGGCCCCTGGGTAAAAGCGTTAGGTCACTTAACTTCCCATGAGCTTTCTGTAAGTACCTTCAACCTGCTGTCCTGTGTATTGGTCTTCTAGCATCTTACACATGAGAGAAGGGGAGTAGTGTTAATTATTCCTGGCCAACTCACTATAAAAATTATTTTTGGATGAATCCCAGGTTGCCATTGTCATTTGAGGTTTGATACATAAAGACCCACTGCCCAGACCACCTTTCTTGTTAGAAGGATGCTGACTTTATGGGGCAATCTGGGGTTAATGGTTAGAACTAAATTAAGCATCCTCTTCACTGGGCTCTGAGCTCTGTCACCTGAATAACCCAATTTCTTCGGCAAGGAGGGTAATCTCAGGTCTTAGCCAGACTTGGTTTGCTTCTGTATCTCCCAAAGGGTACTGCAACCTTCTTTATCCCAATAGTACCATGTGATAGATTGCTTTCCGCAACCTCTTCTGCCAGGGGGTTAAAATAAATCTGTCTCATCAGTGCCTTTTTGTTTAAGGGTAGTTTAAAAGTGCTGATGGTTAGCTTTACTTCCTTGTGTGCTCATTCTTTATTTTTACTGCAGGAGTTACTGACTTTATTTTTTTCTCTCTCTCAAAAAAAAAAATTCTTCATTGATACATCAAAAAGATGAAAAGATGTTGAAAATGTACTTGGACTTTTCTGTTTCTTTGTGGCTTCCCTCTCCCCAACTTTTAAAAATAGGTCTCCTAGCATCAGACATTTGCCAAAGCAGCAGTTTTAAAGCCTAGGGTTTCCCCCTTTCCTGGCGTATAAAGGCTACCTACCTCTCCTCCCTGCTTTGCTGACATAGGCGTTTTCCCCTTTTGGGTTTTAGTTTTATGTGAGCACGTTATGAAAGGTTTGCCAGATCCTTTGGGATAAAGATAGGTGTGTTGGTGATTTTGGCACCCGGCTTCTTTGGTGATGGGGGGCACAGGCCCTGGAAATCCACAGAGACTGGATGGACCTGCAAATACTCCTCCTGAACAATGTCAGGAGTGGCCTTAGTAATTTTAAAAGGGACTATCTCTTTTGCTCTAAAGCCTTGGTTCTCAACTGGGGGCAATTTTCTTTTCAGGATGACATTTGGCAATGTCTGGAGACATTTCTGGTTCTTACAACAGGGCTGGAGCTACCAACATCTAATGGCTACAGGCCAGGGGCACTGTGCATCCACAGTATACAGAACAGCCTCCCAGAACAAAGAGGTACCTGGCTCGAATTGTTCATGGTGTTGAGGTTGAGAAGCCCTGCTACATGGGGTGTTTTCTAGGATCGGGCTATGGCCTGTGTGTTTCTTTCTCCTCTGTTTTTCCTTTTCTTATAAAGTATGCCAACAAGCGAAAAGCCACCAAGTATATTCATAATAAATTGCCTCGTAAAGAAAATCCCAGGTCTACTCTTCCTGCAAAAAGGAGAGAAAAAAAAAAAAAATCAAAGTGGCCCCATGGTACGAGTTAACCACTGATGATATTTTCCTCTGAGGATGGTTTCCTGGGTTAGGGTTTTCTGGGCTCTGTTAATACAGAGCCCAGAAGGTCATGAAGTCTCAGTTAAAGGGTGTCACAGATTCAGTCCCCAGATGGGCTACTCTGCTAGGAGGTATGAAGGTACAAACTGCAGTTAAACCTCATGGTGTATTTACTTTGTGTTGGGAAGAAAATAAAACAGTGCTCTTCAGTCATTGTTACCAGAGGAAAACTCATATATTTCATTTTAACGTGTTCTTTCTTGTGAAGGGTAGGTGTTGGATAGTAAAAAGGGGGGAAATGAATTTACAAATGTTACACTTTGCAAAGTATGACATGACCTTTTGTTTTTACCTTGTGGACTGGGTTTTCTATTAAGCTGTCGATCATATTCTCTCTCTGCCATTTCAGAAGAAAACACAGACCATTTTGCAGATTTTGGTACATGGTGAGAAAATTTGGTGGGATGATTGCTCATGTTCTGGGATGGGCCTCTGGACCTGCTTTCTTTTGAATGGACAAGTATCAAATGTATACTAAGTATAATGTTGTGTGCCCAGGTCTCTAGTAGAGCTTGCATACCATTTTTAGCCTGAGTTCATGAGACAGGAACAACTTAAATGATACTTCGGCATTACCATTTTGGTCTTTCAGAATGGAGGGAGAGAGAGAGAAAATCCAATTATAGCAAGCACACTTGATTGCATAATCTTAGAGTGGACTTTGTGGGCAATAATGGTGTTGGCAAGAAACAAAGTTGGGTTTCTAAAGTTAGTGAACGTGTCCACCTGTCAGCACAAGTGCATGTGGGCAATATCTCTCTAGAATAATTCAAAGGTTGTTTGCATTGGATGGGTTAAAGACTTTGTTACACCATCCTCCTCACCCATGTTCTAAATACATAGGCCCTCTCTGCTCTGTGACTCTATTTAGATGCAATGAGTGGAAAATTGAATTTAATGATTGAGTCCCTTTGATTTCTGAGTCGTGGAAATTCTTGTGATTTTTGTGCTTCTGGATTTACAGTGCATCTTAATGAATATCATTTTTTTTCTTAAATGATCTTAAAAATATGATTGAGTAGTTGGTGGCTAGTGCTGGTTACGTTCATGGCCTAACGAAGGAAAAGGAGATGACAAAATAGTTTCCCATAAGCCCTGGTTGAATCAGAGAGTGGTAATTATTCTTTAAATATTAAAACAGAGTTTTACCTATTAGAAGCCTCATAAAACCACCATCCACCGTCTATCTGATTTTGCTGTTGATGTAATTTTAGGAAATCAAATGAACCGAGATGGAAATTAGGTTTCATCCTTGGTGGCTTGTGTACCCCTCTATGTTCTATTAGATTTAAGAGGAGTTTTGCAGGTGGAAACACAGCAGGACCACAGCTTTTATCACTTCAGAGAGCAGGCCCTTCATAAAGAGAGACTACAAAATTATCCCTTTTATCTTGCATTTAAAAATTCTTCTTTTTCTTCCCCCACGTTATTTATCACATGCTTGGAGAGGACAATTCAAGATATTGTATTTTGAAAAAGCAAAAGAGAAGCCATTCAAATTCCTATTAAAATGAATTGCATGAGCTGTACATCACTTTCTAATTTCTGAGACTACTTGTAAATCATACGGAGAGAGGGCATTCTACCATTGGTCAGGGGGAAAATGGGAAATTTAATAGTTTGTCAAAGATTAATAAGAAAGGATTACTTCTTGGAGAGACCGTGACTTGGTAAGCAAGTTCATTTTGAAGTTCATCAAGCTTATAAGCAGATGGAGAGTTTAATTAAAGTTACTTGTCATTACTCAAGTTTGCTTCTGCTCAGTCCCTGGGACAGAAGTATATATTATGCCAGTGACATTGTCAAAACTTAGATTTGACCTCTAGAGCTGTGCGTTTTTCTCTCTTTCTATTCTATTCTATTCTCCTCCCTTTCTATTCTTCTTTCCATCATTTAGGAGCTGGTGAATATCTCTCAATTGGGGTCAGTTCCATGTCACAGATCTTGAGCAGTATAAGTCCTAGCGGTTAACTCTATTGTATTATTTTATGTTTTAATTTATTTTTAGCTGATACTGATTCAGATTGAAATAGTCTAAGACTGCCAGGAAATAACTAGTGTATGTGTGTGAACACACACACATACACACACACACGTGAATACTATATTCATAACAGAACCAAATGTGTGTGTACATATATATTTATATGTATATATTTGAAGGTTATTGGGATGATATTTACTCTTTCAAACTCTGAACTTCATATTGAGACTGTCTATACCATTCTTATAAGCAAAGCCCTGTCTTTCCCTCTTGTTCCTGCAAGAGGCTCAGGGAATGACTTTCTCTGGGAGGCCGCAGTTTTGTTCTTGTGTCGAGCCAGGAGCATGCTGACATATGGTTCAACAAAGGCGCACAGGCTCAGGCATCCAGCACTTGTGGTGCTTCTGTTAACGCCTGTTTATCAGATTATTGAAATGCAAGCTGCTTTCCTCAGAATGTGCTTCCTACTCCTGGAGTTTATGTAATCCTACCCAGGCACCGACCTCATATCCTGATACAGTCAACTCTCAACAGGCACTACCAAAACTCATAGAATGGATTCTTTAGGATCAGGGCTTTTGTGTGGATGTAACCAAATATTTAGGAGACAATAATCCCTGTCTGGAGCTTTTCTAAATTGTAGTTGCTGGAGACTAAAGCCACAAACGATGAGAGAATCCACTGATTTTTTTTTTTTTTTTTTACTCACAGTTATTTTTATTTTTAATTTATTCATTTTTTATTTTTGGCTGCATTGGGTCTTCCTTGCTGAGTGCAGGCTTTCTCTAGTTGCAGCGAGCAGGGGCTTACTCTTCATTGTGGTGCGCGGGCTTCTCATTGTGGTGGCTTCTCTTGTTGCAGAGCACGGGCTCTAGAGTGCAGGCTCAGTAATTGTGGCCCACGGGCTTAGTTGCTCCGCGGCATGTAGGATCTTCCCGGACCAGGGCTCAAACCCGTGTCCCCTGTGTTGGCAGGTGGATTCTTAACCACTGCGCCACCAGGGAAGCCCTGAACAGTTATTTTTACACTGGTAAGTTATAGAAGTGTTAGCAGTTGAGGTGTGGAATGGACTAGAATCTAGGGGTTCTCGAGTCTTGCAGCTTATCAGAAAACCCTGGGGACCTTTGTAAGTGGCACTCATCTCCTTATTTCATAACTGTGAAATTCTATTTTTTTAAGCACCCCAGAAAATTCTTATGCAGGTGGTCCTTTGGTTTGGTTTGGGAACCCCTAAGATAAGTTATCAACCTCATCATAACCTTCACAGGCAGGAATCGATTTCTTTGAATGTAAGTCATTTAAATTCCATAATGTGATACTGGATCTTAAAGCAGATTTAATTATGTAAGACAGACCGTCTTTTTTCACGAGAGACACAAAGATTTCAAGTGAGGCCTAAAATCTTTGGAACGTACAGTACATTGGGCATAGATTCATTGGCCTAGATAATATTGAATTAAACTCCTCCCTTTCCTGCCCTCCCACACAGAAATTGGCCAGGGTACCCCAGTGAAGGTTATTCTCAAAACCAAGCCTGTTGTTCAAATCTGGCAGTGGAAAGGCTTTTAAACTTGGGTCCACTCCTAATGGAGCCTTTTGATCCAAGTGCTTTAGAGTTAGATCTTTTGTATCTTAGTTAATGAAAACTGAGGTGTAATATAACATTAAAATTTAAAAAAAATATTTCTTTTGGGACCTCTTGGATTTGAATCTGTTTTTATTTTTATTCTATTAGGTGTGTGACCTTAGGCAGTATCTCAACCTTACCACACCTTATTTCCTACCCTATAAAATCAGGGTGCAATAGAATTCACAAAAGTATCACGGGAATAAATTAAAATGTGTAAAGTGTTAACTCACTGTCTTCCGCATAGGAAAGACTCAATAACTGTTGTCTCTTATTATTATCCTGGGGCGCGGGAAAATTACCAAATGAATGAGCAGCTGATCTTACCTTAGTCAAGAGCTTGGGGCCCCAAATTTGGTGTAAGGTATAATTAAATTACCATAGTACAAGTAAGAAGGGCTGAAGGCCATAAGGGAGAAGAGAAAACTGACTGCACTTTTTATCAGAGAAGAATGCAATTGCTTATGGTTTTTGCAGCATCTTGAGAGGAAGTGACTTTCTTTTTTTTTTAAATTAATTAATTAATTAATTTATTTTTGGCTGTGTTGGGTCTTCGTTTCTGTGCGAGGGCCTTCTCTAGTTGCGGCAAGCAGGGGCCACTCTTCATCGCGGTGCGTGGGCCTCTCACTGTCGTGGCCTCTTTTGTTGTGGAACATAGGCTCCAGACGCGCAGGCTCAGTAGTTGTGGCTCACGGGCCCAGTTGCTCCGCGGCATGTGGGATCTTCCCAGACCAGGGCTCGAACCCGTGTCCCCTGCATTGGCAGGCGGATTCTCAACCACTGCACCACCAGGGAAACCCGAGGAAGTGACTTTCACCTTAGTGAAGTGGCTTTTTGAGCTGAGCCCAGAGGGTGTGGCCTAAAGGAGTGAGATCATTAGAAAGACAAACTGGCAGAGGAAATGATATGGTGTGTTAGTGTCTGACACACAGAAGCTACCCAGGAAACAATGGTTGAGAAGCATGGGGCTTTATGGAGAGAAACTTGCATTGAGGTCTGGTCCTCCTATGGTCTGTATAATGGGTGTGATAACACTGACCATCTAGAGTTGTATGGAGTAAGTGAATACTGTATATAACATGTTTAGCAGGCTGTTTGGTGCATTGCAATCTCTCAGTACCAGTGGTTAATCATATAATTATTCCCTATTGATGTGAAGGGAAATAGGAAGACATCAGCTGGCGAGATTAATGTGCACCAGATAATGAAGGCATTTTAATACTGAGCTAAGGAGTTTAGGTTTTGTTCACTTGACAGTTGGGAACCAGAGAAGCCTTTTGATCAGGTGCACAGACATTGATGCTCTGTCCTCTCATGATTTCAGTAAAATGCCTGGGGGAATCGCAGAAAAAGAACAGTTTCTCTCCACAGCCCTCTTTCTGTCAGGGAGTCAGACCTTCTCCAGAAGCCCCATTGAACGTTTCACCTTGGGTCCCTTTGCTCGAGGTTGGCTCCCCTGCCCATCCCGTAGTTGGAAGACAGGCTCCTGGAATGTGGCCAGGCAGCCAGCGATATCTGCTACTAATAGCTGACGGCATGTTGGAGCCCAAAAGTGTGCTAGGAGACACAGGAGGAAAGAAGAAAATACCAGTGATAGAAGAAAGCAAGGGGCAGAGGTTTGTGTGGAAAGCTGGTAAATTCAGTTCTAGACCCAAAGTGAATTCAAGTGAAAGTAGGATATCCAGGAAGAAGTGATGCACAGGCAGGAGACATTTGGGATTTGAGCGCACAGCTGCAAGTATTAATCTGGGAATCATTCACTTGGAAGGTTACAAAGAAATACCAAGATTCCCAAATAAGGAGAGATTAGAGAGGGATGGACAAAAACCAAAAAATAAGCCTAAAGGAGTGATTTCTTTTTAGGGGGCCTGTCACAGGCAGTGACAGTGCTAAAGGGATACTTTATTTAACATTTGTGAAAACAAAAACCCACCCCCTTCAGTATTCTTCATTAGTCCCCATCTCCTCTGAGACATCTGACCTCAGTAAAAACAGCCATGTGCTTGTTGTGCAGTCCCTGATGGAAGACAAGTTCCTAGGTCTGGCTGCCCACCTCCACACTCACCTATTCTGGACAGATTTCTCCTCTCGGTACCATCTGTATAGAAGTTCATTTGTTACCCGTGTGGCCCCTTGACTGGCAAGTGATAGACCCACTTAAACTAATAAGAATGAGTCGGCATTTATTATAAGGTATTATAGGAAATTCAAGGACAAATAGGCAAATCTAGTCCCCAAGAAGGACTATAAAGAGGCAGTTGAAATTCCTTTTGTGGGCCTTTACTTTAGGGTTCTATCATCAAGGCAATACCAGAGAGAGAGAACGAGTATCTGAATGGTCACCTGCCAGCCAATGAATGGCTCTCTCCCACGTCCCACTCACCTGCCAGCCAATGAATGGATCTCTCCTGCATCCCATTCACCTGCCAGCCAATGAATGGGTCTCTCCTGCAGCCCACGTCCTCTTAGCCTGTTTCCACCTACCTGTGGTGGGGAATGAGAGGCTGTCAGCAGGAGGGCAAGCTCAGATGAATTGGGCAGATCTCAGTATTGTGTGTGGGTAGATCTGATTGTCGTGCAGACTTGTTACTCTCTCCCTGTAATTGCCCTGCAGTCTCTTGGTCGAGTGACTCTGCTGTGCCTCCAGGTAGGTGGACACTTTGCTGTCCCCTTGACTTTGAGCTGGGCTCTGTGATTCTCCATGGCCAATGGAATGTACTGGAAGCACATGGGTAGAGGGTGTCAGTGTCCTTGCATGGTGTTGCTTGGCCTCTCTGCCCTGCCACCTGCCTTGAGTAGACCATGACCCAGGCCCCCATGTTGCTGCTGGTCCCAGAATGAGAGACGTGAGGAGCATCCTGGCCCCGACCTGCAGCTTTACGCATCATGGTGTTCATGATGTCACCCAGTGCACCTGAACCCCAATGAGCAAGAAAGAAGCCTTACTGTTGCCATCACCACAGTTCTTTGCCTTTGTGAGGGTCACACAATATTATTGTAGCAGAAATATGACCTCTACAACAGCCAAGTTGGCTAATATAGTATCTGTTTTTCGTCCAGAAAACTGAGGAGCCAGAGTGGTCAGCAATGTGGGAAAATGAATCCATCTCTTCTAGGGTCACATAACCCGCCCTCTGTTTGACCGAAGCTGAATTCCAGTGAGGCGCCTGATTCAATCATGCCCGTATTCAGTATTGCAAAATGATCTGCTTTTTCACAAAACACAACTTTAGCTTTCATATTCTCGTTAACAAAGGCTGTATACGTTATTAGACTTAATTTAAAGGTATAATCGGCTGTGTCAGTCAGATAAGGAAAAAATAGTACCATGGACCTTTTCCAAATTCCCTCAGGCTTAAAATATAAAAACTCCCCGGAGTGCTGACAGCACACCTTGCCTGTTATTACAGCTTGGGTTTTGTTTTGTTCCTCTGCCAGAACCAGAATATCATTAGGTTATAAATCAGATCTAACGGGTTAGATTATTGTTCATCTTGAGCTCTGCGCTTTCTGTCCATTAGTTGTGGCATAACAGAAGTAATTTAATTTATTATTAGGCCCGTCTTCAAAAGAAGCTTTTATTTCAAAATGTGCTCAAGGACATAGTGGGGAGAATCATGAGTCTTTCCTCAGTGTCTCAGGAGGTAGAATTGCTAGGATATAACAGGTTTTGAAATGCTTGTGGTTTTGCAGGGTGAAGGGATGCTTGTACCCTGATACAGCACATTCTTGCTGCAAAGAACAGGTTTCCTGGCGACTTCTTTTTGGTAGCTTTAGTTGTTTTGTGTGTGTGTGTGTGTGTGTGTGTCATAACCATGATATTAAATTTACTGTCTTTGAGGTAATTGAGCGGCAGTACTGCCATTCACTCATTCGTTCGCTTTGTCAATCCATCTGTCAGCCATTCAACAAATATTTCTTCTTCGCCTTCATTTCAGGGCAAGATCAATTTTCTTTTGATACATAATAATCTTTCATACAAGGTTGAAGATTATTCAGAATGTATATTTTACAATACAGTAAAAACTCACCAGTATAAACTCAGATTTGTTACTAGTTTTCCTAAGTTTCATATAATGCCTCGATGAGTTGCTTTCTACAGTAGAGGTTGAGGATTGTTATAAACATATGTGTACATCTTTGCTCACTAACTTAAACTCAGATTCATCATTAAAGTTCCTAGGTTTTCAGGGAGCTCCTCAATTAGCTGCTTTCCACAGTAGAGGTTCTTAAGGGCAACAACATCACCTAAATGGCTCAGGGTCTCTAAAGAAGTTCTGTGGCCTCAGGGTTCCTCTGATAGCCACCCTCTAGTCCTGCCAAAGTCTGTGGAGCCTTGAGTTAAATCGGGTGATGCAGATGAAAGTGTGGAAGTGTTTGAGGATGTTGAAGCTGATAAAAATGCTGTGAAGAACTCTTTTGCTGGTTTGATGAATATTTAATGTGCACCTACGGGTTCAGATGCTGGATTCACTTAAATGTGCATACCTGTCTTGGGGTCTTAAATGTCCCATACCTTATGGAAACATTTAAATTTTAAATCCTATGATCAGTGTTGTTACACTCAGTGAATAATTGTTTAGATTACCTTAAACAACTTTTCGTCCATTATTGTTTAGCAAGGACCAGGGTCTTGAGATACTAGGACAGGTTAGTGAGGTAGGACATAATAAAAACTCTAGCATGAGTTATTGCATGGGGCTCAACTTAATGGCAAAGGATGGGGGCCAAGGTTTTAGAGAGAGTGAGGAATATTAGAACTAAAATCTGTGTGTGTGTTGTGTGGGTGTATGTATGTATGTACTTGTACTGATTTGGTTTCCAGCCATCATAGTTTTTTTTTTTCCCTATCTATCTATCTATCTATCTATCTATCTATCTATCTATCTATCTATCTATCTATCTATCTTATTTTTGTCTGTGTTGGGTCTTCGTTGCTGTGCGCGAGCTTTCTCTAGTTGCGGCGAGTGGGGGCTACTCTTCGTTGCAGTGCGCGGGCTTCTCATTGCGGTGGCTTCTCTTGTTGCAGAGCGAAGGCTCTAGGTGCGCGGCTTCAGTAGTTGTGGCACGCGGGCTCAGTAGTTGTGGCTCGTGGGCTCTAGAGGGCAGGCTCAGTAGTTGTGGCGCACAGGCTTAGTTGCTCCATGGCACTTGGGATCTTCCCGGACCAGGGCTCGAACCCGTGTCCCCTGCATTGGCAGGCGGATTCTCAACCACTGAGCCACCAGGGAAGTCCCCAGCCATCATAGTTTTGAAGCGTTCTGGATATATTAAAATATGATAGTAGTAGTTTATTGAATTCATACTGTATTCCTGGCCCGGTGCTATACTCTTTACATGGAATACCTTGTCTAATTTACCCCAACAATCTTATGATGAAGGGGCTGTTAATATTCTCACATGACAAAAGAAGCAAAGTGTTTCTTTATGTCCCATACATTTATGTAGTGTTTTAATGTGTGCCAAGCTTTCTTCTAAGTGCCTTTCAGCTATTACATTAATCCTTATAGAAATCTTATGAGATACTGTTTTTACAGACAAGGAAATTGAAGTGGAGAAAACTTAAGGCACCTGTCCAAAGTCACAATTAGTAAGTGGTGGAGGAGGATTTGAACTTGGGCCTTCTGGCTGTAGCCTGGGCTCCTTATCTGTGTCCATTGTTAACTAGCCCAGGTGGTGGTAGCCCTGGGATGTGCTCTTGAACCATCTTGCATAGGAGGTTGTATTCAGTAGCCATTAAATTATTCCAACTCTTGTATAAAAGAACAGATTCAAGGACAGGCTTTGCTTGTTTTTAACAGAAAGCAAATGTGAAATGCTGTGGTTCAGCCTCTCTTCAGTAGCCCCATATATTTTCTACTTTTTGTTTGGTGAGCATTTAAGATTTGTTCTTAAAGTCTTCTCAGACCTTAGGGAACTGTGAGTTATATGGAAGGCTGCTTAAAATTCTATTGTTAGGGGACTTCCCTGGTGGCGCGGTGGTTAAGAATCTGCCCGCCAATGCAGGGGACGTGGGTTTGATCCCTGGTCCGGGCAGATCCCACATGCCCTGGAGCAGCTAAGCCCGTGCACCACGACTACTGAGCCTGCGCTCTAGAGCCCACGAGCCACAACTACTGAAGCCTGTGTGCTACAGCTACTGAAGCCCGCGCACCTAGAGACCATGCTCCGCAACAAGAGAAGCCACCGCAATGAGAAGCCCGCGCGCTGCAACGAAGAGTAGCCCCCGCTCGCTGCAACTAGAGAAAGCCTGCGCGCAGCAACAAAGACCCAACACAGCCATAAATACATACATACATACATACATACATACATACATAAATTTATTTAAAAAAAACTCTGTTAAGTTCGGATTAGCTACCTAGGGTGTGTTGTCTTTATGTATAAGCAAAAGGAGAAAGATGTACATATGTAAAAACTTGTGTACCCTTATAGGGTATCTCTCTTCTTTTCTACCTCTGTGTTTTTTCTTTCTTTCTCCCCCTGCCACCTTTTATTTATCTAGGAAGACTGGGAGGGGCTTTGGAAAATAAATTTCATTGCATGACTGCTTTGTGCCAAGTATATTGGCAAGTGCTTTGCCTGCCAGATCTCATTACCCTAGGCAGCAACTCAATCAGGGAGCTACAATTTTCATCCCAGTTTTATAAAGATGCTGAGGCTTAGGCCAATAGTGAAGACAGGATTTAAACTCACATTTACCTAGCTCCAAATCTAGTATAATTTCTCCTCTTGCAAGGCTGCTTCAGACTCCAGTTCTGTGACCTGCCTGCTAGTTTGGTTGTTAACAGCTTCTGCTTTCTCAGATTTAGTTTTGTTTATTATTAAAAGATATCCCATTGTTTCTTTTGTACTGGCTGTAATCCTCTTTCCAATGCAGCCTGGAGCTGGATTACATTACGGTGGGGATAACCATTTCCCAGTGTCATCTCTGATTTGAGCTAATAGGAGAATACGAGCTTATATATTGTTAAGATTGTAGGGATTCAGATGATGGAGCTTCATTGTTTTACCGAGCAAAAGTAGTTTATCCATTCTGTATTGCCAGTGCTTGTTGAGAACCATATTGCTCTGTGGCCTTGGTCATTACCAAACAAGATGAAAGATACAGTGGTTGTTATTAGGTTAAGGGAGGCCGATTCATCCATCCAACAAATATTTATAAAGCTCCTGTTACATGCTGGGCAGTGTTATAGGCGCTGCGGATACAGCCTTGAACAAAGCAGATCATGTTCTTAATTTGCCCTTGAAACAGGACTTAGAAATTCTAGAATGTACATCTAATTATTTTCATTTTTATTTAGTTGTAAGCTATTTTATTTCATAAACTCACTGGTTACTGGCCATCCTTAACCCCTGAAAATATTACTGCAAATAAAGATCTTTCAGTAGCAGGACTGATGCCTTTAGTTTGCTGGGTGTTCCTTTCCTTCCGTCAAATAACTCTTTTAAGTTTGTTATGAAATCTGTTAAGATGACTTTAAGATTATCTAGTCACATTTCTGCATTTATCAGGTGAGGAAATTGAGGCCCAGGGAGGTGGAGTACAAATAGCTAGGTAACTTTACTTAATTCAGAGTAGAAATTTTGACTTGTTGGTACTTTGTGTCTTGGTATTCCTGAACAGAATTCATAATACCAAAAAAATGTGGACTGTTAACTGTACCCAATGAAAGGTACAAGACAATTACAGCTCTACTGGTGTTTAAGGTTTGGGGGGCAAAGTACTCCTTGGACATCTTCTCCCCAGAAAAATACCTGTGACCACGTGTATTCAATTTGTTCATATATTATTTGAAAATGGATTGAAGAGGGATATAGATGGCTGTTTTGCAGCGGCTTTGGTGAGAGATGATGAAAGTTTTGTTGAGAATGATAATGGAATAAAGGGTAGTAAGCAGGTTTGAAGGCTGGTGTCTTGATGTGCTGGTTAGAACACTTGTAAATCTGTATGGAAACGTGGCTTTGGTGAGAGATGATGAAAGTTTTGTTGAGAATGATAATGGAATAAAGGGTAGTAAGCAGGTTTGAAGGCTGGTGTCTTGATGTGCTTGTTAGAACACTTGTAAATCTGTATGGAAATGCAGCTTTTGCAGGGAGATAATTTATTGATAACACTAATTTAAATTTTATGCCATGAAGCTTATTGGTAGGTACATAAGGCTCTCATGAATTGATTCTCTTTTGTGTTTGTATGTATTTCGTGATATATTTACAAAGAGCCAATGATAATCTAAGAAAAAATTATTGCTAAATCTTTTAGATTAAATCTCTAAAATCATTTCATGAAAAAAAAAAACGCTGGTGAAAAAATTTCATAGAAAACATTAGGAGGTGGGAGTCTTTTGTTTTTTTTTTAATTTTATTGATGTATAGGTGATTTACAATGTTTTGTTAATTTCTTCTGTACAGCACAGTGACTCAGTTATACATATATATGTGTATATATATTCTTTTTCATGTTTTTTCCCATTATGGTTTGTCACAGAATATTGAATATAGTTCCTGTGCTATACAGTATGATCTTGTTGTTTATCCATCCTATATATAATAGTTTGCCTCTGCTAATCCCAAACTCCCATTCCTTCCCTCCCCTACCACCCCCGCCCTTGGCAACCACAAGTCTGTTCTCTATATCTGTTAGTCTGTTTTTGTTTCGTAGATACGTTGATTTGTATGGTATTTTAGATTCCACATATAAGTGATATCATATGGTATTTGTCTTTCTCTTTCTGACTTACATCACTTAATATGATAATCTCTAAGTCCATCCATCTTGCTGCAAACAGCATTATTTCATTCTTTTTTATGGCTGAGTGATATTCCACTGTGTGTGTGTGCATATGACGTCTTCTTTATCCATTCATCTGTCGATGGACATTTAGGTTGTGTCCATGTCTTGGCTATCGTAAATAGTGCAGCTGTGAACCTAGGGGTGCATGGATCTTTTTGAGTTATTGTTTTGTCTGGGTATGTGCCCAGGAGTGGGATTGCTGGATCATATGGCAACTCTGTTTTTAGTTTTTTTGAGGAACCTCCTTACTGTTTTCCATAGTGGCTGCACCAATTCACATTCCCAGCAACAGTGTAAGAGGGTTCTCTTTTCTCCACATCCTCTCCAGTGGTTGTTAGTTGTAGACTTCTTAATGATGGCCATTCTAACCAATGTGAAGTGGTACCTCATTGTAGTTATGATTTGCATTTCTCTCAAAATTAGTGGTGTTGAGCATCTTTTCATGTGCCTCTTGGCCATCTGTATGTCTTCTTTGGAGAAATGTCTGTTTAGGTCTTCTGCCCATTTTTAGATTGGATTGTTTGTTTTTTTGTTGTTGACCTGTTTGTATATTTTGGAAATTAACCCCCGGTCGGTTGCATCATTTGCAAATATTTTCTTCAGTAGGTTTCTTTTCACTTTGTTTATGGTTTCCTTTGCTGTGCAAGAGCTCATATGATTAGGTCCCATTTGTTAGGAGGTGGGAGTCTTTGATTTTGGGCGGAGTTGAAATATCTTAATGTACTTATTAATAGCTATAAGAAATATTAAAAGTTTGATTGGCTTTAGAATCATTATAAATTGAGTTTACAGTGAATTCTGGGAGGTGTCACCAGTGGTGACAGTTTTTAAATCTCAAATTTCTCCATGAAAAAAATAGAACAGCTAGGAGAGCTAAACTACAAACCCACAAACTATATTTGCAATAAAACTAGGATTCAAGGTATCCCCGTTAGTCTCAGAATATGTGTAGATTGGAGAAACGAATGACAGCTATAAGACCTGTGTGGAATTGGCCTTAGAGGGAAGTGAGGAGAGATCTGAACCCCCGCTCCCCCCAAATCAACTACAGATCCCAAAGGAAAGTGTGATGAGCCCATATGGGTTGTGTATTCACAGCTGAGTGGTTCTACAGGATATTTAGTTCCAGGATGAGGGCAAGGAGACTGAGACAAGGTCTGGTAATGTCTGGGCTCTATTATTTTACAAACGAACACACTGAATATCCCTTCCAAGGTAAGACTCAGCATCCAGGAGGAAGTGCTGGGAGTGGAACCCAGATTGAGCAAGATGGGGCAGTGAGGGTCAAGGAAAGAGAAGGTTTAGGTAAATGTGTGGGCATTGAAAAGGCAGATCTGCAACAGCAGAAGTTCACAAGTTTTTGACTCACTTCATGACAGCACATCAAGACCTTTGAACAAGAAAATCCCAACTACACCCCCTCCCCATGTTTGGGAATACTTATTTTACATAAAAAATGGGCAATAGGATAATAACTCCATACAAAGTTATTTTAATTAAAAAGAAAATAAGGAACAGTACTCACAAGAGTTGAACACTATATACCTGATATTTTAAAATGGGACAAAATATTAAGAACATGATGGAGGTGTGAAAGGGCATTATATATCAGTGAAAGGGAAACTGAGAAATGAAGGTTTGAAAAGAAAGATGGCAGAATTCAGGAAACATGTACAAATAAAACAATAATTTTAGAAATTAAGAGTAAACTAGAAAAAATGCAAGAGCAGGTAAACACAATTGTTAAAAACTCTGAGAAAAGTAGAGGAGGAGGAGATGAAACATTTCAACAATCGAAGAAAAATATAGTAATGAAAAGGATTTGAGGAAAAGTTGTGTGGAAACTATATAAAGGAGAACCAAATATGTATAACAGAAGTCCTATAAGGTGAGATTAAAATTAAACAGAAAAAAAACAGTATAAAAAGTCATAAGAGGGACTTCCTTGGTGGTGCAGTGGTTAAGAATCCACCTGCCAATGTAGGGAACATGGGTTCGAACCCTGGTCCGGGAAGATCCCACATGCCACAGAGCAACTAAGCCCACGCGGCACAACTACTGAGCTTGCGATCTAGAGCCTGTGAGCCACAACTACTGAAGCCCGAAAAAAAAAAAAAAAATTAAAAAACCATAAGAAAACTTTATTGAACTAGGAGTCCTTGAATCTATATATTGGAAGGGCCACTTTGTTCCTCATAAAAATCATCTCAAATCATCACTGAGACATAGTATAGTAACACTGTGGTCTTTAATGAAAGGAAAACATACCTTTGAGTATCTAGGCAAAGAGACTTCATCACTATAAGGAAGAAAATTAGATTCTCATGAGACTTTTTATGACAGCAGTGCTTTATGCCAAATACACAATGGAGTATCATATTTAACATAATCATGGAAAGAAATGTGAGCCATGAAATTTATCACCAGCCAAACTGATCTTTAAATATAAACCAGCATACAAATTATTGTGAATGTGACAGAAATAAGGGAATATTACTCCCACGAGCTCTTCCTGAAGAGTTTGGTAAAGTATAAGCTTCAGACAACCTTAAAGCTTGAAGAAACATTGATGAAATAAGTATAGGCAGGTAACTAAATGGGTGATGAAGGATCTTTCTCTTTATAGAAGTATTTCAGCTAATAAACCACGGTTTTGTCTTTGAGATCATTAGAATTATAGTTTCCAGTGGATTCAGGGAGGATTGCGCCAGTGATGATTTACTTTTGCCATTCCGAATAAATTCTCGGATGTAGGCAGAGATCATTGAGGGCCTCCAGCATTATAAATAGGGAAACACATAAACATGATGTACTTCTTGATAGATAAATACAACACTACCAGTGGAGTAGTCTTACCATAAAGGTATGGAACTTTAGTCTGATCAAGCCTCTAGATCTATCTATCATTTACAGAAAATAAATAGTGGTAACATGTTAAATGACACCATGGGGATGTAATCAGCAAAATGGCAAAATCCAGACCATGGGAAACTTTACAATACAAAAGACTAAGTTTTAAAACAAAGTGGGTAAAGGAGATGAAAGGGGAACCTATAGATTAAAAGAGATTTAGGAGGGCATCAATTTATGTATGGACCTTTTTTGGATCCTGGATCAAGCCAACAAATTGTAAAATAGAAAAAAAATTGTTTTATAATTGGGAAAATGAATATTAGAGTTTTTTGGAATTAGTCGTTCATATTTTTAAGTATTTTATGGTCTTTTGATTTTTGTTACTAATAATGAAAAAGAGTAAATTAAGGAAAAAAAGGTTTGAGCTACCAATTAGAGATTATGAGATACGGAATGACTCACTTGGGACTTTAGTAGATGTGTTGGAGTAAACAGAACTGGTAGGATGTATTTAAATCAAAGGAAAACCAAACAAGTGAAAATAAAGAGATTTGTGATATGGAATTGGCTCACGTGATTATGGCGGCTAAAAAGTCCCATGAGACCCAGGAGAGCCGCTGGTATATGTTCCATCTGAGTCCAAAGGCCTCAGAAGACCAAAGTCCCAGCTCAACAGTCAGGAAAAGCTTGATTTTTTTATTCCCCTGCCTTTTTTTTCTGTCAGGCCCTCGATAGATTGGGTGATACTCACCCATGGTGGGGAGAGCTATCTGCTTCACTTAGTCTATGGATTTAAATGCTAATGTCATCTAGAAAAACCCTTAAGGCCACACCCAGAAAAAATGTTTCACCAAATATCTGGGTAATCAAGTTGATGTAAAACTAACCATCACAATGGAAAGCTTTTTTTTTTTTTTTTTCTCATTCCTGTGTTCCTTTTGTCCTGTTGGCTGTAGGTGATCAAACAGTAATTCATTGGTGTTGAGTTACTGTGGTCCTCAGATAGGAAAAAGCAGGTTTTGCTATTCAGTAAATTGAGGTTCGTGGTCACTGGGGATAACTCAGGTAACAGCTCCAGTGTTCATCTTCAGGGGTCCCTTTTTTGCACTTCCTCTGTTAGGGTAGCGGGAAATCGTATGTGAGTGAGATTTCCTAGGGTTCCTGCACCTCTTGGAGAACTTGATTACTTGTTACCTCTTACACCTTTATAAGACACTCTTTTTTTAAAATTCACTTTGGACATTTATGGGCTTATTCCTTTTTGTACACCAAGCATTTCAAATATTGCTTTCCTTAGAATTCTTTAAATTTATTTTTTATGCTTAATTTTTTATTAAAGTATAGTTGATTTACAATATTAGATTCAGATGTGTAGCATAGTGAGTCAGTATTTTTATAGATTATACTCCATTTAAATTTATTATGAAATATTGGCTATATTCCCTGTGTTGTACAATATATCCTTGTAGCTTATTTATTTTATATGTAATAGTTTGTATCTCTTAATCCCGTACCCTGTTTCATCCCTTCCCCCTTCCTTTCTGTTTGTTCCCTCTGTTTGTTCTCTATATCTGTGCTTTTTTGTTATATTCATTCATTTATTTTATTTTATTTTTTAGATTCCATATGTAAGTGATAACATACGATATTTGTCTTTCTGTGTATTTCTTAGAATTTTTAAATGCCATGTATTTTTACGGACTTTGTCTACATTTTATAGTATTCATCTCAGTGTAGGTTTACTGTAGCTGTTGAGAGCTGCTTCTTAGCCTTAAGAGTCTTAATTTGTTTAATAATAATAACAATAATAACAAAATCATACTTGTTTTCATCTGTTCTCCATTAGTTGTAAATTGCATGCTCTTCTCAGGTTGACAGAAAACCTGAGCAGTTTTACTTTTTTGACATTATTTAAAACTCTGTGGTAGGTCGTATTTCTTTCATTTGGAATGCCAGAAAACTGTAGGTTAAATGATAAGTGACTTGTGATGAGTTAAAAGCTAAAGGGAGAGAGTTAGGATGAATCAAAGGGTACTAGAAAGAGGCATAAGAAGAGGCAGAGACAGTAGGGAGTAGTGAGTTGTGAGTCATGTGAATAAGAAAGAATATATTAAGTGATGACAGTCCTAATGATCATAATGATAGAGAACATTGTCCTAGGAAGGATGCTCAGACCTGGATTTCATGGCACCTTTATCAGATAGCTACCATTATTTTCTCCATTTTACAGATAAGTAAACTGAGGCACTAGGAGCTTATGTAACATGTAATGGGCAGGCTTAGCCAGTCAGGTTGGCACCATGACCCAGTAATTTAACTTCCTCTTACACATCGTAGTAATATATAGTATGTTTTATTCCTTCTTCTCCCAGGGATTAGGTACCCCAGACAGGCTAAGTAACTTCCCTGAGCACTTATGTTTCAATCAATGGCAGAGCCAAGAAAAGCATGTCTGTTTTCAGACTGGGAAGCATTATTTTGACTTTGCTTAGCGAGTTTGTTTTTGGAATAGCTTCTCTAAGGCCACATTCTTGTCTTTTCAGTACTGTTTCATTGACTTCCTTGCCTGTTTTTTTTGCTGTTCATCTCTTCACTTTCCATTCACATTCCCAAGTATGAAGTAAGTAACAGTTGGCTTTCACATGATAATTGCAAAAGATAAAAGGCAATCTGAAAATAATCTGGCCTGTTGGGAAGGTTGGCTTGACGTTTAGAAAATTACTTTCTTGTCCCTGACTTGAGACTTAACTTTTCCGTTAATGAGGAGTAACACGTTAATGTTGTCCCTGAACTTTATTTGTAATAACTCACCAATGGGAGCACTCACAGCCAGCTCTGGTACTGAGTGTTCAAAGCGACCTTCTGTAGAAAAGGAAAGAGAAAAAATCCTTTCTGTTCTCACAGGGATCCTTCCTTCCTTTGGTATTTGGAAATACCAAATAGATAAGAAAAATAAATCAGGCACTTGAAGGAAAGGAGCTATATCCTTGAGAAAGTTATATTTGCAAAAATGCTAGTAGCCTAGAGATTTTCTTTCCAATTTAATCAATGAGAAATTTTCCAATGTGAAGTTGTTTTTCGTATGGCCAGTAATAGGGTATTTTTGGTGCTAAAGTAGATGGTGATGTTTGATGCAGCAATCTTTACTCTTCCAGCCGTACGCAGGAGGAGAATTTCCTCTGTAACTGTGTCCTCAGACCTTCCCCCCAAAAAGGAGACATGGGAAAAGCAGTGTTGGTTTTAGACAGATCCTTTACATGGCCGAGTGTGTTTCTCTTCAGGGGAAAGAGAAGACCAAGGAAGTATCTGTGGCTGTAGAGGGTTAGCGTCTCTGTGATATTCTTTGTGTTACATTTCCTAGTCAGGAGTGCTTGAGGCATTTGATTACCCCGGGTTGAATATTTTCCACCCTCCACCCCATCCCATTTTGTGCACTTTGCTCCTGAAAGCTTAGTTACGTTGGGAGATTGATGGCATTGGAGTTAATGACTAGTTGTACGAGGGTTATTAATTAATGAAATCATATTACTCAATGCAAAGGCGTAACTAGAGCTTAACGTGCTATGAATTTTTGGTGTAAGAGATATGTGCAGTTAAAATGGAGTAAATTTGGACTTAGCAAAAGTGATGGAAAACTTAAAAGGTATTGTGGTTATTTATATTATTTTTATTTTGTAGACTAGATATAAAGATACAAGACAAAATAAAACAACCCCTCCCCCCAAGAAAACCCCAAACCTGTTCATCATGAAGATAAAATTTACCTGGATTCACAATGCAAGTAGAAATAAAGTAGGACAACAGAGAAGTATCTTCAATTCTTGGATTTGTCTGTCCAGCCAATTTACTGATGATATGTATCAGTGGGTTTAAAAGATATTTTTAATTTAATTTTATGTTTTTAACTTAAGCTTTGTTGGGGTATAATTGACAAATGAAATAGTAAGATACCAAGTGTATATTGTGGTGATTTGATAGAGGTATAATATATCAGTTTCTTAATGATTCTAAAAAATTAGTTGACACTTGTGAGATTTGGGTGAGAGGACCATGAATAGCTTTATAAACCAGACTCAAGTATTCCTGGTGAGTAATTTAAAAATATTTCTGGACTTTTTTTTGTAGAAAATACTTGTCATATTTATAAATGAACATGTTCATTCTATCTGGGAAGCCAGGTTGAATTTTCATTTGTTTGCTTCCTTGGCTGATAAGATTGTACTTCATAAGATAGTAAGCAGCTTTCACCCACAAACCCCATAGAGCCTTCTACCACCAGGCTGGTCAGGTATGAGAGTTAAGTCAAAGCAAACCAAAATTTATACTGAAGATGGCTCCCCATGCAGTAGGGAAAACTCAGCTGTAAGTTCATTCCACTGTGAGAATTTTCAGTGTCAGTGAGATGCTTAAGTAAAATTGAGATTTCTCCACAGTCAGTTTTGCAGGAGATAAACTAAAACCCCTTAACTAGATGCTTCTCATGCTCATAAGCCATATAAGGTCCAACTGGTTTCTTTAAGTTTCATGACCCACTTAAGACAGAGCCCAGAACAGTGGAGGAAATGTGCTCTTGGACATTCGATTGATTTCATCAGGTATGACCCAGAGACCTGTCCTGAGAGGCAGACAGTGACAGAATGGTAAACGAATGGAGAACGTCCAGAGTAGTGATAAGGGATGGTTGTCCTTTAACCCTGGCTCCCCTGTCTGCTCTGAGGGTGATTTGTGAGAAGAGTCAGAACCCTGAAGATGTACCAGGAAGCTCACCACCAATGTTTGCATGGTCTGGAGAGACTCTCAGGTATTTACACATACAAGTGTCTCAGCAGTTTTAGAAATCACCAAATAAGAGAAACCCAATGGGGTTACCGTTTTCCCAGATTTTATTTCATAGGCCACAAAGTTAAATGCTTCAAGTAGAAGGCTGGTCCTATGGAACACAGAATAAACGGGACAACTACAGAAAAATGAAAATAGGTCCTGTGGTCATCTAAGAGATGAGTTTTCTTCTGGTCATGATCCAGAGAAATAGTAAAGACTAGAACATACAGGGAAACATGGACATTTAAGTTTTCCATTTGTAATTGTTGGGTGATTTTACATTATGTATTAGAGTTACAATTTTTTCTTACTTAGGAGACAATATTGTATGGTAGCTAAATTTCACAAAATTGGAGTAACACCAAGATTTGATCTCAGTTCTTCTATTGCTAATTCTATGATCTTGTTAATAAAATGAAGAAAAAAGTTACAGTTTTGTAAGGTTCACAGAAATAATCCGGGTAAATTGCTTAGTATGCATGGCACATAGAGAGTGCTTAGAATTTCTTGGCCACCATTATCATTAACAAGTATCTGTATAGTTTTGAGAGGATAAATAGGTTTCTGAAAGTTTTTAAAAATTTTAAAAATTATTGATGAATGTAGTTTTTGGATGGCATGGCCTGGAGAACCTTCTTCATTTGTTTCTCTCCTGGAGATTCAGTTTGTATCTGCTAAAAACATTCGTCCCTTTTCTGTCAAAGGGACCCCTCTCCCCCATGGTGTGTTGCATATGGTGAACATCAATGCAAATACATTCAAATCATGGAGGCAGCAGGAGATTAACCTGCAGTGATGCTAAGTGGATCTGACATGATCATGACACGGAGGTTATTGATGATTAATGCAGGTCACTGGGGATCACCGGGAAATGCATTTGTCCTTTCACCTGACCCTCCCACCCCCGCAGAAGTTTTTGACAGTAGTCTTGGGGTCACCCAGTCTATTTTTCCACATCTTCCAGAACTTAAAAATCTGATGTCTTTACTGTTTTTCCCCTTCCCACTTTTGGTGGCTGCTAATTCATTAAAAATTTAAGAATGGCTGGATGTTTAATGTTTATGTTAGTGCCAGCCTGAAATTAAGTATGATTTTTTTTATGGTGATAAAAATACTTCTTGTCCCCCCCCAAAAAACAAAAACAAAAACAAAAACAAAAACAAAAGAATAAAAAAAAATACTTCTTGTCCTATCACTTATTTATTCCACCACCCTGTATAACCTATTCTGTAAGTACCCTAGGTCTAAAGTCCGTAAGACATAATGCCTAAATATGAAATTTTCTGAAAATGGAAATTTTAAAAAATTGGTCATATGGTTGAAAAACCTAACCTGTCCTGACATTACTTGGTGACTGAAGTAGTAATTACTGTGCTTCAAGAAATATTTTTAGCTCTACACTGCTGGGCAGATGGTAGCATTACACTTCACTGCCCTCTTCTAAGGTGGGTACGGCCCTGAGACTTGGCACAGGGAACTGGAATATGGGAGGGTGTGAGTCGTGCGCTCTTAGATGGAAGGTTTAATAGTGAGTGCGTGCTTCGTTGTGTGCCCCTTTCCTGTCCTCTGCAATTGGGGAAGCGCGAAGACGGAGCCTCCCTCGGCCTCAGTACCTGAGTGAGGAAGACGTTGAGCCTGGTCTCCTAGGCGGGACACTTGCAGCAGGAGCGAGAAAACACCTTGTTGTTTGACGTTTCTGTTTTTGAAGAACTCTTTGTTTCTGCAGCATAACCTAGTTCACCCTGAGAAATACGGGGTCAAAACCAGACTTCCAGTTTTAGTCTTTAATGTAATTTAATACACTTTGGGAGAAGAGTTTCGATTCCTGGTTCCCACTGGGATCTTTCTGTACTTTGTTCCTCCGTGGGCTCCCTCTTCGTCATCTGCCCACATCACACAGCAGGAGAGAGGGAAACGGACAGTATCTGGGTGCCAGCCTCATGGGTCCAGGGGCAGATATCTTCTAGGTCCCATCTAACCACTGAGATTTTTTCCTATGGCTTCTTGACGCCCTGGGACATTTCCTGATCTGTCCTTCAGTTCATGGAAATGTCCCTGGCTGTAGGGATAGTTTCTTGACATATATATGTGCATGTGTGTATATGTATGCATGTAGGTACGTGTGTGTGTATGCATATATATATATACATTTGTATAAAAATATATTTTCATGTATCTATCTATCTAGAAGGATCTATCTTTATCTGTCTCCTTCCCAGTATTACACAATTATCAAAATGATATAAATACCAAGTAGATAAAATACAAAGATTTTTTATTCTAAAATAGTAAGTTGTCACTGGTAGTCCTGTCTTTGTAGAGCTAGTTTAGAAATCCAAGGAGATACTATCTACTTTGTAGAATTATTTCAAGAACAGAGTACATGCTGTGCTCATTATATAGTACCTTAAAAATGTCTTTATTAAGAGATAATAAGATAGTATATTATCTCATATGTACTACTTGAGGAGAGATATTTAGTCTTGCTTTATTTATTTGAAAGTATTAGGGTACTGTTCTTACCATTAAAATATATTTTTCCTTTAGTCATTTCCTTAAATCAACTCATGATCCTTGGATCAAGTCAATTATGCATAATTGGCTTATGTTCCATGTGCAATAATTAGTTTTGTTTTGCTGTTAGTACTGAGTCATTGCTACTGTGTTTGGTGGTGAGTATGTGATTTTACTCTTCCACATGCCCTTTCTCCTCCGGTATCAAGGCACATTACATGGGTTTTATATTCCAAGCATTACTAGGAAATAAAATAATTGTCATTCATATTTTAAAGGTTAAAAGCCCAGGCTTTCAAAGGGGTAAGTCACTTTCCCAAATGCAGTAATCAAACCTGGGCGACACAGTAAGGAAGATATTTAATATCTGTCTATACATCTGTCCATCCTTTCCTACTGCAACACGTGTTGTACAACTGTGAGGTACCAGGTGTAGTCTGTAGCATCTGGGAATATACAAATGAAGAAGTCGAAAGTCCTCGCTACTCTATGGGGAGAATTCAAACTAGACTGAAACAAGGTAGACAAGGTCTGTTCTTACCTCTTTATTCGCACAGTGCCTGGCAAGTTATTCACACCAAGTAGTGAGTGAGTGAATTCGTGGACCTGTAACAGACAATTGCCATGCCCCTCCTCCCCCCAACAGGTGCTTTATCTAGCCTCTCAAGGAGCTACTGTCTGAACCCAGAGGAGGGAGTGACTGCATGCACATGGATGGGGTGGGATGTGTTGGGAACGCTTCAGAGAGGATGGTATTGGACTTGAGCCAGTGGGAATTGGCTTGGTGAAGGCTTCTGGGGGAGAGAGTGACAAGTTTTGCCTGCAGCGACAGCAGCTTGTGTGGAGGCACAGTGACAAGGATTATGTGGAAAGAGGTGAGCTGCGGTTTTTAGTCCCCTGAGGGATCTCTTTATTTGCGCCAACATCTTTTATATTTCTCTTTCTTTAAGTGGTCATGGGTATAATATATTTAACTACGTGACTGACCCTCAACTCAGAAAAGGCCAAGGCTCAGAATGGGCCATTTCTCCAGTAGTTTCAGGATTATGTTTTGTTAGTATCTGCTTGCATTGTTACAGACATACATCCTTAGCACATGGAGTGTGTGTGCGTGTGTGTATGTGTGTACACACACACGTGTGTGCATTTGATTGAGGAGGACCAGACATGGTGTGCAACATGAGGAAAGAAGATATTTGGTGTTTGTTCAGACACATGCATCCCAACAAAGGAGAAGTAAATGTCTCTGTGTTATCCCACATAAAACACGAAGCGCTAAATAATACCAAGAGAGCCTCGCTGAGCCCTCCACAAAAAGTACATTAATGTCAAGGAAGTGTTTGAGGAATTCCCAGAGATCACTGTAGTTCAATAATGACTGTTATTTATCACAAACACTCACTCTGTTTGTTCACACTGGGTAATGAATGACCTTTCTGTCTCCATGACCAGGGCCAAACGAGCCTGTGTGGCCGCTGGTGCGGGCTGGGGGCCATTCATCACGCCTCACTTAGCGTATCGCTGCCTTGAAGGACACCACCAGGGAAATACTCCTACTGCACCTCTCTTTCTCTCTCTCTCCGACCCCCCTCCCCCCAATCCCCAGTCTCTCTCATAAACACAGGCTCAGATTTGACTCTAGAGTTTGAATCAAGTCACTTGACAGTGTTGTTGGGAAGAGTGTCACAAGAAATGTACATTTCCATGATGGATGACCCTTGCAGGGTTTGCCATTCTGTTTTTTATGGCACAGCTGCCTTTAAAAATTTTTTCCATTGAAAATTTTTATCAACCTTCAAGTGAGAGGGCTGCAGTCCAGAAAAATCACTTAGTAATTTTAATTAGCTGGTCTTGCTTGTGATGTGTATGACTGCTGGTTGTGGGTACAGCTAAGGAAGACCATTCCCTTCATTTTAGTTTGGTGATGCCATGAGGTTCGTGTAATCTCCCGATGGTGTGTATCTTTCAGAGAAGAAGACACAAACCTTTGCATGGGATGACCATAGCACTGCAGTGTGAAGACAGTGTCTTTCTTATGGAACAGTAGTTGTCCCTAAAAGTTAGATTTACATCCAAGCCTGGTCAAATTTTTTCACTTAAAAATGTATTTAAAAGCCGGCTCTAAGAAGTACTGTGATGTCATCTGGCATAACCCTGGGAACACTGCCAGTTCTGAAAACCTGTGTAGCAAATCAAAAGTGCCATATTTTTGGAAACTTCACTGTGTGAATTTTGAGACGCTAGGCTTTGGAATTATACGCTGTGAGCTGTCTTTACTCTCTCATAGTGAAGGATGCTGTCGTCTTTTAGGTTGATAATGTTGAATTTAGTAGTGTGATTATATTTCAACTGTAAAACAGAAAAGAAAACATATATGTTAAACATATATGTGTGTGTGTACATTTTTTAAAAATGGAAAGCAGACATGAGAGTCTTCTCCAGTATTACTGATCCTTGACAGATTTGTTGACTATTTGCTCTCCGTCTTTGACTACATCGTTTGAAACTGGTGATGGTTCTCCTCATCAGAAGCTAAGAGAACATCATGATTTGTGGAGCCAAAGTGAAATTTGTGCTTTGTTTTTGCTTAGTGGCTTCCTTTCTTTTTTAAGACCTAATGAGACTACTTAAGTAAAAAAAATTCCGGTTCAGCCTTTGAAGCCTTACCTTGCTAAGTCTGGTATTCTCAAGTTTTTGAAGCCTTTCAGGAGAGGGATGGACATTTAGCTGCAAAGTATATTTTTTTAAATGATCTGTATACTTAAAGCTGACATAACACCTTATGTGTATCTATCATTTTTACGGAGGGATAAAATTCAGGCATAGCTCAGAATACTCCTAGCTGATGTTATAGACTTTTCCACTGAAATATATTAATAATGCGCGTAAAACATTTGTTTCACAAAGTTTATGAGAGAAGACAATACCCATTTATGGTGAAGAGAAAGAATAAACTGATTTTAAAAATCCAGCAGTTAAATGAACAATTTTAAATTATATAACTTGTATAAAATCATTGAGAGAATTTTTACCTGTTATAAGCATATTACAAACAGCATGGACCTTTTGTTGCTTTTTTTTTTTTTTTTTTTTTGTGGCCACACCGAGCAGCTTGCAGGATCTTAGTTCCCTAACTAGGGATTGAACCCAGGCCCCGACAGTGAAAGTACCGAGTCCTAACCACTGGACTGCTAGGGAATTCCCTTTGTGTGTGTGTTGCATTTTTTATTTTCAGGTGACACCTGCTTTTTTACTCCATATCACTTCCCTTGCTTGATTCTTGACCCAGGTGAAAGTTAAGTCAGACTTAAGTGACCATTCATTCTTCTTTCGTGGCTTGCAACCATCTGTTATATTTTTACTTTGTTAATCCAATTGCTCCATTTATAAATGTTTCCCACTTGGGAATTTCAGGAATGGATGAGTTGGGATAATGCCAGGGACCACTGAAACACAGACAAAGCACTACCAAATTTGGGGTGTTTTTTTACTTCTCTCTCTTATGGGAGATGATAGTTTTGAGACGTTTTCCCCATTGAAAAAAGGAGGATAGATTTTTAATAGGAATTATTGTTTCTAACTGTGTATATGTACATCTAGTTATACACATAGACACACATATACGTCTATGTGATGGATATTTATGGTGGTAAAATTTTTCTAATTGCTTAGGATGAGAAGACTAAAAAAATATTTATTGAAAGAGAAAAGAGGATAAACTCACATTTTAATTGTTTATAACTGTCCTAGGTGGAATTTTTTTTAAAAACAATGTAATATTTTAAAAGATATTTCCAGATGAAGAATTTCATTTATACATTGATTTATACATTGGTATCTTATAAAATATCCCAGAAAGAGTCAATCAAGAAATTAAATCTACCAAAATAAGTGTAATCATGTTGTTCAGCCTAACAAGAAGGAGGAGATGCTTTGCATGCACAATTCCATGCAAATGAATTCACATTTCCATCTCGCTGTAACGGGCATATTCTCTCTACAGCTGTGCTTTTAGTTTTGGTATGGTGATAGAAGCTCCACTTTGAAAATTATTGGATTTAGAAGTAGGGTTTGGAATATTGAATTTGCTGCCTAAAATAATGCCTTTTTTTTTTTTTTTTTAATGCTCTTATGTGCCAGGCACTGCTGAAAACACTCTGCCTGTCCTAACTCATATAAATCTCCTGAGGCAGGTACTGTTAAATCTCCTTTTTTGGTGACAGTCTTGAGGCTTAGAGAGATTAAGCGATTGATCTTGGGTCACACAGCTGGTAAGAGACTGGTCTGAATATGAACCCAGGCGTTCTAGGTTTGGAACTAGCACTGTGATATGCTGCCTTCAGGATATCAGACCCTTATCTCACATTATCTCACCTATTTTTCCCAGTGTTCCTATAGGTTAGGTGCTATCTTCACTTTACAGCTAAGAAAACAGACTCAGAGTAATTCCAGTGGGACTAGAGAGTTGGTACTCTTACTTTCTCTGTTTTCCTGTTTCTTTTTATAGGATGGATAGAGTAGAGTTGAACTGAGGTATAGGTGAAGTCTCCTGACTGAAAGTTTTTAAATGAATTCCACACAAGACCCTAAATATTCTAAAGGGCATATACTTTAATACCCACAGTTTTTGCAGGGCAGTTTGCAACTTCTATCAAAATTAGGCACGCCTACTTTTGCTATAGTACATCTACTTAAAAACTTGCAGAAGAAATCACAAGAGCTCTTACCAGCTTTTACTGGTTTAATCTAGCTTATCTCAGAAATTTAGATTTTATGCTCCGGGTAGTGTTAGTGGCTATTCTACACCTAATGCAGAGTACCCGCAAGGTTGTTCTGAATACGTGTACCCATTCTCAGGTGTGTCCTTTATCCCCTCCCCTTCTCTTGCATTCCTATGTACCTCTTGTCTTTTAGTGCTGAAGTGTTTTCCATGCCAGCGCATCTATAAAAAGAGAGCTCTGCCTAAATGTTAGGTATTGTTATCCACAAGGGTTATGGGTTTTCTTAATTCCTCATCTTCATTACTGGTTCAGTTAGTAACTGTGCAGTAACTAAATATGATTAATGAAGTGAAGGTCAGTTTTAGAACTTCAGAAAGTAAGTAAACATTATAGATAGCTTATTCTTATATTCTTTCTTTTAGCTTATTTGTCAAAAAAGACATTTGCCTTGAAAGGAAATTATTTGTTACAGCATCTTCTTTTGACATGCTGCCTCAGGTCATTTCTTCACAAAAAAATCACCTGCTGTTAGAATTGTTGGGATGAGCTTTGATAAAAATTGGTCTTAGTATCACCTGGAATATTTTTATTGTCAGGTCTGTTCATAAAGATTTCTTTTTGGCCTTAAGATTATTGCTCTCTTAAAAATATTCTCCCTGGTAGGGGGGCAGTTTACAGTACAGAACTTTCTTTACTTTTGAGCTTAATTTATTTAGAAATGTGGTTCTGATGTGCGATCCTGAGTTTGGTTTCTCATCCTGAGGGTTTAAAAAAGTGGACATATGGGGAATCCAAGGCTGAGGACTTGGGCAGTTTTATTTCAGCCAGATTGTAATTCCAAGCCAATGAAGGCTTAATTTGTAGGCTTATTTATTCATATTTGGGGCTTTGTTTTCATATTGACATACCCTTTGCCTGTGCTTTTCATCTTTAACTCAGCTCAGTACAGAAATACAGAAGTCCAGCATCTTGAATGTCAGGTCCACTGAAAGATTCTTTGCCTTTGTGTTCAGAATTATCCTGAGAAATTTGGTAGTTTCTGGGTGCCTCTTGCATTGGGTGAGAGGCTGTCTTGCCTTTGGTGGCCATGTTACTGTGATTCCATCTCCAGGTTTTCTTGGAAGACAAGAGCTGAGATTATTGCATCAGCTTCTGGTCAGCCCTTCCTGTGTCTAACTTTCTATGGCGGGGTCAGTTTTCTTACTCAGGGAAATCGTGTCATTGCCACCATCCAAGTCCTTGAAGGTCAGGCCTTGATGGCAGCTTGATGTCTACATCAATGGTTCTCAAACTGGCTTTCCATCAGGATAACGTTGTTAAAAGTACAGATACCCAGGCCCCACGGCAAACTCTTTGGGTGTTTTCAGGCATTGTTCTTAGACCTGTGACTGGGAACCACTGGGGAGTCCTTACCTGCCCAGTCTCTTCTCTTCTTTCCAAACCCCTGTTCTTTGTCTATGACTGTTACCTTGTCTGTCTCATCCACTAGCCACTGACCTCTCCGGTCTAGGCACCCCTCACTTTCCACCTTGTTTTTGCCTGGGTAGCACACTTGGAAATAAATGGCTGAAGGGAATGCAGTTTGAGCTGGTAATATTCCGGGGTCTAGGGTTGCGATACGACGGTAGTAGACTCAATTCCAGAACAAGCCACTAGGTTTTCACCTCTCCCGCCTGCCAGCTTCATTTAAGGTTAGTGATACTAAATATAGGAGCTACTATTTACTACACTTTTATTAGTCTTCTAAGACACCTTTTTTAGTTTTCAGTTATGAGATGCTTCAACTTTGAGGAATCAACAAAAATAGGTGAGGAAACTGCAGCCAGGTGCATGAGTCTGCTTGGACTGCCGTACCCAAATACCACAGACTGGATGGCTTAAACAACATATTTTGTTTTCTCACAGTTTTGGAGACTGGAGGTCCAAGATCAAGGGGTGGTTTCTCCTTGGCTTGCTGACTGCCATCTCGTCGCTGTGTCCTCATATGTTCTTTCCTCTATGTGTCTGCTTCTCCTTATAGGGATACCAGTCCTATTGGAGGCTCCATCCTTATGACCTCATCCTTAATTACCTCTTTAAAGCCCCTGTCTCCAAATACCATCATACTGTGGGTTAGGGCTTCAACATAATGAATTTGGAGGGGACACAGTTCAGTCCATAACACCAGGGGAGGTTAAATGACTGGCCTGAAATTCCAGATACTGTGAATGGGAGGGAACTGGACCAAGAAGTCAGAAATCTACCAGAAATCCTCTGGTAAATGTGTCACAGTCATTGTCGTCAATTTAATAGGTGAAGAGCAGTTAATGTGTGAAAGCTGCACTGTTGGGTAGCCTGCCTTAGATCCATCGAAAAGTTGTTCTTTGTGTTAAATGATTAATTCTAGGGGTTGGATCTGACTGTAAATAAGGCCACCAAAACTACACAGGTATATATACTTCTTTTTTCCTCTGAAAGATCCCTTTTAGATTTAATTACAAAATAACATTGCCAGATTAAACCTCCCAGTAAGCTTTAGCATACCCATTGAGTTTTCTATGTTCTTGACTCAGTTTAACTGCTTCTGTAAGCCTGGCCTAAAATGAATGAATAGAGTGCCTCCAATATGGTATTCTGGCCTGCATGGTGGTTAAAAGCAGGCTTTTCCTTTAAAAGTCTACATAGGAGTTTATGGCTGCAAATCCCTTAAGATGATCCCTTAAGTAAGTGAGGTACTTAAATTTGCCGGTGTGGACTGAACCTTTTGAAGCAAATACCAAGTTAGAAAAACTTTTTAAAAATAGCTAAGTTTTATTTCAGTAGGATCATAATATTTTATATCACGTGACTGGTCAAAAAAGTGAGAAATTGAGTATTCTTACCGTTCTCCCTAAGCTTTTTCTTCTTCATTTGCTTTCTCCTGCTAAAACTGTCATTTGGAATTAGTTCTTGTCTTGTGTTTCTGTAAATAAAATTGATAGCATGTTATTAGTGTCTTTGTTTCCAGAATTCCTAGAGATTGCATTTTAAAAGGAGCTATATAAAATGTAAGCTTTTCATGCTTAATGCTTAATGGGCTGGTCTTTAAAAAGTGAACAGTAGTGTGAAGTTAGCACATATTAATTAAAATGTCTGGAACACTAGTGCTTTATGAATTCAATAAGGACTGAGAGAAGTATGCAGGTTTCTGATTTATAGGTTACTACCAGAGAATTTTTAATGTTGTAAAGCAAATCTAAAACCAACAAGGTCTATCTCTTGTGTAAGGATAATAAATAACTTTCATTTATGGGTTTTAAAGAGCTGAATTGTGGTACAAAACATCATTGTAAAAAGAAGTAAGGATCTTTTTGTTTCACAGGTAACTATCATTTTTATTAGTGGCAGGAAAAGCTTACTTGGTGTGTTAACTATATTAAATAGCTCGAGTCGATTACACCTGAAAAATATTTACTGTTCGATAGATGTGAATTTGGCCTCTGTAGAATGAAAGTCAGCCTGTTATTTCAGATGCACAGAAAGCAGTGGACACAGAAGGTTCTGTGATATTGTTCAGTTTCTTGAAAAACATGTCCACCTGCTCCTGGAAGCCTCAGATCAGCATGGAAGATAAATGCAAAAACAAACTCAAGTAAAACGGTAAATATTATCCAGCTGCCCGAAGAGTGGAATTTCTAGGGTGGACCAGCTTCTGGAAATTCGGCCTGAAATGTAAACTGAGCTTGACAGAGTTGGGGCTTGAATTGAAAAGATAGGAGTTTGCCTAATACAACTTTATAGAAGCAACATGACTTTTCTCATTTGGAAAAACGCATTAAAAATATTTTTGATGACGTTTAAGGTTATAGAGGCAATGCGTGCTCAATATAGAGAAGTGGGGAGAGAAGGAAATGTAGAGAAATAAAAATACCCATGAATTATATGAAGGAAAAAGAACTGCTGTTGCCAATTTGTGGGGGTTTTTTTTTTTTTTTTTTCAGTACCTTTCTCCCACCAGGTACTCTCTCAGCTCTTACCCTGGTATCCTTATGTTTTCGTATAAAATTACCCTCCTCACACATTTGGTTTGTTTTGTAGTCCTAATGCATCTTAGAGTGGTGTGTATTTTATGTGGTGCTATTTCTTTTTCCTCCAAAAAAAGCTGCTATTAAAATGACTGTGTATTTCAGAATTCATGGAGTCTTAGAATTTAGGGAATAGAGCACACATATATCTATGTACACACTTACAATTTACATGCATGTATATATTTAGATGTGTGCCTGCATTTCCCCTTTGATATTGTGTATATGCATTTCCCAGTAGTATTAAGGCCTCAAGGACGCTTATAACAGCTGAGTCGTATTACTTTGTATGATTGTGCCTTAATTGATAAGATTTTGCTTTAGTCATTTAGGTTGCCTGTATAAAATGTTCGACTTTTTAAATATAATTAACTTTGTTAAGACCGGTTCTTTGTGAATTCTGTAAATATCCATGAACTGTTTTATCTGTATTCTTCCATTTACTAAATTTTTAAAGTTTAAAATGTTGAGGGTTGTAAACCCATATTATTTAAAAAGTGAATAATGTCTTACATGTTGAATTATGATTTGGGCAAATGTATCTTATTGTTTTAAGGCAACAAAAAATTAGGCTTTCATCTCTTAAACTAAGTGATTTAATAAGCAGTTAATAAGTATGTAATGAGGACGATTTGGTTTTTATTATAAATGATGTCAGAATGTGAATTGTGTAACTAGTTTTTGCTTTGGTCATGCTGATTTGAGCGTGGGATAAATATTCCTTTATTCAGTAAAGAATTATTGAGTGCCGAATGCTGGCCACTTTCCAGGTGTGAGTGAATGGGACATAGAATGTTTTCATTTTTTGGAGTTTACATTGGAGGAAGGAGGGATGGTGCTGAGACAGACAATATGTAAGTAAACAAATATACAAGATATAGATAATTTCAGATAAGATATTTATGTTTTTTTCATGATACCTTTTATCCATCCATCAAGTATTTTACCAAGTACAACAAATAGAAAACAATTAAAAAGCAGCAATGAATGCATTGTGACTGTTACAGAAGTTAAAACAAAAAATCTTAAAGAGGTGTTTTATGTATATTTATGATAGTCCTATTATAGTAAGGAGGGAAAAAACTTTCTATTTGGTTTTCTAAGTCAGCTGCTTGTTGAATGAACATGAGTTAAAGTGAGGACTTCCAGTGCATGCTCTGGGTGGAGAAATTAAGAGCCATTTGCTTCCTTTACAATGATTTTAGTTTTAGTTTTGTGAGGTTTCTTTCTTTTAAAAGAAAGAGAGAAAAAAAAAATCTCTGTCCTGTAGGTATAAAGCTATTACTTGGACTAATGGGGCAGTGAACTAACCAGAGGTACAAGGTGGACTCTTTTTAAACCTTTTTTTTTTTTTGATTCCTTTTGACTGTCAGGTTAAAGGAGATGTGATTACACTTAGCCCTCTTCTGCACCTTCCTCCTGCCCCCGAGAAATGTTTTCATGCTTAGGAAATGGCACCAAAAAAGAACAATTATGTGTTTCCATCCACTGGCGATTTGCTGAGTGAAATTAACTAAAAGTAAGAGACTGCTATTGAATGGAGAAGTTTCTTGGGTACAGGTAACAACATAAACAAAGGACTATAAATGGATGTGCCACATGGGGAAGGGAGCTCAGTGTGGGTGGAATGTGTCGCTTTTCTCACTGATTCAGTGTGAGGTTGACTTAAGAGCCATGATCTACTTGAAAAGCTACTCTGAGGTCCTGGAGACAGAGGAAGCCAGAGCCCAAGGGAACTTCCAGAGGCACAGTTGGGGTGAATCAAGTATTTTTTCGTGGAACCAGGGCGGGGGTGGGCGATGCCAGAGTCCCGAGGAAGGCTGGGACTAACCGTGGGAAGTGGAGGAGGAGGCATAGCCTTCTGGGATGCTCCGAACTATCCTTACTACATGCCAAGCTGGTGGTTTAGGAGCCCGGTCTAAATGCACAGTGTCAGGGTGGACAGAGGCACGAGACAGGTGCGACTGGGAACCCACATATTGGAATTTCTTAAAATTAAAGCTAGAAATAAATGTATAGATTCTAGGCAAACCCAGTGAAAATACCACCATGCCTTTTTATAGAAATTGGCAGTTGACTCTAAAATTCATTGGAAATTCACAGAACCTAGAATAGCCAAAACAAATTTGAAAATGAAGAAGACTTAGAGGACTCAAACTACATGATTTCAAGACTTTCTGTAAAGGTACAGTAGTTAAAGCAATAAGGTCAACAAAAAACTTGGCTGAGAGTGTTTGTAATTGGTAAAAACTGGAAACAATTCAAATGTCCATCAACTGGTGAGTATAAACTTTGTGGTATATCCGTACAGGGAAATTCAACTCAGCAGTACAAAGGAAAGTACTACAGACACACACAACAGCATGGATGAATCTCAGAAACATTGTTGAGCGAAAGAAGCCAGACATGAAAGATGATGTACTTCGTGATTCCCCTTTTACAAAATTCTAGAGAAAATACAACTATAATGGAAATCATTTGCATAGTCTGTAGACACCAGGGAGAAAATTGACCACACAGGGCATGAGAGAACATGTTGGGTTGTGGAAGTGTTCCGTATCTTGATTGTGGTGCTGGTTATATAGTTGCATTATTTTATTAAATAATCAAATTGTACACTTAAAATGAGTGAACTTTATTTTATGTAAATTGTACCTTAATTAAGTTGATATAAAATGAAAATGAGAGGTAGTTAGACTTGCCACTTTCCTCTTTGAATTTATGCCTGAATGGAGGGTTTGGAAAGATGTTCCTTTGAGTAGCTGTAAAATATGAATTTCCTAAACTATCCACGACATGAACATAAACTGCAATGTTACTGTACTTTGCGTGAATTTTGCAGCATTTCAGGTGCCTGGAATTCATAACTTGGGGAACTTTATTTTTTTTACAAGAAACATTCAATTTTCAGGGGATTTTCTGCTTGATTACCTCGGGTATCAGGTGTTAGCATCAACTAATAATGTATTTCACTTTAGCTCTGTTAGAGAAGGATTTGAGCTACGACTTTAAAGTTGTAAAGGAAAAATCTTTTCTAGTCAATGGAATCCTGCCGATAAAATAAATATTTTTGTTTGGTAATAAAAAAGAGAGGAAAATTGCCTCAGGGGTAGATCTCGTAGATTTGGCGAGGACTGAAGAATTTGGGAACTGCCAAAGTTATTAAAATATCTTACATACAAACCCAATCAGCAGTTTAGCCTCTTCACCAAAACACGTCAATTAATTTTGCCTACCGTGAGTTGTCTCAAAATACTTCCCGAAGGTAAATACTATCTTATATTCATTTATATTTCTCTCAGTTTCCATTTGTATATGGGGCTGTTTCTAGGCCCTGCATATATATTTTGTTGATCTGTTAATATATCTATTGTTTTGTCAGTACCAAATGTAGACTATATTTTTTCTTAAAATGCGAACCCTTGATACTTATTTTTCTTCTTTCAAATTCTTTCTGGTGATTTTTGTTGCAGATGAACTGTAGACTTAACTTAGCCATTTCCAAATATCGGTGGTAATGAAGGAATTGGAGTCTTTTAATTGACATATGCAGCAAAACTGGGTTTTCTTTGCAGAATGATTTTTTAAGAAATATTTATTTATTTATGTATTTGGTTGTACCGGGTCTTAGTTGCAGCAGGTGGGTTCCTTAGTTGCGGCTCACTGGCTCCTTAGTTGTGGCATGTGAACTCTTGGTTGCGGCATGCATGTGGGATTTAGTTCCCTGACTAGGGATAGAACCCGGGCCCCCTGCACTGGGAGAGTGGAGTCTTAACCACTGCGCCACCAGGGAAGTCCCTTTGCAGAACGACCGAACATGAAACTGATATAAAACAGACTTTCTTTAAAATAGGGAAGTGTTATAAATCATGCTGGAGTGACAGAGTTGTAAGAAAGGTTTCCTTAAATTTCCTTTCATTAAGTATAATTTGGATTTCCAGTTGCATTGCAAAGGCTTGGGCATATATTAATAATGCTGGTGGCTCTAACAGGATCTCAAACCTCATTCATTCCATAGAATAAAATTTGTTTTTAACTCATTCAAGTTCTGGTTGTCATTAACAGACCCAGGCTCCTCCCTTCTTGTAGCTCTGCATCCCATCTAGCTTGGGAGCATTTTATGGGTGAGGCCTAGAAGTGGTTCACATCACATCTGCCAAATGCTGTTGACCTACGTGCTTTCTTTTGTCTCCTCCTGCGGTATAATGAGAGTGTTTGGGAAATTCACTATATTTGGGGTCAGCAGGAAGAAAAGGAAACCCGGTTTGTTGTAGCAGTGGATGTCTCTGCAGCATATAAGTCAGTGCCCTGCACACATTAAATATAAATTGGGTTGCTTTAATGACGACCCTCACAATATTGCCTCTCTGGCCCTGGAATAAAAGTGACACGTACAGCGAAGGTAGATTTGGACCATCGTCCCTTGAGGACATTTCTGGTACTGACTAGTCAAGACTGAAGACTTGCGCCGAGGAATGCTGCTCACCAGGCGGGCGAGAGAATGTACAAGTGTGTTCGTGTGTTTATATGCATGTACGTATTGCAATGAATCCAGCACCTTTGACGCGTGTGGCCTTCCCTCTAGAAACAGTAAGATATTTTACTGCTGCCGAGTGATGGATGCACATAGAATTGATGGATGTTTGGAGGGGCATGTTGCTAACCTCGACTTTTTTGGATTAAATGTGGTATAGGGTGTGACAGCATGCTCAAAGACAGGCTTATTTATCTCTTGTACTGTTCAACACTGCATTGTTTCCTGTAACATATTTATCAAATAAATTTAGAAACAGCAATCCCTTAAACAAAACTTTAGTTAAACCTTCCATTTTTGGTTCACCCGGGGGGTTCCATTCACAACTGTCATTGAATTGTATGGTGACCCAGGTTCTCTTGTTCTATGGTTCCACATTTAAAATAGGATTGTTGTGTGGTATTTTGCCTGAAGTTCTTAACTCTTAGAGCTGTTACAAAAGTCTGTATTTCATATTTGTTTTGCAACTTAATATTGGCTAAATGATGTGTTAGGTTTGCCAGATCCAACATAGGACATACTTCATAGAAGAATAAAAAATTGTTTGTCATTTATCAGAAGTTCAAATTTAACTGGTCCTGTGTATTTTTTTTGCTAAATCTGGCAACTCTAGTTTCTGGAACTCGTATCATCATATAACTTAAAAAGGATGTTAAATGCCTTGATAGTTTGGGAATAACTACATTAAATATTACAATACTGAAAGTGCTTAAGTCTGTATAAACTAGGGTAAGGCTATACCTGACTTGTTTGTTTCTTTGTTCCTAATTTTATTACAATGCCTATCATATAGTAGGTGCCCAGTATCCATTTCTTACATGATTGTGATTAAAGGGAAAATTCATTCATTCATTTTGTCATTCTGTTTCTTTTAGGTTTGTCACACCTTCCCCAGTAGCCTGTCTTAAGCATCTTGTGGGTGGAGGTTGTTTCATATTATTCTTTTGTTTTTTCAACGTATTAGTGATTTGAAAGGCACATTTGTAGGTAACTTGTAGGGACTCATGAATGGTTTCCAATCAAGGGTTTTTGTGGATGCGTAGCACTGAGAGAGGCGATTATTTGGGAGAGCAGCTTGTGGTTACCATGTTGAAATTTAACAAGGAATTTTAGACTGTTGATGGGGACAAAATAACCTAACAGTGAGGACGATTAAACTGTGAGGTGGCCTCTTGAGGCAGACTGCGGAGACTGTTGCTTTAGTCAGTCGGAGGCAAATGCCTCCACTGGGAAATTGTCTATTGATCTTATTACCTGGAGACTTGAAATAACGGTTCAATTTTCCCCTTGAAAAGCCATGATGTCATTTTTTTTGAATGGCATGCTTCATCCTTAAAGTTTCATGGAAAAACCATTACTTGAGCTAAACCTTTCTCACCAGAAATATCTTCAAGGAACACACTTGGCGTAAGGGTGTATATTGTAGAAGGTTAGAAAAGAAAGTATTTTGCTTCTCTGTGTTAAATGGCAGGGGCTCTTTGCAAGGCGAACCCCTTTGGAAGCTATGAAAAACTGCATGTCATATAATGTAGTCTTTTCCATTATTTTTATTGGTATGTAAGCATATGTATTGGGTTGGCCAAAAAGTTCATTTGGGTTTTTCTCTAACATGTATGGAAAAACCCAGATGAATTTTTGGGACAACCCAGTATTAGTAAGTTGTATGAAATCATATGGCAGAGTGGTTCAGGGAGAGGGTTTTGGAATCCTAGCAGATGTTGGCTGGGACCAGTCATTTTCTCTGTAACCTGAAGCAAATTGCTTGACCTTTGAAAGCCTCAGTTTGCTCATCTATTAAGTAGGGATAATAATAGAAGTTAATGTCAAAATTGAAGGATGTCTGTATACAGCACTCACTTCAGTGCCTAACATCTGATAAATGCTGTAAAATTTTGAATTGCTATATTTTATTATTTATACATGTACTGTTTAAGAGATAATTATTGTCACATTGCTAAGCCCCAAAGCTATGAAAGTAAGTAATTAATCCTTAAAATAGCAATTAATATCTGAGTGATGACTTGTCTTCCCATAAGAGGCAGCTAGGAATGTAATCATCCATGTGACTGTTGCATGTCCCAGGGCAGTTTCAGAAGTTAAATTGTAATGGAAGCAGCTGCTGGATCAGCTCAAGGCATAGGCTTTGGAGTAAGAAAACCCCACATGCTGAGTCAAGTCCTGATTTGCAGGCTCTTTGACCTTGAACAAAGTACAAGTTCTTACCCTCTCTGAACTTAGACTTTCTCCTTCGGTCACTGGTGGTGACGGTGCTTCCCGTGCATAGAGCTTCACACGGTGCCTGGAATACAGTAAGACATTGATGAATGAATACAGTGAAAGAGAGAATATTTTAGGTCTCTGCTGTCCAGTACAGTAGCAGTGGCCTTTGAAATGTAAACTGATAAGAATGAAATAAAATAAAAAGTAAGATCCTCTGAAAACCATAATTCGAAAAGGTACATGCACCCCAATGTTCACTGTGGCGCTATTTACAATAGCCGAGACACGGAAGCAATCTAAATGTCCATTGACAAAGGAGTGGTAAAGAAGATGTGGTACATATATACAGTGCAATATTACTTGGCCATAAAAAAGAACAAAATAATTCCGTTTGCAGCAACATGGATGGACCTAGAGATTCTCATACTGAGTGAAATAAGTCAGAGAGAGAAAAATACCATATGATATTGCTTATATGTGGAATCTTAAAAAGGGGTACAAATGAACTTATCTACAAAACAGAAATAGAGTTACAGTTGTAGAAAACAAACTTGGGGTTACCAGTGGGTAAGCAGGGGGAAGGGATAAATTGGGAGAGTGGGATTGACATATACACACCACTATATATAAAATAGATAACTAATGAGGACCTACTGTATAGCACAGGGAACTCTACTCAATACTCTGTAATGACTTATATGGGGAAAGAATCTTAAAAAAGAGTTGATATATGTTTATGTATAACTGATTCACTTCGCAGCAGAAAGTAGCACAACATTGTAAATCAACTATACTCCAATAAAAGTGTAAAAAAAAAAAAAAAGATACTCAGGCTTTTGGTTTGAATTGCATTCTCTGCTAATTTATATGTTGGGGTCCTAACCCCCAGCACCTCAGAAATAGAGTCATTGCAGGAATAGTTAGTTAAGAGGAGATTATACTGAAATAGGATGAGCCCCTAATCCAGTATGACTAGCTTCCTTATAAAAAGGGGGAATTTGGTTACAGATACACACACAAGGAGAATGCCATGTGAACTGGAAGGCAGAGATCAGGGTGCTGCTTCTATAGGTCAACGAATGCCAAAGATTGCCTACAAACCACCAGAAACTAGGAGAGAGGCATGAGACAGATTCTCCTCACAGCCCTCACAAGGAATCAACCCTGTTCACACCTTGATTTTGGACTTCTAGCTTCCAGGATCATGAGACAATATATTTTTTAAGCCACCTACTTTATGATACTTTGTTACTCAGCCCTAGCAAAGCACAAATGAATATACTCCTCTCACTAGCCATGTTTCAAAGGACTAAGTAGCCACATGTGGCTAGTGGCTACTGTACTGGATGGTGAAGATACTGAGCATTGCTCTCATTACAGAAAGTTCTGCTGGATAGTACTCTTGAGGAGATTCCAGGCTGCTGATAGCTTAAGCTAAAAAAAACATGCTAAAGGTTGAATGAGTTATATGAAGTATGTTCTTTGTCCTGAAATCCAGGGCAAAAACACATAAGTGATTTAAAAGTTAAAAAAAACAAAACAAACAAAAAAAAACAACTCTGCTTCAAACTGTGCTGGTCAGACAGCCAAGTATTCAGGGAGACTTCCTGTTCTGGAGGAGATGGAGAAAACGGCCAAGACAGTCTTGTCTTCTGTGCAGGATGAATTTCTGATTCTGCTTCCCTGGTTAAACTCTTACATCATTACATTCTATATATAGAGCTTCCCTTTGTATCCAGCTCTGCTTTTCCCCCTTGTTTTCGTCTTCAGACTGTAGAAAAGGGTTTGCAAGACTCCTTGCGTCCCCTACCCCATGAGCTGTTAAGTAGACGGGGCAGATGAGGGTTTGCTGCTCTAGTTCTATAACTGCTTCATCATGTGGAAGGGTCCCAGAGCCCTTCCTCGTTCCCAGCCACGGCTGAAGACGTACTGTGAAATTCTCATGAACCCTTTCCTTTGCCTGGAGAGTGGATACCTGAGAACCTGTCTGGGGCACAGGGCTGGCAGCAAAAAGCCTCCTTGGAGTAGAGGTGAAAACCTTCCTGGGGAGTCTGCCCTTCCTCCTGGAGGGGATTTGAGTTTGCTGGCAGTGGTTGTGACCTCTGATGGGGCGAAGTCGCCATCCTTTCTGCAGTCTCTGCCCTCGTTTCAAGAGGTTATACCTCGGATTCTAGGAAGGCGCTGAAGGTCGTTGGTCAAGAGAAAACAGTTTGTGTACCTGGCCTCCCGGCTCTGAAATGCCTCTGTTTGCAAACTTGGCCTTCATTGAGTCAAAATTAAAGGGAAGATGCTGAGGACTGTTTGCATTTTTTACCTTTTCAGGTTAAGGATGTTCTTTTGAAAGTAGGGTTATACTTCAGTGTATCTTTAATAGACCTTTTATAGCGACTAATATCTTGAAAAGTTATTTTACCTTTTCTTATTAGAATTGTTATTTCAGACTACTTTTACTCATTAAGCGTTTTGTTAAGCTGAAGTCATTGCTATCATGAATATGGAACAGAAAGGACTACCCTTTCCTAAATACTCAGTATACTGTTTCTTGAGTTGTTTTATGCTCATTCTAGTACTCTTGTTTATGAAAAAATGTGTGTACGTATGTGTTTGTATGTGTTATTTAAAACGATTATTGTGGCCTACTGTGTGCCAGGTATTCTGCTTAGCTCAAGGCATTCATTTTAATCCTTAACAATAAATCTCCTAAAGAGGCAGGTGTAATACCCATTTTGTAACAGAGATGAGGAAACTGAGGTTTAGGGAAGTCTCAGAACAGATCCACTTGGCTTCCGATCAGCCTGAGCTTATCTGATGTCACAGCACACCCCCCCTCCCAGAGAGCTTGTGAAAGAACAATTTCATTAAACGTGGTTAAAACCAAAATGATGTTTGTTCTCGCAGTCTTTGGCGTACATGGGGCCTTTTGCAGTCAGGACAAGCCCATTTCCTTTCTCAGTGGGAAACACTCCAAGTATTCCTCTTGAAACAAAACGCCAAGGATTATTTTTGCAGACTTCTGTAGAGTGGTTTTTGGACAACACCCTGGAACAGGAAACCACAGTTTCTCCTAAATTTGTACAGGATGGAAATAGATAACATTCTTTAGAAAACCACTGCCACAATTAGTCCTTTGAAATCAGCGTAATGGTGGATGGTTTGATTTACACATTTCTTACCTGAATAAAGTATTGGAACCTGCTGCATGGGAAATTCATGAATACTTTTACAGGGCTTTCTTTTATAAACTGGAAATGCAGTGAAGAGATAGGGGTAGTTGAGGAAAAAGAGCACTGTATGATTTAAACTATTTGAAAGCTTTCCCTGGAAAACGGATTTGAAATAGAACAGGATACCGTAGCATAACTGCTGAGGACGTGATTTGCTGTGACTACCTAAAGCCCAGGGACTGCTTATTGTTATGGAAGAGAATGGATGAACTTGATGGAATAGGAGACCGTGAATGTGTGAGGGAAGTTTACATAGTAAGCAAAAATGACTGTACTTAGACATTCAATTTTTTTTGGTTAAGGTATAGTAGCCAAAACTCTTCATAAAACATATGGTGGGTATACCCATGGCAGCTTCAAAAGGATTGGCGTGCTTATCTAGCTAACTCCAGTCTTTGTGCCTGGAGTAATCTTTCCATAATGGTTGAAACTCCTTTTATATTTTGGGTCTGTTTCTGCAAAGTTGCAATAGCTGAATTGACTTAAGCTGAACTGAACTTTTTCAGGCTACTGTATTTTTATGATTAATTTATAATTATTGTAAGCAATACAGTTTACTGCTGGTAAAAAAAAAAAAAATGGAAATGGTTTGTACAAACCACATTCCTCAATTTGTTCCCTAATCCCAGGCCCTTTTTCCCCTTCCCCTCAAAAGCTATCAGTGGTTTTGTGAATACTAGTATTTTGCTTTTAATATGTTATGTGAGTGTTTTCATATCCCTTTGGGAAATATTTAATATCCTTGTTCTTTTATTTTTAAATGTAGAAGGTATAATATGTATGATTCTGTGTATGTGTGTATCTGTGTATAAATATTATGCTTTTAAAAATTGACTTTTTGCCCTATTTGTGCCTTGCATATATTGTCCACATTAGTCCATATATATTTGCTTCGTGTATTAAACTGCTCCATAGATATTTTCTTCCTGCGGCTCTGCTTCGTGGTTGTTTATTTGCTTCTCCATTACTTGATGTTTAGATTGTTTCTGTTTTATTGACATTAAGAAAGTTACTTGACTGAACATCTGTCTACCCTGCCCCCTTGTCCACATGTGCTATTGTTTATGGGAGGCACATGTAAAATTTTAGTAGACACTGCAAGAACGAGAGCACCATCTTTCAGCAAATTTTCAGGACTCTTTGGCAAAGCAAAACGTGCCTTTGTATGAAACAGGATGCATTTAAAGGTAGATCTCAGTTTTGCTTCCCTGTGATGTGTCTGATAAAGGAAGCGCCCATGGGTGCCTGCTACTAGGTTTCTTGGAGCTGACAGCATCTACGAGCTCGGGGCTGTGTTAGGTGGGCTTCTTGGAATGCTAACAGCTCCTTTCCCTCTTTCTGCCTGCTCGCTGATGGCAGAGTGCCCTGGCTGGTGCATATCTGTTCTTTGCTGCCACCACTGAGTCCACAAATAATATAAAATTAACTGCGGCTGTTATCGGTCATTGTTGCAAACAACAGAAGTCTACTCTGGCTAAACTTAAAGAAAGATGGACTTCGTTGCAGAAAGATAGGGGAGCTGGTGAAAATTCTGGGAAAGCTGAAAAAGCCAGCTTAAAAAGGGTAAGATTCTGGGATGAATCAGCTCCAAACTTACTTGCACTGTTTGTGTCTAAAAGTCTCTCGGTTGCACGATAGGCCTGGTGTAGGGGAAGGTGCATATCTTGCTTGAATGGTCCATCAAGAGAAGACCTAGTTGGGAAAAACAGAGTTATGCAAAAGGAAATCCAGCTGCTTTGAACAGAAGGCGGGACACGGATCCTGGTTGACCAGAAAACACACAATATCTACTGCCACTGAATACATTGACAAATATATTTTATAGCTTATTTTATCAGTACCTACCATTTTCAAAATTTGGTTTTCACATCTAGTACTTGTTTACTTGCATGGTTGGGGAACTGGTTGTTCGAATTAAACATTTTCAAAGAATCAGACTAAGGTGAAGTACCTGTAAAACATTTGAATTTTTAAATGACTGAGAATTGGCGTTAAGAGGCTTGGAATTATTAGACTCATTTTGGTGGGTTTATGGCTCCTTATTTAAAATGATGGAAACAAATGTTCTGACTGCGGTTCTGGTATTGCTAGCACACTCAGTTTGTTCTTTTCTTTTGTCCTTCGACGACATAATTTTGAAAGTAAAAAATTAGAAGGTATGGTTAAGAAATAATCATTTGAAATTGGAGCCACATAATTTTCTCCTGTTTTATGATTGTGGTTATCTAGATCGGCTGACCCTCAGAAATTGCGATGTAATAAATGTTAGTATTTCAAGCTACTAAATTTTGAGGTAATTTGTTATGCAATACTTGATAACAAATACAGTACCGATAACAATTGAGGCTATATTTTTGGTTGATGGGAACATATTTCTGACGATTTGGGGACTTGATTTTAGAGAGTTTTAACAAAACCATCTGTGTTAACAGGTTTCTTTCTAAGATGTTTAAAGACAATACTAGATATTCTTTTTCTCTCTCTCCCGCCGCCGTTTTCTAAAAATAACCTTAGAAAGGAGGTATTTTACGTGTCGTTCACTGTGCTTTTCCAAGAGGTCCGACTTTCTCTTATTCTGGTCAGTTCTAAAGTTGTCATGAGGATTATGTTGACCTTTCTAGAGAGTCTGTCATGGTGGATTATCTTTCAGGCATGCTGTACAACGATTATAAGATAAGCCCAGAACCTGGGATAACAGTTTAAAAACTGAATCACACAGTGTGTATGTGTGTGTGTGTGTGTGTGTGTGTGTGTGTGTGTGTGTGTGTGTGTTTCTTAACTTGCTCTACTAGGAAGACTGTATGAGTGTCCTGTATTATATATATATACACATATATATTTATATAACATTAGCAATGTGCAGGCTTATCAAGAGCTGTTCTAGTGAACAGACATTGGTAAGACATAAATAGGTCTTTTCCTGTAATATGAGCATTCCCTGTGGGCAGTACTTACCTGAGTTTTAAACGAGGTGTCAGGTCAGAGTATTACGCTTTGGAGAACCACATATCCTAAGAATGTATGATGTGGGATGTGTAGAGAAGGAGAATGCTGACAGAGCAATGGAGAGGGATATGTTATATTTCTGATTTCTAGAAAAAGCTGTAGGTATGTCTGCCTTAGGTGTATCTTACACTTTTGAATTTAAGATGCAAAATTCCATTCGTTTTCATCTTTTTTTCCCACTTTGCTGACTTAATCAAATATTTGAATTAATTTTTCTAGTGAAGCTGGAGAGCTGCTGGTTGATTGAGGTATGGATTCTTTTTAGAGACGGCTGTGATTTAGCTTTTTCTTATTTTCATTGGAAGGAGAGCACAGTTACCGTACAGTTCTCACGTTTGATAACAAGCCTTTCCTTGCCTGTTTTGTGCCCAGACCCATGTTTAGGGCCCTAAAAAATACTGCTGAGCTCTGTGATCCTGCCTTAAGACATGAGCACCTAGGGGGTAACGGTGGTAGGATATAAAGTGTTCACCGCTGGACTCTTTTCATCGTTCATCTCTGCCCCAACCCCTTTTTCTTTCTGTAGGACTTTTTCCCCAAGTGGTTCTCTGAGAACACGGGTTTTGTGATCATCTCATTGCAACTTACGCGTTCAGTCTTTTGAAAGTAATCTCATCTATGTTTTCATAGTGTAGATGGAGATGCTCTCATATCCTTCTAAAACAACAGGATTCTTGCCCAGGCCTGGTGGTTTCCAGAGTGTATCCTAGAATTCTCTGGCTCCTTGGAGTCTTACAGAATTTTACTTTCTATTTTTTGGTTTTCTATTTAAAACTGCAAAACTCAGTTTGAAATAGCTTTAAAAAGTTCATGTTAAAGTAGACTCTGTAGTTCTGTAATGTTTTACTCAGGGATCTACAATAATATGACAGGATAGACCTTTTTAAAGTAAAGCACATACATAATTATAATAATTTCTTACTTTTATTTCTCATGTTCTTGGTTTGAATAGTGCTTCAGGCCTCACAATAGGAAGCTTGCTGAGGTTGAAAGCCTCAGGTTGTTTGAACAGTGTCTGGCAGGGGGTTCTGGAGGACATGGGGAAGAGTTTACAGGCATTAAACCAAGGAAGCTGAGGTAGGGAGACACCTGCTGGATCTTAGGGTGTTGTGGAGCCTGGGGTTGGGTTTCCCTTGAGTTAGGGGGAATCAAATGTCTAAATATCCCTCTGGGCTCACCTCGGTTTCCACCTCTTCGTACTCCTAGAAGAGCTTTCAGAGTTCCTTTCCTTTCCTCCCGTCACTCTCTCCTTTGTTGCTTCCATATCTACTGGTGGAGGCCTTAGTGATCGCAATCTCTCTATTTACATAGAACATTAAGATCACGAATTTTTAAATTGTAAAATACATATAACGTAAGATTTACCATTTTCACCACTTAAAATTGTGCAATTCAGGGGCGCTTAGTTTATTCACAGTGTGATGCAGCCAGCCCCATTACCTAGTTCCAGAACCTTTTCATCACCCCAGAGGGAAACTCCAGGCCAATTAAGCAGTCACTTTCCACTCCCTCCCCCTTTCCCTCCACCCCGGCTCCTGGCAACCTCTAATTTACTTTCCAAGACCAAAAATTGTTGATGGTATTACAAATGAGGCCCACAGTCTAACCCACAGTTTTATTTTTTTCCTTATCACTCCTGTTTTACCACTCCAACCTCAATGCTAAACATTTTGGGATGTATCTCTCACACTTTTTTCTTATGGCTTGCACATGTATGTATTCACATATCTTTGATTCGTTTTCTCATTGCTTATGAATATGAGATTATAGTATACACATTCCTCTGCAACTAGCTATTTTAAAAAGTATTTTATGAATATCACTCCAGTTTGGTGCACACAGCTTTAACTTATTCACTTTGCAGCTCTGTAATATTTCGTAGTGTGGATAGTCCATAAAGTACTCCATCATGCTGCTCTTGATGGCCATTTGAAGATTCAGCAATTAATCTAGAGAAAGTCTTGTGATAAGGGCTGGGCAGATAGAACTAGCCCTTTTTGTGTATTAGGACACGGAACGTCAGAGAGAGGTGAAATCGTTTATCTTAAGTCACAGACACATGACTGCTCTACGAAGTGGTTACTCAAAGTGAGGTCTTCTAAGAATCTAATTCCAGTGCATTTTCTCCACTATTGCATGCTGTTCCTTTACATTTTTTTTATTTTTTATTTTTTATTTTTTTAATGATATTCTTGTCTGCTTACATTCTTTTTATTTATGTATGTATGTATGGCTGTGTTGGGTCTTCGTTTCTGTGCGAGGGCTTTCTCTAGTTGTGGCAAGCGGGGGCCACTCTTCATCGCGGTGCGCGGGCCTCTCACTATCGCGGCCTCTCAGTGCCGAGCACAGGCTCCAGACGCGCAGGCTCAGTAGTTGTGGCTCACGGGCCTAGTTGCTCCGCGGCATGTGGGATCTTCCCAGACCAGGGCTCGAACCCGCGTCCCCTGCATTGGCAGGCAGATTCTTAACCACTGCGCCACCAGGGAAGCCCTGTTCCTTTACTTTTAAAGATAAGTGCCCTTCTTCTGTTGGCCATTTCTTTTTCTGGTCAATTCCCATCCTACTCTCCTATTCCTGTGTGTGTCTAATCTTTGTTCTTCACTCTGTTCGCATAGCCTCAGTCATTTAGTATGCAGCAGTTCTGCAGTTGAAGTACAAATACCTCATTACTCCAGAAATGCTATATTGTAACATCGTGTTTAGAGTTAGAATTAAAAGACCCTTTAAAGATCCCTAAGGTGTGTTATATAACTGAAGGAAGTAGACCCAGAGTGGTTAAGTGACTTTCTTAAGTTCATACAGCTCGCCAGTGGTCAAGGCAAGATTTGAACCCATCCCTCCTGAAATCGTATCTCATCATGGATGCCAGGTAGACAGCATCTTCCATTCCAGTTCCATGGACTGGAGCACCACATGAGAAAGATTCTAAGACTTTGATTCATTAATGATGTCTGTCATGAATGGGAGAGGGGAGATGACCAAGTGTGGTACACGTGCCATTTACTGCCTGTGCCCCAGCACGCCACACTGACAGTGATGATTCTTGGGTATGGCCAGAGAATTATTGTACTTCAAGGGTTGCAAGAGTCAGCTTGGGGGACCAATCACAAAGTCAAGTTGAGGTCTTATGCATTATATGGCTTTTGGACTAGTTGGCCAACATTTGATTTAATTTTTTTAAGTTGTTGAATTATAAGTTGCTCACGGGGGCTGTTACTGGTGTCTTTATTCTAATCTTGGGAAGAGTACTGAAGTTCCTAATATTTTATCCACTTTTAATTAACACATTGCTGTTGAATGTTGGGTTTGTGAATCCAACTTCTTTATATTTTCTGCAATCAAATATGGCTTTCTTTTGCCTTTGGAAGAAATGACACTGGTTTTAGTTAAATCCAGCCGTCTCAGCCTCAGCGCTATGGATATTGGGACTGGATAATTCTTCCTTGTGAGAGGGGGTATTCTGTGCACGGTAGGATGTCAAGCAACATCCCTGACCTCTACCCACTAGAAGCCAGTATCCCCGCACCTCAGTCTTGACGCTTGTGAATTCCTCCAGACATTGCCAGATACCTCAGTGGCAAAAATCACCCCTGTAAGATATCCACTGGGTTAAACTGATGCATGCTTTAAATTGGTTGTAATACATTTTTTAAAAGGTTATTTTCTCTGTATCCCATTTGTATTTCAGGTGTTGGAAGTGACAGGAAAGCATGAAGGAAAATAAACACTCATTATCTTGAAAAAGACAGTAGGATGCTTTGCTTCCTTGCAGTACTGAATAGGAAAACCTCAAGTATAGAAGCTCATTTTGTAACAATAGGTGGCACACTACTACCAAAAGCTGCTTCAGAAAGTGGATGGAGAAGATAGTTTTATGAGTAAATGTATTTCAACCCATTTTTATTAGCAATATCGCCAACTCCTTTTATCTTATTTCTTTTAAAAGGATATTCTACTTTAACAGTGCTTCTACTGTTAGAATTTTATTCTTAAAAACGAGTACAAATTTGCCACTTAGTGGAAAATAACAACCTATAATAATATAGTGTTTATAATAAAAAGACTATATCATCATGGGAATAAACCAAATTAACATTGAAATGTCAATTATTTTTTCAATGCAGTACAGAAGAAGACATTTTTTGCCTTTTCTAGGATATTAGGTGTTCCATGTGTAATTTTTGGAGCAGGTAAATGAATTTTTCCTCACTATTAGTACTTTAGTTAAGAAGCTCACTAGTATTATATGTGGCTTCTGTTGAAACGTCGTCACCAGATGCCAGCTGTGGGGGGCTGAGATTGTGGCAGACCAGTGCTTCTACTGTACTCGTAAAATATCCTAAACTTCTAATTATGATGCCTTCATGTGTAATTGGATCAGACAATAAATTGAATTTTAAAGATAATAACCTTGGTGCCTATATCTTGCACGGTAGACTAGTTCATTACAAACTCCTTTTAATGAACTGTCCACTGATAAATTTAAGAATAAGGACTGTCCTTTTCTTTTCCTGTTTTGGTAAACATCACTTCCAGTGTTTTGCATATGCAGGTCGTGATGAAAAAATTAGAAGGTAAAGACAAAAAATTTCCTGAATGAGTATTGAGATTTTTATGGTTGTGCCTATATGACTTGCTTAGGGGTTGGTTTTTTAAAACTTGAAGTAGAATAAAGGTAAATCTAGTGGAGATTCTCAAAAAGAGCGATAGCCTTCTTTTTCAAACTAATTCTATTTAAAATACATTTTAACATTAACCGTGCGGCTTGCGGAATCTTAGTCCCCCAACCAGGGATTGAACCTGGGCCCCCAGCAGTGAAACTGCTGAGTCCTAACCACTGGACTGCCAGGGAATTCCCAACATTAATGTTTTAAAATATTTAAAGATGCTTGGATTCTTCATCGTCAGAATACTTTTGATAATTTATTATGTACCTACTATGTGCCAGGCATTAAGACCTTAGGGAGTATTTTCTCACTGTAATCTGTATAATAATTTTGTAGGAGTCCCAAGGAGGATTATTAAGTAGCTCATGTTGCACTGTTAACTGAATCACAGAGCTGAGATTCAAACCAGGTCTGATTTTATTTATTTATTTATTTAAATGATTTGTTTTTACTTTATTGACTTTTTATTTCCTTATTTCAGTTTTCCTCTGCGTTTATTCAATGGTTAGTTTTCTAACTTCTTTTTTTTTTTTTAAACATCTTTATTGGAGTATATTGCTTTACCAATAGTGTGTTAGTTTCTGCTTTATAACAAAGTGAATCAGCTATACCTATACATATATCCCCATATCTCCTCCCTCTTGCCTCTCCCTCCCACCCTCCCTATCCCACCCCTCTAGGTGGTCACAAAGCACCAAGCTGATCTCCCTGTGCTATGCAGCTGCTTCCCACTAGCTATCTATTTTACAACTGGCAGTGTATATATGTCCATGCCACTCTCTCACTTCGTCCCAGCTTACCCTTCCCCCTCCCCGTGTCCTCAAGTCCATTCTCTACGTCTGCGTCTTTATTCCTGTCCTGCCCCTAGGTTCTTCAGAACCATATATTTTTTTTTAGATTCCATATATATGTGTTAGCATATGGTATTTTTTTCTTTCTGACTTACTTCACTCTGTATGACAGACTCTAGGTCCATCCACCTCACTACAAATAACTCAATTTCATTTCTTTTTATGGCTGAGTAATATTCCATTGTATATATGTGCCACATCTTCTTTAGCCATTCATCTGTCAATGGACACTTAGGTTGCTTCCATGTCCTAGCTACTATAAATAGAGCTGCAGTGAACAATGTGGTACATGACTCTTTCTGAATTATGGCTTTCTCAGGGTATATGCCCAGTAGTGGGATTGCTGGGTCGTATGGTAGTTCTACTTTTAGTTTTTTAAGGAACCTCCATACTGTTCACCATAGTGGCTGTATCAATTTACATTCCTGCCAACAGTGCAAGAGGGTTCCCTTTTCTCCACACCCTCTCCAGCATTTATTGTTTGTAGATTTTTTGGTGATGGCCATTTTGACTGGTGTGAGGTGATACCTCATTGTAGTTTTGATTTGCATTTCTCTAATGATTAGTGATGTTGAGCATCCTTTCATGTGTTTGTTGGCAATCTGTATATCTTCTTTGGAGAAATGTCTATTTAGGTCTTCTGCCCATTTCTGGATTGGGTTGTTTGTTTTTTTGATATTGAGCTGCTTGTATATTTGGGAGATTAATCCTTTGTCAGTTGCTTCATTCGCAAATATTTTCTCCCATTCTGTGGGTTGTCTCTTCGTCTTGTTTATGTTTTCCTTTTCTGTGCAAAAGCTTTTAAGTTTCATTAGGTCCCATTTGTTTATTTTTGTTTTTATTTCCATTTCTCTAGGAGGTGGGTCAAAAAGGATCTTGCTGTGATTTATGTCATAGAGTGTTCTGCCTATGTTTTCCTCTAAGAGTTTGATAGTGTCTGGCCTTACCTTTAGGTCTTTAATCCATTTTGAGTTTATTTTTGTGTATGGTGTTAGGGAGTGTTCTAATTTCATTCTTTTACATGTAGCTGTCCAGTTTTCCCAGCACCACTTATTGAAGAGACTGTCTTTTCTCCATTGTATACTCTTGTCTTCTTTATCAAAAACAAGGTGACCATATGTGCGTGGGTTTATCTCTGGGCTTTCTATCCTGTTCCATTGATCTATATTTCTGTTTTTGTGCCAGTACCATACTGTCTGGATTACTGTAACTTTGTAGTATAGTCTGAAGTCCGGGAGCCCAAACCAGGTCTGGTTTTAATTTACCCTTTATCTCAAATCATGGAATGTCACAGCAAGGAAAAATCAGAGTCAACACGAAATAAAGTCTTACTTCTTCCCATACCTCTGTCCCCCTTTTTCTCCTCCTTTTAGGTATGGAAAACTTTGTTCAAGCAAAATCATATGGGAGACCTGTATACAACTGATAAAAGGAGAACTTCTTGCTTGAGGCTGCTGGGGGAATCCATAGTTACAGCTGCTAGGAGTTTGGTTTGTCAACTACTGAACTGGTCAAGACTCTTGATATTTTTTCTTTGAAATAAGCAAGAGAATTTAAGAATGGAAAGGCTGGTGAATGACAAGTGTGTTGAATAGTTGTAAGAACTAATGACCTTAACCTAGCACCAGCTCTTCTTCTCTTGTGTCCTCAGTTTTGAGCAGTAGAACACATTATTTGTTAAATCATCATTTCCTTTTAAAATTTAATAAAATCTGGAAAAACACTGAGGGATTCCAGTTTGTACATCAATCCATAAAATCATGAATGATTGCTTTGTCATGCTACTAAAGACATTGAGATACACAGGAGGAAACATTTTACATACATTTCAGAGTGAAAAGTTCTGCCTCAAGGTAGGATGTGAAATTGAAATAGTTGATATGATTGCAGGACTGAGAAGGAAATCCTTCTCTTAAATTTTAGTATGTCCCCCAATCATTATATTTCATCTTGTTGACAGTTGCTCTTGTTTTCCTCTGCTCTCATAGACTCTTAAATAATTCCTTCCTTGCCATTAGGGGGATAAAATGGCTTTTTCCCCTAAGGCATAGAGGTATAGCTGATTTTTTAAAATTAAAATTTTGAGGTAACTGATGCTTCACATGTAGTTGTATACTTTTCCTAGTTTCTTCCATTAGTGACATTTTGCAGAATTTAGGTATAATATCACAACCAGGACCTTGACACTGATACAATCCACCCGTCACACTCAGATTTCCAGTTTTTTGTACTTATTCGTGTGTGTGTGCACTCACTCGCAAATGTGTGCACACTGACACATGGGCATATTAAGTTCTATAGAATTTTTATCACCTGTGTAGGTTCATATATCCACTACCACAGTCAATAGGTCCAACCCCACAAGGGTCCCCTGTGTTGCCTTTTTATACCCACACCCACCTTCCTCCTAGCCTCCAATCCCTGACCCTGGCAACCTCTAATCTATCTGCCATTTCTAAAATTGTGTGCTTTCGAAATATTATATGAATGGAATCATACAGTAAGTCACCTTTTTGGATTGGCTTTTTCCACTCAGTCCAATTTTCTAGTGACTCATCCAAATTGTTGAGTATATCAATCAATAAGCAGTTTCTTTCTTTGCCAATTTAAGAAAATATGGACTGTTATTTTAAGACGGTCCTTTAGGAAGCCAGCTTTTGTTACAGTCGTTTCAGTGACATAAGTTGTCAAAGGCAGGTTGTATGCTATAATTGTCATTCTCCAGAGTGTCCACTGAGTAGCTTTTATTTCGTCCAAAAAAATTGGCACAGACATGGCTCCTTGAAGCTTTTGTCAACCTGGGGGCCCAAAAACAAAACCCTGCAAAGACATTGATTAAAGATACCAGGGTAGGAGGCAACCGTTGAGGGCGGAAGATGCTGTCTGCCTTTGACTTTCTTGCCATAGTGCTGTTCATGGAGTCCTGTCCTTTGTCTTCAAAGCTTTGCGGAAAGGCTCTACATAAAAGATGACGCAGGGGCCACCAAAGAGGCTTGTCTTTGTTGTTGTTTAGGTGGAAAGTATTGTTTTCTGCTATTGGCAAAGTAATTTTCAGCTCTAGGTGAGCCCGGATCAGTCGCAGTAGTTTTCACAAGCCTTATAGGAAGGCGTAGGCTGGTGTTAATTAGAAATGGGAGAGGAGAACGTGTGCTGGCATATACTCAGTCAGCTTGGGGTTCCTTCTGGAGGCTGGGGCGCTCCTCGGTGGTCTTGGCTGTAGTAGGGCAGTTGGTGCATGCCGATGCCGCTGGGTTTTATTATGCTATTTCGATTTTTGCCGTGCACCCTGATGGTAGGGGTGCACTGCTGGTTTAGACATGCATTATGAGTTGTGAAATTAGATTGAAAGGATTTTATAGGGGCAGAATTAAGATGGGACACAAGCAGAGGCTGAAGGGGTTCTTACACTTTGAAATTGCATCATCATGTAATAAATGTATTGAAAACTTTTTTATATTGTCACCTAGAAAAATGATCTCCCTTGAACTTTGGCCAAGGAACCCTAGTTAATATTAGAGGGTTATTGTTAATAATGTGGGTGTTTCCCAGACTTAAAGAGTGGCAGAATACAGTTACCTTTTACGTATCTGGACTTTGTTTTCTAGGTCTGCTCGTAAAAAATCCATTGCAAGGTATTACCCTCCTGTTTCTTAGTTTCTGTCTGCTATCAGCCCAATTAGTATTTCTGCAAAGCCTTAAGGCAGCTTATTGGAAAGTTTTAAGTTCCTTCCTAATATGTGATCCTTGGTGTGACATTGAACCTCTTGGGGTCTTAATTGCCTCAATATAAAATAAAAGATTAGATTTCACTAGGTGATCCCCAAACACCCCTTCAGTTTTCACAGTGATTAAAATTTGTGGGTATGAAGTAGAAGACCTGCTGCCTTTTTCTGAATCGAGGTTGATGAGACAGTGTGATTGCCCGGAATTTCTCGTGGAGACCCAGGAAGTGCCCCTGATGAAAGGAGCCAGTCTCCTCGGGTTGCTGGTGCTCAGGTTCAGACACGGGGTGGGCGTGTCTGATAATAAGGTGACAGTGACCTGGTGCTGTGGAATCACCTTTCTTCACCCCTCTCCTGCCTGACCTGTGCACCTGCCTTGGTGATGTCAACGAGAGCTTTTAGGTGGTGGGCATTTAGGTGTTCACTATAAAATTCTTGCAACTTTATTGTATGTTTGAACATTTTCTAAATAATATGTAGGGGAAAAAGTCTAGTGGGAATTTTATTGCTTAAACTTCAGGACCAAATCAGAGTATATTTAGTTGCAGGTCTTAATAGCATAGACTTAATTCCTAGCTGTTGTAGGCGCTTCATCAGGGCACTCCTCTGGAGTGACAGGTGTCTACAGGGCAGGAATCTGTAATCGGTGAAGGATGCCTCCACGTTCCCTGAATCTTCTCTGCCTACCTGCTGTATAAGGCAGTTTATCCTGGCTTTCCATCATGGGGCTCTGGAGTCCCATGTTACCTTGAGCAACATGACTTTGGGTTGCACAGGGCTCTGCTCCTGCTTGCTCTTTGCAAGCCTTGGATGAGTTCTTTTTTTTTTTTTTTTTCCGGGTTATCATTAAATACTGAACATATCATTTAAACTGGTAAAAGAAAGGTCAGCTTTGCATGTGCAGTGAGTGTGCAATTCAACTTTTTTTCACTTTCACTAGAAGAGAGTTCAGCAGTAAGAATATTACCTGGAATGAACCTCAGAGGTGCCTTATGTATTCAGCAGAACTCAGTCATCAGTGCCAACTCTGAACACGTTGCCCAAGGTTAGGTTCATGTTGGTTAAGGAAAATAGCAGTAGAGCCAGGTAGCTCTGGGTCCCAATCCTATATCGTACCCTCTCCTAAGTTCTGGAACTTTAGACACTTAGTTAATTCATTTAACTTCTTTGCATCCCCTGTTCTTCTCTGTTGTAAATTGGGGATAATAAAATTACTTACCGCATGAGATTTTTATGAGAACAAAGCCAAGCAATCCCTCCCTGTGCACCTGTCATTGGTAATGATCAGTGAATGTTAGGTAGGGTGGTAGAATTCTTCCCTGCCACATAATTATGACCTATTCTTTCATGTTACTCCTTTATTTGCCCAGGATTTCATTCGATAGCCCAGGAGACAGAAGTGTTCTAATATCGCACAGCACTGTAGGGACTTCGTCTTGTGATACTGGTCTCTAAAGATGTCCGTCTTTGGTAGGTTGGTCAGTGGATCATGCGCCCCGGATCCCTGATAACTGGGTGTGGAGAGTCCCAGTCTTCTAATGCTGCTTAACTGTAAGCAAAGCAGTTAAATTGAGCATCTCAGGGATTCTGGTAGACTTAAGACAAATCTCAGGGGGATTAGGAAACCAGAGTCATTTGCTTGTCACTTGATCTTGATCTTTCTCTAATAAACTATCAAGTCCAGCTTTGCGTGCTGAACTGAATTAGTTTCAGCTCTTAATTTTTCACCTTGCAGCTGTAATTTCCTCACTGCCATTGCCGTCTTTAAATCTGCCTCACCAGTCACCTGGAGCATTCAATAAGCCAGGCGTTTTAAGGTTTTCTCTTCAACATCTGTGCTTTGGAAATTGAGAGGAAATGACAGCTTCGAAATACACTTGGAAGGAGGCAGAGTGGACCACGGGATCCTCCAGCTCCTTGTAACCTGTAGTGTCTGTATCTCATTCTTCCCGATTTTTCCCCAGTGTTCCTCTCCGTGCTATTTCAGTGGTTCTGCAGAAGGTCTCTTGTGAGATTTCCGTGTCTTGGAAGGGCTGTCCGTGTCAGCATGCCACTGTCACCCAGGTGTGTTCAGTCATTCCCTCGTCCACCCACTCTGAGACCATTGCCCTCCAGCTGTGTTCCCTCCAGAGCTGCGGGCTCAAGCATTTGGCTCTGTCTGGGTGTCCAGAGAACAGGGGTCATTTCTGCTGATCAGTGGGGATGATGGTGCTTTTTAGTCCAGAGGTAAACTGGGGAGTTGCTTCGTGTAAATGGCCAGGGTATCTCTGGGGTCAAAACCAGTGCAACTTAGAATGCTCTCATTCAGCGTCTGTTCTCAACTCTGTCGTGTCAACCACCATGACAATAGTGATAGTAACCGTAATGATAATAGCAGCTACCAATTAGCCAGCTACATGCTTCCGTCATCTCATTGTATTCCCTAAAAGTCACGGGAGGAAAGGACTATTATTTTTCCCATTTCCTAGCTGAGAAAACTGAGTGCTAGAGCTCTCAGTCCAAAGCACATGTCTAGTAGGTGGTGAAGCCAAGATTCGAACTCGGGCAGTCTCTACCCCATGCTCAGTGACTGTGCATTATTCCCCAACTGTTATTTTCGGTGGAGTAAGTGGGGCAGGGCCTCTGTCCTGATACAGATGGCCTCTTATCTGATCGTAATATAATCATCCTGTTTTGGACTAGGGCACCCCGCACGCTGACAGGGCAGGTGGCAGCAAGCTACTTCCACTCCATGAGCAGGGCAGAGCCTGTTTGCCTTCTCATTGACTGACCTTTCCTGCTTTGCTGTGTGTGTGCCTGGTGCCACTGGGGCCAGACCTCTGAGCCGAGCCCACTGCCCCAAGGATAAAGTGTATTTCCTCTGATGGCCTTGTAGCTGGGGCAGCCACAGAAGGCCTGGGGTGTTGTACTGGGGTCATTTTCTGTCTGCTTTATCTGTACTCTTCTAGGAAATGTTGAGATTCAGCAGTTGTTCAAGAGGCACTGACATCTGATTATCACCCTGTAGGCTCTTGCCGTGACAAGTCTGCGGAGTTAAGTCAGTGCTGGTCCAGGCCTCCTTTGCCAGTCAGAGGGGCTCTGGTTTGTGTATAGGTATAATCTTCAATCTTATATGGACCAACGTAAGGATATCGTGAAGGCTCTGAGGGTACAGTTTTACAAATGAAGCAGGGAACTCCTCTGTGCCTGCTTCCACGTGTGGGTGGGTAATTCACGCAGTGCCATTCGCACTGCATCCAGGAACGGGCTGACTTTGCTGTGCCCACTCTTCAGGGACACTGCCTCCAGCTACTGTCACCGGATATCGTTTTGTTATTTGACACTGCCTACTGAACCTTTGTACTTCCCTTTTCCTGCTCCTGATGCACGTGAATTTGCCCCTGGTACACACACTTCTATTTGCATTTGACCATGATGACTTTCCTTAACTGTAATGTCATAGAGGAGCGGGAGGTGGTGTTGGTTGGGACCTGGAAGGCTTCTGCTTGCCCCTCTCCACACAGGTGTGGGATTGAGACTGGGGCCGAGGACCAGAAGGGAAAAGGGGGAGCACATCCCCATTTTAGAACACCTGGCTGGGATTTAGGAGAGGGAAGTGAGTATAGCTCCTGTCTGTAAAAGTTACAGTTTTACAGAGTTTTGCCCTCTTTGGAACTGGTTGCTCTTTTATCCTAGCGGAGACTTGTGTTTGTGGGAAGAGAGACCACAGGAGTGCTGGGGCCCCGGGATCACAGCAAGACTTGACGGGAGACGCAAGGCTTGTTGGCTGGGTCCAACATCAGCCTTTGAGCCAAGAGTAGTTCTTCGTCAGGTTGCCCAGGATTGGGAAGGGAGCTGTACCAGATGGCCTCCTGGCCCCAGAAGTTCCTTCTGGAGCCGATCAGGGTTTCCTGTCACTGTGATTCAGCAGCAGCAGGCATTGATGGCGCCCTGCTGGGTGCCTGGCATGGCCAAGGAGTGGCTGCTTATGGAGACGTACCAGGGGCCCCCGTTGAGCTGACTTGGTTGCCTGAAGTGAGAATGGTTAAATGGGTAATTGGTGGAAGCAGAAAGCCAAGGGAAGCAGGTCCCTGCTGGGTAGCTGGTTCGTTGGAAGGGGCTGTGCATATAATATATAGCAGGCGCCACAGTGGGTGACCTTTCCAAACGGGAGTCTTTCTCCTTCTCTTCTTTCTCTCCTTTTTGTTTTATAATAATAATAGCTTTCACTGTTCATTGCTCTTTATGAACCGTACACTAAGCTCTTCCCATCCATTATTCATTTGATCTTTTCATGACTCCTATCTTCATGTTAAAAATAAGGAATCATTTTGGGAAGTGACAGAAGTGGGGCCTTGGGCAGGTTTAACTCCTTAACAATCCAAGCCCTTACCCTATACCTCTCCTCCATCTCTCTGTGCAGCTCTCTCTCCCTCCCTTCCTCAGGGATTCCTTGAGCATTCATCCTGTATCAAGTTGGTGATGGAGTTCCCGAGACAAGGGACATAGCCCTTCTCTTAAGGAACTCAAAATTGAATTGTGTAGGAAAAGTACATGCATCTGACCCTTTGAAGGTGAGGGAAAGCCCAGGACTGTGTGAGGCCCATTGGTGAGTTCCCGCCTGTGCCTGTGGCCTGGAAGTTGGTTATAAAGTTTGAGCGCAATGGTCTTTTTTCCACTGGGAGTCTGAGCCCTTGGGGCCTTGCTGGGGTGAGCACCTTTCTCCTGGCAGCGTAGAGCATGAGTTGCTGGTGTGGTTCCCTTCTTCTGTGGCTGTCCCGTGGATGTGGTTTAACAAGTAGGGTTGGCTAGGTACACCCCTACGCTTAAGGTCTCCTGTTTTACTTAAGCCTGCTCCCTTTGCCCTCCAAATTCTCCCTTTACAAAGGAGAAGAGAAGGGACATGTCTTGAGATCCGGCTTTGTGCCAGGCTCTGGACTGGCCGCTTAAAATGTTAGTTACATCATCATAAAAATTCTGTGTAATGGATCATGTTCTGTCTTATCCAATGGTGGAAGAGCCCCAAGATCAGAGAATGTCAGGTACCTTTATGTCACTTCTTTGCCCACAGCCCTCTTGTGCTTCCTTTCCTCTCTCAGAACTGATTCCACAATTGCTAAGTTCTAGAAGAAAGGCCTTCTGGAGCCTTGCCCCTGTTGGTCTTACTGACTTCACATTCCTCCCAGTTGGCCCCAGCACCCTGGCCTCCTGGCTGTCCTTTGATGGGCTGTGTTCTCCCACCCGGGACCTTGGATTTCAGTGCCCCCTCTTGCCTCCCTCTCCCTTACCTTGTTCCTCTCCCCCCTTCTGGGCTCTCTCCTCTTTTGGTTAAATTTTTCCCATGTGAGTTTCATTTTGATGGGCAAAGTGAACACATTTAGCATATAGAATTGCCCTGAGGCTAATTTGTAACAGAAAATTGTTTGCAAAGCGATGGATTTTTTTTGTTTGAGTTAGCACAAGTAAGGCAAACAAGTCAGGGTCAAGGTCAAATACTGTTTCTTGCAGTTTTCGAAGTTTCTAGGGCCAGGCTCTCTAGATCTCATATTATTTGGAATTCCTTTGAGCATTGGTCTTTGTACCTGAGAGAGCCTCATATTTAATTCAGCAGGCACATTTATAACAAGGTCTCATAATGATGAGACCTTGATGACTTGCTCAGAATTTTTTTTTTAGATTTTAGCAGGATTTAGGGGATCTCTGGCTTTGAGGTCAGTCTCCTCTAAGAACTTTTTTGGTAAAACAAGCCTATTCTTTTCTGTGGCCTCCCTGCTTTGCATACTTTGAGGAGGATAGAATTTCACTTGCTAATCACTATGGCCTTTCCTGCCGCTGATTTTATTTTTGCTCTGATGTACCTGTTATTGGTCCGTTCACCATAGGTTTGCTGTCACTTGCACCTCAAACTGTGAGGCTGTCTCTGAGGGACTGAGTTCAGAGGATGCGTAGACTCAGATCTCTCTGCAAGGAGGTTTCCCACTTTTTCGAAGCATCTCCGTGTATAATATTTCAGAATTCATTTTCTATTTTGACTTAGGGGTGTCCTTCTACAAATTCCTGGGCGTGGTCCTCTTTCGCGAGAAGCACAGAACAAAAAGAACACGTGGCGGTCAGCCTGTGGGCAGATCTTTGTGAGAAATACAATTACATGTCTGTATTTGGGCTGCAGGACTAAAAAAATGTTGAAACCCTAAGGGAATATTTGCTTCTCATTCAGGTGACTGCACGCTTTTCAGATTCTGCCAACAGAGTCTTTAATGTGTTTGCCTGCGAGCGACCCAAAGTTGTCTGCGGTGTGCTTGGTCCCCCTTGACTGACGCGTCCTTGGCTCGGTCGCTTCAGTGCTCCTCGTGACTGTCCTGTCCTCCCCTCCGTCTGGTGCCACCGGCACTTCCACCCACCCTCCTCGTCCTCTGTCCCTCCTACTTGTCATCACCAGTGATTGAACTTTCATCAGGCACAGGCCTTCTGCGTAAACACCTTTCTCAGTAAGTGTTGAGATGAGATAGGCTCTAGGAGGCTCTGTGCAGGGATGCGTGGACCTTCCCAGGAAAGGGGCTGGATGGTAACTGATTCAGGCTTTTGTGGCCCCTGGTTTTGGTTGCAGCTGTTGAACTCTGCTGCTGTAGCACAGAAGTCGCCATGAGATGTTATGTAAATGAATGAATGTCGCTCTGTTTCAGTAAAATTTAATTTACAAAAGCGTGGCTGGACTGTGTTTGGCTTGTGGACCATAGTTTACTTGGGGAGATGAAATCACTTATCTAAGAATGTGAAGCTAATACACGCCAGGGCTACGATGTGAACCCCTGCTGTACAATTTTGAAGTGTCTGTGTTGATCCTCTCTGCACTTCACGAGAGACCTATTGGACTTAACTTATTTGAGCCTTTCTCTTCTCTCCTAGGAAAATGCAGTTAATAGTTTTTTTGTTTTGTTTCTTTAGGGTTATTGTAAGAATCAAATAACATGGGATAGGAAAGTGTTAGTTGAATAAATAATGATATTACATAGAAAAACTAAAATAGGTTTCTAATACATGGACAACTATCAAATAAAACTTTCTGCCTTTTCCTTTGACTTCTAATTATTGAAACGCTAATTAGTGGATAAATATCACCTATTTATGTTATCGAATAAAAAACACAGATGTGCCTATTTATTAGCCTTTGTATACATCAAGGAATGTGTTCGTCAAAGTGATGTTTTTAACTATTTTTACAGAGATCTTTCTAGCTTTTCAGAGTGTGTCCCTTCACTGAGCACAGACTTGTCACCCTATTCCTTATTCCAGGGAGCAGTTGATAAAGCAATAATAATATGCCACTTACTGGGTGCTTATGCAAATTCGTGTGGTTTCTGTTTTTATGAAAGGGTAACGTGTGTATAAAGTGAACTCACTTTCACTGTTCAGCTTAATGATACGTGTGCTGATGTGCAAGCAACAACCACCCAGATGGATGCAGAGAATGTTCCCGGCCCCTCATAAAGATTCCCTTGCAGGCTTTCCTTATCTGTAAACTCCCCTCTCCCAGAGGGAACCACCCTTCTAATTTCTGTGACCATTGATGAGTTTTGTCTGTTCTTGATCTCCTACAAATGGAATAATACGATATATACTTTCTGTGCCTGGATTTTTCTCTCAGCATTTCTGTGAGATTTGTCTATGTCGTTACTTATACTTACATAGTTTGTTCTCTCTTTTTGCTGTGTCCTGTTTTGTTGCATGTTTGTACCACAATTTACTTATCTGTGCTCGTTGTTGATGGGCATTCCTGTTTGAGCCTACAGGAAATAAATCTGCTGTGAACTTAAGTGTGTTATTTTGGTGAACATATATATTTTTTATTTCTCTTTGATATATAAATTAGTATTGTTTCTATTAGAGGAGATCAGAGTGTGTGTATTTGAGGGGTGTTTAAGAGCCATCTTGAGAGAGAGAGTTTTATTCCAGGTGTGTGCGTATTAGAAATTTCAAGATAAAAACACTTAAATATGTAATTCTGGAAGCATTTCAAGTATTTTTTTAAATCAGGAAGTAAACAATGACCATGCGTATTGTCTTAGTTAATTAAAATATAATGTTATGATTTAAAATCATCCAAGCAAGAATACATGTGAAGTACAAAATGCTCAGCATTATCATTTACATTGTTTTAGGGAAAAAGTGTATATACATGCTATTGTATAAATATCATTGTTTTCTTGCCTTTTTTGGGGAATATGTATATAAATAGTTTTAATACACAATACACTTCGCTGATGCTGAGTTTTCCATTGTAAAGTGGGAAACATGATTCTTACCTCCCAGTTTTGAGTGTCAGATGGTTATATAAAATCTGTGACAGTGCTGTATAAACTGTAAAGTTCTTCTGAGATGTTGGTTAAAATAGAGGCAGTCATAAAAATAATAACTGGGTTGTGTGAGGCTTCCTCTTGTGAAATAAATTAGGTCATTTACCAAAAGTTCACTTAATGAATACTACTAGGAAGTTTTGTTTAAAAATTGCTGTTCAGAAAACCAGCGGTGGAATAGAGTTAGAGATGATTCAAATCGGAAGTTTTAGGAAAAGCAGGGGATTTTTTTTTTTCTTTCAGATTGTCAGTCTCTCTGTGCCTCAGTTTCCTTGTTTCTAAAACGGAGGGGCAGTAAGTAGAGTGTCTTGAAGGTCCCTTCCAGCACTCCAGTTTATTCACCCTCCCTTTTATTGTTAAAAAGCATAAAAATGCTGACCCTCCACTGGGTATTTGACTCTAGTAGAGAAAATACCATCTGTGGGCCCAGTTGGATATGGGGTGGATCGTTTGACAGAATCTGTAGTAACTTTATGAAAAGAAGAAAGTTTGTGTTTAAAAATACTTGTTTTGTCTCTCCTGCCAGGACTGAATTGTCCTGTTCGGACCTGTTGGGTTCCAGCTTGAATACCTTAAAAGTGACAAGTTTGCACAGGGGAAAAGGAGAGAGACCTGTTTCTCTCTAGCCTTAAGTTTTAGAATTCATCTTGTGTCCTGCTAACCAGTCAATTCCGGGGAAGGAGCCGTTGGTCATCAGGGCAGCGGGTTGTGGAAATATTTTAAACCTGAGTGTTTTTGCCTAGCATTTCAGAAGCCAGGCTCAAAGCTCTCGACAGCTGAAAATACCCCCTCGCTCTGTGCAGCCAACATGCAGGCAGCTGATTCTAGGATCACAGAGCTTTTCCCGTATACTCCATTTACTGTTGAAACCTCAGTAAGAGAAGCACTTCTCAAAACGTCTTGCCATGGAGTGGACTGGGCCAAATAAATATATTTCCTGTGGAAATAACACGCACTTGTATTAAGGACAGTCTCTGTAGTGCAGCGGGTGTTTGAAACACAGTAAGATTGTTGGTTCCGGAGTTAACAATGAATTGCTTTTGTAGAGTTTGGCCCCGCGTCTCGCTAGCTTTATGATCTTGGACAAATGACTTATTCCCTCTGAGCCCCGATTTCCCCATCTGTAAAATGGGATCACACTTAGTTCTGAGGCTGGTTTGACGATGCCGGCAGTGCTTGCCTTGCCTGGCCCTTCGTAAGTGCTCACTCAGCATTCGCCATGATCATCTGTGAGGTGTATCATTATATGTATATGAAGGGTCATAATAATCTCTTCTCGGTGAGCTGGGCCAGGGTGTGTGTGAGACTTCTCCGTGTCTAGTTTGTGTGTTCTCAGGAGAATCCAGAAGTCGTGGCGCAAGTGGAATACCCAGGCTGGCAAAACAACTACATTTGAAAAGAGGAAGAGCCTTTCCTTGAAATTATAGTTCTCATTTGAGATCCATCTTTAGAAAATCTGAGGAGGTGGTTTTGAATCAGACCCATCCATCACTGGAATGAGGAAGAGTTAGAAAGGGAACCAACTGAGTTCCCAGATGTGACTTTTTTTTCTTCCCATTTCAGAAGAGTCATTGGGTTGGAGCAAATGGAGTCAACCGTTTGGGGAAGCTGTTCACTAAAGTTGAAGATTTCTCTGCTTCATGAGCAGATAATTCCGTTTGTAGCTTAGAGAACCTCTTGATCCACGTAGCCTGGGCGACATGTGGAATGTTCATCGTGGCACAGTTTGTCATGAAGAAAACCAGCTACAACCTGAACAGCTTTCACCAGGCATGTGGTGTATTCATACCTTGGGGGACCAGGCAGCTGCTAAAATGAATAAACAAGACCCATAGATCAACGTGGCTAAACTTTTAGCTTTACCTATAACATTTCATAACTTTAATGTTAACACAGATCTAAAGCAAATATACCGAAACATTAAATCCCGTTATGTGAATGGTGGTAGCCATATGGCCATCAGTTATATTTTTTCTGGGCATTAGAAACCTTTCTTAATCTTAGATAGCTGGTAGAAAAAAAGAAAAGTACTGTAGGGTGGGTTATGGGTTGCATTTGGCATTTATGTTTATGTTATAAAATATGATTTCCTTCAGGAAAATAAATTGGTAATGTGTGGTACAATGAAGTGTCTTGTGTGAATGTGGGTATATTTTTTTTGTGAGTGGCGAGGGGAGGTAAGTAGTTTTTTCCATCCCATTTCTCTCCTTCCCAGGAAGACATTTTTACCCATTAGCTCTCTATCGTGACTAAGAATGAGTGACAGTTCCGAAGGTGGTGTAGATGAGCCGCTAAGTGATCAGGGCGCTGAGTCAGCTTTTCTGGGTTCACGCCGGTTCCCACCCCTAATGACTGCGCCATAAGAGGCAAGAACCTCAACCTTCTTCTGCCCCGTTGCCTTGCCTCTCTGTCAAACACTGTCCCGTAGAGTAGTGGGTAGTGAATGGATTTATTTCTGGTGATTCAAATCCTAGACAGTGTTTGACACAGAATAAATGTTGGCTGTTTTTATTATTACAGTTTGCTGTGGGAAAAGGCCCTCTGAAATCACTTGCAGACCCTAGCAACAGAAGCTCTGAGTCAGACTGTCCCAGCCACAGGAACGCAGAGCCCAGCGCCCTGAGCCAGTGCCCTTTCCTCCACCCCCCACTCATCTTGACAACTCAGGCTCTCCCTGGCCAGTGTCATAAACAAGGGCTGCCCCTGTTCTCTCTATTCCAGGCCTTGAGAGGTGGGCTTGGCCTAGCAGCCTGTGCTGGATTCTATCCACCAACTTTGGGAAGCTCACCTCCTCGAGTCTGACCGGGTTTGATGTGTTTCTCTCCAGGATTTTATCTAGCTTATGCAACTAGGTTTTCAGTGTTGCTGATGGGTTGCATATTTAAAGGCACCAGGATAATTTCAAATTTGTAGGTGCTTCTGGGATGGGGGTACATTTGGGGTCAGAGAGGTGAATGTCTTCCTTTGCACTTAAATACCCACAACACTTTTTCCTCTTCTTCCTTCCTTCTCCTTTTACTGACACACACACACTCACTGACTTTAGATTTGTAGGACTTGTTTGGGACAGTGGTGGGTTCTCGACCAGGGGTGGTTATGTCCCCTAGGACACATTTGGCAACGTCTGAAGATAATGTTAATTGTTATGACTTGAGGCGGAGGACAGTGCTGCTGGCATCTAGTGGGGAGAGGCTAGGGAGGCTGCTAAACACCCTAAAACGCCCAGGTCAACCCTTACAGCAAAGAATCTGGCCCAAATTGTCAGTCGTGCTAAGGTTGAGAAACCCTGTCCTTGGCTGATGAGAGAGTTGTAGTTCCATAACTGAAGTTCCAAGGCCAAATCACATCAGTGTTGTTTCAGCGTGAAATAAATCTGGCACCAAAGACTTACCCTTAGGTAGAACTGAAAGACAGAGCAGGTCAAGAGAGGTCTTAATAGGTCAACTTATTAAGTCTTGACTATCCTAGGACTTTTAACAGGTGTACCGGCTAAGTAGGAATAGAAAATTGTTGCCTTTAGAAATTCTCCTTCCTCTTTTTCCTCTGCCACATGCCCTTATCTAAAGAAGGGAGATTCAAAGTGGATAAAGATCTCACGAAATCTCTTACTCTGGCTTTTGATCCCTCTCCTCATTTTCTTCCTCTCTTTTCAGTGTGTAGAAATCGTATGTCAAAGCATAGACCTGCTTAGAATATTGAGTGTTCATGGAGGCTGGAGCCATCTTTCTCTGCATCCTGTTTCAGCAACTGATGCTTGAAGAAGTTGTTCCTATTGACACCATTCAGGGAACTATTTCAGAAGGGCCCTGGGATTGCCTGGGGATGGCGTCAGATGTACTTGAATGCCATCTGCGAGGCAAAAGGCTTTGAGAGAGAGAGGATCCTCTTTTAAAAGAATCATAATGTTCTTAATTTTAATTACACAGGCTACTTGATTAATCAGTAAACTTCCATCTTTATAAACAAGGGGAAATGGGAAGTGTTTCAAAATGGTTACCCAGTGGCTCCAAAGAGATGTTTGCTCTGTATTTATATTTTGGGACTTGGATAGCTGGCGATTCAGGCATCTATCAGATGGAGGGCTGTCTGCTTGGATATGTGCCTCAGTGACACACACACACATTTTATAGACTGGCTTCAAGCCTTTGCTGAGATCTTTCTATTCTTATTTTTGAAAGTGCCATCATTCCTTTCTAGCGATGAAAACTGGAGAACAAAACTTGCGGAGATAGTTGGATTTTTTTCCACTCCCACCATGTGCCTAGAATCAGGGTGAAGTATGGGCCAGACTCCCCCTTGATAAGAACTTAACGTGAGGGACACAACTGGCAGTGGGGAAACCTTATAACTGAAATCCACTTCCTACTTTTTAAAGCCTTAATCATGATGGACTAAAAGCAGTTTCTCTCTCCGAAAAAAAAAAAGCATTACAAAAACTGCTTACAAATTTGAGCATTCAATAGCCCAATGTCAATGAAAGATTCTTCTACTATTAAAAACAGTAATTAGGAAGGGCACCTCATCACTTCTGTGGTATTCCTGCCAAAAGGGCATGATCTCACTCCAATCCTGGGATGCCATCAGACACCCCAAATTGAAGGACATTCTATATTAACTGATCAGGACTCTTTTGTCAAAATCGTCAAAGACCAGGAAAGACTAAGAGGCTGTTATAGACAGGAGGAGGCTAAGGAGAAATAACTAAATGAAGTATGGGATTCTGGAACTAGGAAAGGACATTAAGGAAAATCTGGAACAATTCAAATAAGGTCTTTCAGTTCATAATTTCTCACCAATGTTCATTTCCTGGTTTTGATAATTGGGATGTGGTTATATAAGATGATATTTGGGGAAGCTGGGTGAGGAAAATTATACTATTTTCGTAACTTTTCTGTAATTCTAAAATTTGTTCAATAGAAATTGGTTGTTTTCAAAAGCAATAATTATTATCTATAGCGAAACAAGTTAAATGGTTTCTGTTGTTTGCTCATCCAGATAGCAATTGAAATAGCATTTCATAAAAGTATATAGTTCAACAAATGTGTTAGTTTTATGAATTACAAAACCATGAAAGTGTCAGTTCCAAATATTAAATGGCAAATTAATTTCTTTTACAGAGGGGATACATTAGTAAACATTTTGAAGTTAGTACTTGGCTTTTAAAAAAATTATTATAGGAGTAACAGGCTTATTGTCAAAAGTTAAATAATGAAAAGTAGAAACGAGTGTTCTCCTGCTTAATTCCTTTTTCCACTCCCCCTTACATTATTACTGTACCACCTTCCACTGTTGAAAGTTAGGTACAAGTTCAGGATTTTGAGTTCACAAATGTCTATATAGGTAATATGTATTAAACAGAATGTGATCACACTGTCAAAGCCTTTCTATAGCTTGCCTTCCTCTTCCCCCACCTAAAAGTAATTCATGGCTTTCCTCAGTACCCGTATTTATACCTTGTCATTTATTTGCTATAAAATATTACATTTTTTAAATCTGTTATAAAGTGTTTACTTATTTATGGACATTTCAACTGTCTCCCACTTACATTCGTAAATGTCTCCTCCTCTCTGTGTATTCCTGTTTTTTTTTAATATTAAGAAATGTAACTTTTCATTCAGGCCTATATTTTTATATCAGAAAGGAAGTATGGAGTCTTTGTTTTGTGCAATTTTTGCATTCCTTTTTAATTTTTTTGTATCTGAAGCGTAACTTCCTAGACATCAAGTGTCTGGGTCCAAATATAAGAATATTTTACATTTAATCTGCAAAGAAGAAAAGTCATATTTAAATTCTGCAATTTTTGGCTTTCATTTAATTTTTAGACCAGTGTGGACCCACCAGTAGCACAGAAGCATGACTTAGTGTTTGTATACTTATTCCCTAAGTATTGACAACATCAATGTTCTGCAGCAGAGGAAAGGTATTTGAGAATGCTGGCCCGGCCCTCAGAAGTTAATTTTATGTTTTTAAACTTTGGTACAAATGCTTAGATCTCCAGCAGGGGGTTAATATGTAAACCGCAGAGAAACCTCACAGGTGCCTAATTTTGGTTGTTTTGTAGTTTATCATTAGACCAGAAATGGGGAGGAAACAGCTGACCAAACAACTTGCAGAAATTTATCATATTTGAGTGGTTAATAAAAATACACTAAATAGAATAATGTTTAGTAGTTGTGGGTAGGCCTTGATAGAAAAAGCATTAATTGTTTCTTTGCAAGTCAGAAACATGCTCGCTGGATGCTAACATGTTTACATATGGAAATTTCTGATGCAGTGGGATGGAAACAATGAAAATAATGGCACTAAGAAGGAGAAAACATAAAATGAATGCTAGTTGGTAAAAAAAAACCCAAAAACCTCTTTGTATCCAAAATATTGAAACTGTGCAAGCTGTGTGTTCTGTGGATTTATTGGGTTAGCAGTGACACCTTTCAAAATTAGGAAGACCTTATTTTGAATATAGAAGGCTGGCATAATTACTGAAAGTACAGTAAATGTTCCTGTCATTCTTTGGGTTTAATCTGAACGTAATTAGCTCCTTGCACAATAGAGTATTTAATTTGAAATGCTGCCAAGGCTTATTATGTGAGAGAAAAGTACTTCCTGAGATCTCTGTTGTTAATTTGGGACTTTCTGTATGAGACAATTTTCACCCAGAGTGTCAGGGTATCAGAATTGTTGCTCATATTCTGGCATTTATCACCAAAACTCACTGAAACACTTAACATTTTCAGTTTTATTGATGGAGCCTTTTATGAATATTGGGAAATTTGCAGCATCTTATGGAAAGAAGCTACTTTTGGGAGACCTGACAAGCCTGAGTGATAGATCCCTTTGCCTTGGAGAGCCTTCCTCATTCAGTGATTTGGGTAGTAAATATGAGCCAGTAGGATTTCATTCTTTTATCTGTTTTCGGTTCTCTTTAATGGTTGATTGCCGAGTCAGGCTAGGAAATATAAAATGTGAACACCAGTTTTCTTTGATTTGCGTTTCTGTTTTCGTTGTGACTTGGTATTTCCCTGGACTTGTAAAACACAATAGAAGTCTACAATTTTGAAGTTGGAGTGCAGGATATTTTAATATGCTTTATGAGTTTGTAGATGTATCAAATGACATGGTTTAACCAGTAATGCCTGTTATTCTATAAGATCACTAACCTGTGTATATCAGAATTCCTCAGTCTTTTCAACTATTGCCATATAGTAATAGAAAAAAAGTCTAACCAAGGGTATAAAAAACTGCAAAGTAGCCGACATAGGTTCACCATGAATAAAGCCTGTGGAATTTACTTCATTTCCTTTTTTGATAAGAAATAAAACAAAGTTCTAAAAATTCGTTACAAAAATGATTGGGAAGTGTGAGCTCTAGGCCAATAAAACTATTTACTTTACATGGTGATCAAAGAATTTGAACGTTGATTAATAAGGCAATGAAAACCTTGAGGGACAGCTTTCTTTGTAGGGTTCTCGGCTGTTTATCTCTGTGTCCTCAGGATCAGTTCAGACTGAAATACTGGAACAATTTTAAGTCTTCTGATATGTGAACAGGGGATGTCTTTCCTTTTACTTAAGTCTTTAATTTCTTTTTATGATGTCTTTGTAGTTTTCAGTGTGCAAGTCTTATACTTCTTTTGTAAAATTTATTCTGACGAATTTTATTCTTTTTGATGTTCTTAATTTCAATTTTAGAGTGTTCATTTCTAGTGTATAGAAAACCAATGAGTTTTATATATTTATCTGGTATCCTGCAAACTTGCTGAATTCATTTATTAGCTCTAATCACTTTTTGGTGGGTTTCTTTGGAATCGTCTATATACAGGATCATATCTTCTGCAACTGGAGATAGTTTTACTTCTTTGTTTCTGATCTGGATGCCTTTTATTTCTTTTTCTTGCCTAATTGCCTTGGCTAGAACCTCCAGTACAGTGTTGAATAGCAGTGGTGAGATTGGACATCCATGTCTTCTTTAGGTACTTTAAGGTGCATTTTCTTCTTCTCGGACTGTTTATATTCTCTTATGTGATGTTTTTATAATTCTTTAAATTATAATGAAAGAAACTCAAATGAATTTACAGTTTGAGGATGTGGAAGACTGAACTGGGGGTTGTTTCCACTGCAGCACACTGCCTTTTTCTGGACTTGGCTTGTTACAGGTTCATGTGAAAACTGACCTGGTGATGATTCTGGTGACAGTTTCTTTTCTATGCATCTTCATCGTATTATAGTGTAAAAAAGAGCTTCACACTCTCTGGCTTTATTAATAGGATGGTCACATCAGGCAAACTAATCAGGATTTAAAAATTCATTGAGGGACTCCCTGGTGGTCCAGTGGGTAAGACTCCACGCTCACAATGCAGAGGGCCCAGTTTCAATCCCTGTTTGGGGAGCTAGATCCAGCGTGCATGCTGCAACTAAGAGTTCACATGCTGCAACTAAGAAGTCCACATGCCGCCACCAAAGGTCCTGCATGCCACAATGGAGATCCTGCGTGCTGCAACTAAGACGTGGTGCAGCATGCATAAATAAATAAATAATGCATACACACACACACACACACACACACACACACACACACACACATATATTAAAAAAATTCATTTAGTTACTGAATATTTACTGATTGCTTACCAAATACCAGGCATGATAGATGTTCTGGAGAAATAGCACTTCATAAGAAACTTAGAGGCTTGTTGCTAGAGTCAGACAGATTAACAAATTGATAAATACAAAATTTGTTTTATCTGTTTATCTCCTCCTCACAACCTTTTCTAGGATTCCTATTTTCAGATGCGTTCAGGAAAGGATGTATGGCATGGTGAGAAGATCTAAAATCGTGTATTGTGAGGAAAAGCTAAAAGAATCAGGGAGTGATTGCCTGATGTTTAGACAAGAATCTTGGGATATGGGTGAAGAAAGAAGGAAGTTACATGATAGTGGTTGCAAATATTTGTCCTCTGCACACAGTAATATATTGATTAACATTCAGACTGGTGGCCAATAGGTGGAAGTTAGAGTGAGAGTGGTTTTAGTCTCTTTAAACCAGGAGATTTCCACTGGGTCAATGTCTCTTTGATTGCAACAGGTTAGATTGGATAACCACTGACCTCTTTAGACAGACCATGCTATCTTTTTTCCCACAGTCCCCACCACTCCCTATTGTCTCCTTTTGGCCTGTCTCACTCATTTGTTACCTTCTTGGCATCCTTATCATATTGTTTTACAGGGGGAGTTTTCTAGCTATTTGAGTGGTCCATGACCAGAATAGGGAGGAAGTTAGTGGTAGTAAGGGTAATAGCTTCCTTCTTTAAAAGAAAACTCTAGTTACCATTTTTGTTGGAAATACAGAGTTGACTAGATTTATTATTTTAGGTACAGAGCACTTCACTCAAATACTTTTACACAACCCCCGCCCCACAATATACAGAAGTGAAGAGAGGATTTAAGTCCAGATCTGTATCCTCTTGGCTTTCTTTTCATTTGCTTAGATAGTTCCTGATGGGCCTCTTAAGGACCATGGACATAGCTGGAAAGTCACTGGCTCTGATAATCCTTGGAGATCTGCATTCCTCTACAGTGGTGTTTCTCACCCTCAGCACTACTGACATTTGGGGCCACATAATTCACTGATTGGGGGTGGGGGGTGTCCTCTACATTGTAGGATGTTTAGCAGCATTGCTGGCCTCAACACACTAGATGCCAGTATTTCTTCCCTCTCTAATTCATGATAATCCAAATGTTTCCAGACATTGCAGATGTCCCCAGGTGAGGGGTGGGAGGCAATGCCAGAATTGGCTCTGGTGGAGAACCATTGGGTCTACATTTGTTTAGTTATGTCTTTTCAGTCTTAAGTACACAACTGAGGATATTTACCAGTTGTTAGTGATGAAGCATCAACTTTAGGGACTGATGGGTTTGACTCCTCCATGATTTATTTGTAAAACGGATTTTAGTAATACCTTTCTCACAGGACTCATGAAAGTAAATATAGACAAAGCACATAGTGTAGAACTTAGAGACAGAGTATAAACACTAGAATAGATTATTTAGATTGTTAGTGTGTTTATTTCTGAAATCTTTTTGTGTGTAAGCGATTTCTAAACATTCTTGTAACTCCTTTGAGAGAAATGTTTATTTCAGGGTTTTAATCACCGTTCATGGTACCCACTCCTGTGAAGTATATTCTTAACAACAACCTCCTACACCCCGACCCCCAGTCACCACGCATATAACAACAGACACATGTAACAGAACTGCTGTTTTCCCCCTTGAAGTCTCCTGCTGAGAGTAAGAGCTTTGTGGGATGGGAAATTCCACATTTGATTAACCCCCAGGTGCATGGCATGGGTACTGACAATGTCACTCCTTCTCAGTAAAGGACGTGCCAGATCTTTCATTTCCTGAGAACATAAGCTGGGAACAATTTTCCGAATGGAAAATTTGTTTGGCATTTTGAAACATAATTAAAGAGCATCTGGGTAACTCATAAGTTGTGGGTCAGTCAACTGCACGTATTGTTTCCACAATGCTGGTGACTGGCTGGAAAGCTCTTTCCCCTGAACTTAATGGCTTGCTCAGATGGATTTGCTAGGTTTGTTAAAATTGCTTTATACCCTTTGGGAGGCCGAAATGTCCTGGAAACTGTCCTGTCCTGATATGACATACTTTGAAATTACATTAATACACTTATTATGGAGTTACTCCTAATGGCACTAGATAGATGAGTCATGTATCTTGGAGTTACGGGTTTGACTTGCTCCCATCTTGGTGACACAATTAGTATGAAGTGTGAAGGCTTTCAAGGTGTGTGCCATTTTTCTCATCTGTATTTTTCCAGAAACGTTTGGAAGCCCCACACATTCCCATGAATGTCAGAATTCGTAACTTGGAGCCTCCTGGGTCTAAATACCTTACAGCTCACACTGGTTGACATCTTCGTTTTTAGAGTGTTCCTCTGTGGATTCAGGGTGCTTTGGGCTTCCCTCTGTTGGAATCCCTGTTACCGTGTTATAATTGCCTGTTCACTTGTTTGTCTTTCCCACTGTTGTCGGGAAGAGTGGTTTTTGTCTGTTTCTGTATCATGCCATGTCCCTAAAGAAACTAGATGCACAGGAGATGTTTGCTGACTACAGGAGTGGCCCAGTCTCCTCAGGTTCTTCCTCTAAAATCTCTTTTCAGTGCCTGGCTTCCGTTTTCCATTTCCTCTGCTGCCATCTCAGGCCTCTGCCTTCGTGGCTGGGCAGTTCCAGGAGATGCTTGATGGTCACCCTAAGGCCAGTCTTCCTCTTAGCAGACAGATCTCACTTTATAAGCTTCAGTGTTCTGAACTTCTCATGAAGGCTACTCATGTTCACAGGAGGTCACCAGCACTTGAATTCCTTGGCAGTTCATTTGGACAGGGGGTTTTGAGGCTGGACCATCAGGTTGAATCCTTCTTGAAGATTAAAAAGTGTTTTTCTTAATTACCACTGTAAAGGTAATAGAACCTTTGGGAAAAAAAGAAAAGTGCTATAAAACTCATATGCTAAACTACATTTCCTGTCTTCTAAGCAAGCCACCCCTCAACTTCTCTCTGTTCTCATGAATGTATCAGACCCTTTGCCACTTGTGTACTGGCGGGGGTTCTTATATTCCGTATTCTTCTTCATTTAGTAATTCAAAAGTCACCTTGTTCCAGAAAAGGAATTAAGGTGGCTTATAGGGATGTGTAAGTATCAATAAAAATTCCACAGGGACAAAAACCAGTATCTTTGAGGGTTAGGATATAAGACACAGCCAGAAATGAGGTTAATATAAAAATACATGTCCTTATATACACTACCAAATGTAAAATAGATAGCTAGTGGGAAGCAGCCGCATAGCACAGGGAGATCAGCTCGGTGCTTTGTGACCACCTAGAGGGGTGAGATAGGGAGGGTGGGAGGGAGACGCAAGAGGGAGGAGATATGGGGATATATGTATATGTATAGCTGATTCTCTTTGTTATACAGCAGAAACTAACACACCATTGTAGAGCAATTATACTCCAATAAAGATGTTAAAAAAAATACATGTCCTAAAGTGTGAAATACCTGTTACAGGTTTCAGGACGTAGCTTGTTGTATTCTTAGTTATATTCTTACTGTCTTCACTTACAAGGTTTTGGTGATTCAAATGGCAGAAGACAGTAACAACACATGACATCTTCTGGACATTTGCAGCCCCATCACTCCTCTTGCCTTCATTTACTTGTTTCGGGAGTTTCACATTTTTTCTCCCATCTTTCCTCTTTCATCCCCTTTTTGGAACTGACCTGTATGGTTGCTAAACTGGCATATATGTTACTGCAATCAAATGCTGTAGGAGACAGAATATTGATTTAGTAATTGAGTTAAAATTAGTGTCCTTCACTTGGTACAAAAGTACATGATGTATCAGCTGCGTGTGATCAGCATTAAGGTTAGGAGATGCTGGATCTACCCTCAGGCAGCCTCGAGTTGCTCCTAGGGGGCAGACTGCAAAAGGTAAGAAATGAATTCATTAACTGGTTAGCACTTGTGGTAAGTCCTATGGAGTAAGACAGTTCTGAGACAGTTGGTCTGCCTTGAGAAGAGGTTGTTGTAGGTCTTTTCAGGATTGCATTTAAGCTGAACCATAAAAAGTGAGACGATGAGGGTTGTTTTGGCAAATGAAGCCGGGGGCGGGTGTTGTCTTTGACAGACAGAGAGCAGTTTATATGAAGGCCTCTGTTGGGGCAGGCAATAGCTTGCTAAGTTTGAAAAAGTGAAGGATGTCCATGTAATTGGAATAATAATTTAAATGTTTTTGGATTAGTTGACATTCTCTTTCAAAGCATGCACTTTTTGTGTGTGAAAGCCCTCATCTCTTTTCGATTTGAAAAAGCAGGTGTTTATACAAGGCTACATGGTGCTCCAAGGTTTCCATATGCCACTTCTGTAAAACTCTAAGGCAGCGATCTTCAAATTTGATTCTTGACAGATTTAAAATGCCCCTAGCAAAAGAAAACCCCAGAGGAAAAACATGGTTAAAGCTTGGGAAAGTGGGATGCTCAAGTTTAATCAGAAGACCTGCTCTTCTGCCCAGAGCTGCTTATAGATCTGTCCTGCATTTGTAGTCAGTAAATAATCCTGACATGTGGTGTTTGCTTTCATTGTTGGCTGGAGCAAAATGCCATTTATTTCACTCTGCCAATTCGAAAACCATGCTCTTTTATGAAACTACAAGCAGATGAGGTGTAGAGGTGGGGTTTTTGCTGTCTTTTCAACCAATTTGTAAATTTCATAGCTCATATAACATGGTAAACTGTGACACTTTTGCTTAAAACCAGACACTGGGCAAAAATTTATTCAGAGTTTTGCCTGTAAATCTCTATTCTGCTGTACTGTTTCAGAAAACACCTGTGTGGGTTTCTTTTCAACACTGTAGAATATTTGCAACATACACTAACATTTAAAGAAGCAAAAATGATTACCCATTCTCCTGCTACCAAGAGCCAGCCATAACTGGTGTGTTTTTTCCTAGTTTCTTTTTCTGTACGTGCATATTCACATTAATTTATGCAGGAACTCATGCGTGTGCAGTTTTATTATCCTACGTTCTTCTTATCTTCTCACCCACCTTCCCCCAGTGAGTCTCCACCAACTGAGATAAAGACCAGGTGTCAGATCAAAACTATCCATTTGATCAAAAGCAGTGCTGATTGGACAGCACCGTTTGGATCTACAATCATAGAGGGGCATCTTTGTACCTTTTCCTCAAGTCCAAATCTTAGGACCCATCCATGAGGAGATGGGGCATGCAAGGTAGATCTAGACAACACTGCAGGAACATGTCACATGCCACACACCACTTAGAGAAAGAGAGAGAACTTAAAATGGACCAGCTATCCTCAAAGTTAGAGACCCTGTAAGATACCTGACTCTACTTTCTTGTCAGTATACAAGTTACATCTCCTTTCTCAGGAGAGACGTGGGTGAGGGAATTGAGATGGAGAAATTATTACTTTCCACTTACGGGGGAAGGAGTATAAAACGATTTCCTCCCATGGGCATTTGAGGATACACGTAAAAGTAATCATTTCCCGACTTCCCTGGTGGTCCAGTGGTTAAGACTCTGCACTTCCGGTGCAGGGGGCATGGGTTCGATCCCTGCTCAGCGAAGTTCCACATGCCGTGCAGTGCGGCTAAAGAAAAAAAAAAGGTAAGCATTTCCTCTTTGAATTTTCCAATTTTAATGTCATATTTACTTATCTGCATTTTGATATGCCTTTTTATGGTATTTTTGTTTGTTTTACTGAATATTTTAGTTTGAGATCAAAAGGAAACCATTGCAAACATGGGTGTCCTGGAGTAAGTAGGAGAGTGTTCAAAGACATTGATATCTGATGTTGGTTCTACATCTTACCTTGTGTGCCTGCTAGAGCCCACCTGTAGATGTTTGGATCCACAGGAATCAAAGAGGGAAAGGTAGATGACTTGAATCACATAAACAGAAAGCTGATGGGTTATTTGACACAAGACATGTTGCTGGGGAAATACTTCCTGCTTGGTCATGAACCGCGACCATTTTGAGCTATATCAACTAGCCCTTCCATTTTGTTTCTTTTCAGATTTGTGTTTTATAGATGATCTTCTTCTAAATAGAAGGGTTTTATTTTCTGCTTAATTGAGTGTAAACAATTGATTACATGTTTGCTTCACAGACTCTGAGTGTTGTGGCATTTTTCTGCCGTTGGAGAATTGATCAGCAAGAGGACTGGACTTCTCTTTTTTTTAAGTGAAGTTTTGATTAGGGATGCAGTCCAACAGCGCTTAGCGTTCATGGATGATCAAGCAAACCAATGAAGCATCTTGTGTGCTCTGCTAATAAGAGGAAAAAACTCTCTAGTTCCAATATTCTGATTGTCTTCCACTTAAACATTATCTGTAAATACTATTTTCAAAGTATAAATAACCATAGCATCTTATTTTTCGGTGCCATCATTAAATACTCATTTCAGCCTGGTAAAACAAATTCAGCCCTTTCTGAGGAAAGGAAAGTTGAAAACAGATCTGCAGGATGAGACTCTGCTGTGATTTCTAAACCCCTGGCAGTCATTTCTTTGCTCTAACCAAGAAGTCATTAAACCAATTTTAACAAGACCTCTAGACACAGTGAAAAACACATGCTAAGAATAAAGAGTCCAGCAAAACTTGAAGGTTTTCTCACTTAGAGATTTCCCAGTGCGCTGTTTACAAACGTGTCCCCGGTTTTGAAGTGTATTCCAATTTCTTAAGGCTAGGAAAGAATAAAGACATAGACTCACCAGAAGGGACATTTACTTACCAATTAATGAAATACTTGGGACGTTGGATGTGAGCTGCTATTTAACCTTTTGTTTGGGGTGGCTTTGAGCAATAATCACATTATATGGTTGGAATACTGCTGTTTTGCAAATTCTAAGCCACGTGTTACCAAGCTTTAATTATGGACAATGGCTGTCAGTAAGTTAAAATAAGAGGGAAAAGAAAAAAAAAAAAGAGCTAACAGTTAAATCATCCATATTTATTTAGGGCAAAAAAGAGGACTTCAGAGTATCTTTGCATGTATTCTTCACTCTTAAACAAAAATTAATACACCACTTATCTAAATATTGCTGAGGTCACAGTCCTGGAAATGCAAAGATATTAAAGGAACGTTGCTCAAAATCTAATTCTTCATAGGAACAACACTGTAGATTGAATCAAAGAGTTCTGGAGAATACCAAAACGGATTAAGGTAGTATGAAATCTGGGAGATAGGTTAAAAAAATAGAAGCAAACAGTCAGAGATATAGAAGGTACTCTGGTACATGTTTTGTAACTGAGAAAAATATTCATGTCTTTCTCTACAACCTTGAGAGTTTTGGGGGTACCTTTGTTTTTTTTTTTTTTTATCATTTCAGACTTCAAAAAAGTTGAAAGAATAAACCATCTGTGTAATTTTGATCCTCATTTTTGCTTTGTGTGACCCTGTGTGTGTGTATTTATTTATAAAGTTTCAAACATTGTTCCCCATTACTTACAAATATTTTACTATCTATATCCTAGGAATAAAGATGTTTTCTTACATAACAACAGTAAATTATTTAAATCAGGAAATTCGGTGTTGGTATGATACTGTTACCTGAATCCACAGTCCATATTGAAATTGTTCTGTGTGTCCCTATTACATTCTTTATGGCCGTTTTCTCTCCAATACAGAATCACACATTGCATTTTTTTTTTTTTGGTCATATCCTTTTAGTGTCCTTTAATCTGGAACAGATGAAGTTGACATCTTGAAGAGTATAGACTAGTTAGTTTGCAGAATATCACTCAAATTAGATTTCCCTGATGCTTCCTTTGATTAGATTTAGGTCATGCACCTTTGGCAGGAATAATCATAGGTAATGCTGTGTTTTTCTCAGTGCATCTTATCAGGGTGTAAAGTGATACTGATTTTCAAAATTTACGATGAAATCTTGCATCTACCAGATCTCTCAACTGTAAAGCTACTCCTTTCCTGAGTTATTTGTTGAATGATACGTTGCAGCTGTGTAAATAGTCTATTTTTCATCAAACTTTTGCCCACTAGTTTTAACATCCATTGATAATTGCTGATATTACTATGACTGCCAGTTGGTGGTGGTTTCTGACTCCGTGATTCCTTTACATTTATTTCTCTACATCAGTCGGCATTCTACTAGAAGGAAGTACTTTCTCCCCCACCCCAATTATTTATTTATTCACTCACTGACATTTATCATTAGGACTCATGCATTCTTGCTTTATTTACTGGGTTATAATCTATTACTATCATTATTTTGGTGTTCAAATTGATTGTCCCAGATTTGGCTAGTGAGATCCCTTTAAGCTGACTTCTGTGTCATTTATCCATGTTCATATTGTGTCTAACTTGATTAGGAAAGTTAAATTTTCACACAATAGAGGAATATTTGTATATTCCACAATATGAAAACCTAACCTTTATAATGTCGTCCTGTTCTAATGGTATCTCTACATTGCTAGTACAAAAGGCTGTTATTATTTCTGGTTCGTATGTTTGAGTCATTAGCTGGTTTAGGCTTTATCATCTACTTACAGTTAATTAATATTATCTTAAAGTGGAATCTTCCAGGAAGTGGATGATTCTTAGGGGAATGGCAACATGCTCTGCCCCAGAAGTCAGTCATGCCCTGCTAAACTATTTCCATAATGAACTGCAGATGTGACTTCGTGTGTATTTCCTTCTTGTTATTTTAATATTTAGCTTATTTCCCTCGTCACTTCTGCAGCAGGCCCATATTCATAATCTAGATTTAATTAAAAGCAGAGACTTATAATAGAGAGGCATACCTGCAAACAAGTAAAGAATTGATGTCTGAGAAACTGAGGATGTGGGGGATTCTCTGTGAAACACATGGCATCATTTTAGCAAGTGCGGTGCTAAGGTGCTGGCAAAGCATGAGATTTTGCACAGAACTGTTCTCATACTTTATGAAGAAAGATATTTTAAGTTTTTCCCACTTAAGCTTTTCTGCAGGGTATATGGGGACAGCTGTTGCATTTTTTTTAGTAGCAGAGCATGATTAATTTTGTTGTCTGGAGGTCAGACTTGAAACTCAATTATTATCCTTGAGGTATTTATTAGATGGAAACTAATCCATAGCTTGATATTTAAGGTTAACTGGATCGCCAAATTTAACTACAGGAATAATTTAGCAAAGGATGTAGTCATTTCTATTCTTTGGTTATCGTTGTCTCCCTTTTCTGTGAATACCTATCTTAACCTGTTGAATTAACCATCCCAGGATTTTTCTACACAAGGTGATGGGTGACAGAGGTGTTTGTGGGGTTTTTTGTTTTGTGTTTGTTCTTTGTTAGTTGACCTTTTCATTTTTAGTTTGTGTCAGTTTTCAAGCCCTAACTCCATAGCTCTATAGTCTTTGAGCTAAGACATCTGGAAGCTTTAATAACAATGAAATTACAGGCATTCCTTGAAATAGCTGTGTTACTGTTTCATCCCTTTTTGTTCCAAAAGTGCAGCGGGTTGAAATCAAGTCTCCTTCACAAACTCTTGAATTTGAGAAAGGGTATTTGGTATAATAGATTGGCTTTTTACATCTGATCCTGACTCAAGCTCTAATTCAGTCATTGAGTTTCCGACAGAAGACTTAGCTTACATCAGCGTGAGAGAAAACCAGAGTATTTTGCAAAATGTGTTTAAACTATCAGTACTTTACATCAGTGTAAAAAGATACCTCTTTGTTTTATAATTAGTCAAGTTCTTTAATATCACTACTTTGGTTATTGAAAATTCAGTATTTTTGTGGATAGGAGCTGTTGACTTAAGGTTTCTGTTTTATCTGTTTTAAAAAATGTATACGTTAATCTCCCTGTGACTTTTCTCCATCTTCATTCCACCGTGCATTTGATCTCAGCTGACTCAGATCTACACCCTGAGCAGTCTTTTTCTTATCCTCTGAATGACAGGAGTCTACATGGGGGTTTTCTATGTGCAAACCATTTACTTTTTGTTGTATAGTAGAAAACACAGGTCTGCAGACTTAATCCTTTCAGTCTTAGCCATTTTTTGGTGAGTCAACCTGGCAATGCCCTAATGATGTTGAACGGATACATGATTTAAAGAATGAAGGTCTAGGTCAAGAAATGTTCTTATGTAGATGCTTACCTTTTGGAAAGAACATGGGGTGACTGAGAGCAGTGAAGATAACCAAAGGTTGGTTTTAAAGCAGAAAAGGCATATTCATCTAGATTCTTTTTTTTTTTTTTACATCTTTATTGGAGTACAATTGCTTTACAATGTTGTGTTACTTTCTGCTGTATAACAAAGTGAATCAGCTGTGTGTATACATATATCCCCATATCCCTTCCTTCTTGTGTCTCCCTCCCACCCTCCCTATCCTCATCTAGATTCTTAGGGAGATGGTTCTACCAGAGGCCAGTGGGAGTGGTAAGCCTGTGATTTATACATCAAGTACTTACTGAAACTTTTTTGACTCTAACTTATTATGCAAAAACATTCAGTTTTTCACTTTAATGAAGATTGTCGATATAAGATGTTCACCCACATAACTGTCTATCCTTCTGGAAGCTAGCACTTTTCAAAGAACAGTTGTGTGATTTCCCTAAATTGTTAACACAAACTAATCACTCTTTGTTTTAGTATAAATGAATTTAGTTGAGTTTTCAAATAATTTCATAGCAGGCACTATGAAAATAATAATACGCTTAGTTTTACTGAGTGCGGATAAGGTGCTAGGCACTGTGCTATTTTTAAGAAAAAAATTTTGTTTAATCTTTTCAATAGCTTTGTGAAGCGTCAGTATTGTTATCTCCATTTTACAGATGAGAAAGTAAGTCTCAGAGAGCTTAAGGAATGTTCTCCAATCCGTCCAACTAGTTAAAGTGGGAGAAATTAGATGTCCAACCCAAACTATGTGATTGTAATGCTGAGGTAGTCGGACCCCTCTCTTTGGTTACCAATATCTACATGCATTAGTTCATGGAATAAAAAACTAGGCACACTCTGATCAGTTTTTTAATAAGATGGTCTTAAGGGGTTTGGCTGTCAAGTAAACTAAGGAGAAGGTATAATACAGAATAATAATCAAACTTGATGTGTTCAAGGAGTCCATCCTCAGTTTCTAAAGTAGCGAGGGAGCAGATGTCGTTGCATTTATTTTTGAAATTATTCTCCTTATTGGAGTGTAATTGCTTTACAATGGTGTGTTAGTTTCTGCTGTATAACAACGTGAATCAGCTTTATGTATACATATATCCCCATATCCCCTCCCTCTTGCGTCCCCCTTCCACCCTCCCCATCCCACCCCTCTAGGTGGACACAAAGCACCGAGCTGATCTCCCTGTGCTATGCAGCTGCTTCCCACTAGCTATCTACTTTACATTTGGTAGTGTATATATGTCAGTGCTACTGTCTCACTTTGTCCCAGCTTACCCTTCCTCCTCTCCATGTGCTCAAGTCATTCTCTATGTCTGTATCTTTATTCCTGTCCTGGCCTTAGGTTCATCAGAACCTTTTTTTTTTTTTTTTTTAGATTGCATATATATGTGTTAGCATACAGTATTTGTATTTCTCTTTCTGACTTTCTTCACTTTGTATGACAGACTCTAGGTCCATCCACCTCACTACAAACAACTCAATTTCATTTCTTTTTATGGCTGAGTAATATTCCATTGTATATATGTGCCACATCTTCTTTATCCATTCAACTGTTGATGGACACTTAGGTTGCTTCCATGTCCTGGCTATTGTAAATAGAGCTGCAGTGAACATTGTGGTGCATGACTCTTTTTGAATTATGGTTTTCTCAGGGTATATGCCCAGCGGTGGTATTGCTGGGTCCTATGATAGTTCTATTTTTAGTTTTTAAAGGAACCTCCATACTGTTTCCATAGTGGCTGTATAAATTTACATTCCCACCAACAGTGTGAGAGGGTTCCCTTTTCTCCACACCCTCTCCAGCATTTATTGTTTCTAGATTTTTTGATGATGGCCATTCTGACTGGTGTGAGCTGATACCTCATTGTGATTTTGATTTGCATTTCTCAAATGATTAGTGATGTTGAGCATCCTTTCATGTGTTTGTTGGCAATCTGTATATCTTCTTTGGAGAAATGTCTATTTAGGTCTTCTGCCCATTTTTGGATTGGGTTGTTTGTTTCTTTGATATTGAGCTGCATGAGCTGCTTGTATATTTGGGAGATGAATCCTTTGTCAGTTGCTTCGTTTGCAGCTATTTTCTCCCATTTTGAGGGTTGTCTTTTCCTCTTGTTTATTGTTCCCTTTGCTGTGCAAAAGCTTTTAAGTTTCATTAGGTCCCATTTGTTTATTTTTGTTTTTATTTCCATTTCTCTAGGAGGTGGGTCAAAAAGGATCTTGCTGTGATTTATGTCAGAGTGTTCTGCCTATGTTTTCCTCTAAGAGTTTGATAGTGTCTGGCCTTACATTTAGGTCTTTAATCCATTTTGAGTTTATTTTTGTGTATGGTGTTAGGGAGTGCTCTAATTTCATTCTTTTACATGTAGCTGTCCAGTTTTCCCAGCACCACTTATTGAAGAGACTGTCTTTTCTCCATTGTATAGTCTTACCTCCTTTGTCATAGATTAGTTGACCATAGGTGTGTGGGTTTATCGCTAGGCTTTCTATCCTGTTCCATTGATCTATATTTCTGTTTTTGTGCCAGTACCATACTGTCTTGATTACTGTTGCTTTGTAGTATAGTCTGAAGTCCAGGAGCCTGATTCCTCCAGCTCTATTTTTCTTTCTCAAGATTGCTTTGGCTGTTCAGGGTCTTTTGTGTTTCCATACAAATTGTGAAATTTTTTGTTCTACTTCTGTGAAAAATGCCATTGGTAGTTTGATAGGGATTGCGTTGAATCTGTAGATTGCTTTGGGTAGTATAGTCATTTTCACAGTGTTGGTTCTTCCAATCCAAGAACATGGTATATTTCTCCATTTGTTTGTATCATCTTTAATTTCTTTCATCAGGGTCTTATAGTTTTCTGCATACAGGTCTTTTGTCTCCTTAGGTAGGTTATTTTATTCTTTTTGTTGCAATGATAAATGGGAGTATTTCCTTAATTTCTCTTTCAGATATTTCGTCGTTAGTGTATAGGAATGCAAGAGGTTTCTGTGCATTAATTTTGTATCCTGCTACTTTACCAAATTCATTGCTTAGCTCTAGTAGTTTTGTGGTAGCATCTTTAGGATTCTCTATGTATAGTATCATCTCATCTGCAAACAGCGACAGTTTTACTTCTTTTCCGATTTGGATTTCTTTTATTTCATTTTCTCCTCTGATTGTCGTGGCTCAAACTTCCAAAAGTGTGTTGAATAACAGTGGTGAGAGTGACAACCTTGTCTTGTTCCTGATCTTAGAGGAAATGGTTTCAGTTTTTCACCATGGAGAACGATGTTGGCTGTGGGTTTGTCATATATCGCCTTTATTATGTTGAGGTAGGTTCCCTCTATGCCTACTTTCTGGAGAGGTTTTATCATAAATGGGTGTTGAATTTTGTCGAAAGCTTTTTCTGCATCTATTGAGTTGATTATATGGTTTTTATCCTTCAATTTGTTGATATAGTGTATCGCATTGATTGATTTGCATGTATTGAAAAATGCTTGCATCCCTGGGATAAATCCCACTTGATGATGGTGTATGATCCTTTTAATGTGCTATTGGGTTCTGTTTTCTAGTATTTAGTTGAGGATTTTTGCATCTATGTTCATCAGTGATATGCCTGTAGTTTTCTTTTTTTGTGACATCTTTGTCTGGTTTTGGTATCAGGGTAATGGTGGCCTCATAAAATGAGTTTGGGAGTGTTCCTCCCTTTGCTGTATTTTGGAAGATTTTGAGAAGGATAGGTGTTAGCTCTTCTCTAAATGTGTGATAGAATTTGCCTGTGAAGCCATCTGGTCCTGGGCTTTTGTTTGTTGGAAGATTTTTAATCACATTCTCAATTTCAGTGCGTGTGATTGGTCTGTTTATATTTTCTATTTCTTCCTGGTTCAGGCTTGGAAGGTTGTGCTTTTCTAAGAATTTGTCCATTTCTTCCAGGCTGTCCATTTTATTGGCATATAGTTGCTTGTAGTAATCTCTCATGATCCTTTGTGTTCCTGCAGTGTCAGTTGTTACTTCTCCTTTTTCATTTCTAATTCAGTTGATGGAAGTCTTCTCCCTTTTTTTCTTGATGAGTCTGGCTTATGTTTTATCAATTTTGTTTATCTTCTCAAAGAACCAGCTTGTAGTTCTATTGATCTTTGCTATTGTTTCCTTCATTTCTTTTTCATTTATTACTGATCTGATCTTTATGATTTCTTTCCTTCTGCTAAATGTTTTTTGGTTCTTCTTTCTCTAATTGCTTTAGGTGTAAGGTTAGGTTGTTTATTTGATATTTTTCTTATTTCTTGAGGGTAAGATTGTATTGCTATAAACTTCCCTCTTAGAACTGCTTTTGCTGCATCCCATAGGTTTGGGGTCGTCATGTTTTCATCATCATTTGTTTCTAGGTATTTTTTGATTTCCTCTTTGATTTGTTCAGTGACCTCTTGGTTATTTAGTAGTGTATTGTTTAGCCTCCATGTGTTTGTATTTTTTACAGTTTTTTTCCTGTAATTGATGTCTATTCTCATAGCGTTGTGGTTGGAAAAGATACTTGATACGATTTCAATTTTGTTACATTTACGGAGGCTTGATTTGTGACCCAAGATATGATGTATCCTGGAGAATGTTCCATGGGCACTTGAGTAGAAAGTGTATTCTGTTCTTTTTGCATGGAATGTCCTATAAATATCAATTAAATCCATCTTGTCTAATATGTCATTTAAAGCTTGTGTTTCCTTATTTATTTTCATTTTGGATGATCTATCCATTGGTGAAAATGGGGTGTTAAAGTCCCGTACTATTATTGTGTTCCTGTCGATTTCCCCTTTTATGGCTGTTAGCATTTGCCTTCTGTATTGAGGTGCTCCTATGTTGCCGCCATAAATATTTACCATTGTAATATCTTCTTCTTGGAGTGATCCCTTGATCATTATGTAGTGTCCTTCTTTGTCTCTTGTAATAGTCTTTATTTTAAAGTCTATTTTGTCTGATATGAGAATTGCTACTCCAGCTTTCTTTTAATTCCATTTGCATGGAATATCTTTTTCCATCCCCTCACTTTCAGTCTGTATGTGTCCCTAGGTCTGAAGTGGGTCTCTTGTAGACGGCATATACATGGGTCTTGTTTTTGTATTCATTCAGACAGCCTGTGCTTTCTGGTTGGAGCATTTAATCCATTTACCTTTAAGTTAATTATCGATTTGTATGTTACTATTATCATTTTCTTAATTGTTATGGGTTTGTTTTTGTAGATCTTTTCATTCCCTTGTGTTTCCTGCCTAAAGACGTTCCATTAACATCTGTTGTAAGGCTGGTTTGGTGGTGCTGAAGTCTCTTAACTTTTGCTTGTCTGTAAAGGTTTTAATTTCTCCATCAAATCTTAATGAGAACCTTGCTGGGTAGAGTAATCTTGGTTTTAGGTTTTTCCCTTTCATCACTTTAAATATGTCCTGCCACTCCCTTCTGGCTTGCAGAGTTTCTGCTGAAAGATCAGCTGTTAACCTTATGGGGATTCCCTTGTATGTTATTTGTTGCTTTTCCCTTGCTGCTTTTAATATTTTTTCTTTGTATTTAATTTTTGATAGTTTGATTAATATGTGTCTTGGCATGTTTCTCCTTGGACTTATCCTTATGGGACTCTCTGTGCTTCATGGACTTGATTGAGTATTTCCTTTCTCATGTTAGGGAAGTTTTCAACTGCAGTCTCTTCAAATATTTTCTCAGACCCTTTCTTTTTCTCTTCTTCTTCTGGGACCCCTGTTTTTCGAATGTTGTTGCCTTTAATGTTTTCCCAGAGGTCTCCGAGGCTGTCCTCAATTCTTTTCATTGTTTTTTCTTTATTCTTCTCTGCGGTAGTTATTTCCACTATTTTATCTTTTTTTATATTTATTTATTTATTTATTTGTATTTATTTTTGTCTGTGTTGGGTCTTCGTTTCTGTGTGAGGGCTTTCTCCAGTTGCGGCGAGCGGGGGCCACTCTTCATCGCGTTGCGCAGGCCTCTCACTATCGCGGCCTCTCCCGTTGCGGAGCACAGGCTCCAGACGCGCAGGCTCAGCCGTTGTGGCTCACGGGCTTAGTTGCTCCGCGGCATGTGGGATCCTCCTAGACCAGGGCTCGAACCTGTGTCCCCTGCATTGGCAGGCAGACTCCCAACCACTGCGCCACCAGGGAAGCCCTCCACTATTTTATCTTCCAGGTCACTTATCCGTTCTTCTGCCTCAGTTTTTCTGTTATTGATTCCTTCTGGAGAATTTTTAATTTCATTTATTGTGTTGTTCATCTTTGTTTGTTTGTTCTTTAGTTCTTCTAGGTCCTTGTTAAACGTTTCTTGTATTTTCTCCATTTTATTTCCAAGATTTTGCATCATCTTTACTGTCATTACTCTGAATTCTTTTTCAGGTAGACTGCCTGTTTCCTCTTCATTTGTTTGGTCTGGTGGGTTTTTACCTTGCTCCTTCATCTGCTGCATATTTCTGTCTTCTCATTTTGTTTAAGTTACTGTGTTTGGGGTCTCCTTTTCGCATGCTGCAGGTTCATAGTTCTTGTTGTTTTTGGTGTCTGGCCTCAGTGGATGAGGTTGGTTCAGTGGCTTGTGTAGGCTTCCTGGTGGAGGGGACTGTTGCCTGTGTTATGGTGGGTGGGGCTGGATCTTGTCTTTCTGGGGCACAGGACTGCATCCGTTGGTGTGTTTTGGGGTGTCTGTGAAGTTAGTATGATTTTAGGCAGCCTCTCTGCTAATGGGTGTTTTTGTGTTCCTGTCTTGCTAGTTGTTTGGCATGGGGCATCCAACACTGGAGCTTGCTGGCTGTTGAGTGGAGCTGGGTCTTAGCGTTGAGACAGAGATCTCTGGGAGAGCTCTCACCAGTTGATATTACGTGGGGCCAGGAGGTCTCTGGTGGTCCAATGTCCTGGGCTCGGCTCTCCCACCTTGTAGGCTCAGGTGTGACACCTGGCTGGAGCACCAAGACCCTGTCAGCCACATGGCTCAGAAGAAAAGGAAGAAAAAAAGAAAAAGAGTAACCAAAATCCACTAATAATAACAAGCACTAAAAACTAAACTAAGATAAACGTAAAAATCAGAAACAAATCAGTTGCAGTCAGCAAACCCCAAGTCTACAGTTTCTCCCAAAGTCTACCACCTCAATTTTGGGAAGTTTTGTTGTCTGTTCAAGTATTCCACAGATGCAGGGTTCATCAAGTTGATTGCGGAGATTTAATCTGCTGCTCCTGAGGCTGCTGGGAGAGATTTCCCTTTCTCTTCTTTGTTCGCACAGCTCCCGGGGTTCAGCTTTGGTCTTGACCCTGCCTCTGCATGTAGGTCACCCTCAGGCATCTGTTCCCCGCCCAGACAGGAGGGGGTTAAAGCAGCAGCTGATTAGGTCTTTCTTGCTGTCTCAGGCCAGGGAGAGGGACGTGTATGGTCATCGTAATTGGAATGTGGGGTGAGCCTTTGGCAGCAGAAGCTGGTGTGACATTGCACCGGCCTGAGGTGTGCCGTGTGTTCTCCTGGGGAAGTCGTCCCTGGATCACGGGACCCTGGCCATGTTGGGCTGCACAGCCTCCCAGGGGTGGGGGTGTGGGTAGTGACCTGTGCTTGCACACAGGCTTCTTGGTGGCAGTGGCAGCAGCATTAGAGTTTTTTTTGCCTGTCTCTGGGATCCGAGCTGATAGCTACGGCTTGCACCCGTCTCTTGAGCTCGCTTAGGTGGTGCTCTGCCTTCTGTGGGCACATGGGGAAGGAATCCCCTCTCCTCGCACACCCCAAAACAATGGTCTCTTGCATCTTAGGCAGCTCCAGACTTTTTCCCGGACTCCCTCCTGGCTACCTGTGGCGCACTAGCCCCCTTCAGGCTGTGTTCACTCAGCCATTCCCAGTCCTCACCCTGGGATCTGACCTCCGAAGCCCGAGCCTCAGCTCCCAGCCCCCGCCCGCCCGTGCAGGTGAGCAGACAAGCCTCTCGGGCTGGTGAGTGCTGGTTGGCACCGATCCTTCGTGCAGGAATGTCTATGCTTTGCCCTCTGCACCCCTATTGCTGCGCTCTCCGCTGTGGCTCCGAAGCTTCCCCCTCGCCACTCCCCCATCTCCGCCAGTGAAGGGGCTTCCTAGTGTGTGGAAACTTTTCCTCCTTCACAGCTCCCTCCCAGAGGTACAGGTCCCATCCCTATTCTTTTGTCTCTGTTTTTTCTTTTTTCTTTTGCCCTACCCAGGTACCTGGGGAGTTTCTTGCCATTTGGGAAGTCTGAGGTCTTCTGCCAGCATCCAGTAGGTGTTCTGTAGGAGTTGTTCCACATGTAGATGTATTTCTGATGTATTTGTGGGGAGGAAGGTGATCTCCACGTCTTACTCCTCTGCCATCTTGAAGGTCTCCCATCCTGGAGATCAGAACTTTGAAATCGATTTCACTGGGCTGAAATCAAGATGTTGGCAGGATCATGGTCGTTCTGGAGGTTCTGCTGAATCAACTAGCCCTGAAAATGGATTGCACTGGAGCATGGGGCCCATAACTGCCATCGCTGGCAGTCAGAGAGTGCGGGAGAGTGTCATTGCATTTAGGCTGTTACCTTGATGGGTGACACATCGTTATCGGCACCTGCTGATGAAGTGCAGATGAGTGCTGTTGGGGACCATGTGCCATGGGAGGAAGTCCTAACTGGAGTGCTCTGAGTGCGCAAAATTTAAGAACTTATCAAGGTTTTAGGAAGTAGCGTGTTTTGGGAAAGTGAGTGTGTCTGCAAGCTGCTGAAAGATGTTCTGGTAGACGCTTTGAAAAATCAAGATCTACAAAAGCCAAGGCTGTAAAATTCAAATTCCTTTGCTAATAAGGTTAATTATAGCACTGTTAATTGAGTACCAGTGACTGTTCAACTGCCTATGTAATAACTAATTTAATCCTCATAAGAACAAGGTAGGTAGGTAGGTAATTTTGTTATCTCTTATTAACATTCTGAGTAAATAAAACCCAGAATGATTAGATTATATCGATTGTACCTGGAAGAGGCATAATCTGGCTTCAGTGTTGAGTTCTTAACCAAGTGTTTGAGTTCAGCTGCCTCGGTGGTTTGATGCCTCTTGCAAAGATCCACTTGAAGATTGGGTAATATTTCCTTTAACAGGAAGGGTTTCCTTCATCTAATTAGTTACCCTGGTGCATCTTGAAGTCTTTAGGTACAAACTTTTGTTTTTCCTAAACCTTGAAGGAGCCGTGCCTGTGTGTGCACCGTTTTATTCTTAGTATCCAGCACAGCCAGCCCCTCAGCGGTGTGTGAGGAATATTTGTTTGCCAGACTTTGATTCCTGAGCTGAGGCATCTAGTTTGCATGGTTAGGGGCCAAAAGAGACACTTTGTTTACAGAGACAACTCTTTAGGAATATAACTGCCAAACGTTTGGTGTCAGTCTTCTGAACTGTAGCTTAGATAATAGGAAAGGTGGTTTTCTCATAACTAAGGCTATCCCTTATATATGAGTATTAGTGCAGTGAGTTAAGTGGCTGATAAAGATGCTTGGCGGGGTTATCCATAGAGAATGCAAATGGCACTAAGTTTACAGACTAATTAGAAATGACCAGCTCTTATTGAGTGCTAGAGGAGAGGAAACTGAGCTAAAAGAGTAACCAGATTTAACCTGAAAAAGATGGAGAATCAGAGGTGGTTGACTTCGTTGGCAGCTGAGAAGTAAAAAGATACGGGGCTGAGAAAGGGAGAGAATTCATTAATGATAATGAAACATTTACCGTCAGAATCTATGTTGGGTTCTTTGACACCCCATATCTTATTTATTTAGCTTATTTATTTATATTTTCCTAACAGCTCTCAGAAAGAAGAACAGGTATGAATCCCCCTTTACAAGTAATAACTGAGACTCACCAACTGTAATTACCTAACGTCACTCAGATCTTAAGAGGAAGAATTGGAATTTTGAATTGGGCTTTGTGCCTCCAGAATTGATGTTTTAAAAGTAATGGTGAAAAAGAACATCTTTTTCTTTGGGATGAATCAAAGGATGGAGGAGTAAGAGCTACCTTTGTCCTTGGAGGTCACCTCCACTTAGTAGCTCTAAGTTATTAAGTTTGTTCCCATATTTTTAATTGTATGTGAGTATTCCTCTCATTAAACCCAATGCAAGTATCCCTCTATGTCAAGGAGTTTAACCTGAGCACGACTGACATCTGGGCCCAATTCTGCATCCCTGGTCTCCAGGCCCCAGAGGCCAGTAGCAAAACCACCCACGCCCTGCTCCCCAGTTGTGACAACCAAAATGTCTTCAGACGGCTCTATCTGAAGAAGAGAGCAATAAATTGTAAGCAAGTAATTAATTTGAATGGGATTCTGCGACTTGGGTGTGTATAAATCACTTGATATCTTGTTCACTGCGGTTCTTTCTGATTTAGTTGGTTGGAGCAGGAGCTGAGGAATCTGCGGAGTGAATGACATGGGTTCGTTCTTGATCCTGCTTTTAGAGGAAGTGCCTGCGAAGAGTTGACGCTCACATCCTTTCCTACAAGCCATCTCTATGTTTCCAGAGTATAGTACCTTTGTGGGTATTTAAATGCTTTTCTCTGTGTCCTTTTAATCTTCCTTAGATCTGCCGGCCTATCCTGCCTGTGATTAAGTTTACAGTTAAGCTAATGATTTGCTCCAAGTTTCCCGGCTTGTAAAATCGCATGCCATGCATATAAATGTGTAGGATTTTGACCTTATAAACTGAGTAGCAATTATTGGCATATCTTAAGACAAGAGGCGGCCACCTTTTGACTTTGAAAATATCACCAGGAGGACATTTTATTGTAGGAAGTCAAGTTTTGTGTTCCTAAATATCTGTTTATTGGGCTTCTTGATAGCAGTTTAAGGCAAAATTTATTACGAATAGGGGCTGAGACACTTGGTAAAAGTGAAACTTGGCGTTTAGTGATGTGAGGTGACTCACCTCCTGTTGCTGCAGATAAGCAAGAGTTGGTTCTCTGGGTGAGTTCTGCTACTATTCAGTATTCAATATATCCTATCAAAATCTCAATAGAAAAGACATTGTATTGGAAGGTGATCCTTTGCCTTAAAAGGGAGTCCTTTGCTTTTCAAAACACACTTTGGGCTTGGCTTTGATAAATTTTAAAGTGATATTATTCATGTTTCTCAGTCTATATCTTTTTTAAAAATTTAAGCATATATCTTTTTTTAATTTAAATTTTTATTGAGATTAAAGATTCACATGCAGTTGTGCATAATAATACAGAGAGATCTCTTACATACCTTGCCTGGTTCTCCCAAAGGTAACATTTTACAAAACTGATGTGTATCACAGTATATTGACATTCATACAATCCACTGATCTTATTCACATTCTGGAAGTTAAATCATGTTTGTGTGTGTGTGTGTATTAAATTCTATACAATTTTATCAGCCGTTTAGGTTCATCTATCTACCACCGTAGTCAAGATAATGAAGAGTTTCAACACCATAAAGATCTCTCATGTTTCCCTTTTATAAACAATATCTACCTCCCTCTTAGCTCCATCCCCAACTGCTGGAAACCCCTAATCTGTCCTCCATTTCTAAAAATTTTATCACTTCAAAAGCTACATAATTGGAATCATATGGTATGTAAAGGAGGCATTAGCTTTCTTCACTCAGAATAATTGGGGGGGATTTATACAAGTTGTGTGTATCAATAATTTATCTCTTTTTACTGCTGCGTAGTATTCCCAGGTATGGGTATGTTACAGTTTAACCTTTTACCTGGAAAAGGACATCTGGGCTGATTCTAGTTTTTGACTCTTATAAATAAAGCTGCTGTGAACAGTCACACACATGTTTTTATGTGAACCTAAGTTTTCATTTCTCTGGGATAAATGTTCCAAGTGTACAGTTGCTGGGTTGTGTGGTAGTCACGTGTAGTTTCATAAGAAACTGGCAAATGGTTTTCTAGAGGGGTTGTACCATTTTACCTTCTTGCAGCTTTGTATGAGTGATCCAGTTTCTCTGCATCCTTGCAAGTTTTGTATTGTCACCGTGTTTTATCTTACTCCTTGTGATAGGTGTGTAGTGATCAATGTGGTTTTAATTTGCATTTCCCTGATGGCTGATGATGTGGCTCGTCTTTTGCTGTGCTTATTTTCCATCTGGATGGCATCATCAGTGCAATATCTTTTCATGTCTTCTGCCCATTTTCTTTTCTAATTGGACTTTTTTTTTCTTTTTACTTAGAATTTTGAGAGCTCTTTATGTATCCTGCATACTAGTCCTTTGTTGGATTTGTGGCTTGCAAATGTTTTTCCTAGTCTATGACTTGGCTTTTTATCCCCTTCATATGGGTTTTCATAGAACAAAAGTGTTTAATTTTGATTAGCTCCAGTGTATCAGCTTTTCTTTTATGGATCATGCTTTTGATTTCAAGTCCAAGAACTCTTTGGTTAGACCTAGATCCCAAAGATTTTCTTTTAAGTGTTTTCTTAAAAGTTTTAGAGTTTTACATTTAGGCCCATGATCCATTTTGAATTAATTTTTGTATAAGGTGTGGGGTTTAGGTCAATGTTCTTTTTTTTTTTTTTTTTTTTTTTTTGCTATAGATGTCTAGTTACAGCAGATGATGCATTTGTTGAAAAGGCTATACTTACTTCCTTCATTAATTCTAAGTCTTCATTAAATGGAGTTGAATATATTTGTGTGGGTTTATTTCTAGGTCCTCTCTTCCGTTCCCTTGATTTATGTGTCTGTCTTTCCCCAGTACCACACAGTCTTGATTACTGTGACGATATAGTAAGTCTTAATATCAGGCAGAGTGATTCTTCCCTTTTTATTCTTCTTTGTCAAGATTGGCTTAGCTCTTCTAGGGCTTGTGCCTTTCCATATAAATTTTACAGTAAGCTTGTTTATGTCTACAAAAACTTTGCTGGGATTTTTATAGGAATTTCATAAGCACTATAGATCAGTGTGTGGAGAATTGACATTTTTACTATGTTGTGTCATACAGTCCGTGAACACAGTGTGTCTCCATTTGGTTAGGTTTGCTTTGATTTCTTCCAGTGCCTTTGGAATTTTCAGCACACAGACCCTGTACATGTTTTGTTCAGGGCGTATCTAAGTACTTCATTTACTTTGGGGTAATTGTAAATGGTATCATGTTCATTTCTGTTCATCAGTGTTGGTATATAGAAGTGTGATGTATTGTTCTGTGCTGATTTTTTGTTCTATGACCTTGCCGAATTCATTTATCCGTTCTAGGGTGTTTTCTTTTGTAGAGTCCTTGGGCTTTTCTATGTAGACAATCATGTCATTGCAAACGGAGAGAATTTTATTTCTTCACTTTCTTTCTCTATGCCTTTCCTTCTTTTTCATGCCTTATTTTAGCAGCTAGAACTTCCAGTACTATGAAGACATCCTTGCCTTGGTCTCAATTAGGAGGAAATACATTCAGTTCTTCATCCTTAAGTATAATGTTAGCTGTACTTCATTATTTTTTGGTAGATGCACTTTATCACATTGGGATAATTCCTCTCTGTTTGTAAGTTGCTGAGAGGTTTTAGTCATAAATGTGTATTAGATTTGTCAAATGCCTTTTCTATGGCAATGGATATGATCATATTTTTTTTTGTTTGTTTAGGTTGTTGATATGGAGGACTGTATGCCCTGCTTCTTTTTTTATTTTGATTCTTCAATTTCACCTTTTATGTTCATGACATTGAGTTTGGGGAAAGAAAAGAGTCCTGAAGCCTACATCTTTGTAAATGTTGCACAGAGGTGTACTTGCTTCATTTTGCCCGCACGCCTCTTCTAATTCTGTCTCCATCTTGTTCTCATTTTATCTTTGTTTCTCTTGTTATATCTCTACAAGTTACACCTCAGATAGTCCAGGCCAGAAAAGTTGGAGGAGGTACTGTTAGTTGATACATCTGAATTATCTGAGTTCATAATTAAACCTAGCCTTTCCAACTTGGCAGTGGAAATAGGTGTGATAGGTTACATTGCATTGTTTCTCCCGGGCATTGACCCTCTTCACTATGTGATTTTTTTCAATGGATTCTCTTTTCTCATTGGCCAAAAAAATAAGGGGAAGAACTTTAAGTGGAAAGAAGGTCTTTTTTTTATGGTTCCCTTGCTGCTGAAGTAATTAAATACAGGGGAATGAAGACCCAAAAGAGAAATTTAAAAAACAATCACAAAGAAAAAGAGAAAATGATTGTGTTGATTCTGGGGTTAGGTTTGAATCTGGGTTCTGGGAATTAGTATTAGTGTGTCCTAGGGCAACTTGCTCAGTCTTTTATAAATTTTTAAAATCTGTGAAATGGGGACATGTCTTGTAGGGTGGATTAAATGAAATAATGCAAGTCACCTGTTCTGCCTGGTGCCTAGGAACCTTATATGCCCTCTGTAAATGGTGGTTAGTTTTGGTCATGCTGTGCTTGCTGCATGTGTAACGGGTGAATAATTCTGGCAGGGAGGAAGGATGAAGAGTAGAAAGTGGTTGCAGAATGAATGCTGAAATGAAATTGCTCCTATTATCAGGTCAAAGGAACCTAAGGATAATTTTTTCAGGAGAAAGGCCAAAATGCCTGAAACAGTTTGTGCTGAGAGTGAACATGGTGAACACCTATGACTTGAATGTGATTTCTAATGACTTGTTAAAAGCTGCTTTTGAAAGAGAGCTGCCAGTTTCTGCTTCGGAGAGGTCTTGGCTTGGTTATAACTATGTTGGCTGTTCTAAACTGCCTGCAGGACAGAGGAGTAAGCCTTCCGGAAGACCCACCAGTAGTGGGTCCCAAACTAAATTGCTCTGCAGACTCAGCTGGGGAATACCTGTTACATGAATAGATTTTCAGAACCTGTTTCCTGGATTCTTAAGTGAGTAGGTTTGGAGGAGGGCCCAGGAAGCTGTATATACTACTTGTGACAAAGATCCCAAGAAATGATGAAATAAACTTTAAAGTAGGAGAATGAAAACTACGGGGATGACATCATCATTTGAGGTTTAGCAGCTGTAGTAGCATTTTAAGTTTTGCTGCCAATTTTGTGTGCAACCCCAGGAAAATCACTTGACCTTTTTGTACCTTTCGTTTATATATGTATATATATAAATATATACACACACACATATATATATTTATTTATTTATTTTACACATTTTATTTTTGGCTACGTTGGGTCTTCGTTGCTGCGCACAGGCTTTTCTCTAGTTGCGGCGAGCAGGGGCTACTCTTCTTTGCGGTGCGTGGGCTTCTCACTGCAGTGGCTTCTTTTGTTGCGGAGCACGGGCTCTAGGTGCACGGGCGAGTAGTTGTGGCACGCGGGCTCTAGAGCGCGCAGGCTCAGTAGTTGTGGCTCATGGGCTTAGTTGCTCCACGGCATGTGGGATCTTCCCAGACCAGGGGTCAAACCCGCGTCCCCTGCACTGGCAGGCGGATTCTTAACCACTGCGCCACCAGGGAAGCCCCTTGTACCTTCCTTGATTCAGCCTTTTGAAAGAGGAGGCAGAAGGGATTAAAAACTCTGACCTTCTTTACATGGTTGTTGTAAAGAATTACTTTAAAAAATAACTGGAAAGCACTTTGCAAATAGAAATTGCTTTATAAATGCCTTTTAAAAGAAATGTAATTTTCTGACACAGTTTTAAACACAAATAGTCTTGTTGAGTGCATCAGTTCAAATTACAAGTATCGAGATGGTATCACCATGGCCAGAACCCAAAGTTTGGAGGCAATAAGGAAACAGCACAAGGTTATAATGTCTTTTTTTAAATCTGTGTTGTCTTTAAAAAATAATGCTGATGCTAACCTCTAAAATCCACATTTTCCCATTTGGTTTGTTTTGTATTTTTAGTTGGCTACTCCCACCAATTTGAGAATTTAATTGGAAAAATAAATGACTTCTAACATTGCTGCTGTGATGTTCATCCCCCCTCTCCCAGTCTCTCAATTAAAGCCTTGCTTCTCCTGTCACAGGCACATGTGTGGATTTGCTAGAACTCTGTAAATTGATGCACACCTGCAGTGTTGGTGGAGACGCTCTTAGTCCCATCCCCTGATGCGGTGTGTTCTCCTGTCATTCATCCATCCCGGCAGGAGAGCCTGAAACTGCTCTCCTGCAAATATGCCGCAGTGCAGTTCCCAAACCACCCTTTCTGCAGTACTAAGGCAAATGGAGGCCCATTAATGCAGAGGGACTTAAGTTACATTTGGGATTTATAGTTTATAAACTCATGTTTCACCTCAAAATTGGTGGCAGTGTTGTTGAGTTTATACCAGATGTCAGATGGATTAGAGGGGAGTGTCTGTGGGAATTCAGAACACATTGTTTTAGGCATTTGTCTCTATATTCATGTCCTGTAGTTAAAAAAAGAAAAATATAGGTGGCAGTATAGAATAATTTCTCTGGAGTTGGACTGGCCAGTCCCAAGAGATCTAACCTCACCAAGCCTCCTTTACCTCATCTTTAATCTGGAGAAGCTAACAGTAAGTATCTTGTAGAAATGCTGTGAAGATCAATGGAAATAAGCATAGAAGATTCTTTGTTGGGGGTTTGGCACGTATTAAGTGCTCCACATAGTTGAGCAGTCTTATCTGCTGATACACGCAGTGGTGCCTTGTAGAAGTAGAAAGCAGAACAGGTGAATGAATGTGGATCTCAGAGATTGGAGTGGTCTGCATTTAAATATTGTTAAACCCAGAAGCCAAAAAATGGATCTATATATATTGTTTACATTTTTGCAGTGTTTTCTCTTAAATGATATTTTGCTACCATGTAGGTTTTTGGTACCATGCAGTTTTTGGTACAGATGAAACCACACAGAGTGATGGAGCTGTGTGGTTTTTTAACAATTGTTTTTTATATGACAGTGAGCATGAAGGTTGGATTGGTATGTGAAGAGCTGCCTCCATTTTTGACTTTTGTTGTGCAAAATGTTATTGGATGGCTGTCCAGTCAGTGAATGTCTCTCCTGATGGCTGATGATAGGAAAGTGTTATCAGTTTCTCCTGCTGGGTGATATACGTTGAGATCAGGTACAACTGGAGATAAGATAAGAAAAACTTAGAATGTAGTGCTTGAGCTCTCTTGGGGGTTATTAATCAGAAGGTAAATCTGCATGGTAGGTGCACAATGTATATGCTCCGCAATTTCAACTGGAGATCCTTCAACCCACAGAGAAGTGGTCTCCTGTTGCACTGTCCATTGAGACTGGAATAAGTGTTAATAGCATCCCAGAATCTTCAGTCCAGGAAGCTGAGAGCCTTTTCACACTGCCTTTGAGATAAGCCAGTTTGCCAGTAGCTCTCCCTGGGTGACCACCTGCTCCTAGGCTCTGAACCATCCTATTTTAGAGAAATTCAGGATCCACTTTGCATAGAATCCCTTTTTCCTTTATTTTTTAACATTGATATCACTGCCAGAAATTTGCATCATTCAAAGCGCAAACAGAATCTACTTAATGAAAATGACATTTAAAAATATATTACCTCTTAGTTATGATTGCCTAACTTTATGCCCCCTTTTTTTTCCATTGGAGATTTTTATCTTGTAATGAAACATGGCAATAAAGAGGAAATTGGATGAGAAGGTGCTGTATTCTCCTACCAGCTTGGTTTGGAGAGCTGAAAAGGTTAATTTTACGCGGGTTGGTTGGCTATCACCCAGTATGATTGTCCCCATCTTTTGCACTGTGGGGTGTACCACATACAGACCTGTTAGATTGCTCTTGAAGCCTGGAGAGAGCCTCCCTGTTCTGTCTCGTGGGGTGGTTGGGACTGAGAAGGATGGCATGGCTGTCAGGGTGGCCTCGGAGTGTCTTTCTGCCTGCTTGGAGGGAAGGATGGAGGTGGGAGAATATACAGAGAGCAACTTGCCGTAGTGTGATTATTAATACTGCAGAGCTGAGAAGCATCAGGCATAGCAGCATGTGCTTGGAGACAGCACGTGGGCCCGAGGGAGCGAACTTAAATTCATGGAGCCTTAGTTTCCATCACCTGTACCTTGAGATTTACTAGTACTTTTATTTCATCAAGTTGATCATTAACTATACTTTTATTTCCCCATTGTTTGTAAAACTTAACTACTCTCTTACGTACCACTAAGAAAGAAATCTCACTACTAATTTAACTCTGACATATTACTGTATGTCATATGATACCATCAATTGTAGGATCTGTCCTGATTTCAGAGAGAGAAAGATGTGAGTTGTAAAATGCGCAAGTAATCACACCATAAATTTTAAGGACCATAATAGTTAATACCTGTAACATATGAGCGGTGCGTTAACACACAGTGAGCACTCATTAACTTTCTTGCCTTACTCCTCTCTCCCAGTGGTGTTTTCTTCCTAATCAGTTGGTAAATCTCTTTTGAGCATATAATATGTGTCTGGCGTGTTCTTTGTATTTGGTACATGTCAGTGAACAAAGTAGACATAAATTCTACTTCTGGTGGAGCTTGCACTCTACCCTGTGGACTTAATGAAGGACCTACCACCTCAGTAACCAGCAGGATAGGCCCTGAGCTCAGCTCTCCTTTCCCACCAGAAAGAGCTGCTTTTCTTGGCCTTGTCATTAAGATTGAATGTGTGTGTCAGTAGCGTATCAACATACAATATCTGCCAAACTCCTTATAGTCTCATTAGCTTCCAGCGTTTTCTGTATACCTTGCCATCTGGCTTATATCAGATCCTTCAAACAAACTATGCCATGCCCCGGCTCCCTACTTTTCCCCGTGCTCTCTGTTCCCTCCATCCTGCCCTCAGCCTTGGACATGCAGCTTCCCCGGCAGTCCCAGAAGCTACCTCTTTCCTGAGGCCTTTCCTCATCCTTCCATCTGAATATAATTTATCTCCTTAGACTTTCCCCCTGTACTACTTTGCCTTTGCTTCTGCCATGATACCCTCTGTATGCAATACTGTAGCCCCATGAATATAGGCTCCTTAAGGAAGCCCAGTGAACAATAATTGCAGGCCAAAGGGACATGTTTTTATTAATGCATATCAGCAAGTCACACCGAATTACACAAATGAATATTCTCTGGTTTAAACAGATGAAGTCCAGGGTCTTCCAGTTGGGTCGTATGGCAGTCCTGCACTTACTCACTTATTTTTATGTTTTATTAACAGGAATCATGTCATTAAAATCTGAAGGCTCTCCCTAACACTTTCCTTTTTATATGTATCTGTTCTATCATCTCCCATTTCTGGACCGACTTAAACTTGTCAGCCGGAAAGATGGATGTCATTCAGGTATTGGCAGCACGAGATGCTTCTGTAAATAGTCTTTTTCACATCTGGGTGTTCAGTTTCTCCTGCTGGGTCTGAGGGGATCTGATGAGCTTTGGATATTCCTTTTTCCATACCCGGGACAGATCCAGCCTGGGCTGCTCCGTGCCTCCGCTCTGGCATAACCTCATCCTCTTCTTCCTTGTCCTCAACACCCAAGTGCAGCTGTGGCGCCCTTCATCTGCCTTAGACTTGCCAGTACCCACCACTTGAAACTGGGCCCTGCTGTGATTCTAAGTCTCCATCCAGAAGGAGCTGGGTTTTTTTTTTTTGTTTTTTTTTTTCAGGACTCAAGAGACTGTGAAAGTCTCATGAAAAGGAAAAATTTCGTGCCAAGAGAAAGAAGTGCAAACACCCTCTGTTTTCTGCCTCTAAAGCAGGGCCCGTGGTTTCCGCTGCTGTGTTTTTCTAATGTCATTTGACTAACCATCTCCCTACAGGCCCAAGCGAATGTGGGCAAGTGCTGATCCAGCCTCCCAGGATCCTTTGAGACTCACTGTGATACAGTATTTTGCTGTTTGCAGCATGACTATAGATTGCCTCTTTTAGAGGATTTAAAACCTTCCTGTCAGATGCCCACAGGCCTCCGGCTCATATCTACCTAGTTTTTTGGTCAGTTTTCTAACTCTTACATAATCCCCAAGCATACAGCTGGGGTTTTTACTCAGAATTTAATGTAGTCTTTTTAAAAAGCCACCCCTTAGGTGGTTTACAAAGGTGTAAATCCAGTCTGTAAAAGGCAGGAAAGGCAGATACGTGAGTATAGTTGGCACTTAAATATATATATTGGCATTTTACATATATATATATATATATATATATATATATTTCTAGTTGACAAAAATCAACCTCGTAATTTTACACTTGGTTTTCATCCCAGGAAAGTAGATTGTTAAATATTACCAAAGTATAAAGTGATCTTTGATTTTAATCAGAAAGACTTTCTTTTTGATGCTCAAGAGCAAAGTTGTAAATGGGTGGAAAATTGTCCATTTGGTTCTTGCTGTCTGCCTCTTCCCGCACTTTGATGAAGGAAGGGCTTTTATCAGCACAAGGAAGACCTCAAAGAAGTTGCTTTTTTTTTTAAAAAGGAAAAGGCTCCTCCCTGCTCAAAAGGTAGCTGTACTATACGTAATTGAAAATCAGATGTAATCATTGGAAGATGATTTTGGTGATCTGATTGCAATGACCCATGTAATGTATGTTACACTCATTTGTGTGTTATTCTATGAGAGCTAAGGTGAGCACGTATACTTCAGTGGGGAAAACTGAGGTTAGAGAGGTATGGCGGCTTGCCTATGATCATATAGCCAGTACTTGGTGAACCCAGGACCCAAGATTCATTTCCGCTCCTTTAAATGGTCTTGCCATGCACTTTCCAGGAGTCACATTAGAATCTGCTATCTAAGAGCACGTCTAGTGGCTGGGTAATTATTTTAGGATCGCTTCCCCTTCCGTCTTTTGATACTGTTTATTCAGTCCTCAGGATTCTTTGTCTGCCTTCCAAACTTCATTTCCTGGATTGAACGTTCATCTTCTCAGGATGTAGGTGGTTCTTTAAATAACAGTTGCTTGCCATAGTTACTAGTTCATCCATTTCTTTGTTATACACTTAATACAAATCCCCAGGACTCAAGTGTCTTAAGTGAATCTTGGAGAATCTTCTCAGAGTTTTGGCTTATATCTGAATGAAAGATCTATTCATTCAAGAGAGAGCTTCTGAAATCAAGGTTCAGATATTTGCCCAGTTTCAGTTGGTTTTCAATCTTGCTGTTGTGGGATAAACAGAGGTACTATTAGAGAACTTTCAAGGGAGTCAATAAAAGTTAAAGGAAGAGCCAAAGGTTCTTTACTCTTTTCTATGTCCATTTGACTTTCCAAATTGTTGTCTGGAGGAAGTGAATCATATTTCATATTTGAATACTCACTTCAAATATTCGTTGTGTTTCCAGGAAGCAGGTCCTTTGTGTTTTGGAGAAAATATGCTCTTCAGAAAGAATCATGTGAATATTAATTTTTTTCATTAATGTGTTTAACTTTAGAGAGCCATGAATATGCTTAGCTTTATTTTTTAGGTTTTCATTTAGCTTCAAAGTTGCATGTGTCATTATTAAAGTTGGAAAGGACTCTTCTTTGTCATGGAGAAAGTAAAAGTCATAGAGAAAGTAAATCATATTTGAAGAAAACATTTTAATACCTGAGATTTTAAAATTATGGGATTGTATTCATACTGTAGACATTCAACCTATTTGAGTTAGGTTTTTAAAGCTCTTGACTACTTTTGCTTCTGGCTAAAACATTATGGAAAGTGTTCAGCTTTCTTTTTGGAAAAGAGCTCTATTTTTCTCCCTTAATAGGAAACAGAATTAATTGATCCAGTAAGTGAAGTGATTGCACATTTGAGTTGGACAAGTTAAAACACACAAAGTTTGAAATCATAAAGCATTTTCTTGAGCAGTTGTGTTTTGGGGTAGCATTTTCTGTTACAGTGTGCTCCCTCCTTCCCAGTTTTCCTCTATTCTTTTTTCACATCAATGGTCTTACATAATAAATACTCATTACAGAATATGCCTGATTTGTATGGTTGCTAAGAAAAGCTTAAGTGTGACTCACAAATCAAAGACTCACTTTAAACCCAGCAATTGGAAGACCTTAATTCTAGATCTACAAGCCCTTCACTTCATCTGTCTCTGTACTCATGGAAGACATCACTAATCCATCAGCAAAGCTCATATGTGCCCTCCTGATTCTTCTCTGCACACTGCCTCCATCAGTCATGCTGAGATGAAATCTGCATGTCATCTTTGAATGTATGTCTCTTTATTGAAGGTCCTTTTGTTAGGCAAAACTCTCCTGAAGGAAAGCACAGAAAAATTCTTTATTCTAGGAATTCCCGGTTTGGAAGGTTACTCCAACACCAGGTAGAACCATAAGCAAAGCGCAGATCAAAGCTCCTGTGATTAGGACACAGGTAGATTATCACTCTCCACCCAGGAAAATCCTGAGTTGCTCTGATTTTATGTGAAATCAGGCTGTCGGTGGAAGTTCTTTCTCAACTGTAGTAAAAGTTAAAGAACTTGTTTCCTTTGTAAGTTTTGAGCAGGAACAGGTTTGAATCTATATGTAAAATCAATATCCTAGAAATGGAAATCTAGTTATGAGATATATGTTGGGGGTGGGTGGGTCACTGGCTGCATTTGGCCCCGATTCTACACATAAGCTTTGGAGGGCATGGTTAGAGTTGTGAGTAATTTAGGATCAACAGTTCAATCCTGTATAATTTAGTGACTCAGCACAGTAATAAACCCTGGAAACTTCTGCTTCTGTGTTCCTTCTCTGCAGGAATTAAGGGCATATAGGAAGAAAGCAAACATGAATTAATTTGATTTTATGTGCTTAAGCAGGCATAATGAGAATCTGTTGGTATGGCGGAAGTTACCACCAATCCACATAAAAATGAATAATACTGACGTTCAAAGAAAGAGCATTAATCATGTTGCTGTGATTGCAGACTTAAATCATTTCAGGGGCTCATGCTTATACACAAGGGCCTCAAGTCCCTGAATGTTGGACATTATGTGGAAGCTTATGTGGCAGAGGCCCTGAAACATTGCCCTGCTAACCCACGTGACATGTCCTGGTGTTCCTTTTCCTGACTTGCCTTTGCACTAAATAATGCCGTCTTTTCTCAGAAAGTCTAAAAAGGCTTTTGTATTTTCAAAGAGTAGAAATGAAATGGGTTTTTCCACCCCTTTTGATAACCAGGTACTTTTAATAGCAAGGCTTTTCTTGGCTTCGATCCTTGGCCAATTTTGTGATAATTTTTTTGAGCATGTTGGAGCTCACATGCTCCATGAAAATTCAGAGATCAGTTTCCAAGAATTTCAGATTTCCCGTTATAAGAGGTCAAACAAATGATACAAGTTACTTAAGTGTTTCTTGGACCATAAAGGAACTGTTCTCTCGGGCTAAATGTACCCTTTCCAGCAAACTAATATGAATCTCTGTCAACTCAGGGTTTTACATTTTTAGGACTGTGCAGTTTAAATGTGAAAGGTAGTGCAGTCATAAAAAACCAGCTAGAATTGTTAAGATTTGTTAGAAGGATATAATTGCTAATATTGCTGCCATGATATTCGTATATTCATATAAAATATCAAGTGATATTTTATCACGGAGACAGATTAAAGTTTGTTTCAAAATAATTTAGAAATTTAACTTTTAAAATTTGGGTGTAAGATTCAGAAAGCATCATATACTTCATGGCGTGTTATCCTTGGTTTGTGAAAAGGCCCCGCATCTTTGTTTTATCTTCATTATTTTTCTCCTTCAGTCTGATTCCATTCTTTCTTCCCCAGAGATCCTCACTAGTTATGTTTGTAATTCACCTGAATGTTTTGTGTTTAGAACTCAATCTATTATTGTGCAATTTTAATCAGTACCACCTTTGAAAATTTATCTCCGTTGCTTTGTGTACGTCTTGTTTGTTCGTGCATTGCTTTTGATTGCTGTGCAGTAGTCCATGCACCCATCCATCCCATTTTACGTGCCCATTCCCACAGGGAAGGACACCTTGGTTGTCTATAACGTGTGTTTTCATACTCAGTGCTGCCATGAGCATCTTTATACCTGTTGCCTTATGGGTCTTCCGTATATAAAGATGTGTATGTATAGACGTATATGTATATATAAGTGGGTATGTGCATATGTTTGTGCATTTGTGTATCCATCCATCCAAAAATGAGTTTCTTGAATTTTACCAATTTGATGAATTTGGTTATTAATGAATTTCACCAAAATCTGCTTGATCACTTGCTAGAATGACTGTATCTCCCTGTTATACTATTATCCTTTATATATGGGATTCGATGAGTTTACCAGTAATTTGCATTGCCTGATTTTCTAATCATTGCCAACCCAATGGGTATAAAATGGCAACTCATTCTTTTAAGTTTGCCTTTCTTTTGTTGCGAATGAGGTTGAATGTCTTTTTATATCCTTAAACGTTCGATTTCCCCCTCTTGGAAATTGCCTTTTCAAATCTATTTTCGTTTTAAAATTTGTGTTTCCCTTCCTTTTCTTGCGGTAGTTACTGTGTTTTCTTAACCATGTTGAAGAAGTTGAGCATGAAGTCATTCCTGCAGCACTTGGAGCAGACTTTGTGACTGCGAGATACACCCTGAGATTAATCCTAGCATTTCTTTTGGCCTTTAACAACCTCAAGTCTTGCTACTCCTGTGCAGCTGTTCCCCGCCTGCTTTCCCCACATAAGCTCCTGCTTCCCTGCAATGCAAACGTGAGCAAACCCTGTCAAGTCACTGCTTTGCTGAAAAACTCCAGTGGTTCCCCTTGGCTTTTAGGAGAAAGGTCTGAGTCTTTGCTGGGTCTCAGAGTTCCCCCATGATTTAATTCTTGAGTCTGGTCATCTCCTGTGCCCTGTGTTCCAGCCACAGCAGGCTACTTCCTTATCCTTCCAGAGCCTTCTCTGGCCCCATAATGCTGTGCCCTCTTCTCTTATTGCCGTCCTCCTCCACCTGGATAATGTCTCCTCTCAGGTATCTCAGCATCTCCAGGAAAGCCCTCCCGGGTCCTCATACTAGGTTAGGTCTCTCCACGGTCCGCCACGTTAACCTCTACTTCCTTCTTTGAAACTCTTTCTATACCTACAATATTTAATACATTTTATGCTCAAAGAGCAAAGGGTGGAGGCAGGGGCATTTGGGAATTCCATGAGGTCAGCACCTGTGTCTTTGTTTCTCTCTGTTGCTTCCCAAGCATCTAGCTTAGCACCTGAGACACAGAAGCACAGTTAATCTTTGTTGATATAGGAATAAAAATGTATGCACAGTAAATGCTAATTCCCTGACTTTGGCTTTGTCTCATTTTCACTAACATTTGGATAGATTTATCCATTTGAACCTACTTTTGATTCTACTTTGTTACATTATGATATAAATATATTTAATTGCATTTTCCTTGTTGATCAAATAAATCTACTTAAATACATTTCTCTCTGTTAACACTGTCTACACGTTTATTTTTAATAGGGTCGTGTGTGCATGATTATTAGCTTAAATATCATTATATACGGTGCTGCTGTGTCACGGTTTGTATAATTGTTCCCCTATTTTGAAGCATTAGGTTGTTTTCAATTTCATTACTTTATAATGAAATATAATATTTCTTGGTATAAATTAATTTCTTTTTTTCCCCAAGCTATTGCTTTGGAATTACTGCTTTTTTTTTTTTTTTTTTTTAATTTTTTTTTTTTTTTTTTTTTTTTAATTTATTTATTTATGGCTGTGTTGGGTCTTCGTTTCTGTGCGAGGGCTTTCTCTAGTTGTGGCAAGCGGGGGCCACTCTTCATCGCGGTGCGCGGGCCTCTCACTATCGCGGCCTCTCTTGTTGCGGAGCACAGGCTCCAGACGCGCAGGCTCAGTAATTTTGGCTCACGGGCCTAGTTGCTCTGCGGCATGTGGGATCTTCCCAGACCAGGGCTCGAACCCGTGTCCCCTGCATTGGCAGGCAGATTCTCAACCGCTGCGCCACCAGGGAAGCCCGGAATTACTGCTTTTGAGTAGCTCTTATTAAAGGCTGCTAGATCATTAAGAAAGATTGAAGTTGGTTTCATTGCCAGGCATTGTGTACCTGTTTATCTAGAGCTCCACCAAAATTGAGTTTTATAATTTCATTGTATTTTAATAGCTCTGAAGTGTAACTCTAGCGTTGTTTCAATTTGTGTTTGTTTCTCTGCTGGTAAATCTATGCATTTTTCACCGGGATGATTTATGCCCTGTCTTTCCTTTATTTAAATTGTCAGTGTGCATCCTTTGATGTCCTCCTAACATAATCAAATCTCTTTCTGTGAGTGGCATAAGGTACAGGTAGTCAGGACCTCATCCTGATTAGTGTGTTATGGAGTATTTTTGGAAGCTCACAGGATTTACTTCTAAGAATATTCTTTGATACTCCTAGAAAATATGCAACCATGTAGAGTCAGCTTTAGAATATGCTTCTTCTTTAAAAATAATTCCCATTTAAATGTGGTCAAGGCCCCTTAGCACTGCTGAAACCAAACCCAAACAGTAACACTTCTGTTCATTTGGATGAGAAATATTCTCCTGAAAAGATAGGAATTCATATAACAGAGAGTGTGTTTTCTTGGTTCCCTTTTAAATGTAAAAGTTATTTATGGATTTGCATTCCATAGTGTCTCAGCATCATTTACAACTAGGCTTTGCTTACTGAACTCAAACTGCAAAGCTTCTCTTAAGCGTGACTCAATTACCCTTTAATGTATCAAAAAAAAAAGAAGGGCAAAGGAACAAATCCATCGGAATTTGTCATTATGATTAATTCTTGTGCGCAGAAGACTGGCAATCTTTTCCAAAACTTTCATGGTTGTTTTTTTTTGATCTTTTGCCTTTTTGTTTGATATACTTGAATAATCTGCATAGTTTTGATATTTAATTCCCCTTATTCTTGTCAATTGGGAGATGGGTTTGGGAGGTTGGCATTTCTTTATTCTCCATGCAGTTAGGGTTTCTTCTGAAGCATTTAAATTACGCACAGCCTAGAATTATTCCAAGAGTGGTTTGCTAAGGGTATTTTCGGTTACTGGGAGGAAACGGACTGTGTGGATTTGAAGGAAGTCATAGCTTGATGGTTAGGTTTGAGGTTATTTTTTTCACCATTTAAAAATATTTCTTTTTCTTCTAATTTCTCTTTACTGATTTTTCTCAGCCTGAAAATAACGTGGACTTGTTTACATGTGAAGGAGGGGCGGCCGTGTACAGCTGGGCAGGATGTTCACTGTGTAAGAGCCCTGGCCAAGGGCAGACAGTGGCTGCATTCCAGGGCAAGGGGCACCTTTCCCCAGCTCATACAAATACACTGTGTGAAGGGCTAGCCGTCCTACGGATTGGTTTCTTTAGTAGTTGCTAAGAGTTTTCTAGGTTTTGTATTTCGATGAGGGTTTCTTTTCCTTTGTCTTTTTAAAATCTTGCTTTTGTGATCTTCAAGAAGGGATACCAGTGGTCTGGGCCTTTTTTTGTTTGTTTTTCTATTTATAGCATATTCCTCTTATATAAGTCAGCACCTTGGCTGGATCCTTGTCCTGTTCATTTAAGCTCAAATGAGTGTCCTCCATTATGTTACTCACCTCTGAGGGAATATATTCCCAGCTTTTAGTTCTTTCTGATGCTTCCTTGTCACCAGCGAGAATGTCTGGTTTTTCAAAGCCATGTAAACTGAGAGGCATGGTCTTAAGAGAAGAGTTCAGCTCTCAGAGATTACTCCACATCTGCTAAAGAATTTTCTTTTGTGTCTGTGCTATAACAAAACAAAAACTTCCCCGTTTTTTTTTTTTCAGCCTAATTGAGTGTATTTCACAGTGGGAGCACAAAGACTCTGGTTTATTCCCCATCGGAATAGAAACGGGGGTCATGGGCCTGCCTTGCTTCTCATCTGAGGCATTTCACTTCCCATCTTCGGTGGAACAGGACTTAAGGCAGATGGCCCTCTCATTGACCTTATGATCAGAAATCAGATGAAGGTCAAGATAAAGTTTCCACCGATATCTGGCTTTTAAATTCCTTTGACCCACTTTTCCTGTGTTGGAAGGAGTTCATTTTACTTGACATACCATTTCTTTGTGATTCTGTGCTGGTGTCAGATATAACCAACAGACGTTGATGTTCTTGGAGATGAGTCTTTTACTCTAAGACCCAGTTCAAATCAGTGCCCTCGGGGATTTTAGGTTTCTGCTCCCTGCGAATTTTATAGAATGTGCTGGGGACTCTCAGCCCTGTTCGGCAGTTCCTTGCCACCTGGTTGCCATCATTGTCGAGGTCTCTTTTCACGCTGTAAGGACAGCAGTGTAGGAGGGGGGTATCTGCCCATCCCTTTGTTTTTCCTGCTCTGAGTTTAAGCATCTGAAAGTATTCTTCCTAAGTCAGAACAGTCTTTGTCTTTGTGAATAAAGATGTTGTTCTGAAATGACATTAGTTTTTCCTTTTCGGAGTGAACTGTCTGTCTGGTTTTATTAGCTCAATCTTCTTCCTAGCTTATTACCAAGGAGGTAAAAGATGGAGCCTCAAGAGAAAGTGTGCTACCTCAGTATTGAAGTGAGTTACAGAAAGAACTGGAAGAATGTACATACACCTAATAAATCATTACCTCTGCTCTGAAGAGGAGGAGGGGATGGGTGGGGAAGAAGATACGGGCTTTATAAGGGATGCAGTTTTGTTTCACCAAACATGACTCTATTGACTCTTTTAAAATGCGAATCTGTTACAAAATCATGTTTATGTGGACAAAATTTAAAAACTCATTTTAAGATAAATAGCTCTACCAGTAATCCTGTATTCCCTGCCCTTCCAGCGTGTTCTGAAGCAAGGCAATTGTTCTCAACCACTTGGCCTGTTCTTTGTTTCCTGAATATTTCAGAACATCTCTCACTCGTCTCTCGTTGGCTGGAGTGTGGTGGTAGCGGGGGAGTTGAGCTGAAATCCTGATGAACGAGGAAGTATTCATGTTTCTTTACCGTTTTTAGCAAGAGACGGCTTCAACTTGCAGGAAGGCGTTGTTCTGTAAATAGAGCTACGGAATATATCTTATTTGTCATCATCTTATTATTCCTTGGCCTGTTTCTAGAGATCAGCACAATAAAGTTTGTGAATCCTTCTTTAGAAGCTATAGTTTGGGCCTTTGCTGAGTGAGGCTTTGTAGGAGCTCCCCCCTACCCACCCCCAAGAAGTTCAGGGAGTGTATGTGTCTGGTTATGTTTCAGATAGTCTATGTAAATGGAAATTAATTTTTCAACAAGGGCAGTGCATCTTAGGGGACGTTATTAGAGTTTACCAAGCATCATATTATCACCTGATTTAAAGTCAAATACCTAAATCTGAATAATAGAGGAAATCCCAAATAGTGACTCTGAATTTAAGATAGCTTAGGTTGCTTTTCCAACTCCAAAGTGAACAGCACAAGTAATTGCAGGCCCTTCTTGAATGAGTGTGTCTGAGTCTGGGTGATTTAGCACATATGAGGGGAAAATCGTCAGGTAAACTATTCAACTGTTACTTCTTATGAATAGAATATATACAGAGAGCACTGTTAAGTCAGATATGAATATTATGGCACTTTAATCCCTCAGCCCAAATGGAGTCAGTTGCATTTGTCATGGAAGAAATTTTAATTTACCCTTTAGTCTGGAACCTGAAGAGACATTCTTCTCCTAAGCCATTAAAAGTTGGTTCTGTATTTTTTTTGGTTGGCATTTTTAAACTGAGTTTTTCACAGTGACCTAGACTTCCTTTTGGCTCTGTACAGAGAGCCATAGTATCTAATGAAAATATAGTTTGCTTCAGAAATAAGGCAGTGTTGAAAATTATTTTAGTAAGAAGATTCTCATAGTTATAAATTAATTTTGAAAATCCTAATTTTAATGCCAAATGGCACCCAACAGACCATCTATTTTGACCGCCCCCTCCAGTGTTTTTTTTTTTTACAAATGAATTCTAAAGGAGAAGCCGTGATAGAACTGTGCTAAGAAAAAAATCTCCTTTTCAAATCAGGCACCTTTTTATGTGTACGATAATATGAAATAGTGATAGTTTAGGTTCCAGATGGAGTTCCGTAGATGTTGTTTAGTTATTTCTCTTTAAATCTGTTTTGGGAGAAAACTTCGAAGTATACATTATTGTTATTATACGTTTCTGTAGATTTTAATCATTTTATATTTTTAATCACTAACTTGTATTGGGCTCCATATATGTTCCAAATCCCTGTGTACATTTTATTCTTCATACTGGTCCGAGGCAGTATAGGCACTGTTACCATGCCCATTCTGAAAATGAAGAAACTGAGGTATAGGAATATTAAGTAACTTGCCTTGGAATGTGGTAGATCCATTTCCATTCTAGATCTCCAGCTTTTAATCACTAATTATAAAACTCTAGCCAGTGCCTGTAACATTTAACATTTAAACATTCTGAAATTTAAAAATTTAAATCTAAAAAATTTTTAAGTTCTGAAAATGTGCAAAGAACAGAAACCGGAGTGGTGGTGAAGGATGTCTGTTCCTGTGGATAATTTTTCCTTGTGTTCTGAGCCGTCTGTTCTCCTTTTAAGCCTTTGACCTGTCTTCGCCCCAGTGAGGTGTGGCGTCTGGAATGCCACGGATCAGCCGTACTGGCTGATGGCAGATGTGTTTGGGGTCAAGGTGGCAGCCTGTGCTTTCTGGGTCCCCCGCAGCTGTGGAGACAATATGATCTGTGTGGTGGAAGTCTGCCAAGTTAGATGCGCAAGTCTCCTCCTTCTGCTTCGGGAACTCACACTTTCCACAAACCTCCTGCCCTGCCGCGGCTCACATCAGTGCATTGCTATGTCAGGCTGAATAATTCGCAGCATTTAGCACTTAAATTGGCTCATTGCAGACAATCCAATTACAATAAAGTCTATTATCGTTTTGGTACCTTGGAATGAAATGGAGTGTTTAAGCGATGAACATGCCACGTTGCCTGGCAGTTGCTCCGCTCCTAATTCATCTTCTTCGTCTTGCAGTTTCTCTGCGTCTTGCTAAAGTGACGCCCTGCCTTGGCGTGAGCTATGTATGAAGTTTGGTGATGCACCTTTTTCACGCAAACTTTCTCTCGATGTGTCAGTTTCGGGAGGATCCTGAGAGCTCCACAAACACCTCTTCCAATACCGGTTATGTGCGTCTTGCTAAAAAGGGATGTTTAATTAAGGTTGCTTTTGAGATTGCAGTCAAGAACCCAACCAGGCATTGATCAAGGAGGTGGCCACAACCCTGCAACAAAGACATCAGGCAGCTTTAGCAACCAGTAAAATAGAAGCAGGAAAAATTGAAGTAGGAAACAGTTTATAGAACTCTTGTGTTTCCCCTCCTAGAGCTTGGCCAGCGATAAATGAGAAGCGGGGAAGAAATGGGTAGAGGCAGCGTGGTGGAGAGATGATTCAAGAAAGATAGTTGACAAAAAGTCCTTGCATTGAGTCGAGGAGAGAATGATGGTTTCTAGGTGTGGTGGTTGTTTGTGGGCAGAAATTTTGATGTTAATAGGAAAGGGGGGTGTTCTTGGGAGCCTTAACTCAGAAAGAAATAAGCAGTTGTTCCTAAATGATGTCATAAGGACACAGATATATTTGGACTCATCAGGTTATAAATGAGAAAAAATCGATTATTGACTGGAGAGATATATATTTTTATTTATGTATTTATTTTTAATTACCCTAAGATGCATCATGGTACTCCAAAAAAACCTGGATTTGACATTCAGCTCAATCATTTTCTGGTTGTGTGACACATGAGGTAGAGGGACAGCAATTAATCTTTCCCAGATTCATCTGATAATGAGTATAATATCCCCCTGTACAAACAGTAGTGAGGATAGGGAATAGTATGTAAATGCCACCTGCCCTTAGTAAAATCCATAAGTGTTGTCTGTTTGTTTATTTCTGCTGTGAGCTCAGAAATCACATGGACAAGGAAGGTGCCTGGAATAGCTTCCTCTACCCCTTTAAGGTTTTGGAAAGGCCGTCTTTGAATTAGGCAACCATGAATGGATTGGAGGGCAGGGGTGGGAAATGCCCTGCCATACACTGAATATGGCGGTCATTTAAACCACCTCTCCTTCCTTTTTGTCTAATGTACATTTTATATCGCTGGCCAACTGATCCTCATTGATTTCTTTTACAGTGTGAGTCAGAAAGGCTACCTCATTTCCTGGGGAAAGCCTAGTTCTCTAAATATCCTTTTATCCCTCTGTAAATGCTGTTAATGGCTTCTTGAGGAGAATTCTGTGACTGTGAGAATGGGACTGGGAAATTTCTGTAGCCTGCTTCCACACTGTAATAGGTGAGTTGGTTTTTAACTTGGTCCCCAGTGGTGGAAATGCTCCCAAAAGGTCAGGGCATTGGTGCTTGTAATTCTTGTGATGCCCTGCTTTTGAAGTCAGAGACCTGAACCAGATGGGTGCTGTCCTTGGTAATTGCGGCTTTGGAGCTGCAAAGGGAGCGTTTTTACAGGGAGTCTAGTTGACAGATAATCACCTCTCTTGCTTCATTCCAGTTGCTGTGTGAAGGGTTGGAGGTACAGATGTGGTTGGTCGTGTGTGGTCAGATGGGACAGTGTTGGGCCTTTCCAAAGTAAGGGATGTGACAGAAATAGCAGGACACCTAGAGAATGGTCAAATGGTTACTTTCAGTTTATGTTGCAACAAATAGAAAGCAAATAAAGAGCCAGATCATACCCAGATTCATTTGTCGATGGACCTACTTATCCACTAATCTGCTGTCAAATTAATTAAACAAGGAGGCCATGAGACTGAGGTGGCTCTAATGCCCCAGTGGCCTGTTTAACAAACCAAGATCTAAGCCTGTACATGCCTCAGGGTTACGAAATTGACACCTATCAACAACCAATCACAAGCAGCCAGCTAGGCTTCCGGCTACAGCCAATCAATAATTTCCTTGTTTTGCTTCCACGTTTTCTCTATGAAAGTCTCCCCAGCTCATGCCAGTGGATGTTCCTGTTTGGTGCTGCCCCATTCAAGTCGACTTTGATCAAATAAACTCTTAGAATTTTTTTATATGCTTCAGTTTATCTTTGAAAACTCCCTACTCACCTTGTGTATTTTTGGATAAAAAGTTGTTACCCATGTTTCTCTTTACCCATCTCTGTTTAGCTGTGTCCTGAGGCTGGGGCTTGGTGTTGGCAGAGCCTGCTTTAAGAGCAGTCACTAGTAGCTGCTGTCTGTGGGTCCTCTTAGTTACCCATGAGAAGAAGGAAAAATCATCGCATGGTAGTTCTGGGATCCCACACGCCGGTTAGGAAATTCTCTGAATTCTCACCCATAACTGGAGGCGTTGGGAGTGTGAAATGCAGCTCTGTCCCAGCTGTGGAGGTAGTCTCAGAAGGTGTGATGAATTCTGTTGCGGAAGAGGGAGATGTTCCTTGGGTAAGGAGAGGTGTTCGTTGATAAGGAGATAACGCATGGCTGGACTTGAACCCACACCTCAGTTCTGGAACAAACTCCTTCTCACTTGTCAGATGTGCTTTCCAGAGTATTTCCAACTCTCTGCCTCTGGGAGCCCATGTCCAGAAATGCTCTATATCATTTGCAAGCGCCTCCCAAATGTGTGAATGCCATAGTTTGTAATGAATACATTGATGAGGTTCTGTTGAGTATTTAATTTTTTTTTTTAAGATTTTATTCTTTTTAGAGGAGTTTTTAGGTTCACAGCAAAATTGAGAGGAAGGTACAGAAGTTTCCCAAATACCTCATGTCCCCACAGGTGCACAGCCTCTCCCATTGAAAACATCAGAGGGTGCATTTGTCATAAATGGTGAACCTACATTGACAGCACAATCACCCAAAGTCCATAGTTTACATCAGAGTTCACTTTTGGTGTTGAACATTCTATGGATTAGGACAAATTTATAGTGACATAGCCACCATTATAGTGTCTTACAGAGTAGTTTCACTGCCCTAAAATCCTCTCTGCTCTATCTGTTTCATCCCTCCCTCCCTCCTAAACCCTGGCAACCAGTGATCTTTTTACCGTCTCCATAGTTTTGCCTTTTCCAGTATGTCATATAGTTGGAATCGTACAATACGTAGCCTTTTCAGATTGGCTTCTTTCACTTAATAATAGTCCTTTAAGGTTACTCCATGTCTTTTCATGGCTTGACAGTTTATTTCTTCTTAGTGCAAAATATTATTCCATTGTCTGGATGCGTTGCAGTTTAATTATACATTCACCTACTGAAGGACATCTTGGTTGCTTCCAAGTTTCGGCAATTACAAAGAAACTTGCTATAAACATCTGTGTGCAGATTTTTGTGTGGACGTGGGTTGTCAGCTCCATTGGATAAATACCAATGAGGATGCTTGTTGCATCATGTCATAAGAGTATGTTTGGTTTTATAAAAAACTGCCAAACTGCTTTCCAAAGTAGCTGTACCATTTTGCAGTCCCACCAACAGCGAATGAGCGTTTCTTTTGCTCCAGATCCTTGTCAGCATTTGGTGTTATCAGTGTAGAGATTTTGACCATTTTAATGGGTGTGTTTGTTGTTTTGATTCTCCATTTCAGGATAGACATATTAAGACATTAAGAGAGAAATAGGGAGAGGTTGGTAAAGGGGACAAATTTTCAGCTATAAGATGAATAAGGTCTGAGGATCTAATGTAAAATGTGGTGACTGTAAAGACAACACTGTAAAAAAAAAAAACTAGATGGACATTTTCACATTTTCATATTTTTGAGTGTGCATTTTTAAAACATTGGTGTGCTGTTTATTAAAGAATTGGTAATACTTAAAAATGTTAATGACACAGATAATACAGGTGAATGTTGAATTGATGGCATCTTAGATTTGGTGAAATATGATGTTTTTCTTTGGTCTCTCCTGTCCAATTGTAAGCTCCCCGCACAAAAGCTTTCTTTCCTTTCATTGGGCATCAGAGATCTTGGCCTACAGTAGACAACTTTAGCTTGCAGCAAACTGGGGGTGTGGAGTGGGGCGGCTTGTTATACTAAAATTCTTAAGGGTTGATTTCTATCCTCTCTCTTTGTTTTCTCTATTCCTCCTTTCTTCCTTCCAACCTTCCCTCCCTCCCTCCCTGGTAAAGATAAACCTTGATGAAAGTAAAATCTGATGAAAATAAAATGATAAAGGAATGAGAAGGTACACAGGTGTTATAGAGATCAGTAGAAGCAGATCTGGAAAGGAAAATGGCACATTGGCATGTAATACCTCTTGCTGAGGGATTGTAGTGGATTCTGTACTTACAGGTCAGAAAATTGGTTTCCTTCCATTAAGTCTTCATAGAGAGCAATGTGCAGAGCCTGTGAATATTGAGCTTAATTAAACCATATCTAACATTTGTATGTGTCACTTGAGATTCTCCAGCCTCTGTATCTTTAAAATGATAAATGAAGCCTTCAGTGTTTTGGTTTCTTTAAAAATTTATTTATTTTTATTAATTTTTTTATGTTTGGCTGCATTGGGTCTTAGTTGCTGCGCCCGGGCTTTCTCTAGTTGCGGCGAGCGGGGCTACTCTTCGTTGTGGTGCGCGGACTTCTCATGGCAGTGGCTTCTCTTGTTGCAGAGCACCGGCTCCAGGCACGCGGGCTTCATAGCTGTGACATGTGGGCTCAGTAGTTGTGGCTCGCGGGCTCTAGAGCGCAGGCTCAGTAGTTGTGGCGCACGGGCCTAGTCGCTCCACGGCATGTGGATCCTCCCAGACCAGGGCTCAAACCCGTGTTCCCTACATTGGCAGGCGGATTCTTAACCACTGCGCCACCAGGGTAGCCCCTAAAGCCTTCAGTGTTTTTAATTGTATCAAGCATGAATCTGGGCTTAGTATAAAGGAAGCTCTTTCTAAAATGTAAATTTCACTTAATTAGTTGAACTTCCACAGGGACATACTTCCAGGGGCATGTGATCTGCCACTGGGATCCTTTCCCCCAGCAACATGCTACTGCTTCTCAGCCGCAGTGACTATAATCACCTTCATGGACTTGATTCCTGGGTAGAAGTTAATTTACGAAGAATTCTTGAAAACATTCTCCTTTTGGATCACTTTCCTGCATATTTGCCTGCAAGATTGGCTCAGGCATTCAATAAACATTTCATGAGTGTCTGTGCTGAAATGCTGGGCGGACAGGCTTCCTGCCTTCAAGGAGTACATGGTCTGGAAGGGGAGAAGGAGAAGAAAGCTAGCAACAGGAGAGGGATTAGAGGCAGAGAACCAGGGGGCACTCCTGTTGTGAGTGTGTGTGTGTGTGTGTGTGTGTGTGTGTGTGTGTGTGTGATTGTTGTCGGACCCAAGGGGAACCATTCTTTGGAACAGGCTTACTAGCCTGCACTTACTGTTTCCTGTCTGGAGCATATTTGCCTCTCCACCCCCTACCCCCAGGGCATATAACTTACTGTTTCACTCAATTCTGGTCTCTGTTCAAACTTCACCTTCCCAGAGAGGCTTACCCATAAGCCCCTCGAAGACAGTACTTTGGTCATGCTCCATGCCCTTCTCCCCACTTCCTTTAATTGTCTTCAGAAAAATTACCTTACCAGCCATTATTATCATGCGCCTCTCTTACAATTTAACCCTTCCATCCCTGTTTTTCTGGTGCCTACAGCTTAGTGGGAACTGATGAAGTTGATTCAGTTAATTAATGCTGACACATCAGCTCAGCCCATTTCATAAATTTGACACTTTATGTCTCTTCCCCCCAAACATCACAAAACTAAGCTGCGTTTTGCACGTGTGTAGGTTGTGACTCTGGGCTGTGTAATGAAAAGTAAAGGCTTTACAACAGTGCTAGGAGTGGGCTTAAAGAAACATGATATTTGCTGTTGCTGTGTATTTCTTTACTTGCTGAGTGAAGTCGCCAGGTATTTCCTCAAAAGGAGAGGCCTCATATTGAAACTGTTTCTTATCCATGTTTCTTTGAGGAGGGATATTGAGGCATAGACTGCTGTAGATTGTTAATGATCTACTATATAGTACTTGTGATAACTTTTCAGGCACAGGTATATAATATGGGGTGGGGGAGATTCGTTTTTGGTAAATCATAGAAAACAAAACGGTTTGGTGTCAACAGTGTGTAGGGAAAGGTAGTAAAATTTTTAAAAGATAAAGGTTGGTAGGTAATGTATTTGAATGATTTTAACATGTTTGCTTTAAAAATGAATAGCAACAGTAATATCTTGTTACCATCTAATAAGTATTCACCTCACAAATGTATTAAGACAAGTATTAATATTATGTCTATTTTACGGATTCAAAAACTGAGGCCAAATAATTTACCCCAATCCCTAAGCAGGAACTCCAGCCAAGTTCCAACTCCATAGTGTATGGGCTTTTTTTTTTTTTTTTTCCATCATTGTGCTATATTGTTACAAAATATAGTAGAAGGAATGTATCAACTGCTAATTTTATCAAGGAAACTATTCATCTTTGAAAATAACTAGTAAGCATCCATTTCCATCATACTATTTTGCTACAAGACAATTTTATGGTAATGTTTAGAGGTCTCTTTAAGATATCCTGTAGCATCTCTTTTACTATAGGAAGTTGGGGCTTTTATCATCCTGTGATCTCCTACTTCTTTTTCCTTTTCTTCCTTTATTCAAAATTTATATTTCCTCTTGGGCTCACAAAAGGCTGCCCACTATTGTGTGTTCTGTCTGCTGTGGACTCAGGTTGGCTGGAAAACAGGCTGTCCATCCCGCTGTTTGCCAAGGGTCTGGAGGTCATGCAAATTCTGACCTGGACTTCCAGGCCCCAGGGTCTACTCCTTCTGGGTATGGTGAGTCCAGATTTGGAAACTCCATTCCATCCTCCCTGTAAGCGGTCTTAGAGGAAGGAAGTGGTGTTTATGATGTTCCTTAGAGGAAGGAAGGATGAAAAGCAGGTTATTGTTATTAATAGGAGGTTATATTAAGAACAGTCACTTTTAGCATGTTCTAAACACCTTATGTTGAAGAGCCAGAGAAAGGAACGGAAACTTGGAAACATCTTGATTAAAACATCTGAGCTTAATTACAGATTGCACCACTAATTGAGCATCTCCTATGTGCCTGGCCCTGTGTTCAGAACTGGCAGATAGTAGTAAACAAGATAGCTAAGGAGTTTACTGCCCAACAGGAGAGACAGAGAGACAGCTATTGAAGAAGTAATCACTCATGCTGGAAGTGCTATGAAGGTGAGATGGAGGACGGAATGAAGCATATGGGGAGGTGATTTAATGATCTAGGCCAGGGGTCAGCAAAGTTCTTCTGAAAAGGGCCAGATAGTAAATATTTGAGGCTTTGAGAGCCATATGGCCACTGCTGCCAATTCTCATCTTTGTTGCTGTAGCTTAAAAGTAACCATAAACAGTAGGCAAATGGATGTGGTTCTGCTCCAGTAAAACTTTATTTGCAAAAACAGATGGCAGTCTGGATTTGGCCTGTGGCCCATAGCTTGCTGACCCCTGATCTTGGCTCTTTTGTTGCTTTCACTCTGTTGTCCTCTATGTGTGCCCTTTCACCCCCAACCTTGTCACCTTGTGGCTTCCAGATGGCCCCCTCGGCCTCCTGTAGCTCAGACTCACATAGCAGAGGCTGCAGCAGGAGCTAAGGTAGGAGGGAAAACAACTTTTTCATCACAGGAAGTCCAGCTGACTTCCCCTTACAAGTTATTGGCCCAAGTTGGACCGTGTGCCCACCTGACACCAGTGTCTAGCAGAGAGGACTCCAGTTCCCAGGGCTGGCTTGGCTCAAGCCTGACTCAGCCCTTGGGTTGATTAGATTGCTGTTCTTCGGTAAGAAGGGCGAGGGCTGCCGGCGCGGGAGCCTCCACAGCGTTTCCATAGGAACTGAGCTCCTGGCTACACACAGCTTGATCCTTGGACCAGGGGCATCACTGCGGAACCTCACACTCCATCCAGAATCAGAATAGAACCTACTTTTAAACAAGAGTCTCAAATGATTTGCAGACACTTTCAACTTTGAGCAGTGCAGGTCTACAGGGTCAAGGAAGGGCATTTTGAGGATGGTTAAACCGAGAAAGAGTGGAAATGAGTGGTTGGTAGCCTCACCCTGGCTCCCATTTAGGCAATGTCATTATAATTCCAGCTTGTAACGTTATTTCACATTTAAAATCTTAGTACTTTTTATGGTGTTCAGTGTTTAAAGTGGACCACAATTTTTTTTTTAACATCTTTATTGGAGTGTAATTGCTTCACAATGGTGTGTTAGTTTCTGCTTTATAACAAAGTGAATCAGCTATACATATACATATATCCCCATATCTCCTCCCTCTTGCATGCCCATCCCACCCTCCTAGCAGTGTTCATGGTGTTATGAGATCGAAAGTAAAAACAAAGTCTGAGAGAATAAAGCAAGATGTGTAAACATTGTTTTTGTTTTTAACCCACATAATAGTGCGTATAGGTGAAATGGCGTATCTTGTTTTCATTTTAGAAATAATTCACCATCATTCGTGACAGGCCACTGCATGAGTGCATGTGACTGTCAAGTGTCTGGATTCTATTTTTGACTACAGGAAACTCCACCGTTAAGCAACCAAATTCCATTTCAGGATTCTCTTTCTATTTTTTGTTCTGTTCATTTGATCTTTTCCATCGGTAGGCACATTCGCTTCCAAAGCATGAAGAAAAAAAATTTTTTTCCAGCTGTATTCTGCTCAAAATGCTGAGGCCTTGCCCAGGAAATAGAAGCCTGGCTAACTGAAATACGGTTGGTCTCCTGGTACGTCTTCCGGATCCAGACAACAGGTCTCTGCCAGTTGTCATCTTTGTAGGGCTTGCCCCACATTCCGAGGCAGAACTCTCAACTGTCCCTTGGAATTTCATTAGCTGGTGTGCTTTTGTGAGCTCAGTGTGGGGAGGGGCCTCTTGAAATCTGTCCTTTTGCCAGCTGGGCAGGTCTCCCACTTGGCTGTTTTGAGAATGGTTGTATCCTGTACTGTTGAAACAGGATGAACTTGGCCACGAATGTCGGCCAGAAGCCCTCTATCCCATTTATGCGGCCGTGCTGGCTGGGTTCTGAGAAGTGCATGATTTCATTTGGGAACTCGCTGTGGTTTGCTGCTAACCATCTGAGTCTGCAAAATGATGCCTTTTAAGCATGACCGGGGCAAAATAACCCTGGGCCTGTATTTGGTGTGGTTTGTCTGTTAGGTTTAAAAGCTCGCTATAGAATTTTCTTGCTTTATAAAATTGAGGCTTCCTTTAAAGTCGTGTCATTTCTGTGGTTTATAAATCGGATTATCTTCCTCTTGTAACAGCGGTAGTTTCCATTTAATAGAAACGGGAGATAAGATTCCTCCGTAAAGATTTCATAATTGTTTGATGAAGTTGGACGTTTTCCCCACTCAAAGTGAAGTACACTTGTACTCAAAAAGAGTGGGGCATTGGCGGTCAGGGCGGGCTGTCTTTAGGAAGCCATCTGTAACTTGGGTGTTTTTTCTCTGTCGGCCACCCATCTGGTTCGGAAGGAGAGTTTCCGTGCAGTTGTGGAGGGAGATAAATCAGCCAGGTGACGGATTACGGGCCATCCTTGTTCTGCTATAAGGAGTATGAGGCAAGAGATTAAGTGATGCGCAGTTCACTTGTCAGTGGAGGACAAAGCAGGGGTGTGTGGCCCTTCGGGCTCCCTCTGATTGCCCATGCCCTGCTGCTCACGTTGCCTCTGACGGCTGTCTTTCCCCCTTCTTTTGCCCTGCGAACATGCCCCAGAAACTTGGAAGTATGCTAACACAGCGTCCTGGTCTCTCCTCCTGAATAAGGCAGCCCCACTGTGAGAGCTCAGGAAACACAGAGGTGGTAATGGCATGTGTATGTTAACCACACAGGATGCGATGATTTTCCGTCCCAAGTGAATGTAGACTGAAACCCAATCACATTTTCCGAATCAAACTTGTTATTTTGCCTCCCCACCCATTTTTTTTTAACCCTGACTTTTTTTTTTTTAATTTATTTTTGGTTGCGTTGGGTCTTCGTTGCTGCACATGGGCTTTCTCTAGTTGCGGTGAGCGGGAGCTACTCTTCGTTGCGGTGCACGGGCTTCTCATTGCGGTGGCTTCTCTTGTTGCAGAGCACGGGCTCTAGGTGCGTGGGCTTCAGTAGTTGTGGCATGCAGGCTCAGTAGTTGTGGCTCACGGGTTCTAGAGCACAGGCTCAGTAGTTGTGGAGCACGGGCATAGTTGCTCCACAGAATGTGGGATCTTCCTGGACCAGGGCTCGAACCCGTGTGCCCTGCATTGGCAGGCGGATTCTTAACCACTGCGCCACCAGGGGAGCCCAACCCTGACTTTCTATTGGGAAGATTAAATTCATGAATTTACAGAAAGAAAAATCATAGCAATTGTCAGACTGCATGAGGAGGGGATTTATTTATCTTTCAGGAATGGAACCAACATTTCCTAGACCAAGTTGCTGAAGTTTATGAGCTTTTAAATGATAGGATGTTGTTTGGCAGTCTCCATAAAAATGAAAGCTTTTATACCCCTGTGATAATAGGACTCTGAGAAGACTGAGACACTGGTGGTTTAATTTTTTTTTCATTTTAGTGTTTCCTTCTATTTAAAAAGTTTTAGATGTATTTTTGAAATTACAAAGATATTGGAGATAAGGAGACTGAAAAATGTCTTATCTCTTTTCAGACTTGATATGTTTTCTATAAAAGTATCAACTGTATTGTGACAGTCTTTAAATGTAATAAAATGTCATTTCACCATAAAACAGTGTGATTGGAGTAGCACAGTGTTCTCAGTTAAAGGTGATTTTTGTTTCTTCCTTGCCCCACTGGGGACATTTGGCAATGGAGACTTCTGTGGTTATCAGGATAGGGAAGGAGAGATGTTGATGCTGGATCTAGAGGGCAGAGGCCAGGGATGCTGCTAAAGGTCCCACAGTGCACGGGACACGACCCCCCACCAACACACACACACATCAGTGAGCTAATATGGCAAAAAATATCAGTAGTGCTGCTATACAGAGACCTTGGAGTGTCGTAACCAAAACCAAATGTTCTGCCTCTGAGCTTTCATTCTTTAACATGACATTTAAGGCGTTACCAAAAACATGTCCGAAATGCCATTTATCACAGGCAAAAAGCATTTTTTTAAAAAAATAACAAGTGTGAGGCTTCTGAGCCAAATTGTTTCCTAGAACTTGTTCTCTCTTTGGGAATGAAGACTGAGGTGCTCTTTTACATTATAAATTTCTAGTTTATTTGGAAGCCTGATGTTTATGTTTTAAAAAATGACATTGCCTTACAAGATTTCTTTTGCTGTATTCTCTTTTAAATCAGTGGTTTTCCAGCGATCCCATGTTCAGTCCTAAGGTTCCTTTCCTAGACTGGAACTCAACATTTCATTGTAAAATGAATGGCCCCTTCTGGTTCCATGTGCTTTTCATTGTGAGCTTCCTTTGAGAAAAGCCCATTCATTGAGTCACATTGTCCTCTGGATGTGGGTTTTTCCGTGTGGATCCCTGCCCAAAAGGTGATGAATTAAATTGTTCACCTCATTTCAGTTGTGACCTGAGATGAACAGAAATGCATTTGAAAAATGAAGCACAGGTTGTTGTTCGGGCATCACGTGAGCAACACGCTGCAGACTCAGTGCCAGCATCTTGGCTGCTCTGGACCTTAGGCTTCAGTGTCTGAGTAGAAAGAGCCGTGGGTGGGTTCTTTGCAAAGTGAAATCCTTTTGACCTTGAACAGCGTTGAAGTTTTCATATGTACAATTTGAGCTTCCTGATTTTTATTTTCTTTCAGTGTGAATCATATGAAAACAGATTCATGTATACTAATTTCTACTAAGTAAAAGGCATTGAATTATCAGTAATGAAATACCAGGTTTTAATTAAATTTATTAGTAATACCCTTTCTTGCTCTGGGTACTTAGATACTGACACATTTGATGATAGAATAACAGACAGTGTGGTGTTTTTTTTTTTTTACGCCTACAAATTGCTTTTAATTCTCCATGATCGGGTTGACAATTGCCAGTGTAAGTATTTATAGAGAAAGATAAAGACAGAGCTACCTACACTGCATCTATAAATATAGCCGAGCATACAAAATGTGATGATGACAGCCATCTTGGCTGTGTCAGATGTGTGTGTGTTTTTTTTAGGTAGATTTGCATGTAGAAGATTTGTATTTATATAGACTAGTTTTTGTATTTTGTGTGGCTTCTAACTTTCAAGGGTGACTTTGAAAGAAATTTTGACCCGAGACACCAGAGAATTAGTTCCAGCGAATTTCATCTGTAAAAACGTTGGTGATTTTCTGAAGATCAGAGTTGTGGCTCTGTCTGTCTGTCTGTCTCTGTTTTTCTCCCTCTCCCTCTCTCTTCTCAGGAGTGTCATGAAGAGCTAACAGCCCAAGGATGATCACCTCAGTTCACATTGGGGTGTTAGACTGGTTGTTAGAAGTTACCTCTTAACTTTTGACTTGCTACTAACAACTGTTTTCCTCGTCAAATGGTTAGAGACAAATTCTAAGCAGGAATGGAGGAAGAATACTGAAGAGTATTTGCAAAACAAAAGACCTCAAAACTCTGAATAGACAAAATAGCCTGTGTTTTTTTGTGTGTGTGTGGAGTTGTGCATCATCTCTGGGTGTTTCAAATTAAATTAATAGTGAAAAAGTAATACGGGTAATAGTGCTGTTGAACCATGGCAAAGGGGAGCTGTAAGAGAAGGCAGTGCAGTCTTCAGGCATCGCCGGGAGAGGGCCCATGGCTTCTGGGTACCCAGTGAATCTTGCCATCTGGCTCCGGCCGGGCCCCCTGACTTGGTCTCCCGTTGCCCTGTCTCTTCTTCTTTGTGCTTCAGTTACCTTTCAACTGCTTCATGCTGCAGGCTTCTCATCTGCTCCCCATGCCTGGAAAGGCTCTGCTCCTGGCTCTTGCCATGTTGAGTTTCTTCTCACCTTCAGCATCACTCCTTAAAGCTTCCTTCCTTGTTGTAGCTGCCTCCAAGTTATCTTGCTGGCTTGTTAGTTGCTTTAGAATTATTTTTTACAGTTCTGCCTCAGGAATGTAAATTCTTTGAAGGAGACAACTTGTCTCTACCCACTCCTCCCCCCGTGCTCTACTCCCACCCACCCCATGGAGTGAGCACTCAGTAAATATTTGTTGGATGGATGAATATATTTTTCCCCTAAGTTATTTAGATCATAATGACTTTAATATTGAAAGGAGTAGACATCCATTTCTCTGGATTCCTGCTTGACAGTATTTGATAAATAGAATATTGTTCAGCACAGACAAATTGCTGTTTCACTCCATTTTATACTGGGAGGTGATGGCATGTCCACAGTCACTAGATTTCTTCCTTGCTAAGTTCGGCCCACTGTATCCTTCATGCTACCTCCGTAGTTAAGCTCAGCTCACTAGATCTTTTGGAAAGGCTGTGTGTGTGCCTGGCCCCAACTGGGTTATTGCTCAAAGCACTTCTTCTTACAGCTGCCTTCCTAGCCACCTCTGACCAGGCTGCATCCTCATTTCCCTTGGCCCAGGGAGTGCAGTATTTAAGTTTATGATCCACCTTGATTACATTTTTGAGGAGCGCCAAGCCAGCAATGGAGTCAATGCTGTGTCCTTTGTGGCATCTGAAAAAAAGAATATCCCCCCCACCAGAAACCAAAACCAAAACCAATGCTGGGAGATTGTTCAAGAACGATGATCATGTTAACTCTTTTCAACGTTTAGTCCTTGTAGGTTGCTTCATGAATACCATAACCAGCTCATGGTGTTCCTGTTCTTAGCTCCAAAGGGAGACCTTTGGGCCTAATATTTTTTAATTCTTGAATCATGGCTCTTCTATGTTGCCTTCCTTTCTTATCAGCTGGCAGCATTTATTTTATCCTAAATATGACAGTTATTCTTCATTTGTATTTTCAGTTTTTCACTTATTTTTTTGCTATTTGAAACGTATTTTCTGTGAAAATTATTTCCCCTGACAAAATCTGTTTCCTTTTTTTAAATGAATAAGATCAGATTTACTCTTCAGGTCAATTAAATAGCTACTGCTAAGTGCATATAAGATGAGGTCTACAGATGTGCAGCTGGCTTGCTCCTTTTTTAAGCTGATAGTTTGGTAAGGCTTTGCTGGCCTGGGAGCTGCATGTTTGGATTGGATATTGCATAAATTCTTGTTACACAGCGCTGCATGGATTTATCCCAATGTGGGCATCAGTGTTGAACACAGCCGACCATAAAATTCCATTTCGTTTCTGTTGCATAAACATAGGATCACAAATAGTGTGATTATTTCTGGCAGCCTCGGGCATCTTAGCTAGGAGGAAGATATAGGAAAATTTGAATGCTTAAATGTATTATGAGCTTCCCAGCATGAGCTGACCAAGTGCCTTTGGCACTAGCCTTTAAAAGGGTCAAATATACAAACATCTAATCCCATCATTTGCTGAGTTCTGACCATGTACAAGGCACTGTTCTCATGGTTCATTTGCCTTTAGCACAGCTAATCTTCCACATTGTACTGTTAGACTCTCATTTTACAACTGAGGGAATGGCGGCACAGAGAGGTCATGAAACTTGCCACAATTGTACAGGAAGAGAAAGAGGTAGGATTTGAACCCATATTCTTTGACCCCAAAACTTAAAACAACCACTGCCACCACCACCATCGCAATTTTGGTACGTGATCAGAAACAGTTGACTTGTCTCACCATTTCTTTGATCTTTATTGGCTTTCCCTTGCAGATTTCCAGAGGTATCGTGCCATGTGCTCTTCCTTGTCTCAGTATCTCTTGAGAGGCTGACAGTCCCTCAGAGCTAGGAGGAAGGCTTATCTTGACCAAGATCAGAGCTAGAAGAACCCCCCATTTGCTGCTTTACTTTAAGCTAAAGAAGCTAACATACAGAATGGTCATGCTGACCGTCTGGAGAGGGGACTGCCAAATAGGAAACCCGTGTGGCTAAGGATTTCTGGTCAGACAAGCAAAACTCTTTGAGCAGAGCCTCTGCCGCAATTCTATGATTGGGGTCTCAAAAGAAAATGAATATCTGCAGGAAGGCAGTCAGGGATGATAAACATGTCAAACAGCAGAGATATAAGATGGGGGAAATGATGGAGCCTCAGTTTACATGGTAGGGTGCATGCTCTTTTCAAGTTAGAGAAGTAACAATGACAAAATCTTTAAAACGTGCTGGCCAATCAGAATGTTGCTAAGGTCTGAGTTTGTGCTTTCTGCAGGTAGAATGTTGGCCTGTGAAGGCAGAGACCTTGTCTTTTTTTAATCTTTTTTGCTCCCAGTTAGAAATTGTACATGGTACTGTGTAGACAGTCCTTAAAGACATTGTGAATAAATTGTAAGCTTTAGTTTCCTCATCTGTAAAATGGCCATAATAATAGTTTGCAGCTCAGGATTGTAGAGGGGATAAAATGTACGAAGTACACTTTGCTTTCATTGTCTGGTGAGCATAAGTGATAAATGAAATGTTGGCTGTTAATAATAGTTTCCACTCATCGATTAATTGCTTCCTACCATATCACTCCTTGCTTTACTTGGTAGCAATAAATTTTTGGAAGAAATCATCTGAGACCATCAAGGTATGATTCACATAGACTGGGTGGTGACTGTCACCCATCTTCTGCAGCTCTTTTAGTCGCATTGTTTCTCTCCATTTCTGAGAGTGTTTTTCAGACTCTGTATCTCACCAGTAGTAATAAGATAATCTAACAGATTTCCCTCTTGTCTCCTCAATGATGCCAGTCTTTTCTTTCTTTGGCCTTTATATCAAACATGTAATCAGTAGATCAGCTAGTTTGAAAATAGTCTCCACTGTAGAAAATCACCCCATTAGATATCTGTGCCATCGAGCCCAGGGAAAGCAAATTTCCTCTTTGCAAGTGAAGCACATGTGAGTCAGGCCGGGGTCCTGTCTTTCACTCCTGCACCTGTGTTTTCGTGCCTGAATATTTTATGGACTCAAAGATGCAGTTATAATTACCTCACTTGTGAGAACATTTAGCTTGTTCTACTGGGTGTTTTGAGTCTCGGTGACGGGGGAAGTGTATCCAAGTTACATATCCTAGTTAGAGAAAGAAAAAAAAAAGGTATCAATCTTAAACACAGCTCCCATCACGTCAAGTTCTATATATGTATATATGTGTGTGTGTGTGTACATATATATATTTATATATGAATCAGAATCACTGACATAACATATGCTGATGAATATTCTGAATGCCCCTTGAGAGGGATGCTTAAGTTGATAAGTGGATTATGTTCTTGCATTTGCTCTGAAACTTGGATTTTCTAATACTGATCTGCCATTCACAAAATCACAGTGTCGTTTGAGGCATGTGTATTTGAATTCCTGTTTATCTATTATAACAGTAGCCTTAATAACAGTGACTTAAACAATGTAGTGGATTTCATTCTCTTGGAATAGTCTACACCCAAGCAATTGAGTATTGATATGGTGAAAGTGTCAGAGACCCAGTGCTTCTATCATGTCATTCTTCCACACACAGCATGTCTGATGATCTCAGGTCCCAGCTCCTGCCATCATATCTGTCCTCCAGCCAGCTGGAAGGTGTGTAGGGGAAAGAGAAGCTTTCCCATTCCCTTTATGAGCAAGTACCCTGAGCTGTGCATGCTGCTTTCACACTTGTCCTGTTGATCAGAATTTACTCGCATGTGCATACCTAGCTGCATGGGAAGCTGGGAAATGTAGTCATGAGCTTGGGTGGCCGTTTGCCCAGATAAAACTTAGAGGATCTGTTGCTTACTTCTTTCAATTGAGTTGACTTCGTCTGTAATCTTCTCACCATGAGGGGCCTGTTTATCCTATTGAGTGCCATGATTGCTGGCACATCATCCACATGTATTGCTTGAATGAATGAATAATATGGAGCCCAGAGCCCATCTCGTCTTTGGAACTTCCTGAGTGTGGAGTTCCACACAGATCTCTTCCATCTCCTTTGCATCGCTCTACTTTCTATTCCAGGGTTTTGTAGAATGACTCCATCCCCCATCCCACGTATGTGTCTTTACTTGGTTTGAAGACAACTGCCAAGTGCGGCTTGCCCACACCGGCCCCAGGCTCAGCACCCACATTTCTTTTAACTGTTGTACATTTTCATAAACATTTCATGAGGTCCTTCCTCCATCCTTGTCTCTCACCTCCGAGCACATTCCAGTTTTGCTCATTTCTCATTTCAAAGTGTGATCTACAGAATGGAGCACAGCTTCTCAGTTTTGCAAGTAACAGATGGACAGAAAGCAGTCTGCTTCATGTGCTTTTGATGGACACCCTGTCTCCTCCAAACTCTTGACTGCCGCTTCTTTCCGTGTGGCTCAGGGTGGCAAAGATAGGCACGTGCATACATACCCGCCCACACACGTGGCCCTGCCAGAAATACACGTTACGTAAACTTCGTCGCACGTGGAAGGAATGAACTTTCCTGGCCCTTCTCTAGAAGCTGGAAGAAGTACCCTTTAAGCAGTGCAGAGAGTCTAGGCATAAAGAGTTGCTGGGTCGGTGGTGCATTTTGTGTCGCTCTTAGCGTAATAGCGCCAGTGTAGGGTTTTTGCTGCTAATTTCATTTCCTTTTTCCTAACCTCATTCTTAGATGCTCACACCTTTTCATTTTTTTAATGTTACAATTTCTGCATATTTGCAAGATGTCTCGGTTCTACCGAGGTGCTGTTTATATTAAGTACGTAAATCTTAAGTTTATGTTACTGTTTGTCACCCCCACCTGACCCTTGGTATGACCTGGACATTGTTCTAAGCGTTTCACTTAGAATATTTAATAACCTCCTAATGGAGAAGGTAGCATTTCCATCCTCTTCAAGAAAACCGAGGCTAAGCAAGGCAATTAACCGGCCCAGTTTTTCTTTTCAGAGATGAGATTCAGTACCTGGAGGTCTGATTCCAGACCTCATGCTTTTGAGCGATCATTAAGCTCCACTGTATTCACTTGTGGCTTTGGAGCTCCGCTTTTACCCGGGCAACCCATGGCTGTCATCATAGTTGAGTGTGCATTTAATAAAAGAAAACGAAAGCCAGAAAATAGTCACAGCAACCCTCCCTCCTCCCCGACAAGCATACACGAGCACGTACACAAATGTGCCCACCAGTCAAAACAGAACTGAGCCCGATCTGCTGGAGATACAAAGGAGGACCAGACTGGAGAGCTGTGTGTTGAGAAGGCCTAATTTCCTTGGCAGCTACATTGCTCAAATCACGTCTCTTTGCTTTTCCTTAACGTGTTTTTGCGAAATAAGGGTAATCGCATTTGAGTTCTTCTAACACTGTGACGGCTCTGGGTTATCTCTCAGAGACCTAAATTCTGAATGTGGAAATTGTGTGTCATTCATAGCTGACACGTGAAGAGAGTTACCAGAAGCGATAATAGGAAGGGAATACCTTCTGTGGTTTTACTTTATAAAAAACAACAACTGCCAAAACAGCCCCATAAGAAAACCATAAAGACATGGTGTATTTGGTTTAGAAGCAAAACTTGATCCTTGAGGAAGTTCAGAAAAGTGAGGTATGCTTAAGAAATTCTTCCTTGTAAGCCTCACCAGTATCTTGCAAATCAAGTGCCCAGGCAGACTGAGCCTTTGTTTTTAGAAAAAACATCCCTTAGCGTGTTCTGAACTAAAATGGCAAACTTCTTCTCTAAAGACAGTGCATTGTTGCCCCCTGTCACTTAGATGAGATACAGAATCGAAAGAAAGCACTCAGTATTTTAGCTGCAAATGTCTTTCCTTGAAAGATACAAAACTTGGAGGACATCTAGTCTGTGAAAGTGACCGCATTTTTGAAAGTCAGCAAGTGGAGGGATTGAATATGGCACCAGATTTGCCTTCCCTGCCAGTTCCTCTTAAGGAAGAATTACCATGCGTTTAACTTTGACCTTGGTCTCACCACTGTTGCAAACTGTCTTTCTGAATCCTGAGGACGCTCCTGCAAGGCTCGCTGCCTTCTCCCATCATGACATTATAAACGGCAGTCCTTGTCAACTAAACCCAGACTCCGAGCTGGACCATCCTTAGATACTGGTTATCAGATCCAGAGTCTTAGAAGCCATTTGAAATACCCTTCTGGAACTTCCCTGGTGGCGCAGTGGTTAAGAATCCTCCTGCCAATGCAGGGGACACAGGATTGATCCCTGGTCTGGGAAGATCCCACATGCCGCGGAGCAGTTAAGCCCGTGAGCCGCAACTACTGAGCCTGTGCTCTAGAGCCCTCGAGCCACAAGTACCGAAGCCTGCGTGCCTGGAGCCCGTGCTCCGCAACAAGAGAAGCCACTGCAATGAGAAGACCACGCACTGCAACGAAGAGTAGCCCCCGCTCGCCACAACTAGAGAAAGCCCGCATGCAGCAACGAAGACCCAACGCAGCCAAAAATAAATAAATAAATAGATAGATAATAAGTAAATATAAAAAAATGAAATATCCTTCTTTTTACTGAGGATTTAAAACTGATCATAATTCCATTATTCAAAACAAATGCTTAAAAGTGTGGACCCAACTTGCCTTTGATGAAGGCAGCTGAAAAAACATCTCTCTTTATGAGTTCTCTGTTCACTTCTTTGAAACTTGGAAACTTGGAAAAATTTTCACAGCTTCTTGCTTATTTTAGAGGCAAGAAACATGCAGTCGGAGTGATCACATTTTTAGATTTATAACAGGTGACGGCAAACGGAGAACACTGTGTTCATCGAACTGCGGTGCCACTTCCAAGTCCCAGCTCCGGGATATTTATTAACATCTTTTGAGTAAAGTCTTAAAATCATCTATTAAGCACAATTTTTCACCCTTTCTGATAGATTACTGGTGCTGCCAAGAAGCTTTTAGGCTGTAAATGAAAAGGAAAAACAGTCCTGCATTTGATCTTGGTTTTTTTTGTTTGTTTCTTTGTTTTCTTCTGTGAATTTTCTTAGAATAGACTTTTGCTATCAGTGCTTTTATTGGAATTTAAAACTATAATACTACCTTTTCCTTCTGTGTGGAATTAAGATTTCTCACTGTTCTAAGATTACATTTGAAGTTTTCTTATCTTAGAAAAGGTTTTAAAAATATTCTTCCTTTTAATCTAAATTTCTTTTCTCTGTGGTTAGCCAAATATAAATGGCTGATTTTAATAAAGATTATATATATATATATATTTTTTTTTCTTGGACATATTTTCTCTTTCTTTTATTTACTTTTTTTTTTTAACTTTTAAAATTTTCTCCAGATTTGCTTGGATAACCACATGGTCTGGGTGTATAAACTTCTTTGTATGGTCTTAAACTTTGAAAATGGGTTTTAAGAAAGTATTTACATAGTCTTATCCTGCAAATTAGAGACTTTCTGATCGGGAAAAAGACTTTGGGTATGCCTCATCTATTTCCCTGGAGTTTTATGTAAATTGAAATTTATTATGAATCAAGTTCTGTTTTAGGTATTCTTGAGGAATCTCTAAATGCCAGTAGAGACGGGAAATTGATTTAGCATTCGGCACTCTGTGATGAAAATCATCGTGTTTGAAATGTGTAAGTGCTCCACTTATATTGGTTATATTTTCCTAATAACCTTTCAGAAGTGCTGGCTAATGAAAGCTGTTGCCAATTCTTCATTTAGGGTGTGGTCAGTTGAAATATTGGCTCTTGCTTTTTATTTGGTATAAAACTGAGTTTAAAATGGAAAACAATAATTTTTATTATCATGGTCTATTTTTCTAGAAGAAATGAACAGATAGATCTTCTGGAATGAGAAGAGGTGTTAACACTGGTTAACATTTTCATCATTCAGTATCTAGGTGTTGTTGGTGTCCAGATTTTTGCTTTGGGCATGAAAAGTTTTATAAGTGGCTTTGAATTCCCATTGTGTTTCTGTGAATGGAAAGTAAATTCAGACATCGATAATAATTACTTGAAATGGCCCGCTGAAGTTCAGTGTAAATGTGTCATTTCGATTATTCCATGTGGAAATTACTGAGGCTAGTGGGAAACCAGAAGTTGGTACAGCTGCCATTCCACACTCACCATTTTGACAGTTGTTTGAATAGTGTACAGATTGGACCAAACTGGGTGTCACACCAGCAGTGTGTTTGGAGCATTTTTTGCACAAATTAAGGACACTTTTAAAAATAAAACATTGTTTTCTGGTGCAAAGCACCTTGTAGTTACTCACACTAGGAGTGTGAAGTTCAGTGGAATAAGCTGACTTCAGGTGGCTCCAAGCAGACCTCAGACAAGCTCCTTCCCTCCAATAAGTTTTAAAAGAGGATGCTTACATAGCACAATTGAGTAAATATGTGCAGAGCTCATAAAAAAGTCATAAGTAATTGAACCCAAAGAAAAAGCCAATGCTTAATGAAATTGCAATGTGAAGATATACTGCTTAATCTATCCTTAGAACAAAATGCCAGGCAAATACAGAGAAATTGCCTAAGACTTTATAAGATTTTTCTGAGGTGTTGGCCTGTAGAAGAAGTAAGACACCTCAATTTGGAAGAAGTAATCCATACTCTATTTCTGAAATCACGGTCTTCTAGTTTTTATTAATAATACATGAGATGGCTTGAGAGGTTTGTTTAACTCTGTTCTCCTGCTTTAAGACAAGGGTCTAAATAATACTGACTTTTATTATTTAAGAAATAATAATTGTCTATTTTGGAATGCTAAATAGCAAGCTGTAGCTTGCCGTTTCATGAAGAGGTGGAGTTTTTGTTCCATGTGCTGCCCCCTGACCATAATGCATTTGGTGGGTGTCCACCCATGCTAGATGCGGAGCTAGAACAAAGGAAAATGCCGGAGACCTTTTGAATTGAATGAAGGTAGTCTGGACTGGGTCCAAGTCTTGTCTTCATCACTAACTTGTTTTTGATGTGGTTGTGTTACTTAATTCCTCTGCACCCCCTTTAGCTTTAAAAGAACACAAGTCACTTTATAGGAACATACTGAGGAAGTAATCATTCAGGTAATAGGTTGTTATGGCACCAGTTGCAAAGGTCACACATGAATGAATGAAATTTGAGCAACGCTGGACTTCAGAACCTCTCATTATAAAACTTTGAGAATACTTTGAAAGCAGTTCTGAGATTTTTTTTCATCCTCACCAGTTGCTGGTTTCTGACCTAATTGTTTCTGTATCTGGTTTGGCATTTGCTCATATGTGTCTTGTGACTGCTTCCAGTTTTATTGTGTAGGTAGGATTATACATTTTTCTCACGAACAGACCAAATTTTTTTGTGTGTTTTTTTTTTTTTTTAAACTGAGTCCTATGGATTCAGTAGATGCTAATCGCTGTATATGGTGGTCAAACAGATGTGGTTCAGTGGAAGCATTTCTGCACTTGAGGTTGGACAGATTGGCATCCTTATCCCAGTGCCAGCTGTTGGTTCTTCTTGAGCAAATTAATTGACAGCACTGTACATCCTTCATGTATCACATGGGGAAAGAAGTCCTATCTCACAAACTTGTTGTGTGGATCAAAGATGACAACCAGTTATGACTCTTGTAGGAACCATTGTCCTGCGATCCCCTAACATGCTTCATTCATATAAAAGGCTTAGCCCAGTTTCTGAAACATATGACTCTCATTATTAGGATTCTCTACAAGGGGTTTTCTCACGGGGTCAAATGATTAGTCAAGAGGCTAGTGATTTGAGGGTGCCATAAAATATGACTTTTTGCAGAATTGACCACTTAAATATAGCCAGTAACAACCCTCCCCCTTTTTTGCCGTTTAGAAGACTTTAAATTGTCCATCTTTGCTGTATGTGGTTTTTAGTTTGCCTCATACTCTTTTGGTTTCCGCTTTGTTTTTGTTTTTTGGCTGCATTGCATGGCTCGCGAGATCTTAGTTCCCCAACCAGGGATTGAACCCACACCCTAGGCAGTGAAAGTGCAGAGTCCTAACCACTCGACCGCCAGGGAATTCCCTACACTTTGTTTTCAAATAAATGTTTGATGTGCTATCCAACATGTAAAAACATAGGTTTGATTTTATTTTCTGAAATAATGAGAACACTTTGCATCATGACAAAAATTACCAAGAGCCAGGTTGGTACTGTTCCCTTTACCTGGATGTGTACTCTCACTTTAGCCGTGGTCCCCACCCATCCCTGCTGCTTTCTGACTCAGAGGCCAAAAGTTAATGGCAATTTGTCCGACACATTGCTGTTGTTTTCCAAGTAGCAGAGCTAAGAAGTGAAATACCTGTTTTCTTCATATCTCTTTTAGTCCAATTTCACCCAGTATTTCCCATGACCCTCTTTACTCCTCCTAAGTTTACTCCATTGTCACTTAGGTCATTTTGAGTTTGCAGATGATCAGGCTCAATAAATATTTATTGTCTATTTTATGCTAAGTACAGTGCCCGGTACATTCACTTCTCATTTAATTCACCCAACCGGTCTTCAAGATAGATCATGATTATATTATTATTATTTCCATTTTCTTAAGAGATGAAGAGATGAGGCTCAGAGAGGATTGTGAATGAGCCTCAATTTACACAGCCCTAAATCAGAAGAGTTTTGCATTACCCCCAGACCTGGGCACTCTTGGTTATTTTTTTTTAATCTCTGCTACACCACGGAAACTGTATCCCAAACCTTGAAACAAAGAAACGGTCAGTATTTATTTAAATGTTGAAAATAATTCAGAAAGCATTACTTCTTCATTAAATATCTTAAAAAAAATAATAATAACCGTCCCAGGGTATGGAAAATGTGACTTTTTTGTTAAGAGTTAGAGCAAGCTTTCTTCCTAAACATAAATTATGATGGGAAGTAATGAGTGAAATCTCCTTCGAGTAGACGTTTCACACTTCCAGAGTATTGTTTGCCAGTAGGAAGAAGGGCAGTCTTCATCACTGGAATGAGGAAACTGGTATACACAGATTTTTGTCATCTGGCTGAGAGCAGATCTGCTCACCAGATGCAGAATGTTGTCTTTACTTTGCAACTAGAATATTCCAGCTATGCCAGTGGATCATTTCAAAGTTCAAGTGATTTGTGTATAGGTCATTGTGTTTTCGTTTCAAGTTTTTTTTTTTTTCCCCTGATGTTAAGGCACCAGATGCAGAAAAATCCCCATGTGAAAAACAGATACCTTAGAAACAATTATTTGTAGTATGAAGAGAATTGAATTTGGGGAATGGAGTTTTGGGGGTTTTGGCCTAGTAACCATATCCTAGTTCAGGATTTGGGTATATCATTTTATTGTTCTGAGCCTACTTTCTGAAAATGCTGATATATAAATGCTAATAAAAACATACAATAGTCCATCCCTTGTAGGGTTACAAGGCAATACTGAAGAACACAGAGCAATTAATAAATTCTTTTTTTTTTTTAATACCAATTGTACTTGAACATTTGTTATTTTATTTTATTTTTAATTTATTTATTTATTTTTGGCTGTGTTGGGTCTTCGTTTCTGTGTTAGGGCTTTCTCTAGTTGTGGCAAGCGGGGGCCACTCTTCATCGCGGTGCGCTGGCCTCTCACTATCGTGGCCTCTCTTTTTGCGGAGCACAGGCTCCAGACGTGCAGGCTCAGTAGTTGTGGCTCACGGGCCTAGTTGCTCCGCGGCATGTGGGATCTTCCCAGACCAGGGCTCGAACCCGTGTCCCCTGCATTAGCAGGCAGATTCTCAACCACTGCGCCACCAGGGAAGCCCATAAATTCTTAATAAAAGATATTTTCATCATGTCATTGATTTGCCACCATCATCATCATGCCCTAAAATACTTCATTCTCTTGATGGGATACTTGGAAATTTTTCATACCAGTCGCTTAATGTGGGTCCTTTTAAACAAAGCATGAATGAGGAGAAGACTTATGCTCTCAGAGGATTGGGTAGCTGATGTTTAGCTCATGGGGTAGAGATTATCACCAATTCAGATGTGGAGAATAGAGAAAACCAAGAAGCAGGAGTTTTGCTGGCAGTCTCACATCTGCGGTTATCTCATTATACTTCTGTTTGTTCACATTTAATATATATTGACCAACTGCTATATGCCCGGAATACAGCAGCAAACAAAATACCATATTCCATCAGTAATAGGAGGGTTTCACCTTAGCATTACTGGCATTTCGTAGCTTCTGTCCTGTGCTTCGTAGGATATTTAACAGCATCCTTGGCCTCTACCCACTAGATGCCAGTAGTATCACCTCCCAGTTGTGACAATCAAATCTCTCCAGACATTGTCCAAATGTCCCCTGGGGAATAGAAACACCTCTGCATGACAGTTACTGAGTTTCTTGGTTCACAGTTTTCATGTATTAGTGACCCCATAATTGGGATGCATCTTTCAACTGATGACCCCCTGTGATTCGGAGTGGCAGAGGTGATTTCTCCTGGTGTGTGGGTGGAATTACATGGTACATGGACACAGCGCTTCAGCCATCATCATCTTTTCCTGTAACCCAGTTCTCAGAGCTCACAATCGCCTGGCTGCAGTGGAAGTCTGGAGACTAGATTAGGTGAATTTAAGTCCCTCTCAGTTTGAAGAACTCTATGACTTTTTCATAGACTGACTCTCCCTCTTCCAGAGGGTCAGACACATGATAATCAATTGTCTGTGATTTCCAGCCCTTTGAATTCATCAGAGAATGGCTGGGATAGTTGTCAGGCTCTACGTTGCCGAAGTATCATCTTGAAAAAATTGTTTTTCAATTTATACTCTTTTCCTGTGAAATGTACTGTTACCAGTGATAGATTGGATCTGGTTTAAATTTTTTTTTACTTGCATGGTCTAGCATTTACCTGTATGATTTTAGCTACTGAATGAAAGCCTTTTGGGACCCAGACAAGATGGCCAACTGGCTTCCCCACAACCCCTTACTGAAATCCCCATGGTGTTAAAGGTATTTTGTAAATTGCTCTCTGAGTTCTGTCCCACTGAAGTGGGTCTGCTGAGAAAGAAAGATATGTATATTTTTAAGATTTTTTTTGATGTGGACCATTTTTTCAGTCTTTATTGAATTTGTTACAATATTGCTTCTGTTTTTTTTATGTTTTGGGTTTTTTTTGGCCCCAAGGCATGTGGGATCTTAGCTCCCCGACCTGGGATCAAACCCGCACCCCCTGCATTGGAAGGTGAAGTCTTAACCACTGGACCGCCAGGGAAGTCCCAAGAAAGTAATTATATTTAAGCCACATGTATGTCATGAAGACCTCCATAGAATGGGTGTGTTTCTCTTTCTTCTTTTCTTCACCTGGCTGTTCCGTGAAACGTCCCTGCAGTGGATAGTGAAGGGGCAGAGCTGAGTTTGTGACCATTAAACAGAGTGTCAGTATATGTTTCAAGGTGTACAGTCTTGGTCAGCAAATTGTAAACAAAGTACCAGAATCGTCCTAGTAGGAACTCTTGTATACTTTCACAAACATCTGGTGAAACGTCTGATCCAGATGACACAGAAAGTCTTTGAAAGGAAAACTTTAAATCGAGGCACATCTGGGAGATTGTGGAAACTGACCTGAACCACAAAGGATCATCTGAAGATTTCTCTGGGGAACTCTGACCACATGCTGTAAACATACATTTATTTTCTTTATTCAAGTAATGCTGCTAAATTAATAAAGTTGACAAGGGTTATTGTTTATGGAGCACCTAATGTATACCCAGGCACTGTCCTGAGAACTCTGAATGTAGAATTAAAACGAACAGTGCCCATGAGGATAGGCCCAGCAGTAGACATCATTGCTATTTCTTTCTCATAGGTGACAGAAATGAAACAGAAGCGTGAAGTGGCTTGCCTAAGCTCTACGCTTATTAAACATCACCATTGAAACGGTCTTTCCTCAGTCTAGCCAAGTTTTTTGATTGCTTGATTGATTCATTCATTCATTATATTTTTAGTATTGTCTCTTCCCTTGTATCCAGCTATAAAGTGTTAGTTAGAATACTGGACTTGTGATTCAGTTACTGAATATTCAGACAGCACAAAATTAAAAATTCATTTTGCTGGAAGGTTTTTAAGACACAGCTGGGGGTTAGTGTTTTGTGTCTTCCTCATCCAATCCCAAAGTCAGCTCCACCCTCAGTAGCAGTAGATGAAATCACACCAGATAATAAGTTGGAAATTGTCTGTCTGTCAGAGGTACCATCAAGGCTGTGCTCTGAGAGTCACTTCACAAGTGGCAGGAGCTGAGAAACAAAATACAGTTTTTAATGAGATAAATAAAAATGTTAATTCCGGCTCTGCCTGAGAGGTTTGGAACAGGGAACAGAGGAGGATTTAACGTATGGAGCGGAGAAATATTTAATTTAGAAATGATTTCTTACAGACTTCGGTTGTAATGAAAAAGAACGAAGGGAGAGTGTCAGCCTCACAATCCCACACTTTTCTGGGGGACTGCTTTATAGAGAGTCTACTTCTACCTTCAGAAGCCTCTCTGCTGCATGGATTACTGTGTGTATTTTTATCCAGATGGGATGCTTATCTGCAGGGAAAGCAAGTGCAGGTATATTCCATTGCTGTACATTTAGCTCTGTCTTGATTTTGTAATTGAGAGGCCAGAAATACCTGTGCTCAGTAATTAGTATCGCTTACTGCATCCATGTGCTATTTTGGCACTGCTCTCTTCTGTTGCAGAAATTTGAAGACATCTGTTTAGTTTCAACTCTGGAAGACCTTTTCAAGCACACTAAATATGTAGGACCCGAGCTTTCTTACATTGAGTTCCTTTCCGTACCTCATCTCTTCTAGAACATTTTTTACCAAATTATTGAAAATTAGTGAAAACATTTGAACAAATTTAGACATGATATAATGAGAAATGATAGCTTCTAATAAAGGAAAGAGTGTTCTGCTAAAATCCCTTCTTGAGGGAGGTGTGCTCTGGGTAAGTCAGGAAGGGTTTCAGAGGTTTCTAGCAGAGATATATTCCTTTGTAGAAAAGGCCCAGGTTTCTTTTAAAGATCACCAAAGTGGGCTGGCAGGGATTATAGTGCTTTTATTAGTGGTGATAATTAGTCCAGCTTAATTATGTCAGCATTTGGGTTTTTGATTCCCTGCTAATTTGTAGGCCTGTAGAAGGAGATAAACTTTTACAGACTAAAGGTCAGTTTTGTAGTTGGTCTGTGTAATGAGCATCTCTTCAAAGTGTCCAGAATGATTGTTTAGAAATTCAAAACAGTTTGCAAAACTGCCTTAGGGTGCCAAGTGGCCAGTTCTTGATTTGTGTGTGAGGAATTACACATAAAAAATGCGTTATACAGGGTTGGAGTAATTTTAGCAGGAGGGTTCTGACCAGTGCCTGCGCAATAGAGGATGAGAGATTGAGATAAGCGCAAAGAGGTTCTCAGTGAACGAATGTGGGTGACATTTAGGAAATTCTCAGATTGGGGGTGGCCCAGATGAAGGGGAGGAGGTATATGTATCCTTTAGGACTCGTTCAGGAGCGTGTAACAGAAGATCCAGGACAGACTGGAGTGGAGCAAAAATTGGAATGTATTGACTGAAGTAATTGAAAAGTTTGGGGCTGGTTCTGAGTCTCAGCTTGAATGGGTCTATGTGCCTCTGCCTGGGTTGACTTCCTTTCTAGGTGGGTCCTTTCCTTGTGGTGGCCCCCGGCATCCAAAGTCTTAAATCATCCTTAAGGCTTGCAGTACCAGTGTATCGAGAGCTCCTTTCCCTAAAGTCTCCTTCAAAGGTCTTATCCTTGGACCAGTCGCTCCGTGCATCCAGAGGGATAAATGTGTCTAATTGCTAGTTTTGGATTTCTGCCTGCCTCCTGTTTCAGAGGATGTCAGGCTTTGGTTGCCTTTTTGAGAAAGACTGAGTATGGATTTGGTTTCCCCAAAAGGAAATCTCAGTGTGTCATCAGAAGGAGAGGGATTGATGCAGGCTAGGCAAGAACACCACCTGTTCTGTAGGGAACCAAGAAAGAAACTGTGGTCTGATCATTCATTCACCCATCCTTTCAACAAACAATTATTGTTCACATACTATGGCCAGGCATCATTCTAGGTGCTGGGAGTTCAGCTGTGTACAGAACTCCCCTAAATCCTTTTTTCCGTAGCGCTTATTACATTTTCATGCTGTTCTTGGAGGATTCAGGAATGGAGTACGTTCTCCGAATACGGAATGATGGTTGCTATAGATACAATAAAGGGCAGGGGGGATTGACTGGTTCTCGAGTGGCGAAAATAATCAAGAAAACAGGAGATGGGGTGTATTAGAGAAAAAGAAAGAAAGGGTGGAGAGACATTTGAATACTTCTAAAGGGGAGGCTGACATCAGATACCTGGAGTATTTTATAAAGCCCAGAGGGTTTTAGCATAAGTGTGTAAAGAGCCTCTGTTAATTGGGAGTGAGAGTTAATGTATTTACCTTTGAGGATGCAGTCATGATACTGTGTTGGTTTTTTTTTTTTTTTTAATTTTTATTTATTTATTTATTTATTTTTAATTTATGGCTATGTTGGGTCGTCGTTTCTGTGCGAGGGCTTTCTCTAGTTGTGGCAAGTGGGGGCCACTCTTCATCGCTGTGCGCGGGCCTCTCACTATCGCGGCCTCTCTTGTTGCGGAGCACAGGCTCCAGACACGCAGGCTCAGTAATTGTGGCTCACGGGCCCAGCCGCTCCGCGGCATGTGGGATCCTCCCAGACCAGGGCTCGAACCCGTGTTCCCTGCATTAGCAGGCAGATTCTCAACCACTGCGCCACCAGGGAAGCCCCTGTGTTGTTTTAGATGCCTTGCCTGCCCCGGAAGAAGCACCAAGTTGATGATCTAATAGCTTGTTGCTGTTGTTGTCAATGTCTATGATTATCTTTGTCACAGTGGGAATATAGCTGTCGGGGAAAGAGAAAGGCATTTCTTCTTCACTTTCAGTTACAGGGCTCAACTTGCTAATACTCCAAAGAAGACGCAAAGGTACTTCATGAAATATATAAGCAAAATCATGCCATGGGACCTTAACATGTGGTGGTTTTTAATGGGAATGCCCAAAATCTCACCAATGGCCTGATTTTTTTCCCCCTAAAGAGTCTTTGTTGGTTAGCGTCCGACCTGATGACTTAAAAAACGACAATAAAAAATGGGTGTGAATAGGGCTTTTTGTAACTGAGAAAAGAATGGGTTTTAAATGAGCAGATGGAAGAATAAAAACAATCGTTTTTCTTGTTGATGGTAATGGAATGGGCATTCTGTAGCTGTTTATTTTTCGAGGGGTACAAGTATGAAGAGTCTGATACAGGCTGATAAGGATAGTAGCATCAAAAATCAAGTCTGCGGAGGAGAATCAGGGGTGGGCATCGTTGGGGGAGAAGCCATAATTCAGGTGAGGCTTTGTGTAACATTTACCATGTGCTGCTTGCTTCCCAAGGGCCTAGTGTATCTCACCTTACCCATAGCTCACCCTGCCTGGGAACCAGTATTGTTCTAATTGTACATGTGAGGAATTTGCAACGGAGAGAGGTTACGGAGCTTAGTTTCCACAGGTGACAAATGGCAGTTCAGACAGAGAAGGTCAGGATGTTTCCTCTTCCTAAGCCTTTGGTTTTTAGCCACTGCCTTGAATATCTGAAATCATCTGGTAAATTTTGCACAGGTGATCAGGTCCCTGCCTCTAGGGATTCCCTGAATGGCTTGGCATGGCCAATAAGATAAAGTCTCTTAAATTACTTTGCATGGGTTACAAAGTTCTTTCTGAACCTGCCCCTTTATGTAGTCCCCACCTTTGCACGAATTGTTCTGTCCTTCCTGACCTCCATTTTGCTCCCACCTTTTACCCATCTCCAAATTGCTGCCATCTTGTTTCCTGTTGTGCCCTGCAGTTTTGCTTACACCTCTCTTATGAAAATGAGGCCTCCGATTGTATTTTTCTGTATGCTTGACTGTGGGAGCTTTGGAGAGTTCCAGTCTTGCAGAAGTTGTATCTTGTTATTTTTTTTTTTCACGTAGTAGGTATTCAATGAAGTGAATCCTGAAAGAAAAAATAAAAATGGTAGGTTTGAGAGGGTTAGTAATCTTTGGTATTTCTTTTCATATGGAAGCCCCAAGAAGAACTTTAGGATCAGCAGTCATGCCTTAAATGGTTTTCATTAATATTTTTAAAAAAATCATTAACTACAGGTTCTTTTCGTAGGATCGTGTTAGGAACCGATTGCATTTGCTTTCTTGCACCCCTGGTAATTGGATGAAAAAGTCTTCCTTCACCTGGGAAATCTCGAATCGTACCTGAACTGGCTGATTCAACCCTCGTAATTATTGCACCATATTTATGCTTGCCAGAAGAAATGTGAGATTGGGTATTTTTAGATCCTTAGGTTTAAATTATTAATATTAGAAGTCTAAACTGGAAAGAGAGCTCAGGTGCTACATGGCATGCAATATTCATAAACATTTTCATATTGAAAACTAGAATGTCCTGGGATAAACCATGGAGGCTTTACAGTATTTCTTTGTACTGTGGTGTGGACAAGCACTTCCGGTATAGATGAACCCAGGAGTCTCCAAGCCCTGTCATTTTCCCCTTCCAGAGCACTCTCTTTGCAGGACTTGCAGGAACTTGGAACTGGATAAAAAATCATTTTCTTACGCAGTGCAAGAGGTTGTGGATTGTCCCAGTAATCGTTGTCAGATGTGTTAATGCACACCCATGCAGAATTTAGGAATGCGTCTGTCTTTTTCAGCTCATTCTCATCTTTTCTATTAGAAAAGATTCTTCTTTCCTCCCAATTGAACTCTTTCTCCTAGTTACTAGAATTAGAAGTGACAATCACTTCTAATCTAGTCTGTCCAGTGTCTTCTATGAGGCCTTTTCTATCACTATTTAGGAAGGGTGATGTCCTTTCTTAGTGGACCAGGGGAGCTCCTCAAGCTGAAGCTTTTCATGTTCTTGATTTCATAATAATCCTAGCTTTTCAAGATTGGCTTAGCATTCCTCTTTCTTTAACCTCTGTCGACTGTATCTTTGTGCTGTTTTGGAAATACAGTCTTTCACTGAGTGTTGTGGATTTCACATCAAGGCTGCCTATTTTCTTGAGGCAACCTTTTCAGAAACACTCTTCATCTTTGTATGGTGGTAGGAATTCTTCCCATGTTTAGATCTGGATCATTTAGCAGCAGGATGTATTCCTGTCTCCCCGCTTTGGTCTTCCTGAGGGCAGGGGACCTTGAATGTTCTTGCGTATCTCTCCTGTGTTTCAGTGCCTGGCTCTGAGGCCGTCTGCCGGAAGTGTTCACAGGGGAAGGTGCAAGGATTTCTTCTTGGCAACGGTATACTAACTACTGGTTTTTTATGAAGTGCCGAAAGCGAGGGCTCTGTTCTTGATGGAGTTGTTGATCTGTTCCATGAAGTCCTCTTTCTTTGACTGGTATTAACAAATAGCTCAAACCCAAATCAAATGGCAGAATCAGAATCAATCCTCCAAAGTGGTACTGAATCAGAATCCTCCAAAGTGGAGACGTGTCATGCTCAGCAGCCTTCAGAAGAATTGTAACCCCAGGACCCGAGGAAGCCACTCCTGACCTCACAGGACCTCCTTGGCACTTGGCCTATCAGCCAGCAGTTTAACGTTTTTGTGCGCCATTTTGCTTTGAGCAGTGAAGGAGGGTTCTTTGCGGTTTTGTGTTCCGGGAATGACAAGCCATGATTTTAACCATATCAAGGCTCCGAATGATAAAAGGGTCGAATCATTGTTGTTCATTAAATTCATTTAACTGTTGGAATTCCTCTAAGGATCCATCTGGAGACGCCTTCTTTTCTCACTCTGTACACTGTCTTCCCAGGCAACCTTATAATGGCTTCAATTACCATCTATTCCAAGAGCATTCTCAAATGGATATTTCTGGCTGAGATCTCCCTTTTGATCTTAAGGCCTGTATTGCCTACTTCCTCCTTCACTTGGTGGGAAGGGGGCTTCCTCAGGGCACCTTGAAACCAAGCTCAGCATTTGCCCCTCCTTCTGCCTCTTCACCTCCCTCCCATTTGCCTTGCAGGCCTTCCTGCCCCGATGAGTGGCAGACCCAGGAGTCTGACTGCCTTAACCTTGAACCCGGGCTTGCTCTCTCCCTCCGTCTACATTAACCATTAGCTAGCTTAGGTCCCTTTTATTGTACCACCGAATGTCTCTTAAATCCTTTTTTTCCTCCGCAAACTCACTGCTGCCACTCTATAACCATCTCTTGCCTGGATGACTGTATAACTCTCCAGGTTTACTCTCTTGTGACCCCACTTTTTTTGGCACAGAAATCTGGAGCATCTTTTAAAAATGGCTGAGTCGACAGCCTTTCAGTGGTTTTCCGTCGGTCTGAGGATCCATTCCAGGATCCAGCAGTGGCTTTTCTTGGGATCTCGCCCTGCCTGCCTGCCTGCCTGCCTTGCCCCACATCAGGTACACAGTTTCACCTGCGAGCCCTTCATCTCCAGCTGAGTCTACTGGAAGATCTTTCACTCCTCCAGCCTTGCCTGCCTTACCTGCCTTACCTGCCTTACCTGCCTTACCTCTCCACCTTCACCTGGTTAGATTCTAACTCAACATCAGGGCTCTGCTTAAGTCACTTCTCTCATTGCCTGTTAGGTCAGAGCCTTGCTCATTCTCCCAACATGCTGCACCTTAGTTATTCTGCTACTGATGGTTAAGGATGGCTTGAGACGGGCAAAAATAGAAGGGAAAGAGGTACTGGCATAGGCATTCAGACAAAAGGAATGGATAGAAAAGGAACTGAGGGTAAGGCTTGTTCTCGTTGACTTTGTTCTTCGGTATTTAAAAACCTGGGCTTAATCTGAAAAGGATACATACTCTGTGATTTCAACTGTATAGCATTCTGGAAAAGGCAAAACTATAGAAACAGTAGAAGGATAGATCAGTGGTTGCCAGGGGTTGGAGGGTGGGGAAGAGGTGAATAGGTAGAGCACAGAGGATTTTTAAGGCAGTGAAAATACTCTGTACGCTACTGTAACGATGGATACATGTTATTATACATTTGTCCAAACCCATAGACTGTACAGCACGAAGAGTGAACCCTCATGGAAACTATGGACTTTGGGTGATTGTGATGTGTCAGTGTAGGTTCATCAATTGTAACAAAGGCACCACTCTGGTGGGGGAGGTTGATAGTGGGAGAGGTGATGCACGTGTTGGCACAGGGGATAAATGGGAAATCTCTGTACCTTCCTCTCAGTTTTGCTATGAATCTAAAACTTTGCTAAAAAAAAAAACCTCCAAACCCCAGGCAGTATCAGTAATATCAGTGCCTCTGTAGGAACGTGAACACCTCTGGATACCAAGCAGCACTACTAAGGGTTTACCTAAGGGCTCCCTAGAAAATTAATGTTGGATAGTGCAATGGCAATTAAGCAGTGTAATAAACTTGATTGTTGTGGCTGTTCTATCGGGAAGGGGAGAGTCTTTCTACAAGCCAGGCGCCTTCCCTGCTGCTCTTCTAATTAACATAATTTCCAGTCCTGAGGCTCACTGCTGTACTTTCTTCCCCAGTGGGGAAGGAATGTGGAGACGCACCTTATACTCATTTAACTCAGATTCACCTGCACTGAGTGAGAGTGAGGGGGAAGGAAGCAAAGACCTTCCGTGTAAAGAGCGACTGTGGTTCCACCAGCCCCTTCACTCTAAAGCACATGTACTCCAGAGGAAGTGATGCACGGATCTGCCCCTCTCTCAGATATTGCAACCTGTTCATATGGCGACTTTGCTTGTGTGATTCTGAATTTCGAAATATGTCTGTTTCCTGTGCGAGGCCAAGTTGTAAGCCAACTACTGTATTTAGTACTCCCCAGACAAAGAGTGATGGATTGGAACTCTAGAGAGAGGGCAGGCTCATTGGCCTTCCAGTTTGTCTCCCTGAAGGATTCTGGAGGGGAATTCTGATGATATTCAGCTTGCTTTCCTATTTTGTGCTTCTTTAGCACCTAAATCCTATCCATGCTTAACTTTCTAACCCCCCACCCAACATCTGTACTGATTCATTGCTGAGGTGTGAATGTATGCGTAAATCCCTTTTAATCTCTTGTTTGAGGCTCATTTTATATAATCCATAACGATGATACTCTGGGAAACCTATCAGTGGTAAATTTGCACGTGTTTATTTACAAGTGAGTATAGTGTTGATAGAGTCCGGGCAGGCAAGTGTGTTGAATCATAGGATCCCTGGCTCTCAAGACTGGGAAAAGCTATAAATACCATCTGTTCCCATCACCTGGATGGTCTGTGTAAGATAAAATGATAGATAAAAGCAGGGTTGGCTTGTAGAGCTTTTCTATTTAATGAAGTAAGCCGTAGGGACCTGCAGAGATTCATGGGGGAGACGTTTCCTACCACCCTAAAAAATGGCACAGTTTGGGCAGGCAAGAGTGGAGAGTAGAGCCCAGACTCAAGAGAGGCAACGGGGAGAATTTAAGATGAAGATTTTGCAGAGACTGACACTTGTAAGATACTTTCCTTTATCCCTTATGAAATCCAGACTACATCCATTATTCTTTCTTGAGCTAAGATATAGCAGAGGTCCACTGGAAATATTTTGTGGTGAAATTGTGGGAATTCTGCAGCATAAAGTAGAAGGATCACGGGATGTACAGGAGGGGACATCTCAGTGAGATGTGGAGTAGAGGGCTTAACAAATCAGATGGGAAAGGAGATGCTGAAGAGAAATCAACTCTGGTAGAAGGGATGCATATGTCAGAGTTGGATTGAACAACACCAGCATATCCTGGGGAAACTGCCCTAATAATGGTCTGATTGAATCAACTTTTTTTTTTTCTAAGATACATTAAATTTTTTATTTCTCCCAGATCCAACAGTGATTTTATCATAGAAAACCATATTTCCCAAAGTGGCTAGAGATTTTAACAGGTAATTTACTCAAAAGCTATTTTCAAAGGGAATTTTTTGGAGACAAAGTCATAAATCGATTACTTGAAGTCCCCGTCCATTCCTTTCTATTGGGCTGACGTGGTGACATCTGAAACAGAAATGCAAGATATTTGTTATTTTGTTCAGTTTCACCTTGGTGATGTACTCCTCAGGAATAAGTGATGAAGATTGTGCAGAATCATCTGTTAAGGTTCCCATGATCCCCTAAAATCTTTTTAAAACTCATTGTGCTGAACAATTATTTCTTTCCTTCAAATTACCTCAAGGTCATAATTCTGTGCCACGTATGTCATGAGCATGTATTATTTGCCAGACATTGTGCTGCATTAATTAAATATAGTCCTGTAGGTAAGGAATTAGGATGGTCACCTTATTTGGGGGTGGGAGTTATCAACTTATCTTCGTACCTCATAGGTATTTCTTCTATCCATCTTCTACTCTCTAGGCTAAATTTCCATACGGCTTCCCCCACAACTCAAATTCATCCTTATATGAAGTGATATTTTCAGAACATAAATTCTATATTTTTTTCATGGCTTAGAACTCATCAGTAACTCTTTTTACCATGCAGATGAAAGTCAAAACTCTTGATTTGCTTTCCAGGTTTGTCTTTCACTCTTTTCTTTTTTTCACCTCTTAAAACAGCCAGTTCCTAGATTTTACAGTGCCTGGCACAGTCTGTGCTCTTCCAAATCATAGAGTATTATTTCAATTTAATGACCATACATAATGACATCTTCCAGCAATTAATCTAACATTAACCCCCATCCTAGGTCCTAGATGTAAGCTGTGGTTTAGGCTGCAAACATGATGGAAAAGAATTACTGACTGCTCTGGATCTGTGTGTGTATTTCATATCCTTGAACTTTATTTATTTATTTTTCTATTTCAGTCTTTTTCAGACCTTCATCACTGAGACCAAGTCTTTATTATTTGTTACTCAATAGGATGTTAGATGTTTGAAACTGAAAATGTTAATGACCATTTTTTATGAGAAGTAAATGTTGTATAAATTGAATTTTAATGCTTTTTTTTGTCCCAGAGGAAGAAGAAAACCATTAGCTAATGATGATGGTAATGTTCAAATTGTTTTTAATTTTAAAATAATATTTATAACCTGCAATACTATGCTGTATCTCATTTTGGATTTAGGAAAAATTTATGGACATCTACATAAATGTGTGTGAATTAGGCACCAGGAAGAGATGGCTTAAAAGTCCAACTGTAGCTTAAATCTATTTATATGTATGTTTGGAACTTGAACAATATAGGTATCTGGCTAGAAAGGTGCCTGCTCAATTATAACTAAATGCGAGATTCCCCTACAGTTACCCATTATTAAAAATATCCTTGTCTTAAATTTCCTTTGACAGGGGAATGTGCTTGATGGTTATCATACTGTGTTACTCTGGAGAATGTTTCAGTTCCACTGAAATAATAGCATTCGCAGGCACACACATATCTGTATGTATATACAAATGTGCTTGAGAAAATTCTTTAACAACAGACGATTTTAATATTGTCTGAAATAATATAAAAATGTTTTGCTTCATGTCACTGTAGAGTGTCCCAGAATCACTCCTAAAATACGTGACACAGCATAATATGTTATGCTCGTTAAAGAACAGAATTTCAATTTCAGAGACAGAGTTGCCAAGTTTATTATTTCTTTGGAAAGGAATATATACCAACCTCTTAGATTAACCTGAAAATGAAAGAGTATATGAATTTAATGAACTGTATGTATTGAAAAATGGAATTTTCTGCCTTGAAGTTATCTTGTATGTCTTTATTTCTAACAGACGTGATTGCCATCCTCTGAACAGTGCCGTGAGGAATTGGTTTTAATTTTTGTTCCGTTAATTATTTACATTGCTTATATCACCATGACACCAAGTCCTCATGCAAGTACACATGTACATACGGGCTCGCTGGGCACTCACACATTTGTTCTATAGGAAAGAAAGTAATAGAAGAGACAATATTTGATACTAATAATCCAGCTATATGCAGAATCAACTCAGAACCTTCTTGCTGCAACTTTTGGTTAGACTTAACATCTTTGTCCCTCAAGGTCGCTATTTGCTGAAAATATATTTAGTGAGGATCTAGTAGATCGTAGTCTGGTTAATTTTGAGACATCTAAAAAGACTGATCATCTACCAGTTTCTATTCTAAAAATCAGTTCAATATTCAATTCAGTGAATGCACCAGGCACTAACTCTAGAGATTGAAAGTAGGAAATTGAAATAACCTAAGGACGATGCAGTGGGGTAAAAAGGCTTGTTATTGGTCTGTTAAAATGAAAGAATATATTAAGACTTCCATATCCATATGTTGAGATTTGTGTTTGTCAGCAGTGGAAGAGTACGAAGGCCTACCTTTATCTTCAGAGCCGTGTCAGGATGTAGTGACATTTCTGATCAGACTAGTTATGTGACACCCGGGGCGGGGGGCGTTAGTTATTGCCTATTTAGCTCTCTTCCTTTGACCTGGAATAGTACCTCAGTGCATGTCTTACTCCTTCTAAACATTCATTAATGAAATTGCTTTGTGTCATACCCATCCCTATGATTTGCTTCTTTTATTCTGTTGACTTGTTTAAGGTAAATAGGAAGTTGGGTTGAAAACTTGTTAGTATTCCACATGAATATTAACTTGAAGTCTCTCTCTCGTATCACTAAATCACTACAAATAAAAACCGGTACCGTGATGCATGTTGTTTGTCTGTAAATATCACCTGAAACAGAGAGCAAATAAAGCCATGTATGTTCAACTGGGAAGAGTCGAAAATTAATGCTAAATTAAAATATTGTCACACAGATTAGGAGAGGCAGCCTCACAGTCAGTCAGTCTCCGATGCCTTTCTCTTTACTGTGAACACTGAATAATGATTATTTTATGAAGGTAGTGCATTGTAAATATTTATAAACAGAAATGTAAAACAGTGAGACCACAGTGAATATATTATTTTGAAATATTTTAAAATCCAGTTTTTATATGCTTTTTAGTAAAAATTATTCACGGTGATCAATATTTCTCTCTCACTTGCCATCTGCTCTGCTTCTTTGGCTGTGCAGTTCTAGGTGAGTGATGCACTGTGCTGTATAATGCACTCCACAAATTTATTGACTTGGATGCAGCATTTTTACAGAGAGCATGCAAACATGTAATCACTGAGCATAAGTCTTCTGGGGTAGGTAATTGCCAATTTTTTCCCATCCCCGGGAACAGTCAGGTAATCTTTAGGCTTACCACACGATGCCCTCCTCTCTCAGTGCAGGTGGCAGTCAGTAGCTTCTCCATCAGAAGGTGGAAGAAATTCACTCCACATTTTCCTGGAGTGCGACCCGTCAAAAGAATCACATCCTGCACGTCGCAGGCAATTTTTTTTTTTTTTTCTGCTGCATCTATTTGTGAAGAGGCCCCGTTTTCATGCAATTCCATTTTAATTGATTTTCGGCAACCTGTTTTGCTCTGTTGAATGACCCCCACCTGAAAGCCTCAGATGGGGTCTTTAGGCTGGAACAATGGCACTTAGGTGGTTTGGCCACCTCTTTCTTAATCTGAAAGCAGATGTCTGTAGCCAATTAATAATCTGTGACTCTTGTACTTTCCTTTCGTTATCTGGCTTAGAGGATTTGCCTTAATGAAGTTTATGTGTTTTGCTGGTTTGTGGATACACTTTGCATTCCCCCAAGCAAACCATTGTAGACTTTATTATTCCTGTTTTATTCCTGCATGCCATTGGGCTGGTTACTAACGTTCAAGGAATTTTCTTGAATCTGGTAAAATAATAGCAACGTGGTGATGTGGCCTGTATTTGAGGACAGATGAGGGTCAAGGGTTCTTTATGCTGCCTCTCGTATGAAGCCATCCTCGATTCTCTTAGTTTAAATTAATAGCCCTCTTTTGGATGCTTCCATAGTTACGGGTTTTTTCTTTGTTGCTTTCTTTTATGAGCCTGCCCTGCGTACGTTGCCTTTATGATTGTCTCTCTACTGTATGGCAGAGTCTTCAGAGACAGGAACTGACTCTTATTCATCTTTGCTTCGCTCTGCAGAACACAGAATACGTGCTTGATAATTACTTGTTAAATTGGAGGTAGTCAAATTTTCTAGACTGAATGCCCTCAGAAGCCTCATTGTACCAGTCAAGGGTCATTGGGTGGCAAGAATGAAAATCCGCATCAACTTTCTTTGGGCAAAGGAGGGAATTTGTTTGGAGGATACAGGTGTGTCCCTCAGACACAAGGCAGGGAAGTAGATCCAGCCAGGACTCAGGATGGGAAAGGGACCGTTTATGGGGAAGTCCTGGGAGCCCCACTCTCTGACTTTCTGTCTGTCTGTCTGTTGAACTGATGGTGCTGCTGTGCCATGATTTCAGTCTCGTCAGTCTCTGTCTGTAGATCTTTTTTCCTTCCTGGACCACGAGAGCCCAGAATGATCTTGCTCTCCTTTACACTTTTAGAGAAATACACAGTTCATTCATCTCACATCTGCTTGGGCCGATTCCTACCCTGCTCCCCAACTTTCTGTGCTGCTCTTACGTATATCTTCTGCATCGCAGCTTCTGGTCACACTCTTCCACGTGCCCAGAATACCCCTTCCTCATCTTTATTTGTCCATCGGGGCTCAGCTTAAATGTCACTTCTTCAAGAGGCCCTGTATTGTGTAAAGTCCCCCCTAGGGGTTTTACTTCACATTCAGTTATTTTAGATTCTTTCTTATAAGGTGCAGTTACATATGGATGTGCTCGGTTACTTGTTGAATGCCTTTCTCCCCTGCTGGAAAGCAAGCTCTTGAAGGCTTAGGCCATCTCTGCTTTGTTCACCTTGGATCCCAGTGTTTGGCCTACAGTGGGAGCCCCGTAAATGTCGCTTTAACGTGCAGTTGTCTGGCTGTCATACATCTCCTGGAGGTATGACACAGCCTCTTCTAGAACAACTGAAACTGAACCCTGTGTTAGGCCATCCGTATCAGGGTGACAAATTCCCTGTTTGTGTAGTCGCTGCCCTGCCATGAACATCGCACTCTACAATGTGCATAATATAATCATTTAGCTTCTGGGGTGTTTTCTCTGCATCATTTGATAAAGTCATAAACTTAAGTTATGAAGTCAACTCTAGAGATGAAGTCTAAGTAAAACAGATCAATGGGATCTGTCTCAGGAACCAGAAATTTAATATATTTCGCTTGACAGCCAACTAGAGTCATTGTTTTTGCTTCCCAAATGCAGGACTAATGGTCCAGATATGACAAGGGTGGTTTTTATTTGTGCTGAGCAACGTGAGCAGTTTTGTCTCCCTTGCTTCTGGATCAGTGGATGGGATGGTTTTGGCCTGTTGCTTTCGTTAGTGAGAAATAATGGCTTTGTAGTGGGACTTGGGAGGTATCACACATCCCTGTGTTCTGACTAGTGTCTCCCATACTCAGGTACCCCAGCTTCTAAACTCTTACCGTTAAGGGCAGCTAGTGGTGTGGCTTGCACACTACAGATTGCGTTCAAATCCCATCCTCTTCACTGATCAGCTTTATTATCTCGGGGAAATTATTTAATCCATTAGCCTCCATTTTTCATTTATAAGGCAGGAGTAATAATAATACTGTCTGTGCGGGGATCTAGTTGTAGATTCATTCAGATGATATGTACTGTCAACACAAAGCCGACAGTTAAGTGTTGTGTGAACTTCGGCATCACCACCACCACCATCGTCATCTTCATCTCTCTGGGAGATCCTTAAAAGGAGACACAGGTGTTACCTGGAAGGAGGCCAGGAAGTAGATAAATATTTATAAATATGAATTCATTTATTACTTACTGCTTTGAATTTAGCTTTCCTTATTGTTTCTGAATGGTATCTTTAAAGGTTGATTGTGGGGACAGCCCTGTGCGCCATTTTCCCCCAGCAGTGGGGACCCCTTATGGCTGAGGTACACATGGACATCGTAAAATTCTAAAATTTGCTTGACTGAGCAAAATAAAAATAAACCATTTTAATCACTTTATTACCCACATCAGATTGGGTTCTATTTTTTCGGGGGAAATGTGGCTTAACGCTTTGTTTCATCTCCTAAATAATAACTTTTAGGCACATTGTTTCCCAAGGGTTAGATACTCTTGGTTGAAGTTTTGCTCTGCTTGATCTGCACGTTATTTTTAAAATAAACATTTAATGGGAAAGGCCAGTCCTGCTGGAAAGATATTAAGGTTTTTCTGGGTCTCCGTTTCTCAATTTCAGCAATAGGCTGAAGCTGAGTGAAAGTTGCTCTCTTTAGATCAGTGGTTCTCAAAGTGTGGTCCCTGGTCCAGCAGCCTCAGCATCAACTGGGAACTTGTAAAAAACACGCATTTCCAGATCCCACCCCAAGGCTTCTAAATTTGAAATTCTGAGATTTTTATCAAGCTGTCTTGGTGATGCCCACGTAGCTAGAGTTTGAGAAGCGTTTTTTGGGGCAGAGCTTGTGATTTGAAATTCTCCACAGTCCCCACCCTTCCCTGTTATACACCCAGCTCCACTCCCTGCCTTAAATGATCTCTTCTGTACCTAGAGGCATTTTTAGGGACTGCTTTGGATTTTAGAGTTTGGTTGTCTGTGTGTTGATTTATGTTCTGCTTCAAACAGATCTGACACCTTAAGCTTTTAAGTCCCCTGAGCTTCTCTAAGCCTGAGTACAAAATACATGGTGAGAGGGATGTGTCTTTAAGCGTATGTTTAATATTGTGGAAGGTTGTTGACAGCTGTGTTGACTCTCAAGACAAGACTGGGATAATAGAGTGTCTAAAAGGGGTGTATTAATTTTGTTCTTTCAGATAGAAGGGAATCAACTCTTCCCAAGTACACTAGAGAACTGGGGTTTAAATCAGGTACACCTGGCTGGGAGACCTCAGCTTTGCTCCTCAAACTGAGTGGCTTAAATGAATGTCTTTAACCTCTCTGAGCACAGCTTTCCCTCACCTGTGGAATGGGTATAATGCAACCTATCTCAAAGAGAAATGGTGAGAGTTGAGTGGTGTGCATATAGAAACCTTCTTAACTTCAAGGTTCATTTTTCATGTTCACAATCAAGCTTTTCTGAAGAACAAACACAGACTTTCTGAAGTAGGATCAACATTGGTGAACTTATTTCTTGATTAATAAATAAGCCACATATTTAATAAATCCTATATGACTCACTTTTAGTTAGTGTTTTTTGAATGCTTACTAGGTATCAGGCACTGTTCTAGAAGCTAGGATAACACAGAGAACTAACTATTCAGACAAGACCCATGGGTTTATGGTGCTCATCGTCCAACTTGGAGATGGAGGGAAGAGACAATAAATAGTATATGAATAAATGAATGTTGTGATTTTACTTTTGTTCTCAAATAGCATTGTTTACAGTGATTTAGCAGCAGTAGCTCATGTAATGCATCCAGGAACATATAACTAGCTGGGAAACAAGCATGTGTCGTCTGTTTCAGAAGGTGTAGATCACAACAGTTAATGTGTGATCTTTTCAGGAACGTAAAACTAAGTTGATGGGACAGAGAGGACAGTTTTATTCTATCATCACTAAAGTGGTTTGGAGACTTTCCCAAAGATACTGGCAGGATGGCTTTATAACATACACTGTGGGGACTTCCTGGTGGCGCAGTGGTTAAGAATCTGCCTGCCAGTGCAGGGGACACGGGTTCGAGCCCTGTTCCGGGAAGGTCCCACATGCCGTGGAGCAACTAAGGCTGTGTGCCACAGCTACTGAGACTGCACTCTAGAGCCTGCGAGCCACACCTACTGAGCACGCCTGCCACAACTACTGAAACCCACATGCCTAGAGCCCGTGATCCGCAACAAGAGAAGCCACTGCAATGAGACGCCCGCCCACCGCAACAAAGAGTAGCCACTGCTCACCACAATGAGAGAAGGCTCGGGTGCAGCAATAAAAACCCAAAGCAGCCAAAAATAAATAAATAAATTTATTTATTTATTTATTTAAAAAAGACATACACCATGACTTAGAGAGGATGAAATTAATCAGTGATTGGCACTGAGGTATGAAGTGGTGAATGAGGTGGGAAATATCAAGGGGAAGATCCTTTTTTGTACATTTGGAGATTTTTTTTTTTGTAATTTTTGAATTTTATTTACTTTTTTGTACAGCAGGTTCTTATTAGTTATCTATTTTATACACATTAGTGTATACATGTCAATCCCAATCTCCCAATTCATCCCACCACCCCACTCCCACCCCCCCGGCCACTTTCCCCGCTTGGTGTCCATACGTCTGTTCTCTACATCTGTGTCTCTATTTCTACCCTGCAAATCGGCTCATCTGTACCATTTTTCTAGGTTCCACATATATGCGTTAATATACGATATTTGTTTTTCTCTTTCTGACTTACTTCACTCTGTATGACAGTCTCTAGATCCATCCACGTCTCTACAAATGACCCAATTTTGTTCTTTTTTATGGCTGAGTAATATTCCATTGCATATTTGTACCACATCTTCTTTATCCATTCATCTGCTGATGGGCATTTAGGTTGCTTCCATGACCTGGCTATTGTAAATAGTGCTGCAGTGAACACTGGGGTGCATGTGTCCTTTTGAATTATGGTTTTCTCTGGGTATATGCCCAGGAGTGGGATTGCTGGGTCATATGGTAATTCTATTTTCAGTTTTTTAAGGAACCTCCATACTGTTCTCCATAATGGCTGTATCAATTTACATTCCCTCCAACAGTACAAGAGGGTTCCCTTTTGTCCACACCCTCTCCAGCATTTGTTTTTTGTAGATTTTCTGATGATGCCCATTCTTACTGGTGTGAGGTGATACCTCACTGTGGTTTTGATTTGCATGGAATATCTTTTTCCATCCCCTCACTTTCAGTCTATATGTGTCCCTAGGTCTGAAGTGGGTCTCTTGTAGACAGCATATATACGGGTCTTGTTTTTGTATCCATTCAGCAAGCCTGTGTCTTTTGGTTGGAGCATTTAATCCATTCATGTTTATGGTAATTATTGATAAGTATGTTCCTATTACCATTTTCTTAATTGTTATGGGTTTGTTTTTGTAGGTCCTTTTCTTCTCTTGTGTTTCCCACATAGAGAAGTTCCTTTAGCATTTGTTGTAGAGCTGGTTTGGTGGTGTTGAATTCTTTTAGCTTTTGCTTGTCTGTAAAGCTTTTGATTTGTCCGTCAAATCTGAATGAGATCCTTGCCAGGTAGAGTAGTTTTGGTTGTAGGTTCTTCCCTTTCATCACTTTAACTATATCGTGCCACTTCCTTCTGGCTTGTAGAGTTTCTGCTGAGAAATCAGCTGTTAACATTATGGGAGTTCCCTTGTATGTTATTTGTCATTTTTCCCTTGTTGCTTTGAATAATTTTTCTTTGTCTTTAATTTTTGTCAATTTGATTACTATCTGTCTCAGCTTGTTTCTCCTTGGGTTTTCCTGTATGGGACTCTCTGTGCTTCCTGGACTTGGGTGGCTATTTCTTTTCTCATGTTAAGGAAGTTTTCGACATAATCTCTTCAAATATCTTCTCAGGTCCTTTCTCTTGCTCTTCTCCTTCTGGGACCCCTATAATGCGAATGTTGTTGTGTTTAATGTCGTCCCAGAGGTCTCTTAGGCTGTCTTCTTTTCTTTTCATTCATTTTTCTTTATTCTGTTCCGTGGCAGTGAATTCCAGCATTCTGTCTTCCAGGTCACTTATCCGTCCTTCTGCCTCAGTTATTCTGCTATTGATTTCTTCTAGTGTATTTTTCATTTCAGTTATTGTATTGTTCATCTCTGTTTGTTTGTTCTTTACTTCTTCTAGGTGTTTGTTCTTTAATTCTTCTCGGTCTTTGTTAAACATTTCTTACATCTTCTCGATCTTTGCCTCCATTCTTTTTCTGAGGTCCTGGATCATCTTCACTGTCATTATTCTGAATTCTTTTTTCTGGAAGGTAGCCTATCTCCATTTCATTTAGTTGTTTTTCTGGTGTTTTATCTTGTTCCTTCATCTCATACAAAGTCCTCTGCCTTTTCATTTTGTCTGTCTTTCTGTGAATGTGGTTTTCCTTCCACAGGCTGCAGAATTGTACTTATTCTTGCTTCTGCTGTCTGCCCTCTGGTCTGGGGAATTTCTTGAATGGTCCCACTGATAGTGTCCACTCCTGGAAAGTGTCGTCACATGTATTTATTTATTGGGGGGTTATGAGTTAATGACCCACCCCCACTGCATCTGCCATAGCAAAATGTTAGTTCAAGTTCAAAACCTCATGTCCACTGTTGTTGAATTCCAAATGGCTATGCTGCCCTTCACTGCATGGGAAAGTGATATGACCTGCTCTGCGTTTCTCCAGGCACCTATAAAGCCAATGATTCTCCATTTATGTGAGTCTCCTCTTGTCTTTATTGCCTCAGCCTCTTTTTTCCATTCCTTTTTGTGGTTCCTTTTTCTGTCCTTGTCATGTCACGGCTTTACACGTGTGGCTCAGCCTGAGCTTAAGGCTTTGTTCTTCTGCTTTTTAGAAACCTTTTTGATGAGTCGCTGGGTACTTCCAACCCACACTACTGTCATTTGATCGCCTATCGTTTCATTGACCTAGAATTTTAGAAGAAGATGCAGTCTAGGTTAGTGTCTCGCAGAATGATTCAGCCTTTTTTTTTATATATAAAAAGAAATCCAACTCAAATGAAATAATTGTGTAGTTAGTAAAGAATCTAGACTAAGCACAGTGTTAATTTAACACTTTCAGGAGGGACCCCTGGATTCATGAGTAGAGAATGTGTGAGTTGTTTGTAAGTGGGTTCCTTCTAAAGTACCTGTAGAAATAAGAGTTTTAGGTTTGCCTAGTAAATCAGTCATCTTGCTGGCATACTGTGTGTTGAGTATTGGATAATAGTAATTCTCAGGGTACTAATAGCTAATACTTCATAGGTAGTATGCTCACTGTTTGCAAGGCATCATATAAGCACTTCACTTCATTATAGTGCTGTGGGTTAGGTACTGTTATCATACCCATTTTACAAACAAGAAAACGGAAGTGCCGAGAATTTAAGTCACCTGCCCGGGGTCATTTACCTACCAAGTGGCAAAGGTGAGATTTGGTGGTCTGGATCTAGAATTCATGATCTTTATCCTTAGGCTATCCATGGGTTCTTTCTTTATTGAACTTGTCATCTAGTCGAGTCTGATCCATACAGTTTTCTTTTCCGGACTCAAAGCAAACCTTTCTTCCATAGCAAAAACCAAGTCTTTATTCCAGATCTGTCTGCATTGCCACAGGATCCAAATTAATGGAGTTCAAGGGAATGAGATTTAACCATAGGTACCATGCCACTCCACCTGACATGTGACTTGCATGTCAACAAGGTCTTCCATATTGACGGACACTTACACGTGATATTTAGTTATTGAGTTTAACTTGGGAAGCGGCTTGCATGCTCATCTACCTGCTGGTGAATTTTCCAGTGCCATGGGGTGTGTCAGAGCCAGTGGAGCATTGCAAGTTAATTACTTGTGTGCACAGCGGGCAGTGCTGAAAACAGACAGCCCCCAGTGACAGGAGGATGAGACATGACTTGAGATACCCAAGATTGGGCTGTTAATGAGTCATCTTGATGAGTAGGGAGCAGCGCATGTCAAGAAGGCCAGGTGTGGCCTTGTTCTGATGACGTGTTTAGCCTGTGAACCACACCATTGTTTTAAGTAGGTGTGCTGATGTGAGTTTGACTTCTGGTGTCACTGGTGGAGTTATATGACAGGGATTTAGTATTTATAATGCTGCATCAATTCCATATGAAAAAAAATGTGTTCCGAGGACGAGAGCCACTGACTTAGTTCCTATTCATTTATTTGTTTGTTTCTCACTTTTTTAACATATATTTATTTATTTGGTTGCGTGGGGTCTTAGTTGTGGCAGGCGGGCTCCTTAGTTGCAGCATGTGGGCTCCTTAGTCACGGCTCGCTGGCTCCTTAGTTGCGGCATGCATGTGGAATCTAGTTCCCTGACCAGGGATCGAAACTGGGCCCCCTGCATTGGGAGCACAGAGTCCTATCCACTGTGCCACCAGGGAAGTCCTGTTTCTCACTTTTTTCACTCAAGAAAAAGTTATTGAGTGCCTGTGATGTGCCAGATACTTTCTCTATCCTCTCTGAAAATAATGGGGTGCAAAATGGAGAGGTGGCTCTAGAATTTCTATATAAGATTCAGCCACTACAGCCCAGGTGGGAGTTGATGCTAGCAGGGGTTTGTCTTGCAGCAACTATGGTATAGCAATCCCTTTGCTTTTACTTAGCTTGTATGTTTATTTAGGTGACCTTGGGGAGGTCCATGGGCAAAGGTCTGTCCTAGCTATCTGTGAGGGCTGCCATGACACTTAACAGTTGGGCTGGTGGGACGTAGTTGTTATGAACAACATAGGCTTAAGTTCCTTCAAGAGAATGAATGAAACTAAGATAGGTGGTCCCAAAGGAAAGCAGCGTGGTTTTCTGCAGCTTATGCCAAAGTAAACTGACCTTGAATAGGGGGCCAGGGAAGAATTCCTTGAAGAAGTGTCCCTTCTGTTGTAATTTTCACATGTGACCCAGAGCCCAGGCCTGATCTGGGCCATGAGGACACCAGACACAGGCCTGCCACAGGTGTCCACGGCTGACCTGTATCCACATTACTGATGGGGAAATGGGGCTGTCACTGGGGACTTCTGATTTGATTTCTCACACTGTTAGTGACTTGATTTCTCACACTGTCTGTGACTTGATTTCTCACACTGAACTGTAAAGCCTTTTTAACAAACTAGGCAGAATGGAGTGTTAAAAATCTCCGTTAGAAAAATTTTATTATTACTCATTTTATCAGTAAGACCTTTAATTCTTCTCAGCTTTTTCAACTCCCTAACCTTCGCTCTGCTTGTCAGAAGTGATAAGAAATATTAACCCACCGTAGGAATGGTCTCAAGCCTCACTTCAAATGTTAGTAATGCATCAAAACCCCAAGCTGCATTTTAGATGTCTAAATTCATTCCCTTACTGGGAAGGGAAGGTATGTAATTTAAAAGCAAAAAAGGACTAATGATATTATAATTGATAATCATGACCTTCTGATCAGAAACGAGTGGCATTCTCCCAGATTTAGTGCACATGACTGCTGCCAAACACTGATTATAAATTTCGTTAATTTAAACAAATGCTTTCCATATAGGTTAAGAGAGCCATGTTTATGTCTGACTAATGTTGTGGGAAAATATTCTTTGAAGTGGATTTCTTGGGTAAAAGTCAATGGATGTTTTGAAAGATGTTTACATAAACAAAAGGTGTGTGTTTTGCAAATACATATGTATTTGTATATATAAAAATGGCTCTTAGATTTTTCTCTAGTGAGCATGTCAAAGAAGTATTTCAAATAATAAAAATGCTATATGACTAACGTTCGATATAATATCATGATCTTCTGTTGCGAATATATATGTTCATGTATCAAGGGTGCCTTGTTAAGTTGAATTTGAATGAGGAGAAATTCTGCTACAATGACACCTTATTCTTCCATGAAATAATTGTTTCTGGCATAAAGCTAAATGGTTGATGCCATTTTGATCCTAAGCAAGTACTACATGTAGCTAATAAAATGTCCTGAACCGTTAAATGTAAAAAAATGTTACTTTATCAAACAATTGTAGTTTTTAGGATAATCATGGTGGGTATTTAACTTCATATTCGTTTTCTTCTGCTTTTCATAATCATTTCCCTTGTTGAATGGTCTTCCCAGCTATGTTTCAGAGCTCTGTTATATTCCACCAAGTGAGTACAGCCTCTCATTGTTGGGACAGGAAGTTTGTTCTTCCTTTTTGACCTTAAGAGTCAGAATATGAAGCCTATCTGTGTGCATAACCTCTTCCCTTACTAAATTGGGTTTTCTTAGGTTCTTAGATTCCCACATATAGACCCACTTGGTTTAAATGTGAAAACTGTTAAAGTATTAAATACATATTGTGAGAATTCTCTCCAAAATATTTGTGCTACATTGTGGTACCTCTGGCATTGTCTGAGGGTATGTCTACCCTTATACTCTAATCAGTGGTAGTTTCTTGTGTGAGAATATCTGTTCGATAAAGATCCTGAACATGGTAAAATCAAGGTGCTACCATTTTTGAGTTGCCTTTGGGCTGTTCATTTAAGCCCTCTCAACGTTACTTTCCTTACCTGTTGAATGGGAGGTGAGGGAGGACCGGGTGAAGGATGATGATGTGGTGGTACTTCCTGGGATCGATGGTGCTATTTCAGGGGATTATACAAAGCAAATGTACGGTCACAAAATTAATCCACTTTAAAGAACATTTGTAGGGTAATTAGTCTCATAACCAACCCTCTTTTAAACCCTTAAGTTCTTCTGAGACTTGGTGTCTGTTCTCCACACATTTTATTGAAAAGTAGATGTCATGTATGATTAAAACAAAGGGTACAATACGTTATAGATTCACCAGAATTTGTACTCCCACTCCATGTGACTTAACTTCTTCGTGTGTCAGTTTCCACATCTATATAATGGGAATGTAATACTGTATTTGACACAGGACGAGATGAGGAGTAAAACGAAATATTATAGACCAGTTGCCTGGTTCAGTGAATGGTTCATTTGTGGTCGGCAGCCACATAGTATAACTACTATGGCAGTAGTTATAGGCACAAGAATGTGTTTGCCATTAGGGCAGAGAACCTTGTCCCTCCACAGAGTTCCGTGTACCCTGGATGCAGAGCTCAGTAAAAATGAGCCCTGGGGAAAAAAAAAAAAAAAAAAAAAACACCTTGAATGGATATTTGCATCAATGAATGCGTAATGGGGACAGTAAATAATTATCAATGTGTTGTGAGTGAATTAATTATTCTTCTTGGGGAATTTTAATTAAATACATGAAATAAAAAATAAAAGTTGGGCATACAGGAGTCCAGTACTGAACTGTGTGATTCAAGTTATCTTCCTCAGAAAAAGGATTGAAGAGATGGGGAAGGCTTCATTTAGAGGGGCAGGACGTGGGTAAATTGGCTAGGGGAAGGTGGTCGGGGAATACAGTGAGGAGGTGAGGTGAGCCTGGGCTTTGCAAACTACAGCGTTTAGAATGATTTTTTCACGAATACACTGCAGACTCAGTGTCCTTCATTTCCTCCATCTTGCATGTGCTTTGTGGACCCTGGTGAGCACATCTGGCCATTCAGGACAAAAACATGTGGCATCTTCTACATGCACATGGCCAACCTGGGGAGCAAAGCACCTGGCCCAGCATGCCTCATGGCTGTGATGGCGGAGGAGAGAGAACATTTTTCTTCTTGGAAAGCTGCAGTTGGGAGATGGAGCTTTCCCATGTGCCATCTCTGTTATATATGTAGGATAGATTTATTTACATGGGGTGTGCAAATTAATATGAAACCAGTGAGGTTGTTTTTGAGATTATATTTCAAAGTAAGCATGGCATACTTTTGAGGCTTATCTATCTCTGGCCATAGATAGATTCCTGTCATTTATTTTTAGTGTGGATAATTGTTCATTTGACTTTAGTTGTAAATTTCTTAAGCAAGTTAATGAAATGCTGAATTGCCACCTTTTTTTTTGAACTGTGTGAGGTATATCTCCCAGTTGCATGTGTTTAGAATGTCAATTCAAGTTAATTTGATTCAGTAGCATAGGGTATCTGGGTGACTTTGGGGGTGGTGTTGAGAAACTCTGTCTCCCATGAGGAAAAGGAAAGAATGATTTGAACTCCTTTGTAACCTCTTGACTTCTGTCTGTGTTTTAGAGTTAGGGAGAAGACCATACTTAAGGAGTTTTCCTTGTTTTAAAAAATTACCAATGAAGAAATGCAGCAAACAGAGAGGAACATCTCTGTTTAAAGAGGCCTGAAGAAAACACAGTTGTCTTATTTTCATATTTGGTGTTAATGTTTGCTACTTTTTTGAAGCTAATTTAATAGCTTCGTCTGCTTCGAATAATAAGTAATACTTGAAAAGACAGACACCCAATGTGTTTTGCTTGGAAATTTTAGTTGTTAATGTGTAACAAATTATCCATAAATAGGCAAGGGAAAAAACACCTTTGGGATTAGAAGGAGTTGCTTGACATAATTAATAAAGGTAGATTAGTAGTGGTGTCTTAATTGTGATTTTTTTTTTAAGGTGGATGTTCAGAATTTATTCTGAACTCTCCCTGAAAATTCTAGTGTCAGAATCTGCATCTTAAAGTCATATTTAATTCTTGGCTTTGAACTTGGTAGGACCGTGACGGCAGGTTAGGAAGAAAACACTCAGTAAAGGAACTTGAGCCAAGTTAGCACAGGTATGGGCAGTTATACCTGCCACTTATGCTAAATCTCCTGAAATATTCTAAAACCCTAAGGTTAACAGTGCCATAATGATTAACTTTTTATTTATTTTCTGTCCTGTCGTTAGTTCACTAAACTGTCAAGGTGGCTTGAATATTAGTGAATGGTAGTTTCAAGGAGCCCTTGGTTTTCAAAAGTGAAGGTTGCTAATTGCAGGCTCCCAATCATAGAAGGACATAGCTGGCCATATCCAAGCAAAAGACAGTTGAGGAATCTGATCCCATCAGGACTCTATCCAGCCATTCAGTGGCGAAAATCTTTTTCCCATTTGGTAGAGGTAATGTTAGGAAATTAATGTTGGTAACTTGATTCCCTGTGTATGTTATCCATGTTTCTGGTTAAAGACCAGGATTCAAATTCTACTCATCTTATTTCCATTGATTTCAGTGTGCTGGGTACTGTGTATGAACTAAAAAAAATTTTTTGGCATTTTGAGACGAAAGGAAATTGTGGATTGTTGAGTACCAGTAGTGCATGAACAAGCTACTTCATAAACCATGTTTCTAGAAGTTTGACTGCATTGTATGACAAGGGAGGAGATGTAACGTAGATTTCCAGTTAAAAATTCCTCTCCAGATCATTTGATGTAATGGAAGTGGTCTGAAACTGGACTGTGGTGTTGGTTGTACAACTCTATAAATTTACTAAAAAAATCATTGAATTCTATACTTGAAATAGTTGAATATAAGCATATCTGTTATACCTCAATAAAGTTGTTTAAAAACGCTCTCTATTTTAAACTAAGACTACATTGTTGTTTATATTTCTTAGAATATTTACTGATCTGTGTATATATAGCAATGCACCTAACGGGTGTATCCCTGTCCTTACAGGGTTCACATTTCACTGGAAACGGTGAGTAGACAAGAGACAATAAATAAAACAAAATAAGTATGTTAAAATATTGGAAGGTGAGTGCTCTGGAGGAAAAAGTAAAATGAGGAAGAAAGCACATTGGGATGAAGGGCGCAATTTGAGTGGCAGAGCAGGGCGTTGAAAAACTGACATGTGAGTACTGATCTCAAGGAGGTGAGGGGTTACTTGTTACCCTAGATAGGACAACAGGAAAATGCTTGACATGTTCAAGGGATAGCCAGGTGGCCCATGTGGCTTACATAGAGGGATCAATGCGTAGAGAAGTAGGATCTGTGAACAGGGAGGTAATTGGGGGCGGGGGCGGGGGAGTTGGAGCAGATGTGTTGAGCCTTGTAGACTATTTTCCCGGTCTTTGGCTTTTCCTCTGAATGTCGAAGGGTGCTGTTGAAGGGTTTTAAGCAAGTGAGTGACGTGATCTGACTTATGTTTTAATAAGATCACTGGCTGCTGTGTTGATATTAGACTGAAGGAGGGGAAGGTGGGTCAGTGAGTCAGGGTAGGAGACAGGTACAGCAATCTCTAGGAGAGGTGATGACCAGAGTGGTAGCAGGTGGAAATGGGGAAGAAGTAGTCAGATTCTGGATCTGTTGTGAAGGTACAGGCTAGAATTTGCTGCTGAATCTGGGGAATAAGATAAAGAAGGAATGAGATATGACACCAAGGTTTTCACCCTGAGCATTGAAGGATGCCTGTAAGATGGTACAGACCATACTGTACCAAGTTCAGGATAGAAGAAAGATCTGGAACTTCAGGTTTGTACCTGGAACATCTGAGATGGCTTCAAGACAAGGGTTTTGTGATCAGATGTCCCCAAGGTCGTGCAGCTTTTGCCTGAGCATCTCGTGAGGGGTTGGAATCAATACCCCTTTCAGAACAGCAGCCTTCCGGGCTTGCAGAGAAGTGTTAGGCAGAGGTTACTGGCGATTCCTTTATCCAACCCCAGACTCAGAAGGAGCACGCATGCCCATTGGGGTTCAGGACCTTTTGGACTAATGAGAACTTCAGGCAAGAGCAACGTGGGTATTAAGTTTTATTCACTCGTGTCTTTGATAGAACATGAAGAGCCAGTGGAGTAGTTTGTTTGCTTTCACTTGCTATCTTGCAATTTACTTCTCTTTGGGATCGCCACCAAAGAGTGGGAACAGCCCTAGTTAGACCTATTGCAAAGCAAATACAGAATGAAATATTAAGTACGATACCTTGAGTGATGCTTCGAACCACAGTGGTTTAGAGATTTGGTCGTGTGACCCGGTAAACATGGTTAAGAGTCTGCTGCTTAAAGAAACGTCTGTCCTTTTTGAAAGTTTTTTCCCCTTATTTTTCTGATTTAGGTGTTTTTGGAGGGAGTTGGGGAGAAAATTTAATGCTAATAAATGAAAACAACCTCTTTTGCCTAGACACTTGAAAGGTCTGAATTCCCCCTAAAAGTGGTCCCACAGTTGAGTACAAAGGCTGCAAAAAGAATGAAAGCTGATTACAGCACGTTTCCTCCCCTTTGTCCAGCATTTTCTGAAAATGATTATTTTATATTAAGGCTTTGTCTGCATTAGCAGTTTTATCTGCAAGGAAGGGACTTCTAATCTGCTAATTAGAGAGCTTGTTTTTCACAACCAGGATCCTACTGTTTTGGAAATCACTAAACACTGTTTCTGGGATGTTAGCTCCTGAACTGAAAAATTCCTGGTAAATCCATCAGTGTGGTGACCAGGACTTGACTTAAGCTTGCATCATTAAGGGTTGGAGTTCTAGAATCCAGAAGGAAAAACTCATGTTCTGTCTCCTGCTTCTGTCTCCTGTCAACAAGCTGTGGATCCTAACTTCAGTTTCTTATTAATTCTATTTCTTATGCATCTTGCCAAATACAACTCTTTATTATATTGTCTGAAAAAATAATTAGTTTCTCCTCCATATTTTCATTAAGCATTCCATCCGTATAGTAGTCCCCAAAGTAACTGTCAAATGGTGCTCTGTCTTAATAATCTAGCTCGAATGTAGTCAGGAATATTTTTTTTTCTCATGGTATTATTTTTTTTCTCATGGTATTTTTTTCTCATGGTATTAGTGTAGTCAGGAATATTTTTTTCTCTCATGGTATTGGTGGTACTTAATCGCCTAGTTGAAGAATTATAGGCCCAACACTACACAGCCACACCTTAAGCCAAAGTTTTTTCATTTCATGAACATATTTACTGCAGTTACCTGCTCTGATGCCTTTAAAAATGTTCTTTAAAGTGAGTTGATACTGTTTTTAATGTGAGTTCTTTAAAGTGAGTTGATAATGTTTAAAAAAATCTTTTATTACCTTAAATAGGGTAGACCCTCTTTAGTATACAAAGGTGTGTGATTTTTATTTAGATATTCATGTAATTTTTCCATCACTTTTTCCTCCATCATAATCACGCAGTGTTCACGGCATTAGTCTTCTCAAGTTCAATAGGGTAAGTCTGGGATGTTCTGTCTTTCTGTGAATGGCTGTATTTAGACAACAGCAGTTGCTTACTCACTTCATTTTCCTATCAGCCTGCTTAGCTTTGGGCCCCACCTACAAACACATGGTTTTATTGAAAATGTTAGTACTTTGATAATAACATTCTCTTTGCTGATTATGAAGAGCCAAGGTCAAAGCTACCAGAACGCTATTCTCCCCAACCTAGGGCCTTGGTTGAGAGACTCAGTCCTTTGTGGAGCAGATTTTTGGAACTAGACACACAATCTAAGTTGAAATTGACCTCCAGATTTGGCTAACATCAGAACTGCCCAGAAGTTTCCACCCATTCAAATATTACTATAGCAGGATATTTAAAGAGGGGACTCTGGAGCTGTCTGAGTTTGAATCCTGGCTCCACTACTTGCTTAATGGATGGATCTAAATACCAAATAAATTAACCTTTCTAGGTGTAGTATCTTCATCCATAAAATGGGGATAGTATTGTCAGGAGCCAATAAGATAATCCATGGACGTTGATCCCTTGTCAGTGGCCGGTAAATGTTAATCTATAAAGAATCCGTGTGAAGTGGAGGTTAAAAGCTGCTTACTAGGGGAGTGGTCTTGAGCAGATTACCCTCTGACCTGCCTCATAATGTATAATGAGGATAGTAGGGATAATAGTGAAGTTTATTACTTACAGTTGATTTCAGAATTAGGTGAGATGATTCTTGTAAAGCACAATGTCTTTAGCAGCAGTATCAGCTCTTAGTACTGTTAGTGGCTGTTTTCATTGTTCTCAAAACAGTTTCCTTGATCCCACTTTTGAAGGTGCTGATATGGGAGCTCAGGAATATGGGTTTTATCTTTAATGAAGTTTTCTAGTCATCAAGTCCAGCACTGGTCTTTGGTCCAGCATTTAGGAACCACTGTTTCCATCATTCATGGACATCAGTGGGCTGCTACATCCTGCCACTTAAATCCTGAAATGAAAGTGTAAATGAAATCCCTGGTATTTTTCATTATGATTTTATTTTTCACAGTGACCGCTTTCTTTGCTGTCAGTATAAATAGATCCCATCTGTAACTCTTACAATTACATTTGTTTCTTTCCCATCAGTCATCAGTTTAGTCCCTAAAAATATAATAGTGATTCCTAAAGTTTATGAAGATGTCCATCAGACTTTTATTTTGATCACAAATCTTGGACAGAATGAAAAACAAGAAGGCTGGCCATTTTTTCGTTTCGCTGATTTGCTCTTTCTTATATTCCCCTTGTGTGCCCCATTTATATTATGCACCCCTTAGTTATCCCCCCAGTGCCTGCTCTTCCCGCTGTGGGTAACAAGGGCGAGGAAATTAGAGTATGTCCTGCCCTGAAAGCACTATGTTCTGATATTCTGCAGGGAAGTTCCTTGTTGGCTCCTTTTTTAAAGCTCTGCGGTGTGTCCAAAACATTGCAGGATTTTCAAGCACAACCAACACAGATATCTGGATTTCAGAGAGAAGCCTTGACAGGCCATCTCTTGATATTCTCAGAGTTAAGATGGAGAAGTGAGTATTTGTGGTAGATTGAAAAACTCTTCCCAGGGAATTCTGGATAATGTACCACTGTAATGATGGAGAGTTCTATCTTGGGCCCTGGCCTTTTGAGCATTTTCATCATCAACTTGACAAAGGAGATGGACTTATTAAAGTTGCGAATGGCATATTGCCGGGAGGCCTAGGTCTGAAATTAGATGACAAAATCAGGATCTCCCCAGCTCCTGAGAGGCAGGAATGATGGGTGAAAATTAAATAGGATGTAGTAGAGAAGCAGTAAGCAATGCAGCCAAATGGAAGAGTTGTACAGACTTTGCTTCAAATCACAGTGTCAGTGCTTGCATTCCAAGTAAGCGAGTCTCAGTTTTCCCCTTGTAATAATGGGTATATTGGTAGGTTATACGGTTTTCCTATGGGATATGACATAAAATCACAGTGAGGAACATAATGACTTCTCAGTAGTATTGGCTCTTTTTATAGTTGTCTCATTTTTAGGTTAAAATAGAATTTCTGCTTTAATGTGGATCTGACTTAACAGTCACATGAAAAAGACGGGAGGATCTGTTTTGCCTACAGAATTCCATAATGCTTTTCTTCTCAACCTTATTTTCTCTTATCACCTAAGGAGCCTTTTTAGATATTTTCTCCTGATCACCACCCAGCCCTTGAAATTTTAATATCATAGATAGACTGTCCTTTCTGATTACGTACTCTGTATATGTCTGTGCTTTAAAGATGAAAATAGTAATGTATTTTGCCCCAAAGAACAAACTTTCACCCTGCTGGGGCAGTGACCCCTGTTAGAGTGATGCCATAATGTATTAAGAACTCAGGACTTCCAGAGTCCCTCAAGAATGTTCGTAGGTCAAGATCTCAGAGGTATGTGTCCAAAATTAAAAAAAAAAAAATTTGTTATTAATTACAGAAGCACTACATGTATTCGCAAAATAGATAGCTTTCTAGATCATATTAGCATCTTTTTTTTTTTCATGTTTAAGTAATTTATTTGATGTTCGCTGCTTGTGTGTTCATTTCAACCCTCCACAGGTGTTAACGTACTGGCATCTTTTGACTCCCGCCCCAGAGGTAACCACCATTTACAGTTTAGCAAGCTTCTTCGTAATCTTTGTGGTTTTTTTGTAACTGGTTTTAATTTTATTTAAGTTTTTTCTTTACAATATATGATGTAATTCCGTAGTATTTGCTCTGCAGCTAGCTTTTTCCCATTGAATGCTATCAGATACTCCTTCCTCCATTTTAAGTTTCTGTGGATCTTTTAAATTTAACTTTTAAATAGGTAATGTGTAAATATAGTTCAAAGTTCAAAGGGCATAAGGGAGTAAGTAGTGAAAAATCTCCTGTTGTTATTTCCTTTTCATTTACTAGTGTTATGCTTTCTTAAATATGCTTCCAGAAGTATTTTATGTACATACAGTAAATATATGTATGTCATCATTTATTTTCTCATCTTTGTAAACACAAATGGTAGCATATTATAATGTACGTTAGGTTTTTCACTAAAAAATATAACTTGGAAGTTTTACCATTTCAGCTTTAAGAGGTTTCTTTTTCTTTCTTTCTTTCTTTTCCCCCAAGTTCCACACTATTCCAATGCATTGATTTGTCATAGTTTAGTTAACTAGCCCTTTGGTGATGGATATTTATCTCGTTTCTCATTTTGGTTACAACTGCTGTTGCTGCCATGACTAACCTTAACCTTGCGTGAATGCAAGTATATCTGTAGAGTTAACACCATGCTCAAAGGAGTGCACATTTGTAATTTTAATATTACTACCAAATTTTCTTCCATAAAGACTGTTTCAGTTTCTCAGTAGTGTAAATGAAGGTGCTTATTTGAATACATTTTTGTTAACAGTGTATAATCAAACATCTTCGTGTTTACAAATTTTGTAGGTGAAAGAATGCATCTATATAATTTTAATTTGTGTTTCTCCTTATTAGTATGGCACAGCAACTTTTCCTGTGTCAAGGGGCCATTTTGTTTCGTTTTCTTTTGAACTGTTTGTTTATATCTGTTGACCATTTTTATGTGGGGTTTTGGGTTTATCAATTTCTAGAATCTCTTGGTATACTAAAGAACTTTCCTTTCTGTGGTATGAATTGCAAATGTTTTTGCAGATCATTTGTCTTTTGATGTTTCTTATGGTGTGTTCTACAATCAGAAAATTCAATATTTAATGTATTTGATTTTATCAGTCTTTCTGATGTTGAGGTTTTACATGATATGAAAAAATGCTTTCCCTACTTCAGATTTCCCCACAAGTGCTTCTTGCGCTTCTACTTATTTATTTTAAATATTTAAATATTGGAACTATTGGGAATATATCCGAGAGAAGGATTATCTACTTTTGAACCGTTAGATGTGGAAGTAGTTAGCAAGTCCTTACTGTTGGATATTTACATTATTGCCAGTTCTTTCATACTGTAAACAAAAGGCCAGATGGTAAATATTTTAGGTTTTTTTTTTTTTTTTTTTGGTTTCTTTTACAACTGTTTAACTCTGGAGTTACAGCACGGAAACAATCATAGGTAATACATACTTGAATGCGTGTGTCTGTGTTCCAGTAAAACTTCATTTACAAAAACACATGGTGGGCTGTGGGCAACCCACATGCTATAGTTGGCAAACTCTTGTTTTATAGCCTGGGTTAGTCCCGTAGGTCTGGAATTGACTCAGTGGTCTGTCACTTACTATGCGAAGGCAAGTTTCCTAGCTTCTGAGCCTCAATTTCTTTATCTGAGAAATGGAGAAACTAGTATATACTTGACACGAGTTGTTGAAAGGATCGAAGAAGATAAAATATAAGCAGCTTTCATCACAATGCCGGGCACATTGTTGAATATCCTTCAAATGGATGATGCCTTCCTTATTGATGTCACTTTATGGCTGTACACTATTAAATGTCACTTAGTCGTTTATCGTAGGCTGGGACTAGGGTGTCAAAAAACTCAGCAATCAAGAGGAATTATATTTTAGTGCAATATTTGTGATTGCTGGTTTTTCCTTTTGCCTCAGACTCCAGGATGACTTTGCACGGGACTGTTAACTGAATATCGTTTAAGTTTTTATATTTTGCTCATCATAGGTTTTTGTGTTTACATTAAACCTTAAAATACTTCACTATTATTTATTTTGATGACTGAGTTTTTGGTGAGTGCCTCACCTTAATCCTAGCCCTTTTGAGCAGATATTTATTTATTGAGGACCTTCTGTGTACCGCGTGAACCAAATAGGCAAGTATCTGACGTCATGGAGTTTATTTTCTCATGGACCAGATACTAGAAAGAGAAATGCACGAGGTCAAGGAAATAGAACCTGGATGAGGGGACTATTTTAAATAGCTAGGTTAGCAGAGACTCCTCTGATTTGATGAAATGAAGGGAGCTAGTGTTCTTTTTATCACTGTCGCTTCTGCTAATTTCTCCAATTTTCTTTATAGATCCCCTTTATTGGAAGTTCTGCACGCTGTAAATTTATTGAAATAGAAAAAAGTATAAGTTAAAGCGAACTATTCACAGAATCCATCATGCTGTTTTGGCTTTACCTCATAAATGTGGCGCTTTATGTCTAGACATTTCCCCAGATAGCATTTAATAGTTAATACCTTTTGGGGCATACATTCCTCCTTTTATAGTTGTCGCAGGAAGGGTGTTAATCATCCTGTCTGTACCCTCTGAAGTGCTTCCCAGTTCCACATACCCGTTCCACCCCAGGCCCCTCAGCTGTTGAGTGAGCGCCTCATAAAACGGTTTTAAATTTCTCGTTCTTTTCCTCTCAGCCCTGAGGTCAGGGGGTTGGTCTGTACCCTCTCATTCCTTGCAAACACCGAACTCCTGAATACTGTCTGGGAATTTTTCCCTTTTTTCTACTTGTGAGTGGGATTTCTCCTGAGTTGACGCAGATTATATTCCACAACCCTTTGTGGGGCGTGGTACTGACAATAGCAATGGTGTGAGAAAGGCCTTCTACTCAAAGACAGGAAGTCCCAGCATTGTCTGAACCAGACTGAACTAGACCCTGTCTGTTTTGTTTCCCTCCTGGAGATGCAACTCTGACCTTTGGGAATGTTGCATCGTCACCTCGGCAAGTCTTCTGTGTGTAGTAACTTGTGTTGTGGCTTTTGCTTCTGAGGCAGAAGACTTCAGTGAGAGGCCACTGTCCCCACTAAGACTTTCAGGGGTTCCTGTCCTGTGACCTCCGTGTTACCAAGGGTGTAAATTTACAGCCAGGGATTTCAGGGCCCGTTCCCTCTCCTCTTGTCTAAATGAGATCTTTAAACCCTTAGCCAAGTCTATCCTCTCCTCTAGGGAAAGAGGAAAGGAAGGAAGGGGACTCAGTAGATGTTATCCTTATATATTCCATCAGTATGCGTTCCTGATTTTTATCTTTGTAATTTGACATTTTTGTCTTAGTGATGCATGTAGAAAGCATTGAATGATTTAACTGTTGGTATTTTCAAACTAACATTCTGATGATCACCTATATTTTTTGGTCACAAATAGCAGAAAGCCTACTCAAGCTGTTTTGAATACAAAGACACTTAAAATTCAGAAGTCTAGAGATAAAATTTGAATTTCAGCATTTGTTTGGTCAGGTCCTACCCCCCCCCCCCCCCCCCCCCCCCCCCGCACACACCTTTTTCCTTGTCAGCTTTGGTCTCCAGCTGATTCCCTCTTGGTTCCAAGTCAGTCCTTTCCCTGCCTCTTCTTCATTCCCATTCAGGGAAGAGGGTAGTTTCTTCCTTCAGCCTCTGAACAAAAGTCTGGAGCCTGCTTTTGAATAGTATCAACCTAACCATTCCCATTGACCAGAGAAATCCCCTGTGCTCTTTGGCTTAGTCCTGGATTAACACCCCTTCCTGAGTCAATCTCCTGTGAAGGAGGATGGGATTAAACAGCCAGATAACGAATCAGGTGCTATTTCTGGAGCCAGGAGCAGGGTCACACCATCCAGAATTTAGGGTTCGGTTGTGGTTCCCAGAAGAAAGTATAGATAATCATGTTTATTGAGCACTATTAGTACGTGCCAAGTGTGGTGGATGTGCTCTGTATATAATAATTTCTTTAATCCTCACCACATCCTTGTGGTTTCTCTCATGGATGTATCCAGTGAGGGTGAATGTTAGCTAGAATATCAACAAAATGTAACATGCCTGTTTGATTCTTCCAGGTGTTACAGGAAGTATTCTTGTAGTATTTAGAACTCTTTGGAATTTTAAAAATGATCTAATATAATCTTATAATTTGTGTGTAAGGAAATTGAATCATTATAAGACTTGACCACTGCCACATTCAACTCCACTTTTTAGAGTTGAAACTGGAATGAAAAGAGCAAATTCGTGACATGGCCGTCACCATGGCCCCTCTGGCACTCTTGACAGACACTGGTAATTGGTCTTGTCTTTATTCATAAGTAATCATACAATCATATGGAGCTAAAGTGTGAGTTAAAGCTTATTTGCCACCCTTGAACTAGAACTTGAGTGGCTAGTCTCCTTACCCAGTGCTCTTTCCACTATGCCATGTGACCTTTTTAGTCCCTGGATGATTGTTTATATTATTTTATGGGGACAGTCAGAATTCTGAAAGAAAAGATCTTTGTCATATGATGAGTGTTGATTGCTTGAAGACGTACTTGACTTGAAGGTTGAAGACTTCAGGCCCAGAACCAACTTACCTACAGTTTATAAGCACTTGAGATGTTTGGCATTGGACGGTAAAAATTGTGACTTTTTTGTTGATTGCTCAGATGCCTTTTTAAAGCAATTTTATGTGGTATTTACAAGAAACAGAAATAAAGTTGGCCCAACTTTAAACAATATTAGTTAGGTTTTGAGTGGATAAACCATCCCAGTCAGTAGTAAAAAGTTTGCTTGCATGTTTGGATGTGGGTGGATTCCGCTTGAAAGATAACAGTTTTTAATCCGAGCTGCGTGCAAACCTGCAGCGTTACAGCCGTTTTCTTGGAAAGACCTTTAGAATCTTCTCGTCTGTGAATTACATTTATGCTCATGGTGCATGCTTTTCTACTGTCATCTCACACACCCATGCAGACATCACTAGTCAGTCAGTCAGTCAGTCAGTCAGTCAGTCAGTCCTTATGAGCCTCTACTCAGCCTAGAGGCCTGTGGCTTAGAACTCCCCGGTAACCATGATTGGCATCTCCATTCTTTGTAATACCCTCACTTTTTAGAACAGTAAAATAGGCTTCAGAGAGACCTTCAGGATAAGGATTAGAATCTGGGACCTGTAATGTAGAGATTCACGCTGTTCCACACTTTACTTGAAATTAATTTTAAACATCTAGTCCTAAAATAGAGGTTCTGGGAAGTTAAACAAATAACACTTGGTATTAAAAAACGAGTAAAGTAGTTCCCATTTCTGGGGTTACTGTCTGATATTATTTCTTATATTGTGGTTAGATATTGATAGTTACCTTAAAACACATCATTGATGTGAAATGGAGGAATGAAGTTTTTATACCTAAAATTTAAAAACAAAAAATTTGCCGAACTATTTTATTATCTGTAAGGTAAATTTATGTTTTCTTAACTGGCTTAAAAATTTGAAAATTCCTGTTAATAATGCTAAACAAATTCATACTTATACATGAATAAAATGAAAACAGTGGAGATCAGCAATATGAGTGCTTTTTAAAAAGCACTTTTTCCGTTTTTCATATGTACAACAATAAACGCACAAAAGGTAACTAGCTACCAGGAGTACAAAATGCAGAAGAATTGTAAGTTAAGTTCCATAATGCTTTTTAATTAAAAAATGGAATAGTTTAAGATGTGTTTTAGATTTCAGAGAAAGAGCATTAATTATAATGTTAGGTTAAAAAATGAATACACTTATTTTTGGATTGTTGCTGTTGGTTAAAAGTAGACACCAAGACGCAGGGTAATCGCGTTGGATCCAGGTAATGTTTTTAATATAAATTCCTCGAGGGAGGCATTAATAAGCATATTTGACTAGAAGCAGCACATAACATGTATATCAGTTTTGTGTTTAATTAGATTTAGACAGAATTCATTATTTTTAATGGCTTTTCATAAGTGAATAGAAACCATTATGTGGATATATTATGGTAAAATAAATTCAAGGTGTATGCTTGCTTTCTGCAAAGAACCTCTTATGTATTTAAAGAAACCATTGTTTGGAATACAAATCATAGACATTTGAAATTCCTTGCTTTTAGACAAAAGTATGATTTATATGCTCTAAAGATAGCACTTTTTTTTTTCTGTGGCTGTGTTGGGTCTTCGTTGCTGTGCGCGGGCTTTCTCTAGTTGCAGCGAGCGGGGGCTACTCTTCGTTGTGGTGCATGGACTTCTCATTGCGGTGGCTTCTCGTTGCGGAGCACCGGCTCTAGGTGCGTGGGCTTCCGTAGTTGTGGCACGCGGGCTCAGTAGTTGTGGTTTGCAGGCTCTAGAGCGCAGGCTCAGTAGTTGTGCTGCAGGGGCTTATTTGGTCCACGGCATGTGGGATCTTCCCAGACCAGGGCTCGAACCCGTGTCCCCTGCATTGGCAGGTGGATTCTTAACCACTGCACCACCAGGAAAGCCCCCCTAAAGAGAGCACTTTTATCTCTTTTTCTCAGGTCAGGTATTAATAGTGAACTATACTGAAGTGAGATGATTTACTTAAACTATAGAAAAGTCTTGTTGCTAACCAATTATATTTGCTCATCTTAGATTTTCAAGTAATATTGCTGGAGGTGGGGGGGCGAGAGATTGAGATGTGTCTCTCAGATTTTTATTTGATTTTCCTTTGAACACAATAACTTAGTTTTGGTTCAGAATTTATGCATGGCAACCAAGTGCTTTGGGTTAAATTGGCCTTAAAGAAACACTGAACATCAAGCGGGATCTCAGACGTGGGCCCAGATTTACAGTATTTGCCATTATTTTCACGTGGGAGATTGTCTACCTTAAACAGGCCAGTTGCAATTAATCTCCAGTTGTGTGATTTATTCACCCTACTGTAGAAATATGTCTTCCTGGTGATAGTCTACTGAATTGTGGCATCTCAAAATGAGAAAAATACAGTGACTTGTTAATGGTCCACCAAGGAGGTGGAAGTGGGTTCTTTTAATGCACAAATGAGCCATAATTTAAGCTAATAATGTTGTTCCCTAACGATAATTTTTTAAGGTGAATTTCTCCAACTTTATAAGGTTGTTATGTAACCTTAAATAATGAACTATCATTCACGAGCTTGCTGTGCTTTCTTTAGGCCACCTCTCTTTTCCTTTGGCATTGCTCTGTACAGATTTCTTTCTTATCAAGAGGATATGAGAACAACCCCAGCATTATCTGTAAATCAGTGTCCATCTCCTTCGTCTGTTAGGCCATACACCTACCCTCAAGTATATAATAGTAAAGCCAGTAAAATCGGGATATTAAAATGTAACCCACTTGGGACTTCCCTGGTGGCGCAGTGGTTAAGACTCCGCACTCCCAATGCAGGGGGCCCGGGTTCAATACCTGGTCCGGGAACTAGATCCCACATGCCGCAACTAAGACCTAGCGCAACCAAAAAAATAAATAAATATTAAAAAATTATATAACCCACTTAACAAAACTTAGATTTTATTTGGCATCTGTGAGTTTCATAAATATGTCTTCCTCTTTCTTCCAGCCTTTATTCAGAACCGGGATAGTACAGAACCCAGTGCATCTCTCACGGAAGCCTCCCTGACAAGGGGATATTTTACACTGAGGTCAAGGAATTCCTTGACCTTGAAATTCCTTCAGCCAGGAATTTCAGATGCATTCACTGAATGCATTAAAAAGAAAATAGTTTTCATTCTAGACTGAAAGAGAATCAGTGCTAGTTCCCTTGGTACTAATATGTTGGCAGTATGTCTCCATCAAGATCTCATTCCTGGGGATTTCCCTGGTGGTCCAGTGGTTAAGAATCCGCCTTCCAATGCAGGGGACGCGGGTTCGATCCCTGTTCGGGGAACTAAGATCCCACATGCCTCGGGACAACTAAGCCCGTGCGCCACAACTAATGAGCCCGTGTGCCACAATGAAAGATCCTGCATGCCTCAATGAAGATACCGCGTGCAACAACTAAGACCCGATGCAGCCAAAAATGAAGAAAATAAATAAATAAATAATAACATAAATCTTAAAAAAAAAAAGGTCTCATTCCTTCCAGACTCTCAACAGGTGAACGGGAAGTTACTCTTGGCAGACAGACTGCCCTGTGGTTTCTACCCCTGAGCCCCACGCCTCCTTTTTCGAGAGGGTAGCCTTGCGTAGTAGGTTGCCATGTCAGAGTTACTGAGCTGGTCAAAATGGGTCCAGTTGCCAAAATGCAAGTATTCTAAGAAAGAGTTGCTAAGAGGGCACTAAAATGCACATGACTTTCTCTTCTTATTTTAGATGGATATTGTCAGACCTGAGAGAGGAAGGCTTCTTGCTGATTGTTTTCCCTCCTTCAAAACTAGGTTTCAGTTAACCACAGTGTTTTTTTAGTGTCATGTTTTTAACTTAAAGGCATTTATTCAAAGTTCTGAAAAACAAAGCTTTCAGTGCTATGAGACTTGTGCAACTGGAAATGATTAATGGTATAATTCTCAGTCCTTTATAAAGTGTCTTAACACTGAAGAGATTTATACAGTGTGGAATGGCAGTGGTGCTTCAGTGTGAGAATAGGTAATCAATACCTGCAAGCTTAGAAAAAGTGTTCTATTTCCACCACTAATGACATAGAGGTTTTTGCAAGGCAAGGGTGTCTGGAGCATGAAGCTCTCCAAAGAAGAATTAATTTAAAATCTGAAGTGGAAGATCAGTTTCAATTAAAATTGCACTTGAACGTATATTGGGTAGAGGTGTGAAAGCAAGCATGTAGTCGGCTTAAATCTTCAGATTGTAGTGAATAAATGAATCTCACTGGTATGAACCCTGATTATATTTTTATAGAGGGCTAAATTATATTTCACCCATGTCTGGCAGGTTATGAGAAATAATATGAATGGCAAGTACTTATCAGAGCTTAAAGAGTATTTTTTTTTAATCAGTAGGATAACTACCAGGTGTCTATGTGTTTTTACAAATGATGGCTTGCATTCTTATTTCTTTGGAGTCATATGTGTTTGGATTGATTTTTACCATGCATTTTTTTCCATTGAGTGCAATTTTGTTGTAGTACTGAGTTTCTGAAAAGCATTACACACACACACACACACACACACACACACACACACACACACACACACATTAAAACCTTAGTTTCCATAATTCAAACATACAGTCCCAATTGTAGCTAGCCAGAATTTACATTATGGTCAGCTATCAAATATGTCAACAAGCACTTTATTCCATTTTTCAGTGGATCCTTTTGGCATCTGTAAGAAAATTTAGAGCAGACAGGATAATTGGAGCCTTCTGTCCCCTTTCCCCTCCTTTTTTTCTTCAAATATATTGATGCAAGATGAAAATAAAGTTTGGCTCAAATATATGCAAATGCACACTCTGTTCCTTTATGACTCATCTCATGCAGTCTTAGGGAATTTGACCAAGAGGTGAAATGACATGAGGGAAAAGCCCTTGACAATTCCAAATTTAGTTGGAGTCCTACAGTAAAGGAAATGGCGATGTTAACTTTTGCTAGAAAGTGTTATGGCACTTATAAGTGATTTTGATAAGTGCCCAGAGGTTTTGCTAAATCTTTGCCAATCAGCGAACATGTTCTTTCTGATAGTCTCTTTTATCTTACTGCATGGGATAAGGATTAGGGAAAATGACCCAGGCATAGAGTGAGGCTGAGCCGTTTGCCAGATAGCAAGCATATGAATCATTTTTAGGGGAGCTTCATCAGTTGCTCTTGCAGCCATGAAGTTTCCATTACTGTGACTGAAAAGATTTTCTGTTATTGCCGCTTTTTTCATGGTACCACTGTTTATATCAGCTGTGAGCTGTGTCAGACTTAGGGGGATGGGGAAATCTGTGACCAGGGAGTGTGTGGTGGAGGTTTGGGCACAGGTGTGGACTTAGTAGGAGGGAGACCTATGTTAAGGTGTCCTTGTGTCTTCCATCATACAGGGCTAGGTATAGAGTGAGGCAGAAAAATATGGGTTCATGGATGGGTTGGTCTCCTAAAGTCACTTTGGCCATTCATCCTCTTTTATTTGATATGTGAAGGAATTTAAAACTAAAAGAACCTAAGAATACAAGTATATGTATATGTTTGTTTATATACACACTAAACTTTATTGATTGGGAAGCCTAAATTTTATCTTCTAAAAATTATACAGTTTACACACACTACTGTATATAAAGTAGATAATCAACAAAGACCTACTGTATAGCACAGGGAACTCTCCTCAATATTCTATAATAACCCATATGGGAAAACAATCTGAAAAAGATACTTATATGTATATGTATAACTGAATCACCTTGCTGTACACCTGAAACTAACGCAACATGGTAAATCAACTATACTCCAATATAAAATAAAAAAATTTTTAAATTATACCGTTTAGACTTATTCTATATCTGATTCTCAAAAAAGAGGTTTATCTTAATCTTTCTAGCAAAAGATGTTTTTTCCAGCTGACTACTTCCGCTTTGTCATGTCAAGAAGGTTAAACGTAGGGCGCAGAAAAATTTCAGAGCTTGTTATCAACTTAGTAGACATCACCCCCAGATATATAATTTCTGAATAGGGCAGAGACACAGTTGTTGCAATGTGTTTTCTCTATCTATGCCTGATTGGTGTCCATTAGGGTTATGTGTTATAGCTACATTCTCTTCCTCTTTTTCTGTAGCATATGTTCCCCAAAAAGTCTTTATTTATATGAATGCTGATTCTAGTCTGAAGGTAACTTTATACCCCCATTTCCTATGAGAGTGAGGGATTGAGAAAGAGAAGTGAGTGCCTTAATATACATGTGTTCAAACTGGCTAAATTGAAAAATCTCACAATTAGCCATAGGAAAACCCTGCCTCATTGCCCACATTATTTGTAATGACTCTCATCCAGTGTTGTGTTACTTTTAATTTTTAATTCTTTTCCTTTTCCAGTTCAAAAATTCCTAGGAACCTAGAAGAAAGTTGTGTTTAGTGTACTGTTCACAATAGCAGAACATACTAAATTGATTAAGGTGTTTTCTTGTGAATAAATGCTCTGTTTATTTTAGGAAAATTATTTTAAAATTTTAAAAAAATGTGAACTCTGACGACCCGTCTGCTCAACTCCCTTAATCTGATTATGGATAATAAAGTTAGCAAATGTTTGATTACAAATCAAGAAGCAAAACTATCTTAAGTAACTTTTTTCTCAGATTTTCTTGCCCTATCAAGTAAATGGCTTGGATTGATAGTCTTCCAATGCACTGACATCTTTAGGGTGGGGACATGTAGGAAATGTTAACCTTGGGAGATGCAGTGCTTGACTTTCGTGTGTCATACTCATTTTATCCCTGACCCTTGAACCATGAGGATTGAAGTCGTGTTTTCTTTTAACAGGTGCCTACGGTCCTGAGCACTGGGTCACGTCTAGTGTCAGCTGTGAGGGCCGTCACCAGTCGCCTATAGACATTTCAGACCAGCATGCACGTGTCGGTGAAGAGTACCAGGACCTGCAACTTGATGGCTTTGACAATGAGTCTTCCAACAAAACCTGGATGAAAAACACAGGGAAAACAGGTAGACTGTGTCTTCTTTACTTGTCTGTGGAATAATATGAAATGTTTCTGGGTCTCTGGTCTTTACCTTAACCACGAGTTGCTCCTTTAGTAGTGTATGTTGCTACAGAGAACGTATAGCTGAATGAGAGCTTTGGAATTGGCCCTTGGTTTGAGAACTGACCACTTGCTTTACTAACTGTGTGATTTGGGACAAACTACCTAATCACTTTGTGCTTTAAAATTTTTTTTAAATATGATAGGATAAAAATTTAAAAATATACATATAGATAACAAAATTGTATCAGTCTCATAGGGTTATAAGGATTAAATGGGTCAGTCCATGTAAAGGATACAGCATGAACTTTTAGAAATCTGTTTTACTATAGTGGCCACTAGCCATATGTGGCTATATTCAAATTTAAGTTTTAATTGATTAAAAGTAAGTAAGATTAAAATTCGCTCCCTCAGTTTTACTAGCCACATATCATTTTGTTTTCCGCTTTCTTAGGTTGTGTGTTTGCAGGGTGTGAAAGCAGAGGAGACCCACATTGAGATCTTTGGATTTTTCTGGGGTGTGGGTGAGGGTCACCTCTATTTATTTTTCCAGCTTTATTAAGATATAATTGATGTATAACATTTTGCCATTTCATTTTATTGGTTGTTTCTTTTGTGGTGCCCAGCTTTTGAGTTTGGTGAGTCTCATCTGTTTTTACTTTTGTTGCTTGTGCTTTTGGTGTCATATCCAAATTATCATTGCCATGGCCAATGCCAAGGAGCTTTTTCCCTATGTTTTCTTCTAGGAGTTTAATAGTTTCAGGTCTTAGATTTTGTCTTTAATCCATTTCAAATTAATTTTTCTGAGGGATGTAAGGTAGTGGTCCAACTTCATTCTTTGAACGTGGATGTTGCATTTTTCCAACACCATTTATCGACGAGACTATCCTTTTCCCATTGAGTATTCTTGCCTCCTTTGCCAAATATTAGTTGACCGAATATGCATGGGTTTGTTTCTGGGCTCTAGATTCTATTCCACTGGTTGATGTGTTTATCTTTGTGCCAGTTCCATACTGTCTTGATTACCATAGCTTTGTAGTATAATTTGAAATCAGGAAGTGTAACACTTCCAGCTCTGTTCTCCTTTCAAAGGATGGCTTTGGTTTTTCAGGGTCTTTTGTGGTTCCATAGGAATTTTAGGATTGTTTTGACTATTTCTGTGAAAAATGCCATTGGAATTTTGATAAGGATCTCATTGAATCTATAGATCACTTTGAGTAGTATTGGTACTAGCCACATTTCAAGTGTTCAGTACCCACATATGGCTAGTGGCTATCATATCAGGCAGCAAAGATAGAGAACATTCTATCATTATAGAAAGTTCTATTGGACAGCACTGTGCCAAATGCATAAATGAAAATAAAATCCTTATCTTCCTTGAGAATTTGCTTTGTTAATGTTAGTTATTATACTGGAATACAGATGAACATCGTCTTATCCCTTTGTGTATCAGACCAGCAATTTGATCCTCCTGCTTCCTTTTACCTACCTCACCTGTCACTTGGGGTCCACAAATATGAAATACCACATTTTCAACATTGCTAGTGCAAAAGCTCCTTCCCTCTTAATCACTATTATGCAAATAGCAGTTATAGATCATTGATGGAAGTAGCAGGAATGCCTTTCTGTGCCCCACTGTTTGATCTGAAAATAAATCCCTAGGTGTTATATTACATTTGTGCCTAGTGCTACCTGGGATTCCGTTGGTGCTAAAGATATTTTTCTTATCTTATTTTTCAACTCTTATAACCCAACCCATTAAAACTAACTCTCCCTCTCTCTCTCTATCTTTGAAATGATCCCTTTGTAGCCAAGGATGTCACTACAAACCACTGTTAGTAATCCCTTCAGGAGCCTTGGCTGCCTGAAGCCCTCATACTGAGCTAAAATGACTTCATTATCTGTCCTTTGGTCCCATCCATGTTGTGGGTCATTGAGTTGCCTTTTTTTTTTTTTTTTTAACCTAACTGGCTGCACATACAACTTTGGGGATCCATTTTCTTTCTCCAAACCAGCGTTTGTCTGAGATTATTCATGGCCGATTGCTTTGGGTTGGCTTGATTTGTTCTTAGAATTGTTTCCCACTCAGCACAGTGATTCCCAGCTTTGGGCTCTTTTTCATAATGTCGCCACAAACAGTTCTTTGGACCTTATAGCAGCTACCTTCTCCTGTACCTTGATTCACCCATTTGAGCAGCTGCTCAGGACAGACTTGTGTACCAGTGATGTTATCTGTACACGCCTTTTCACCCCCACCTCTCTACTCCCCCAGTATAGATGGTGTGCTTGTTGTTACCATTCAGAATTTCTCTACCGGTGGCCCTGCTTTATATTTCAAATGTGAGTGTCCTTTGGACACCTGTGATGGGAATATTACTCTGCAGACTATCTGAATGTGGTGGATGGAAGATTTGCCACGCTGGGGTAATCGGATCTTGCTGTCGAGTGCTACCTTGGTGCCACATTCCGGAAGCCTGCCAAAGGCAATTCGCTGGGCTCTCTGATACGGTTTTCTACTTGACTTGCAATGCTTGACAGCCTTCTGCAAAGATAACACGTTTCAGTGACAGCTTTCAACTTGGTATCTCCAATGACACGTTTTAGATGAGTGTAGGGTTCACTCAGTGCAAGTTGATTCATGACCTTGGTCTTCCAGAAGCTGATTATCAATCTCTGTCACTCTGCTGTCTTCCCAGAGTGATCCCCAAGTTGTTGCCTGTCTATGGGTGCATGCGCCTGACTTTGGAGCACAGCCATCCAAATATGAACGCATCTGTCTCTGAAATTTCAGAAGAAGCATGGCTTTCTGAGAAGCAGAAATAAATCCTCGTGACTGCTCAAACTGTACTTATGACTACAAAATTTATGACACCATACTAGGCGGGCCAGTATCTCATAAATAATCTAACATGATTCTATAGGAGTGATTTTTAAAAAGTGCCAACCATTTGTATACAGTTTTAAATGTGAACATCGAATTGTTTTTCCGTTCTCTTCAAAGAGTTTCAATTTATGTTTGTCTAGAAACGTGGGTGCGAAAACCAACCTGTGTCGTTGTTTTTTTTTTTAAATAAGCATGAACCTAGAATCTTCTTTATTCTGCAGTTCTTAAAATGCCACGTGAGTTCGTAAATATTCCAGTATTTTAGAGAAATATGAGGATTCACTTGCTTTGTCAGTTATGCACGGATCATATAAATTGAGCTGAACACAGTATAAATGCAGGGCAGGGTGCTGTGTGTCTGAATTAAAGGTGGGAGTTCATAATATCTGCAGTGAGTAGTATTGATAGGCAACCTGGATAATATCAGTTTAAAAAAACAGGGCTTCCCTGGTGGCACAGTGGTTGAGAGTCTGCCTGCCAGTGCAGGGGACACGGGTTCGAGCCCTGGTCTGGGAAGATCCCACATGGCGCGGAGCAACTGGGCCCGTGAGCCACAACTACTGAGCCTGCGTGTCTGGAGCCTGTGCTCTGCCAGCAAGAGAGGCCGCGATAGTGAGAGGCCCGCGCACCGCGATGAAGAGTGGCCCCCACTTGCCGCAACTAGAGAAAGCCCTCGCACAGAAACGAAGACCCAACACAGCCATAAATAAATAAATAATTTTTTTAAAAAAACAAAAAAAACACACACACATATCATTGTACTATAGTTTTGTAAGATGTGACCATTTGGGGAAACTGGATAAAGGAGACTCGGGACCTCTGTATTATTTCTTACAACTGCATGTTGATCTACAGTTATCAGAAAGATTAAAAGTTTAATTTAAAAAAACCCCATATGTTGTGGGCCACATGGTCCATCTTTGTTACCGTCATTCATTTCATATCTCACTTTCATACCTAGATGCCAAAAAAAGTCATTTTTATTAAATCATTCATTTTTAAGCAACACCTATTTTTCTTCCCCAAAGTCTTTCCTTGAACCTCATACTTATAGAATATAAATCCAGGAAGGAATATTTATTTTTTTCTGGTAGAAATTTACAGGTCACTTATCTGTAAAATAGACTGTCATTTGAATATCAAAATATGAATTTAGAAAGTTAATATTTAAAGCGTCCTGTTACATACGGACAGTAACTTTCCCGTAAAACAGTTTTAATGTTCATATCTGTCTTAACCCCCGGAGAGGGCTATATATTTAATCTAGCATAATCAATAGAGCAATGTGTTTGTACCTAGCCCACTTCTCGAAAGTTGTCTAAAATATCTTTACGAGACAGATAGCGTCTCTCTATTTCTTCCCAAAGAGCCATGACTGTCTACTGTGCCAGTTCTCATTTGATTTCATCAAAAGTTATTTCTCCCTCTTTCATTTTTGTAGAATGAAAAGATAATGCATTCATTAAGAACATTTCAAGATAATCTTGCTGTTCCTAGCATTAGCTTCTAGCTAAATGATCAAAGTTTAAGACTTAGATGGTGCTTCTGATATATGTTAATAAGCCATGGTCTCCTATGAGTTTTAACTATTTGGAGGGTGTTTTTGTGTTTTTTCAGTACTTTTTCTTTTACCTTCCCCCCCACACCAAGGACGGATAGTAAATACATTTGCCATGATGCTTGTTACTTCCATTTTCACATTTTATATTGGTTTATTATATTTTTTCTTTGCCTACATTCTTTCTTATTTGTCTGCATATACCAGTGCCTGGCGTAGATGGATTCAAGAAGTAGTTGGTAAATTAATAAAAGTAGATTGATGGTGCGAAAAGTCTGTGTAGGTAAGTAGGTCGGGAACCATGTCCTAATATGTTGCTCAGCCCATAAAATTCAGACAAGGATTAAGAGGCTGTTGCCTCTATTTTACCAGGTCCTTCAAACTTTTATGGTGAAGTGACACCATAAGAACCCACAGACTTAAACTAAGACAAGAACAACCTCATTGCAGGCTGATATGAAGAGAAAAATATAATTTTAACAACCTCAGTCATTTCCACATGCTACTTCCCTAACTGAGTACATGACCCCAGCTCAGTACAAGAGGAGCATTTGGCCCTGCTGCTCTGCTCGCCCACAGGGCAAGGCTCCCCTGGGCCAAGCAAGTGTGTGACCGTGAAAGGCACTCTGCGTTCTGTGGGTCACTGCAGTTACAGCTCAAACTAACGGCTGCCCCCGTGCTGCCCTGCAGAAGCAGTGTTCTGGTCCAAGGTTGGTGGAGAAACTGATGCGAGCCTTACTGAGAGTCAGTACCACGCTGCCATTATGGGCTCCTTACAGCGTTTCCAGTGGTGATTTTCATGATGCTTGATTTCTCCCCAAATTCATGGACTTGCACGCTTAGCCCCCGCTCAAGAGGGCATTCCACAGTGCCAGCGTGATTGTCCAAGTGTCACATGCATGAAGAAAGCCTTTAGCAATCCTGAGATTGGTAAGGAAGTTTCTAGGAATTCTGTGTGTGTGCTTGTCTTCTTATCCCTGATTGTTTGGGCTTTCTCTTCTTTCGATTTCTATTCTGCCTCTATTCTTTCTGTTCTGTTGATGAGTATCTCTCCATGAGCTTTCACATTTTGCAGTTTCCTTCTCTCCCACCTTTCCTCTCACATCTCCGTGAATTTCCCCACCCCTGTAAACAAGGCTCTGACTCTTGCCTGTTGGTCTGTTTTCACTCCCAGCTCCTAGTTTTGGCCCCCTTCTCTCCCTTCTTCCTGTCTTCCTTAGAGGTGGCCGCAGATGAGAACCAGAGTTTGAAAAGTTTTTTTTCTTGCTCTATTTATGGAGTAGAGAGCCCGGTGCTGATGGTGAAAACCTGAGTATGTTCTCATTTCAATAAAACCTATACTCCTGATATATTGATGGGAAGGGCTTTTGGACAAGTGAAGTACACAATGATACCCCAAGTATATGTTCTTGGGGTTTCCAATTTTGCTTGATACCAAACCATTAAATTATTTTTATTCCATTACCCTCCCACCCCCTTGGAGTGATCTTAATGATGTGGGCACTGAAGATGGACCAGCATGGGGTCCTTTTTCCTGGATCACATTTTTTTCTTTAAGCTCTGAGTTTTGTTTATGCCACTAACGAATTGGTCATTTTGCTCGCAAAGAGGCTGCCAAGGTTTCTGATTAAAAGCATAGCATCAGCCAAGTAGACAGATGTTTGGAAACATCTGGGTGTTCAGCACCATTGACACTGGACATGCCCAACCCTGACTTCATAATACCCCACAGCCCTCTGGTTAGTTCAAGGTTGCCCAAAAAAGAAAATTTAAGTGTAATTAAAAAAAGATCTGTTCTGCTTTGGGGGGATGCTAAATGTGCTTTGGCTCTTTTTAAGTTTTTCCTATTTCAAATATCCAGATTCTTGGGTACTTTTCAGCCTGTTACTGTTCAGTCTTGCCTGAACCCTGGAATTCATGTCAGAGCTATTTCCCTGGGTCTCTCTTTGGCGAGACGCACTGCAAGCTCTGGTTCCTGTCTGCTAAGCTCCGCTTCCTTTCTCTTACCCCCATAGCCCCAGTCCCTGCGCTCGGGTGGTAGCGGCTATTTTCTGGGTAGACCGAAGCCTAATTTACCAATTACAGAACGGGCAAACCAGCGCTATGTTACATAACCGGACTCAAAACTGAATTCACAATTTTGAATTTTGAGGGCAATTTTTGAAGCGTTCCTTTCTTTTTTAGGGCACAGAACCTTCTGCTAGGTTGTCATCTGTTGTATCTTATGTGATTAAAGGGTCAACTAATCCACTTTGTTCCTCTTGCTCAGTTTAGCGGTGAGTTAACCGAGACCCTGGATAATCCCATGACTTGGCGTCTCTTGGTTCTCTGAGGCTGCTCCGACTCACCTTGTCTGTCCACTGTCTCTTTGCTAGATGAATGCAGTAACCTCCTGACTTTGTTTCTCTCTTTTTTTAAAAATTAATTTATTACTTTATTTTTGGCTGCGTTGGGTCTTCATTGCTGTGTGGACTTTCTCTAGTTGTGGCGAGCGGGGGCTACTCTTTGTTGCGGTGCACGGGCTTCACATTTTGGTGGCTTCTCTTGTTGCGGAGCACGCGCTCTAGGCATGAGGGCTCAGTAGTTGTGGCTCGTGGGCTCTAGAGCACAGGCTCAGTAGTTGTGGCGCACTGGCTTAGTTGCTCCGTGGCATGTGGGATCTTCCCGGACTAGGGCTCAAACCCGTGTCCCCTGCATTGGCAGGTGGATTCTTAACCACTGCACCTCCAGGGAAGCCCCTTTGTTTCTACCAACCAATGTTGCTTTCCTTCCAGGCCTTTTCCATTTAGTAGCCACAGTAATCTTCTTATTTCCGTAATCTGATCATGTCTGTGCGTCTCCCCCTCTTTCTTTCTTGTTCTCTCTCAACCATATCGAGGACCTCTCACTTCTCTGCAGAACTCAGGCAGACTCCTCGCTGTCCTTGCTTTGCTGTCTGGCCTCTATGCCACACCCTGCTCCCTGGGCACCAGTCACCCTGGCTTCCTCCACACAGGGCCTTTGCATGAGCTTTTCCGCCTGCTGTGCTCCCCTCTCTTCAGCACTTTTACAACACAGCTCACCTCTCACCTCATCAGTCCTTGTTTTGAAACCTCCTTCCCTTCTCTAGTCTGGGGTTGGATGCTCACCTCTTACCACCTGTCCCACTTGCAGGGTTGCTTCTGTCATCTCTTTAGTTGCTGGGGCCTGTCTTTCCCACCAACTGTACACTCCATGAAGGCAGGAGCTAATGTCTCATTTACTTACCTTTTCTTCCCCAGTAGTTACTTGGTAAATTATTTGAAAAAATAAATGGTAGTGCCTACAGGAACGTTAATAGAAGCCTAGAACTAGAGCCTGTGTGTCTTGACTTCCAGACCAGAGCATTTCCCTTTTCACCAGGAGCCTGAAAGCATTACCTGATGGACACTGGAACTGTGGGTGGTCTGGAGGTCTCACCATTAACAATCCAATAATGGGAGTCTTTTCCCATCTTGTAGTGTTAAAAATGGGTTGGGAAGTGGTGGAGGTAAGACAGTAACGGGCTTATTTTCCTTCTCATCCATTTTTTTGTTTAACTTTTGGCATCTGCTGCTGTTTACTCAGATTTTAGTGTGAACATTTGCTTTAGGCCAGCATTATTTAGACACATCGAGTTTAATTTATAAACAGTGTGTGGATGTCCTGTGAAGAATACAGTGAATGCCTGGTACTCAGTCATCCTGTCAAGCTCAGGAGGGCAGTAACTCCTTATCCATGGTGTGACTCCTACCTGCCCCCCTGCCCCTGTGTAGAGCATTTTTGCATTTTGGGGGGCCCTGGGCACAGGGGGAATCTGTGAAAGCTGTGGATCCTCTCCGTAGGATAACTTTTATAAACAGCACTTACATAATGCCATCTATTTTTTAACCATAAGTTTCAGGTATACAGCATTATAATTTGACATCTGTATACACTACAGAGTTATCACCACCGCAAGACTGTCTACTGTCAGTCACCGTACAGTTGATCCCTTTCACCCATTTTACCCACCCCTCAAACCCCTTCCCCTCTGGTAACCACTCATCTGATCTCTGTATCTGTGAGTTTGTTTTTGTTTTATTTTGTTCATTTGTTTTGTTTTTTTAGACTCCACATACAAATGAAATCATACTTATTTGTCTTTCTCCTTCTGGCTTATTTCACTTAGCCTAATACCTTCAAGGCCCATTCATGTTGTTGCAGATAGCAGGATTTCATTCTGTTTATCGCTGAGTAGTATACCATGGTGTATACATATACCACATCTTCTTTATCCATTCATCTATCTATAAACACTTATGTGGTTTCCATATCTTGTCTATTTTAATAATGCTGCAATAAACATAGGGATGCATATATCTTTTCAAATTAGTTTTCATGTGCTTTGGATAAATACCCAAGTGGAATAGCTGGGTGATACGGTAGTTCTAGTTTTATTTATTCTTACTGTTTTCCGTAGTGGAAAAATTCCCACCCACAGTGTATAAGGGTTCCCTTTTTTCCACACCCTTGCCAATGCTTATAGCCATTCTGACAGGTGTGAGGTGATATCTCATTGTGGTTTTGATTTGCATTTTCCTATTAATTAGTGATGTTGAACATCTTTTCATGTGCCTGTTGCCCATCTGTATGTCTTCTTTGGAAAAATGTCTATTTAGATCCTCTGCCCAATTTTCAATGGGAATTTTTGGTTTTTTGTTGTTGCTGAGTTGTATGAATTCTTTTGTATTTTGGATGTTAACCCCTTACTAGATATGTGAATTGCAAATATTTTTTCCCATTCAGTAGGTTGGTTGCCTTTTTGTTAAGGCAAAAGGCCTTAAAAGGCCTTGATGTTTTCCTTTACTGTGCAGAAGCTTTTTAGTTTGAGGTAGTCAGTCCCATTTGTTTATTTTTGCTTTTGTTTTTCTTGCTTTTGGAGTCATACCACAAAAGCATCAACAAGACCCATATCAAAGAGCTTACTGCCTATGTTTTCTTCTAGGAATTTTGTGGTTTCACGTCTTACATTCAAGTCTTTAATTCATTTTGAGTTAATTCTTGTGTATAATATAAGATAGTAGTCTAGTTTCATTCTTTTGCATGTGACTGTCCAGTTTTCCCAACACTATTTATTGAAAAGATTGTCCTCATTCCATTGTACGCTCTTTGCTCCTTTGTTGTAAATTAATTGTCCACATATGTGTGGGTTTATTTCTGGGCTTTTACAGTGCCATCTTCCTGCTATAATGTGGTGAATGAGTTACTGTTCTGGGCATTCTTCATGTGTCAACCCTTGTGATCTCATAACAAACTTATGAAGTTGCTGTTGTATTATTCCAGTTTCACAGAGTAGGAACTGAAGCACCCAGAAATGCAGTAACTTTCTCACAACTGATAGTGACAGATCTAGGGCTCAAATTCCGACCCAGCTGGCTCCAGAGTCCGACTTCGTTTATGCACCCATGCTCAGAATTTTACTTCCTGTATCAGGAGGATGTAGACCCCGAAGTCTGTGGGTGGCTACTGCTATGGACTTTGGACTCCAGGTTAAAAACCCTGAATTTGAAGCTCCCAGTTTCTTCCACATCCTCCACCATTCTGCTTTAATTTAATCACAATCCATATTAGCAGTTGAACAACCAGAGGGGCCTCATTCTAGACAGTCCACTCCTAGGTACCTTTCCTGCCTTCTCCTCCTGGCCCATCTTTCTCCAGTCTTTAGCTGTTGTTTGCTACCTTCCTAAATGTCACCTTATCCAGATTCACTCTTAGTGCTACTGTTTTAAAATTTAAATTGAAATGTATTTATTCATTATTATCATAGTATCGTTCACTTATTGTTTTTCTTTCAGTTGATGCACTTGATTTTAATTAAATGAATTGATTTTAAAACAAAACGTTTTATCAACACCTTAATGCAAAACCCTGTGCATTTGACAAGGATAGACTTATATAAAAAATTATGTCTGTAATCTGTGAAAATAAATCAAAGGTACCAACGTTATTAAGTTCTAGCTTACATATTTACTTTTCGGTAAAGCGGGAAATGAATGAGTATCATTGAAAGGTGGAGGGCATATTAGCATCAAACTGGGATTTTCTTTTCACTGATGTGACTGAAAGAATAGAAATAATGGAAATCTGTTTTTTACTCAGCGTCTTAGTAAATTCAGAGCAGCCACTCAACACTTAACATCTCAAGTATTTGGGCCACACCTACCTTTGCTGTTTATTGTCCCTGCTCAAGGACACATTTTGTTTTGTGGGAAAGACAATATTGCTTTAAAATGGAACTCTGGGGACTTCCCTGGTGGCGCGGTGGTTAAGAATCTGCCTGCCAATGCAGGGGACACAGGTTCGTGCCCTGGTCCGGGAAGATCCCACTTGCCTCGGAGCAACTAAGCCTGTGCGCCACAACTACTGAGCCTGCGCTCTAGAGCCTGCAAGTCACAACTACTGAGCCCGCGCGCTTAGAGCCCGTGCTCCGCAACAAGAGAAGCCATTGCAATGAGAAGCCCGCGCACCGCAATGAAGAATAGCCCCCGCGTGCCGCAAGTAGAGAAAGCCCACGCGCAGCAACGAAGACCCAATGCGGCCAAATATAAATAAATAAATAAGTAAATTAAAAAAATTTTTTTTTAATAAATAAATAAAATAGAACTCCGTCTGAAGACGGAGAGTGGCACCTGTGTGGTTACCTTTCTGTGCTGCCGCATGAACTCCGACCGCGTCTCTAGAAATGATTGGTAGTTGGACAATGACCCGCGTTGACGGTGCGCTTGTGGAATTTCTGGCACTGGGTTAAGTGCTTTCCGCGTGCGATTTCCTTCAGGCGTCACAACAGTCTCACCAGGTAGGCACTGTTATCGCCATTTGAATCATGATGGAAACCAAGACACAGAGAAGTCAGGTAACTTGCCCAAGGTCACCCCACTGTTAAGTGGCAGAATGAGATTCTAACCCAGGTCCGTCCATCCCGTGAGCTCATGGCCCTTCCTACATTCTGTGCTCCGCAGCGGCTACCTTTGGTACATCTTGTTGTGAAACAGAGCGGTGTTATCCGTGATCATCAGAAAAGTGTTGCATGGTGGCTGGGCAAGTTCTCTCTTTCCAGTGTTATATGTAAACAAAAATTTACGCCGCTTTCGGAAGGTGGGGGCAGTACGTGCATGTAGTGTGCTGTGTGCGCTAGTGAGAAATACTGTAAAATGAAAAATGAGATTAGTGTTTCAGGTTGTACAGTTCCCTAATTATGCTTTTAATTATTCATGTAAAAGAAGTAAAATGACCCCTGACAGAGACATAAATGATTTAGGTAAAATCAAATATTTATAAGATGCTGCAGGAGTCCCTGGATGATTGTAACACATGCGCTCAAAATTCTTTGCCTTCACCCTTTGGATGCACAATGTTATGGATAGAATCTGTAACCAGCTGAGAGTAATCAACAGTGTTAAAGACAATACTGAGCTAATTCATAGGTATTTGGACTTTGGAACATTGGTTTAACACAATAGTTTGTCTTCTAAAATATATTGTATTCTAGGGATCACCAAATGACAACCCCTCCTGCTAGTTCTTATGTTTTTTAATGGTTGGAAAAAAATCAAAAGGAGAATATTCCATGACCTGTGAAAATTATATGCGAATTTTAGTGTGGATAACTAAAGTTTTATCGGAATATAACCTCACCCATTCATTTACATATTGTGTTTGGCTGCTTCTGGGCTACTAAGACTAAGTTAAGTGGTTACAGCAAGGGCCATAGGACCCACAAAGCCTTAAATATTTACTGTCTCACCTTTTACAGAAAAATTTTGCCAAGCCTTCTTCTAAACCATGCCTAGCACACAGTAAAGGAACATGTCGTAGCATGTTCAATCAGCATAAGAAACACTTGCTTTTATTTCATTTTAGCCTTTAATTCTCTGTCCCACTAATTGAATGTTTACTGTATATTTTTCAGAAGTTGAGAGAAAACTGCCTTTTGAATGCAGTGAAAAGGGATTATTACAAGCAGGGTTCCGTCACTGGCTTTTTTTTTTTTTTTTAACATCTTTATTGGAGTATAGTTTCTTTACAATGGTGTGTTAGTTTCTGCTTTATAACGAAGTGAATCAGCTATACATATGTATATATATATATATCCCCATATCTCCTCCCTCTTGCATCTCCCTCCCTCCCACCCTCCCTATCCCACCCCTCTAGGTGGTCACAAAGCACCAAGAGCTGATCCCCCTGTGCTATGCGGCTGCTTCCCACTGGCTATGCTTCCCTTTTTACAGAGAAGTGCTGAAACTAATTGCACTTGTTTTAGAAATGGGTCATTAGTCTAGTCCCTATCTTTTATGGAGACCTAATTTTCATGCAGGATTTCTCTCTAAGGCTTGAACTGGCATCTCTTTAGGAAGAGGAGACAATGAGGATATGAAAGCTTTTCCCTGCCTTAAATGAGCTTAGCTTCCGATCACAGGCCATTTAGTATGTTGGTTGGAGCGTTATGCGTATTCAGCAGCCAATAAGTGTTTGTTAAATGAATGAATGAATTCACTTTAGACAACAACAAAAAAGGGGGGGTGGAATGTATGACATGAAGTAAAATCTCTTTTTCATCCACTTGGATATTACATTCCTTTTGGAAAAATAATTTTTCTGGTAGTATAAGTCCAAGTTATTTGTTCTTGATTTCTCTTTTCCATGTTTCAAGGAAGAGAGATGTGATTTTGAAATTTAGGGTTTGAATTGATTGAGGTTTTCTATGTTAAAGACTTCTTATGTGTTCTTCCAGATGGGCTAAGCAAAATTTTCTTATGCTTAGAATTAAAAGAAATAGTAAAGTAAATGTACTTATCTGCAGTTATTTGAGTGACTTAATGAGTAGAATTTTCACTATACTTTCCTGGACACCATTATCAAATGTGAAGACATTTCCCAATCCCAGCTGTCTTCCCACTGTTATTTCCTTTATATTGGTAGAACCTGCAAATTTTATTTCCTGACACCTTGCTTAAGTTTTCTGATCAAGAAAACATGTCTTCTGCTTCTGATGTATATATATTTCCCATCTCATTCCAGACCTTGAATCTTGGGATAGCCCCAGGAATCAGTGTTTAAAAATGAAAAATAATTTTGATCATCAAGCAGAATTAGGAGACCCTGCTTCAGAGCCACTTACTCTATCATTGTCTGTTTTTTTGTTTGTTTCTTTGTTTTTCCAACTGTGAAATGGATAAGAAATTCTGAGACCATTCTCTGGGAATTTTCATGAGTTAGAGTCAGCTGGCTCTTGAGAGCATTCTGCAGCTAGAATGTGCTAATTTATTCAGACTAATGTTTTTGACTTGCTTTCTAACAGGTATATGGGAAATAATTCCCATCATGTAATCATGAACTTTATTTGAAGCAACAGGAGAAATCTTTCAAGTGTGGTTTTGAAACTCATTGTTGTTTCCCTTCTGCTTTACACAGTTGCCATCCTTCTGAAAGACGACTATTTTGTCAGCGGTGCTGGCCTGCCTGGCAGATTCAAAGCTGAGAAGGTGGAATTTCATTGGGGCCACAGCAATGGTTCTGCAGGCTCTGAACACAGCATCAACGGCAGGCGGTTCCCTGTGGAGGTGAGAGAAACTTGAGATGTCAGGGGCAGCTGTGCTTTGGGTCTTGACATTAAAGAGATGCTTTGTCTTTACCCCCAGTCGTCTCTGCAAATCAAACTTGTACTGTCCCTGCCTTTGTCTCTGGAAATCTTTTATATACAGCATGACAGCTGGATAGCCATCCTCAAGTTCCTCATCTTTGTTTAACTGGTGAAGCATGTAGAAGTCGTGGACGTCGTGGTTTGAGTAGACTCACCCCTGGTAGATGATTTCGGACCCTTGGTTTCATTTGACATGGTTTCTTTGCCCTGTCCTTTTCTGAAACCCTGCTTTCCAAAGTGAAATTCTGTACGAAACTCTGGCCACTTCGTTTTCACCCTTTAGAAAAGAGGAAAGGTAACTGATATGTGAAGAGGACTCAGAATCATCTCTCAGTAGGGAAGCTGCTTTAAGGTTTGTGTGCTGTCCACGCTGTTCAGAAGGAGGCTGTGGCCATTGGTCGTATGACTCACTGTTAACTTTGTGGGATCGACATTTTACCTCCTCTGAGTCAGTTTTCTCAAAGATCTGCGAAGAACGGGTGGTGCAGTAGGTCATGTGTATCTTTTTGGCGACTGAGGGAGGGAGCATGTTTCCAAACTCCTTTTTTAATCTGTGGTGGGGACAACGCATCTATTCCATTGCTAACCTTATTTTTATACCTTTAATCATGATCAGGATGTGAATATTCTTTCTTTGGGACAGACATATTTGTTGATTGTTTGGGTGCCCACGTGGTTAACTTTACAGGTTTGTAGAAGAACTGAGAGGGTTTGTACCCAAGCCTGTGGCTGTACTCAAACATGGAGTGACAACTCGTAGTGTTCTGTGACTTCAGTAAGTCATGACCTACTTGGGTCATCTGATGAGTACTTTCGATCCTCCTCCATAGGGAAAAATACATGTACGTACACACAGATTTGTGCATAATCTGTAGGGTTTCATCCCTCACCCTCACTCCTCAAGCCCGTTCATGGACCCTTTAGACAACCTTGAACCTTAGGTGAAAAATCCCTTTAAGAGGAGAAAGTCAATAGTATTTCTTTGTTTATAGATGCTTATATTCCCATATCGATTTGTTTCTTATCCATGATTGCCTGAGAAACCAGAGATCACCATTCTGAGAAAGCGCTGCATATTTTTTTCTTGTTGAGCTGACAAATTCACAGTATCAAGAATTCTTCCCATATTAGGATTCCTCTATCCGTGGGACTTCCTGTCCTAGTCACATTAAAGTTTCTACTTAATGGGCTCTCTTTCTCCTTTTATGTTGAATGAATCATTTCTTAGAAATCTTAGCTTGATTTGTACTTGGAAAACTTGATTCCTAGAAGCCAAGTTGATCAGATTTTTAAGTTTGGGGTTTCTCTTTTGCTCCTGCTGGCCAGTTCCCATTGGCAGTGTCGCTGAAGGGAAAATTTGTGCCTAGCTAGCTTTGCTCTAAAGCTTCTTTATCCTAGAAATGGGTTGCCATTTGTTTAGTTAATGTTGTTCCAGACAAAAGACCTGTGCTTGAAAGTTTGAAAACTTAATTTGGCAGCTGCCTTGGAAAAGAAAAACTCTGGAGGAAGGAACTGGGAACTTCTGCCTCATTCCTAATCACAGCCCCTAAAGCCTGTCTCCTCCTCCTATTTGAGTCTGGAAAAGTGAATAGACTAGATGCATATTCTTTTGAAAACTTATTACTTTAAATGCATTTTTTTTTTTTTTTACTCAAAGAGGGCCATGAAATTCAGAAACTAATTAGAAATGGCAGCTACAATGCCCAGACTTTTTTTTTTTAACAAAGCAGTTTTTAAAATTTTATTTATTTATTTATTTATTTATTTATTTATTTATTTATTTATGACTGCGTTGGGTCTTCGTTTCTGTGCGAGGGCTTTCTCTAGTTGTGGCGAGCAGGGGCCACTCTCCATCACGGTGCGCGGGCCTCTCACTATCGCGGCCTCTCTTGTTGCGGAGCACAGGCTCCAGACGCGCAGGCTCAGTAATTGTGGCTCAAGGGCCTAGTTGCTCCGCGGCATGTGGGATCTTCCCAGACCAGGGCTCGAACCCGTGTCCCCTGCATTAGCAGGCAGATTCTCAACCACTGCGCCACCAGGGAAGCCCCCAGACTTATTTTTGACCAAGCTATTTGAATTTATTTCTTCTAAGTCATGTCAGATGGTAAGGCTGCCTATATTAATTGGGTGCTTCTTTGAAGCCCATCTGGTTCATAGCTTGTTGTTTTTTTTTCTAATGTGATAAACATGTTAAATTACTTAGTGGTTGCATTTGGAGGAACTTGAATTTCAGAGATCAAAGGTAACGGGATCAAATTTAACTTTAAAATATGCACAGAAAAGTTGCTCACTTTTGCGCAAGACATGTCTGTGATATGTTAAATTGTTTTATTTGAGTTCTTTATTAACACCAGCTCTCCCTGAGATTTTTACATTGTTTGAACATCTCAGACTTGGTTTATGTCTTTCCACATAACTACACTGCTTTTCAAGAAATTAAAATGAAAGTGAGAAAATTATAATGTACCATGTAGTAATTTATCAGCATTGGGGACATTATTTATTTTATATAGAGTCAGAGAAGAGTCATTGTGGAAGATTGGGTTGGGATTGGTAGAATACAGCATTGGTTCTCAACTAAAGACAGTATCCTCCCCCTCAGAGGACATTAGGTGTTTTCTGGGGACGTTTCTGATTGTCACTGTTGTGGGCATTGATATGCTACCAGCATCTAGTGGATAGAGGCCAGGGATGAAGCTCAACATCCCAATTCCTAGGACAGCCCCACCACAAAGAATTATCCAGCCAACATGTCACTATTGGGAGACTCTAGGGTAGAGAACGCAGTATGTTTAGTGAATCCAGCCTTCCTTTACTCATGTGGCATCATTTGAAGTAGATTTAAATAAAGAAGACTCATGGCAAAGTTGTTCCATCCTCTTGCAGCTTTTAGAGAGGAAATGTACCTTGCTTTATGGGTCAGAGCATTGCTGGTCCTGGTTCCTTTAGATTCCATTTGGGATAAAGTCACGACCTTGGGTATTTTACCAGTTTCCTCGGTGCTCCAGTGCTGCAGGTTGAATTTTAAGCATATGCCCCACAAGACTCTGGATCTGCTCCCTGAGGGTAAATTGCAACAAACCCAACTTTGTAGGTTTTGCTGCTTCCCAGGAATTCTTTGAGGTCATCTATAACAACTTTGTACACATTCAGAAATTAAACGTCTCCACACTTTCCTGGCTGAAATCCTGGACTCAGCCTTGTAGTTCCTATACTTAAAAACATCCAGTCTAATAGCAAAATAAATGTCCTTGTGAAAACGAAACAAAAGCCTTTCAATAGCAGCGTTCTTTACAGCTCAGTTAAAATTAGAAAAGAAAGTTGGAATCAGATGACAAGGCTAGAAGACTAGACCCACTTTGGATTCTCAGAGGCACTCACCTCTTATTATTCAGCTTTATCTCTTGTCTAGCAGCAAATTTTTCTTGAGTGCCTTCTGTCATGTGGGTGCTGGGTTACAAAGCTGAAGAAGAAAGAGAGTCCCACCCTCAAGATATTTATACTCTAGTCATGACACAGAAGTTGACCAAAGAGCCACATAAACAGCTGTGTAATATCAGTTGTGATATAGTCTCTGAAGGAGAGGGACATTTTGTCATGAGACAGAAGACCTTGGTGGAGACAGATATTTATTAAGAGGGAAAAGATTAATTGGAGCCTGCCCATAGAACAGGGGTGTGCAAAGGCCCTGAGACAGGTGATACTTGGTACATTTAAGGAGTAAAGAGAGATCAGTGGGGATTTTGATAGGTAGGATAATACCCCTCCCCCCAAAAATGTCCACTCACTAATTCCTGAAAATTGTGAATGTATTTATTACTTTACATGGCAAAAGGGACTTTGCAGATGTGATTAAGCATCCTTAAAGTCAAAAGGCTCAAAATATTCCTGTGATTAAAATAGTGGTCCTGTTTGAGTTCTTCTGTGGCCACTCCTCTTTGTATTATCTGTCCAACTACAGTTAACTGTGACGGCTTCTACCCTATCCTAAATATTCTCCCTACCCCACACAAATTCCCCGTTTTAAATAAGGGTTCATGTAACACTAATAGGAATTGAATCATACGGTATTTCCACTAATAACTGAAGTTGGAGGTAGTGCAAAGAGAAACCTCCAGATAAAACCCTCTGAGAGCTCCATTAAGGTAGAGGTTCATTGCATGCTTGTTGTCTGAGGTAATTAAAATCTTGTTTATTACAATAAGAGATCCAGGAGTTGTTGATTCAGACTTATTGGTGCTTTATGAGTTGAAGTCTTCAATAAGCTTAAATGATCCAAATTAATTGTGTGTGCCCTTTCCAGTGAAACTCACAGCTGGTTCATTTCAGCTCAGTTTAGAGCATCTTAGCAAGTGAGTAGAAGAAAATACATTTTTCCTAATACATACCATGCACACACTACCATATGGTACAGGTCTGCAGTCCCTTAGCTGAGACCCTTGAGGCCAGATGTTTTAGAATTCGGAATCTTTTTTAGAAAAGCATGATGGTGCATATGCCATATATATTTACAGAAGACACACAGTGGGGTCTGGGACTATACCTCTTGAATGCATTCATATTTCTGCAGCGTGCGGATGAATATTCACACTAAGTGGGAAATATCAATATTCAACATAGCTTCACATCTCTCCACATCAGATTTTACTACTGAATTAGTTTTTGCACCATAAATATCAACAATAACAGAACACCTTTGATCTTGGAGGCTTTTGAGGTTTCATAGTCACTGATAAAGGATTTATGGACCTGTGTTTTAAAAACTGGGTCCATAGTGTGGCACCGCTTCTTTATGTTCCAAAGAGCATAGGTTATTACCACCCATGACACAAGCACACTGAATTATTTGTCTCCCTGCTGGGCTGGATATGTCTGGGTACTACTCTCATCCGGCTCTCTGCTCTGTCCTGGTATTGTACAACATTCTTAGTCAAAGTTAAGGCTTGTCCAGGGGACAAGAAGTTGCTAGTGTTCGGCTGAACTTGTTCTGTGATTGGTTCCCATTGCGCATTCTGTTTGAGCCTGCAGTTGCCTTCAGTATCCACGTCTGTGGGTATGTTACCTTCACCTGCTCTGTATTCCCGCCTGTCTGTCCAGCCCCTACCTTCCTACCTAGAGTCAGACTAATGATTTGCTTTGCATTTTGTGAACTGGATCTTGGTTCTTCCAGTGCTTCTGTCACATTCCGGTTAGATGGTTGTCTTGCACTGGACCCCTAGGTTATGTCCAGGTGACCTGCATCTGCCTTCCTTCTCCCAGGTGAGCTTATGCACTTGTGACACACGCAGAGGCCTCACCCCATGTCACCCTCTCTCCACTCATGCAAGCATGGCAGGTACTGCGCAACTCGGATGTGGACCAATCCAGCCAGGGATCGAGCTGCCACATTGAGTCCTGGCTTCAGTCGAGTGACATTCTAGAACAGGACTAAGGGGGCTGAGTGCAGTTTGCCTGGAGCTCTTTCGTGTATCCCCGCTTTTCTCCTGGAAATAAAGGTTGCCAAATGAAATGCCTTCTTGAAGATTTACTTTATGCATTGGCATACCAAAGGCTTTTAGAAGTCCTCCATTGAGGAGATCTGTTTGACTGTATTTAAATCAGTGTTTTTCCAAACTCACGTGACCAGTGTAAGTTAGCAACATCTCTCTTTTGGAAATGAGGTTCATAACTTTCTCCTTTCCTCCTTTAATCCATATTCCTTGTAAGAAATGGAGTCCTGTTCTAATAAGTGTTTTCAGAGAACACCAATCATGATTTGGATTTCCATTATTTTGAAAACTATAAAACCAAGAAGGCTTGTTCACAAAACAATTGTTTGGTGTCTCTGAACTCAATACTATCTTGCTTTGTCATTAGAGAAAACTAATTGAAGGAAGTCATTGTCATTGAAGGAAGATTGAGACATTTTCTACTAAAAATAACTTTTGCGGGCTTCCCTGGTGGCGCAGCGGGTAAGAATCCACCTGCCAATGCAGGGGACACAGGTTCGAGCCCTGGTCCGGGAAGATCCCACATGCCACGGAGCAGCTGGGCCCGTGCGCCGCAACTACTGAGCCTGTGCTCTAGAGCTGCGAGCCACAACTACTGAGCCCGCGTGCCGCAACTACTGAAGCCCGTGCGCCTAGAGCCCATGCTCCACAACAAGAGAAGCCACTGCAATGAGAAGCCCGCGCACCACAAGGAAGAGTGGCCCCCGCTCGCCACAACTAGAGAAAGCCCGCGTGCAGCAACAAAGACCCAACGCAGCCAAAAATAAAATAAAATAAATTAAAAAAAAAAAAACTTTTGCAATATCACACTTTTTCTTTTGGCCTGCCTTGTACTTTATGTAAATTCCTTCAATTGTTACAGTTTCTCTGAAAAGTTGCTTTCTGCACAGAGAGTCCTAAGGCGATGGAGCTCAAGGCAGGACCTGGTTTCCTTGTCCTGCCCACTCATGGAACATAGGAAATGTTAAAGAGATTGTTACCTGGTCCTCTAGTGTTGGCTATTCTGTGGTGTAGCCAACCGTGTTTTTCTCTAGAGGGTTCCATCAAATGGCAAAGGAATTGGTTGGAATTTAATTAATGACTTTATTGAAATAAAGATTCCATTTAAGAGCAGAAAGTTTCATCCTTAACTAGGGAAATATTTAATTTCCATCTGGCTGATTTTTGATGTGTATGTCCTGTGTTAATTAAGAAGAACATTTGAGGAGGCCCCAGTACTTAGAGTGTGCTCAGTGGAGAAGTGCGTGCCTGATTGTACAAAGCCAGAGAGCGGGTTTTGTGAGGCGGAAGCAGCCTTGGTCCCTTTGTGATGTCTGACGGTCCTCATCACACACAGTCATCCTGAGATGTGAACTTGGCTCAGGACTGTTTGATGGTGTGTCACCAACATGTGGGGTGCTGGTAACTGATTGGATCGTACTGAGAGTCTCAGATGAGCAGATGACACTCTCTGAAAAGAAACGTGGTTAAATTGGAGATATTCTCAATACAGAAACTTGAAGACCCCATGGGTGGGCGGGGGGGGGCCTTGTATAACCAAAAGGCAGGCTTAGGGGGGCCGTGGTGGTGTTGGAGGGTGGTGCTGGTGTTACCGACTCAGGTTCTTGGACTCTTGGATGCATAGAAATTGATAAGAGGCCACGTGAGTACTTCAGGCAAGACTTTACTGGGACTCGTGCTGAGGGAGCCCAAGGAGGTCAGGCTGGTTCCTTAAATGGGGTGAGGGTTGGGGGCTGATCGGGCTGGAGGGGTGACGTTGGTGGTCTGCCTACCGCCTCGGTGGTGCTGTCTACAGGGATCATGTGCAATACCCTGCTTTTGCTCTTGCATCTCAGAAATGGCAGTTGGTTTTTGGCCCTTTCGTATCTTATTGTTCATAATTGCCCCTACTGGGACTGCTGCATGCATGCAGTCATTTTCTAGACCCTTATCGTTTCTTTGTATTTTGTTGCTTGAGGAGGCGTTTGTCCCGGGGCAAGCACTGCAGTAAAGGGTCCCAGGTCCCAGCCTGTCTCACTGGTGGTTGTGATTATAACATGATACTGTAGACACCATTTAATAAGCATTACCTATGTTTGGAATGTTTCAGATCTCACCCGGTTTAATTTTCTCACAGCCTTATGAAAGAGGTGCTCTCATAATACCCATCTTACAGATGGCACAACTGAGCTTCAGGGACGTTAAGTGGCTTGGCTGAGGTTTACTATTAGTACTCCAGAATCTGGGTTCCTGTGTCTCCAAAATCTTAACTAGCATTCATTTTATTTGATAAGTTATTTCATTGTTTTTCTTGTCATCACTATAGGTTGTTTTTAGAATGACCAATGCAGTAGAAATAATTTTGTTGTAATCTTAACCACTGTTTATTGTGTAACAGGAGAGGGAAAAAACAAAAAAAATCAAAGGGCTTCAAATGTTCAAAGATGGCTGAACCAGTAGTAAAACATACAAAGAGGAGAAGTAAAGGGAAAAGAAAATGCCATCAGCTCTTTGGGTAGAGATAGCTGTAGCAAATACTACACATTTTATCTGGCTTGACCACTTCAGTCTATTTTTTATCATGTCAAGAGCAATGCTGTCTGATAGGAAATAGAATATGAGCCATACATTGTAATTTAAAATTTTCGGTTAGCCACCTTACAAGAGGTAAAAAGAAAGACGTGATTTTAATAATTCATTTTGTTCCATACAATTTATATTATACAATAATAATCATTGTTACAATTTTAATCATCTGTTATTTTTACCCAAATACATTAAAATTTTCTATTTCAACGTGTAATCAAGATTAACAGTTATTACTGAGATATTTTACATTTTTTTTTGTACTGTCTTTGAAATCGGTGTGCATTTTACACTTAGAGCACATCCCGAGTCAGACTGGCCGCATTTCAGAGGCTCAAGATCCACATACAGCTTGTGGCTACTGTACCCAAAATGTGACAGACTTAAGGGTTCCAGACCTCAATAACGAAATTTAGATAATAAACTAGCCAAAACACTAAGAGAAATTCTCTGAGAGGAATCTTTTATGCTGAATTTGTGGTAATTTTTACACTTTTTCTCTTCCAACAGAAAAAATAGAATCAGTAGTTCACTTTTATATTGGAGTCTGACTTGGCTGTTGAAGAGCCTTCCCCTGGATGTGATACAGGTTTTCTTTTTTTCCTTTATAAGCTTTCAGGTTGTTTCCCATTATTTATTTTCACAACATGCGTTCCTGGCGCTTTGAACACTGTTCTTGTCAGAATGCATTTGCAGCCTGAGGAAGCCACATAAAGCTGGCTAGGGAGACCTTTGTGCCCTGAGGGCAGGGATGGACCTCAGGCGGCCAGATCAGATGTATTGTAAGTTCAGGTCAAGAGGATTTATGGGCATCTTGCTCAGAAACACACTCCACACCTCCACTTTTCTTTTGTCCTGTCAAAATTTGAGCAGGAAGGTTTCAAGCCATCTTAAATCTAAAGCCTTTAGGAAGCTCTCTAGTGCTAGCGTCACTCAGAAAGGACAGTTGGAAAGATTTATAAGGAATAGAAAGAAGTCAAGATTGAAAGGAAGTCTGTTTCCTTTCTCTCCTTTAAATCCCCGGTGTAGAATTTCATAGTGCCCCACTTTAATGGGATGGGAATGGATTCCTAAACCTTCCGTCTCCGGATTGCATGGCCTGGCGCTCTTTGCAGCACAGGTATTGCCCTGGGTACATTTCCTGCAATATACGGAGACCAGCTGGGCAAAGTCACCAAAACCCTATTTTAGTTAAAAATATAAAATTTTATCTCTTAAATGTTTGAGGATATCTTAGAAGACAGGGCTGTAAAAAAAAAAACTCAGGTTAATACATGAAAGATACTTGGGTTAATAGTAAAATAACTTCTAAATCCCAGCTCTTTCTATACAGATAGAGCTTCGATTTTTGAATTTCCCTATTAAAACCTTTCCTGCCTTGGTTTATAAAAAGCTCAGTATGCAGGGAATCTTCTTAATTTATGCCTCATTGTTCACCATTCTCTGATGAAGGAAGGCTCTGAGTGAAAGAAAACCCACCCATCCCATGATCTTCTGACATTTCTCAGCCTGACTCTGCCTTTGAATTTGCCTGTCTCTATCTCTGTCTTCTTTTTTCTTTCTCTTTTTTCATCACTCTATTTATTTATATTTATTTTCTGGCAGGGTAAGTGTGGGCTGAAATATCGTAACTATACGTAGGTAGCGCCCTTAGAAAAATATGCCCTTGGTCTGTTTTCTAGATTCTTGTTAGTGGGTCTCAACGCTCTGTGTAAAAAGTGATCTGTCGTCAGATATATTTAGGAAATGCTGCATGATATGTCTTCCTCTTATAGATTGATAATAAGCTAATACAGTAAAACTCTTGAGAAATATTCCAGTAGAGAAACCTGCATAATTTTCATTTAACTGGGAGTCTCCCAGACTCAGGTGACCATGGAACTCTTCTTATTTGTATCTCCTGTGAGACTAATGACGCAGAGAATGAATACACGGGGACATGCCGTGTCAGGTAGTTCCACAGAGAGTTCTTTTCCATGTCTGGATGCTGCCTATACAAATGTTCAAATGACTTTCTTACACTCTTCCTTAGTCTCTAAATTATCGACAGTGTTCGCTTTTTCGGTTGATGAACAGAGCCTTCTCTGCATGGGACACAAAGTGCCCTGGCCTCAAGGGACCTTTATTTCGGCAGGTGCTAGGGCCCTGAGGCAAAAGCCTGCCTCTCCTGCTTGAGCAAGCAAGGGCAGAGTGATAGGAACGAAGTCAGTGAAATAGTCAAGGTTCCGATGATATGAGGCCTGTGGACCATGGGAAGCTCTGTAGTTTTTACTCTAGGCCAGATGGGAAGCCCTTGGAACGTTCTCAGTAGAGGAACGGCACTCTCTGGCTTATATTTTAGAAGGATCCTTCTGGCTGCACTTGCACGTGGGGAACAGACATCAGAAGATGGTTATACTATTTCAAGAGGGATGATGTTGGCATGTGCCAGAGATGGGGGCAGTGGGAAGAGGTTGAATTCTGGTTGTTTTGAGGGAAGAGCGTATTAATCGAGACGAAGTATGATATTGACATTATCTTAGCAAGTTTGTATTTCTTGGTTAGGAAAAAAAACAATTTGAGGAGAGAAAATTGTGGATCACTGCACAGTCTGTAGTATTTTATAGCATTTCATTCAGTTTTTTAAAATTCTTTTAAATCTCTATGTCATATTCAAATTGTATTTGTGTAATAGGTATTATATACCAGTTTTGATTACATACAATATGTTATACGCTAGGGAAGAATGTAGCGTAGGGAAATGATTAAACATGACAATGATAAAAACAAAGCCCATTTTGGAAGGCTTCATTTGAGTTAATAGATGTAAAGTGCTCTCAGCAGGACTGGAACATTCTAAGAGCTTATTCAGTATTCCCATTATTATTATGTGTGAATCCTCTCCTTCCATGAGGCAGCAGGTCCTTAATCCATCCGTTTACTTTCTTTTCCACTATTTCCACCCAGGTTTAAGCCATCACCATCTCTGACTTTGACCAGTGTTAATAATTTCTTAACAGGTCCATCTTGCCGCTGCAACAGTCCACTCCTTATCCAGTAACCAAAGTTTTCTTGTAAACACTTGAATTGCATTACATTTTTTTCTTTAAAATCCTCCACCGGTTTCTGATCCCATGTTGAACAAATTCCAAAATCCGACCTCGCCTTGCAAAGCCCTACTTGATCTGGCTCCTACTCCCTGACCCCCCATTTTCACTGACTGCTTCCTCAGTCCAGAATATTCTCTCCCTGATTATCCCTTCTTGCAGCTCATTCCCTCCCTGATCCTACCCATTATCAGCTGCATGCTCTCTCCCCTCCCAACTCAGCCACTTTCTTTCCTATTACCCACTTTCATTTTCTTCACAGCACCTATCACTTTTTGAAATTGCTTATTGATTTACTTGTTTATTTTTTATTTTTTATAAATTTATTTATTTTATTTATTACTTTTGACTGTGTTGGGTCTTCGTTCCTGCATGCGGGCTTTCTCTAGTTGCGGTGAGCAGGGGGCTTCTCTTGTTGTGGAGCACGGGCTCTAGGGACGTGAGCTTCAGCAGCTGTGGCTCACGGGCTCAGTAGTTGTGGCTCACAGGCTCTAGAGCGCAGGCTCAGTAGTTGTGGCGCACGGGCTTAGTTGCTCTGCAGCATGTGGGGTCTTCCTGGCCCAGGGCTCGAACCCCTGTCCCCTGCATTGGCAGGCAGATTCTTAACCACTGCACCACCAGGGAATCCCTGTTTACTTGTTTATTAACTCACTTCCCCTCCGCCACCCCCATACGCTGCATGTAAGCTTCTGGAGGAGAGAGGGGTCTGTCTGTCATGTTCACTGCTGCATCTTGGCTGCTGCTGGATACGGTCCCATAAAAGGGTGAGCAGTAATATGTATGAAGAAACCAACATCCTCATATTGAATCTTCATCTTGTCCTCTCAGTGGTTCAAAGGGTAAGGGAGTCTAATCCCCAAGAATAAAAAGTTACCATTCACTCATAAAAAGGACATTGAAAGAAGCAGATCCTCCCCTCAAACTACCTCTTGTATTAAGGATGTGAAAGACCCAGATAAATTAGTTACTCCCAAATAAACACATTCATTCTGTTGCCTCATGCTGCGAGGCTGAGGGTGAGTCGTGCAGCTCAGAAGAATGATCTTTTTAAGGTCTGTTCTTCCAGAGTGGAGCTCTTATATTAAGAATCATTACAGCTACAAGACAGATTGTTCCAATTAGTCAATGAGGTCCAGGTTTTTGAGAGCTGTTAATATGTACATGAGCAATTACTGTAGCAGAGTTAAAAGGTGTGCCTTTGGGAATTTTAGATTGAGATTATCAGTTTCATTCATGAATGAAAGCAGGAGCCCTGAGAATTAAGTGCTGCATTTCTGTGCCAGCTCATTCACTAGAGGGTTCTCCAGTGCCCATACCCAAGGGTTATGCGGTTGCCAGGTTCCTCTCCTCTGCCCCACTGTCACCCTGTCCCAGACCAGTGCCTTCCTCTGTGTTCATTGAGACCCAGGCACTGTGATGAGCGTTTGGGAATTTCAGTGAGTAAGATAAACAAGCCCCTTGACTTCAGGCCACCTGAGAGACTGGCAGAGAGAATCTCAACTGGAATTTACATCAAAATCAAGTGGGCATTTTTAAATTTTCCAAAACCAAGTTCAAGTGATTTCCACTCATTCCTAATTAATAGTAAATGAAAAAACCCAAAACTAAACAGAAAAGCTTGATTGAATGTCTGTTTTTCTACGTTCCAATAAAATGCTGTGTATTCCTCCCGTGAACACCGTGCCTCTCCCCTGTGCTCAGATGCTCACATGCTCTATCTTCTTTGCAGAGTTTACTAAAATCCTGTGACATAAGCAGGCACTGGATTTGGAGTTAAAAAAAACAAGTGATTTGTAGAACCTGGGGGTGATGCCCCACCCTCTTTCCAGTAGGCCAATCTCTTTGAATGGTTGCACATCAGCAAGTCAATCTCAAAGGTGCCTGAAATCCTGAAGTTCCTCCGTTTGAGTTAAGGTATTGCTGCCTCTTCAAATGCTAATATAAAGAAAAGAACAAAATGTGAGTTTTATCTCTTTTGGACACATTAGTAAAACTCATCAGATCCCACTCCTGTGGTAGCTAGCAAAGAGCAAGGCATCACTTGGAATAAGATGCAAAGGTGGTGGTCCAGTGGGACTCCACTTTTCCAGTGCAGGGGACAGAGGTTTGATTCCTGGTCGGGAAACTAAGATCCCACATGCCACACGGCATGGCCAAAAAAAAAAAAAAAGATGCAAAGGAGGTAAACTCTGAGCGAACACAGGTGGACACCACTGGATGAGACACTTCCTGTGGGAGAAGGAAGGACTAGACACAGTGTGATTGAGGGTGTGGATTGTGGGGAGGCACCCCAGCCAGTAGTAATTAGATCTGGCCATCAGTGAGCTGGCCTCATCTAGAGAGCAGATGATTAGAATGAACAGTGGGGTGTGGAGAGAGTGTGAGAGTGGGTCTTGATATTTGTGAAGGGAGTCTCATCGAAGAAAAAATCAACTTAGTCTTTGGGAGCCCAGAATGGAACCAGGACCAGCGGAAGCCGACTCTGCTCAAGAAACTGGTTACAGCTTGGGCACAGCACACAGGCCGGCAGCAGATGCCATCCAGGGCCTCTTCTGCTTCACATAATTCAGGGGAGGTTTTTCAAAATCAGATTCCCTCAGTCCCTCCAGGGACCTTCTGAGTCAGGTGTCGAGAAGCAAAAGCTATTCCCCCCCTAGTTCTGCCATCAAAAAACAGGGCCTGGGATAATAATGATGGTTAACTTCGTAAAAAGTACTTACTGTGTGTACTTAGAGCACTCTTCACACATTATGTCAGTCAATCATCACTTATTAAAAACATCTTTCCAGGGGCTTCCCTGGTGGCACACTGGTTGAGACTCCGCCTGCCAATGCAGGGGACACGGGTTCGAGCCCTGGTCCTGGAAGATCCCACATGCCACGGAGCAACTAAGCCTATGCACCACAACTACTGAGCCTGCGCTAGAGTCCGCGAGCCACAACTACTGAAGGCCACACGCCTAGAGCCCGAGCTCCGCAACAAGAGAAGCCACCACAATGAGAAGCCCGCGCACCGCAACAAAAAGTAGCCCCCGCTCGCCGCAACTAGAGAAAGCCTGCGCGCAGCAACGAAGACCCAACGCAGCCAAAAATAAATAAATAAATAAATTTATTTATTTAAAAAAAAAAATCTTTCCATAAGAAAACAGCAGTTAATAATCAGTTATCTCTACTCTTCTGATGAGAAAAGTGAGGTAAGAGAGACATCCTGAGAGACATCTCAGTAGATCCTGAAGTTGTCTTGGTAGAAATCATCTAAGAAGCCTAGTAGTCTGAGGTTAGATGCCAGTTTCTGCTGATTACAGAATGATCCCTGTTATCATTTTGATCTGTTTCCTTCCAATATTTGCCAGGGGTTGGGGGGAGTATAAGTATAGTCAGTATCAAGGTGAATACAATCATAGCCTGCTTTATCACTTCACGTATTGTGAATATTTTCCATATTTTGAAATATTTTTCACTCCTTCAAAAATAAAATTTAATCTTCTTACTTGTCCTAGCTGCATTCTACCAGTTTTTCATAATTAATGCATTTTACTTTAAGATCCAGGAAAAAAAATTAACAGAACAATGAGCCTAATTTAATGTCATTTCTGAGACCTTTTATTTCTAAGCAGAAACAAGTACAGGGGCAACATATTGAAAGCATAAAAAATAACTTTTTCTCAATATGCAAATAGTTTTGTAGTCTTTTGATTTTCAAGGTAATATATGTTCATTATAAAGTAATTCAAAAAATATATGAGTTAAGAAGAAAGGACATGTTTTTCTTGCAAACACATAGCACTCTAGAAATGCCGGTATGCTGTGCATAGTTTTATAGGCTCATTTCCACTTGCTAGACGAGGGAAGTCTTCCGTTGTCAGTAAGTAGCTGTCTGCATCATGCTATTTAAATGCTGCATAGCTCAGGTTCTGAGGAGATTACTGGGGTTCAAATCTCATCACTGCCACTTAGTAGCTATGTGAGTTTTGGGCATCCACTTAACCTACTCCTTTATCTGTAAACTGACATTTAGTACTAATATCTATCTGACAAGAGTTTTTGGAAGAATTAAAAGTATCATATTTATAAAATGCTTGGTTTAGTGTCACACAGTAGGTGATGGATAAATGTTTGCTTCTCCATGGTGTGGATGTGACACAGTTTAGTTTAGCAATGCTTTGTTGATGGCCATTTTGGCTCATTCCAGTTTTCCCTGGTATTAACATCACAGCTATGTAGAGCATAGATTTGGGATAAACTCAGGTTCTCTAGGGACCAGCCATATGACATGTACATGAAAGGAATTGTCCTAAATACTATTTGACTTGTTGACATTTGGGAATATCAACCAACGTGAGTCAGAACTGGCTTTTTCAAAACAAGCTGGAAATCTGTTAGAAAAAGCTCGAATCTGCATTTATATGGATACTACACTCCTCATGTAAAATGTACTTCACAACTTACTGGTGGGCTAGAATTGGTGATCAGTTGGGTTTCATATGCAGGATGTTTAATCTCAAAGCTCAAGTCCTTTGTGTTACAGCTCACTCTGCCTTTACCATCATGAATTAAGAATATTCAGGATGCTATAGGAAAAGTTAATTAGTTTGGTATTATATCATGTGGCTTTATATATATTTTTTGAAAATGTCTATAATAATAATAATTACTTTCCCATACCAGAATGCAATATAAGAGTTCCTAATACAGGGCTAATAAACCTCCTGAAATTGCATGTGAAATTTTGTACAGTTAGGTGTGTTTTTTTTTTTTTCTTTTTTAATCTACTGCTTCATTCAGACTCTAGTATTGTTTTCTGATCCTCTCTCCCCATCCCCGAAATAGTAAAGAATCAGGAGAGAAAGGAACAGATTTTTTTTTTCTATAGGACATTTGTCTTTTACTCTCTAATGGATAGAATATATAAAATTTACATAAAATTTTATTCATAACCTCATTAATAGTCTCATGAATTTTCTAGAGTCCTGAAAACTCACAGTGAAGGCTGCTATAAGTGATTATTTTACCACCATTCAACGGGCAGGGACCATCACTGTCTCATTAATTTCTATAGACTCAGTGCCAAGCACAGAACATTGGACATCGTAGGTGACCTATTTAAGTATTTTGTAAAATGAAAGAATGAATCCATTGCTCTTTATCTTTTAGTTTAGACATATAAGGAGTCTTCCAGCTCAGGTTCACAAGAACTAGCTCACAAAACGTCTCTTTTAGTCAAAGCTACTTCTTGGTGGTGCGCCAGAGTCAGTATCGATGGGGATTTTGTTTTGACATACTGAGTGGCAGGCATGATGCTTGTCGCCTTCCATTGGCTCAGGAGAGGATGGAAAGTTCAGCAGGTCTTACCCAATCGGCTTTGTTCAATATAAGTAGATTACAGTGTGAATGATGGAGGAGAAGATGAGGACTGGCAGAGAGCTGGAATTTGAATAGGAGGTTCAATTTTTTTGACATGTCTAATGTTATTATGAATGGGGATGGAACCCTGGTTTTTGGTGATAGGTAGAAAGATTGGCTCTAGGATTGATAGAGCCTTGGGTGGATTAGTAAATCGATTTGCTAGGAACTAGAATGATACACCTTTTGGGTCTGAAATTCACCTAGCAAGAGCTTAAGATAACAAACCTAGTGGCACTAGTGTTTCAAAGGTATTTTGTACGTAAGCTATAAGTGGCTTTTCTGTAGATCTATTATTTCTACAGAAATAAAAGCTGGTATTTTCATTAGTAAAAATGGGTAATTGATTTCTTGGTGATATATTGCTTATCTGAAGTCTTTTTCTTGGCTGTTCTTTTTAAAAAAATTTGTTCTTCAACCTTCTTATTACATATTTATTAAAAAATATGACAAATAAATTCAAACAAAAACGAACTCATTACTTAGGAATATACTTCACTAATTAATTAAATTTAACCTCCAAAGGCTGCAGTTTAATTTTACTGCTATATATGTTGTGGTTAAATTACCTGTTCTAAACAGTTTAATAAAACAGAAAAAACCAACAACAATACCTATTATCTGTTCAGTAAATTATAATTTTATGTTATATTTACATGCAACCCTGAATCAACCTGATATAAATATATATATATTAATAAGCAGATATTGGTACCTTCATAGTCCTAATGAAAACATCAGGAAATCAGAACTTTCCTTTGGCTAAAGATGTAACTGATCAGAAATAGAGTTACGATGACATTTACCTCAACTGTCCATTAGCACTAGTAATACAAAGGTATATTTCCCCAATGTATAGCTGTTTGGAAATTTCAGCCAAAGACCCCTGACTTGTCCAGTTCTTTTTACATCTTCATGCTGGGATTTCTCCAACCATTTTTATTCTAATGTTATTAGTAAGTGGTCCATCTGGTTTGGAATATTTCTTATTGCTATGTGTTTCTCCAAGTATTATTTTTAAATATATATTACTTTTCTCTTTTCATCATCCTTATTTACTTCTATGTATAAGAAAAAAAAAATCATTTCCAGGCTACGTTACCTAAAATAACTAAACTTTCTGAATTTTAGATGTATCCAAAAATCTGCCTTTTTTTTTTACTAATATGGAAACCCAGGAAGACAGATTATTTTGAGAACCCAGGGACAACTTTGGCAATGCCAAGTCTTGCATATGAAAAGGTTCAAATCCTGGTCTGTGGTAAATGTCAAAGAAGGTACTAGAATATAGTAAACCCTGAATAAATATGTTTTAAAAAAATACAAGATTACAAGATATTGTGCAATAATCCTTCAAGAACAGTGTTATGAACCATATTCCTAATGGGGAATACTTAAATCTTCAATGAAAAGCTTATCTGAGGACCTGTCATAATTGTCTTCACAGATATGAAGAGGTTCAAAGAAGTCTAGCTTTGATCATTATTGGAAAGATGAATGAAATAAGGCTACTTACAGAGTGTCTTTTTAGTGGTATCAACTCTTTCTAGACACTCATTGTCATCCTTTTCCAAGTCCTTTTTGCCTTAATTCAGTACTTTGGTTTAACTCAACCTGGTGGTGGTAATGAATGAATTTCTTTTTCTTTCAAGTCGCTGTTACTGATCCCCATCTCTTCACTTTTCCATGATGTAATTAATTTTCGTAATAGTTATAATGAAAGTTCACTTTTTTATCTTTGTGGTATTTTTAGTACTAGAAAAAAAGTATAGAACATATACTTTTTATTGCCAGGCAACTTCCAAAAAACATTTGACTCAGTTGCTATCATTAACTGTTTTTGATTTTCCATTCCATCAAACTTACGGAAACAATACTAGAGTGTGAGTGAAGAAGCACTAGATTAAAAAAAAAAAAAAAAAGACACCTAAATGTACATTTAAGTGGAGATGGAATGGAAAGTAGACTCAAATTAGAGTTGATCTGAGTTTCATCAGCTGCGTGTGGATTTTCTAGCTTATTTACTTCTCTGTGGAATCTTTTTGACCATTTCAGAAAACCACTTGTTACCCTTTATATCAAGTGGGTATTGAAGAAAGAAAGTGAAAAGTTTTGGATGCAAGTCTTTCTTCTCTAATCCCTAACGTGTTATCTGATAGGTAAAGGTTCATCAGTTAATGAATGGATTTAAACTTGGTAGATCTGATAAATGCTTTAGACTTGAATTTATATTACTGGGTTTAGCATCATAAATAGGACTTTGTTTTGTGTCTTTTGACATGAGATTTTTCTCTTTGCCAGTATCAGATAATGGGAAGTTATTTGCCATATTTTCAGTAATAATGTGTCTTTAAAAGCAGGTTGCTAGCTTTGTCATTTTGACCTGACCTTAGCAATTTCCTGCTGTTTATTAGTATGAGGGTTATATTTCTGGAGTGTGAAAGTCATGCTTGTGACCCCAGTTAGAAGGGAGACATTTATGTAATAGGCTGGCAGGTAGACCAGAAGGCTTTCATATGTGGGCAGTGAAATCAGAATTAAACACTGTAACAGGAAGTGGGATGAAGCACTAGAAATGATTAATATGTGGTGTTTGAGCTGTCACTACCCACCTCTGTGCTTAAGAGAAGAACTTGTAAAAAAAAAAAAAAATGTAGGTCTGAATGTGTGTGTGTGTGTGTGTGTATAATATAGCAACACATATCGTTGATGCAGATGTACTAATGTTACTACGGGGAACTTTGCTTTACGTTTCACTTTGGCATTTGAGAATTCAGTTTTGCAACCTCGGCAAAAGGACTGGGAAGGGCTCAGAGAATGTTTGGTGGTTGTGTTCCTCTACCTATAATTATTTTTTAGGAATTCTTGATTCAGTACAATGGAAAACCATTGTTCTATTTCTTTTCATGATTCTTTTTCCTTTATTTTAGTAACCAAATTTTCATCTGTATTTTTGAGTTGATGTGACCTGGTTTTAGGACTTCAAAAGGGATCCAAGTTTTTGCTTTGACAGACATGAAATGTAACCATTCTCGAGTAAATTTTTTCTCTTTGAATTCTTCTGATTTGGCCTCAATTATTCTTTTTTTATTTTTTTTAATATTTATTTATTTATTTGGTTGCACCAGGTCTTAGTTGCAACAGGCAGGCTCCTTAGTTGTGGCTTGCCAGCTACTTAGCTGCAGCACGTGGGCTCCTTAGTTGCAGCAGCAGGGCTCGTTAGTTGTGGCATGTGAACTCTTAGTTGAGGCATGCATGTGGGATCTAGTTCCCTGACCAGAGGTCAAATCTGGGCCCCCTACATTGGGAGCAAAGAGTCTTATCTGCTGTGCCACCAGGGAAGTCCCCTGGCCTCAATTGTTCTAATGGTTTTTCCCTTGAGTATCTACCTATCCTTAAAGATCATCAAGGTTCAAAACAACTCCCTTTTGAACTAATGTGAAAAGTATAAATATTTTAGCATTAAGGCACAATAAAAACTAACTTGATTGGAAAAAAATTGTTGAATAGGCTATGTATAGACTTCAGTAATAACCTGACTAATTTTGATCAGAGTTACAAGAGAAACCCTTAAACAGTGTCTTCCTCAAGTATTGGCTTTTAGAAGGCAAAACCATTTTTATATTCTTCCTCATATCTTACTGATCTGTTTCTAATCACAAGATTTTCAAAAGGTTAATAGAAATTGCAGTGCTTTATTGTCATGATGCTTAAATGATTTCTTTTTCAATAAAGCGTATGTTATTAAAGAGAAAAATGATTTTGCAACCCATGCATTAAAATATGCAATGCCATCTATCTTAAGGCTTGGTAATCAGTGGTGTAAGTGAGGCCAGTTTATTTCTCATAGATTTACTAATGTCACTGCATAAATAGCTGTTACGGAATTGATCTCTTAGGGTGAAGCAGCTTTTATCACATACAAGAGTTTGATGATAACTGTATTAAACATTGGCCTTTGATTATTCTTAGTCTTTCCTGGATACAGAGATTTCAGAACTTCATGGTTAAAGATTGAAAATGCAAAATTTCTGACATTTAAACATTTTTTACATTAACTACTAGTCTTTGATATTACTTCCTAGACATGTCCTTTTGTTGCATGTCTCTTGACTTTTCTGTGACTCAGTAAAGTACTATGGTTACCATACCATGGCCATCTCCATTGTGTTCATCTCAGAGGCACAAATAATAGTGTGGTGAGTGAGCGCATAAGATTTGAACTCAGACATGTGTGCCTGGGTTTGAATGCCAGCCCCTTCACTCCTACCTGTATGACCTGGGCAAATAACTTGACTTCTGCAAGCCTCAGTTTTCTCGTTTTAAAAATGGGTATGGGGAATTCCCTGACAGTCGAGTGGTGAGGATTCTGCGCTTCCACTGCAGGGGGCCTGGGTTCAATCCCTGGTCGGGGAACTAAGATCCCTCAAGCTGCGTGACACAGCCAAAAAAAAAAAAAAAAAATGGGTATGAAAATCCTACTTAGAAGATTGTTGTACAAAACAAAGCAAATATGTGTTGATGGTACTTGGCAGGGTGCCTAACATGGGGCAAATAAATGGTAACAATTATTATTATTACTACTATTATTATTATCTGCTCTTATTATTACTACTACTACTGAGTCAAAACAAGACTTATTCACAGTAATCATTTAGAATCAGCATACGTATTGTATTCTCTTGAGGAAAAGGAAAAAAATTTTAATTCTACGTTGTTTTGTTTTCCTTTTGTTGTAGTGTTTTCCCCCCAGTGGCTATTTAAAAGGGTAAATTGGAGATGACACTCATTCTGTTCACCCAAAATGGTTTCTCTACAAAAGAGTAAAAAAAAAAAAAAAAAATTCACCAATGAATAGGGCAGAGAAAACCTCCCTTCTGGGCAGATCTAGCTGCGAAGGACATTGTGAGGGCAAGGGCGTCTGTGTTTCGTCCACTGCCTCTCTGTCCCCACAACAGTTCTGCCTAAACTGGCCTCCACTGTCTATACTTTATTCTGGTCATAGAAGGTGACTGGCAGCTTCACTCCTATTTGCCAGCCCCAGCATGCCTACTGCCTCCCCCGTCCCCTCTGCTGGAAAATGTTGTTTCTACCCAATGGGCTTGTGTCAGAGGAAATCAGCTCCTCAGACACCCACTCAGCAGCCAGAGTCTTCGATGTGCAGGATCCTGGCTTGAAAGCAAGTGTCTGCTGAAAAATAATTTGTCCCTTACCTGAAAAAGCCTCTATGCCATGCTAAATCTAATTTCTCCAAATTTTTTTGAGTGCCGACTCCTATTTTAGGCCAAGCAGCTGACATAAATTTACCTGTAGGCTAGCTTAATCAGATTTTAACCTAGTCAGAGGCCTAGCCAAAGAAAGAAACTTACTTCGTGAGCAGAGATTTCCAAATCTGTCAAAACACGTGCCCGAGGGCCAGTGTTTAAAACTGATTTGCTAAATGATCACTGGGGAAATGTGTGTGTGTGTCTATAGGACAAGGCCAGGGGTTAGAAGAGAGGCACATTTTTGTGTTTCAGTAAGTCGTTTTTCTTGTTATAATAAAAAATCACATCCCTTGTTGGAAATCTGGTCGGTGCCCAAATCCTCTGGGCAAGTGTTTGCAACTCATGATTATTTATTCCCCAGATCTTTTTAGATGTGCTATGTGTGAATCAGCCCAGCCTGCATTTAAGGCTTGAAAAATGTTCTTCGGGATTCCTTGGTATCAAAGCGTCCATTAATTACTGAAAGGATAAGGCAGTGGTTTACTGGAAGTCGTAATCTGCATGGCTCTTTGTTCCGAAGGGAAGAAAAGGAGTCCTCCATGGAAAGGAGAAACAATTTTAAAGATACCCTTCTAATATCCTGTTGAAAGATATGCATTTTTTTTTAATTGCAAAGAATTCTTTCAAAATGATCTTTCTGTGGTGGCAACCGCATTATAGTGGAAAATATTCCTCTCTTTCTGGCAACAATACACTAATTACTACCTATACATTTTTAATAGTTTAATCTGTCATATCCTACGAGGGAAGTGATTCTGACTCCGAACAAAACTGAAATAAATGCATGACCAAACACATTACGAAATATGTGGTTTCATTAAATCCTGTTGTTAATTCAGTCAGAAGAAAATTGTTTAGTTCAAACAGAGGGACAGGAGTGCCGAGGTATTACGATTGCAATTCCAAATATGCACGTACCTTACTATTCATTGTCAAACTTTGTCACCATCATCCGGTATATTGCCTGGGAGCTTCACAAAAGGAAGACCTGTCACAATTTGAAAGCAGCACACTGTCATAGATGGTAGTTTTGTTAGCACTCAGGGGTTGCATAGAAAAGAGACCCACTCAAGTCAGCTTAAATGTAAAAGGATAGTTTATTATAAAGACATAGGAGTGTCTCATGGAACTCAAGAGCACAGATGTGGCTAGAAGGGAGCTGGAATTTCTGTTTGTGTCTTCTTGGTTTCTTCTTCTGTATCTTCTGCTGTGAACAGGTTCTCTCAGTCAGTGTGATGCCTTCTGGTTCTTGATACTTCTTGAGTTTGCGGATCATGGGTTGATACTCACCACCAGTCCTTTGGGCCTAAGGTCAAAGACCCAGGAAGGACAATGTAATTGGTTCAGTTGGGTCAGGAGGTCCATACCTGGTTCAGTTGGCTACGGCCGCGGAGGACAGAACAAATGTGGCAGACCTGGGCCTACTCTTAGGATCCTCTGCATGCCTGTTTCTAGAGAAAATAGGGCTGGCAGAGTCCCTAAAATGTCCCTTTCCTCACACACTAAGAACTTATTTTCACCTCTGAAAGACTATGTGTCTCTGAGACAGCATCAAATCTCAAGAGTGGTGGTCTCGCAAGAGCTCTCTGAGTATCATCCAGACACAGTTTAGAAAGCATGACTGACCCAGGTCTGAGTTAGGGTCCATTAGGAGACACTGCTTATTACTTCATCCTCACACATCCATCTCCCATCTTCAGAATCTTCCAATTCACCTCCTAGAACAGAAGAGAAAGCTGTCTACTACTTAAAGATGGGCTCATTGTCAGAAGGTTCTCTGGGATGTCCTAGCTACGATTCACATTCCTAGCACGCCCTTAAAAACTGCTAAAACACTAGCTATTATTTATGAATGAGTCAAAATAGCATGTCCTCTGAAGGGAAGCCTGGGTTATTTATTTATTAATTTATCCATCTCTCTTGGAAAACTTACCATCTGGATGCTGTCCACATTTTAAAAACACATAAATTAAAATCCAAGGCAAATTGACTACAGTGTGGGCGACCTTCAAACCCCCTCTTATGCCAGGCAGCCATTTGCTGTTCTGATTGCCCTGAAAGGAGGGAGGAAAAAGGGAAAAGGGATACACCCAGGTATATCTGCTCATGTTTATTTGGTGAGATCAGCTCTTCCTTCATAAGACATTGCATTTACTTTAAACTTTCTATTATAGGTGATGATAAAACATGAATTATGAATACCATGTGCTAGAGTGACATGCCTACAATAACAGTGCCTTTCCTCTTGCCCGGCCCCCTTCCTCCTGTCACAAGGCATTGTCCAATTTGATTTTCCAACCTGCATTTCTGGCTCTGGTTGAATGACATCATAAATTGCTTTTATGATTATCCTTACGTTCTGTTAAAAGGATACGTAGTCTGATGAATAAATATATTATTTACAACTTGCTTCTATCGTTTGTGTATTCTCAGCTACTCAAGTTTTAAATTGCATGAGGCTTTTAGTGAAATCATGTGTATCCAAACACGGGTTTAACTTTTTGCAGATATGTGTTCTACGTGTAGACACAGTTCTAAAATGATGGAAGAATTTCCCCTGTGTTTTTAAACTTAAGTCACTTTTTGCCTTTCTTTTATTGAAGTCCATTTTGACACATTACCTGCCAAAAAGGTTTAGTTTATTAAAAAATGTTTTTGTCGTTACTGATATTTGTGTGGTAACTTAATGTCAGTCTGTCACAATCCTCATCAATTAATTAATTGTAGAAACAGTCTAATTGAAATATTTCTTTAGGGAATTGTTAGAGGTAGGTAAGAGGACAAAATATACATAAAAGTAATTTGCATTTTTTTAATAGATGGTACATTTCTTTAAATTAAAACTTTCAGCCTAGGGATTTATTGTAGAATTGTGGTTAAATGGGGATTAGTCAGCTTGAGCATGTTTCCTAATGACAGGTAAAGGGAATCGGGCTTTGACTGGAAATGCCATCATTGATCAATCAGTTGACTTTCAAGCGAGTCTTGAGGAGGCATAGGTCTTGGAGTAGTGGGGGAGTCATAAATCATAAAATCCAGCTGGGGATACAAGACACACTCATGAACAGTTAATGCATAGCAAACAGTATGGAATGAAGAATGTTGCCTTGCAGACAAATCCAAGGAGATGATGTGAGTGTCTGTAGTGGAATTAATTGTGCAAAGATCTGAAGAAGATAAAAAACTGTCATTGACTTCACTGGGATGAAGGCTGATTCACCTTCATCAGGAATGGGGCAGGAATTTAGACTGACCCCCAGTGCCTTTGTGACAGTCAACAAAGGGGCATTGAGCACTGACTAGATGCCAGTCTCTGCAGGGTGAACAAGGCAGAACTAAATTGCAGTTATAGGACAACAGGTGACCTACAGGCTACACTGGAAGAAAATGAGATGAGTAATTTACCTAGCCTAGAAGCTCAGAGACTCCTTCCTGAGAGGACTTACATATTCCCTGAAACCTAAAACATGTAGAAGAGTTGATGTAGGGGAACCTGGGGAAAGGCATGTTCTAGACAAAGGGAAGAACAAGTCAAGGCCGAGAGTTTAGGGAGAGAATGGCATATTTGAGGGAAAAGTCGAGAACAGCTAGTGAGTGGACAGCGTGAAAACATGATAAGAGAGAAGACTAGAAATGTCAACAGGGGATTTGACAGTAATGAGTTTGGATTGTATCCTAAGGGAAATGAAAATCCTTTAAAGTGCTCTGAAGAAGGAGAGTGATGTGATCAGAGTTATCTGTTAGGTAGTGATTAGGACTGTGGTGTGGACAGTGCAGTGGATTGAGGAGGCCTGCAATTCGAGGCCACCTTGGGAGGCTTGTAAGTAAAACAGGTACATGATGGTAGTTACTTATCTGGATCTGACTGGAGGCAGAGGCCTGGAAGGAAGTGGATTGATTTGAGGGATATTTGGGAAATGAGGTTGACAAGTCTTAGTGTTGGGTGTGGAGAGAAGATAGATGATGTCAAGGTTTTAGGTTTGCACAACTGGGTCCAAGGCAGTGCTCCACTGAGACAGCAAGCCCTGTGGAAGGGGCGGGAAGCATTTCGTTTTAGAGGTACAGGGTGTATCCAACTGGAGATGTCTAAGAAATCAGTGGGTTAGATGGATCTGCCACTCAGAAGAGACAAGTCAGACCTGGAAATAAAGATTTGAGAGGTGTCCGCACGCGTGCAGAAATGAATGCCTTAGTGCTGATGGGAGCGACGAAGGGGTGCTTGGGTTGAGTGGAGAACTGGTCTTCCTGAGCCGTGAGTTACGCCAGCCTTTAGGAGACACATAGGGGAAGAGGGGCCTGCAGAGAAGATAGAGATGGAATAGCTAGAGAAGTCGAAGGAAAACCTGAGCGCACACGGGGCAAGGGACATATTTGTTTTGAGAAATGCAGGAGCAGTCAGTGGTGTCAGGTGTTCCCTCAGAGTCACATGGGCGTAAGGACCACGATGGAATTCAGCTACAGGAAAGCTTACTGGTGACCTTCCTCCCCTGCCCACCCGAGCAACCGCTTTAGATTTAATCAATATGGATTTCAATAGAAATATTCAGCACACCATTTGCTGAACCACCCTGAACACTGAATATACTGTTACAGGAAAGTCTCAAGTTCCCAGTGGCTAAACTGGCAACACCGATAGACCCTTTGTGGCCAGGAAGGAATGAAACAACTGGATTTTATTGGAGAGTATTCCAATTTCACAGAAGTATTGAAGGAAGGAGAGAAGCAACAAATCTGATTTAGTGAAGACATTTTCCTTGACAGCCAGATTTACTCCTGGGTTATAAATTTGCCATGATCGAGGCTAAAATGCAGTCAAAGTTAAATTTCACCTATGTCTCATTCAACGCCTAACGTGATTTAAATGACAAGATTTCAGAAGTGACATGTAGCCTTGGATGTAAATATATTTTTTACAGCTGGAAATCTTAATTTCAGATCAGTGAAAACTCATGATGCCTCTTCATGTGTAAGAGGCTTAAAGAGGGGAGCATTAGGCCAGTGCCAATGGTTTTGTGAGGCAGAACTATGAATGCTAAGGGGCATCAGATGGCAGAATTTGCACAGGCTTATCTATAAATTCGCTCCTGCAAGATAATATTGAAATGGTTGAATGACCGACCTAGTCCTAAGATAAAGCTACGATGAGTTCATCTTGTTTTAATCCCACATTGGATGTTCAGTTTGCCCATGACATGCCGGCACAGACATCCTGTAAAAGTATTCCATGTGCATGACCCCATTCCTGCCTCCTACCCCAGCTGCATCTGGAAATACTTTTTTCTCTTGTTCTTTCCACTCCAGTTTCATTGGCCTTTTTCCTTCCAAGGGCTTTGCCTCTTTCTACCTCAGGACCTTTGGACCTGCTCTCCTGGCTTGTCTTAGCTCAAAGCAGACTCCTGCCCTGGTAAAAGTCTCCATTTACCTTGTCACTTTTGGCGGAAACCTCTTCTCTCACTTCCTTCCTGAGTTCTAAGGTCCCTGTTATTTAAGCTTATTGTCCCCTGTGCTTTTTTGAGTGAAGGCACATTAGGGAGGGAGGGAAGAAGGGAGAGAATTTGGTAACAACCACCTGACTTGTCTTGATGTTTCCGTGACCTTTCTTGTTAACCGACAATCCTCATAGAGAAAATGATAATACAAGTTGATGTGTATTGGGTGTTCATCGCATGCTGAGCATAGGGATTATTTTAATTCTCACAGGAACCCTGCGATGTCAGTCTTCTCTTCCTGCACGTTATATGGGGAAACTGAGGTACAAAGAGCATAAGTCTCCCAGCTTGTAAATGCACCAAGTGGTATCAATGCAGTTCAGACCCTGGTGTGGCTTCCTCTTTGAGGTCTGATGGTGGGGTTTTTTTTTTTTGAAAGGCAGCTGCTCTAAGCCGTGTGCTGAGTCACTTGGTAGGATGTCTTTCAAACCCCTCTCTTTTCTGGTCTTCCGAGCTTGTTACACTTACTTAGCTGTTGATGTCCGTTGAAATTCTCAACAGCCGGTGTAGCTTTTCTCTGTTGTGATGGTGACTAATCCAGTTGAGTGATTGAGAGAAAGGAATTTCAGCAGTCAGGGCCCCCTCCCCTAAAAGAAAGTTTAAAAATATCCATTTCAAGAGAAGAAAACTCTGAATGACTTAAAAATAAATAAAACCAACGCTGTGGCTTTGCTGGGTTTTCCAGATGATTGTCTGCGGTGGACTTGGCCAGTCACTGGAGGTGCCTGTGTTCGATGAATGTAATGGGAGCAATCTCACTCTATTACTTTTAAATTAGCTTAGCCTGTGTGGCTGTCCTCGTCCGTGGCTCACTCTTGGGGAGCAGGACTGCTCCGTATTGATTCAGGTGATGGATGAGAATATTAAGCGTTCAGAGGCAGGACAGGAGCCCGGCATCACAGGCTCCACCTATGCAGACCCCTCTCTTCTGAGGAAGTCAGTGCCGCCGGATGGGAACAGCAGAACCCGGGGGTAAATTTAAAGTAGAAATCTGAACATCAAGGCTTTGCTTGGAGCTCGAAAATGGCACTGTTTTCAGACTCTGCATTTGGGGGCTGTTTTTTCTTCTCCAAATAAAAGTCAAAGCTAGACCAGAGTGACAGGAATTTCTGGTCATTGGGCAAGGCTGATCCTTCACAAACCCTTGCAGCACCTGGAAACAGAGACGTAGCTCCTTCAAACATAAAAAGACAATCTAAAGGGTTCAGCTTTCATGCCCAGAGAAATGGATAGGATGGGGTGGGGTGAGAAGGTGTAAAGATTCTTCCAGGACATTTCAGAGTAATTGTAACAATAATGCATTAAAGTGTCAGGAGGGCAAATGATTCATTGAATTTGCCTTCATTTTTCTCATTTATTTGCTTTTGATCCTGTCTTCACTATCCTCTATTTAAAAAAAAAAAAAAAAAAAACAAGTTGTCCTGCTCTGCCCAGCATTCTTTCTAAAGTCTTTTATTATCGCAAAGTGACATATGTGAAACCTTGCCACTGACATTCATAGACTTATAATCCTACTCCTTCAATTGCTTTATTAATGCCTTGGCTTTCAGCATAAAAGCCAGCACATTGAAAACCACAGAAAATTTCTGCTTATGACAGTGACATTTATCATTCTCTAATGGAGGAGCTGTAGCTTCCAGGTGGAAAGTTGGCGAGTGCATCCAATGCAAAATTCCTCATCTTAAATGCAGCCCTGATTGAGAGTAGCTACTCTCTCAAACTCTGGATTATAGTTAAGCCTCACACAGTTGTAGGTGCATGTCCAGCAAACTGGTGGGAGCACTGTTAATAATTTTTAACTGTAGATTTTATGGTGAAGAATTGATGCCATGTTAATTCAGAGATGTATTTAACATATTTGAAGTGCTTTCTATATGCCAGACACCATTATATACACTTCGGATGTGTCAGTGAATAGACAGAAATTCTTGTCATCATGGAACTTACATTCTAGCAAGGGATAGGCAGACCAAAAAAACATCAATTATCATATATGAGAAGATGATAAGTACTTGGGGAAAAAGTAGAATATGTAATGCAAGACTGTTGGACCAGGGATTTGTTGGGGGTTGGAGGTTACAGCTTACGAGGCCTCATTAAGAAATTGGCATTTAAGCAAAAGCCTTGAAGGAAGTGAGTCTGATTTCCAGATGAGGTGGGGGAAAAAAAATCCGTATTGGAGAGTAATAAATCCTGGGTTATTGAAACCTAAAAATGCTTTTTCCCTTTTTTCTTTCCAACTTCAGTCGTCTTTCTTTCTGTCCAAGCCCTGGCATTATTTGGGGACCGTCCTGCCACTCCTCACTTTTAACAGGAATGAGATGAAATCAGGAGAATTCAGAATGTGACGTTTGTGTGTGATATTCACAGATTGTCTTGAAATCCATTCAAGAGTTAAACAAATGGGGTGGGGGGGGGTTATTGGCCTCAGGCATGCTTTTGCCTCACTTTTATTGGCGTTCACTGTGATTCACTGACCTGATTCAGTTGTAATGGTTCACTTATATATGCAGCTTCTTGGGAAGGAGAAAGATAAAAATGTCCCCAGAGCAATTTTACTGAGATTTTTGTCCAAAAAGAAACAGCGTAAATAAACAGCAAGAAAAGCAGTAGCTGAGGCAGTGTGCTCGGGAACAAGCCAGAAGACAAATGTGGGGTAATTTGTACCATCCTCTGATTAAGTGGCCGTGAGCAAATCAGCAGAGCCTCCAGGGCCTCTCCAGTCTCTCTGTTGTGGCAGTGGGATGACACACACGTGTGCACAGTTCTGCACTCAGAGAACTCAGGCTTAATTGCTACTGCTTCCCACCACCCTCGGTACCACACACATAGAGTTCCCTGATGTGCACAAGCCAGTTACGGTCATTATTTAATGTTAATAATCTTTGAGTGCATTATCTAATCTCTCAATAACCTCACTAGAGGAGTGCTTTTTTTAATTCTCAGTTTACAGATGTGGAAACTGAGGTCAAGCGTGGTTAAATTAGTGATGCGTAGCACACACCGCTAGTTAAACGAATGGGGTCAGTGTGGGAACCCAGGCAGCCTAGTCCCAGAGGTCAGGCAAGAACACGTTCAGTTATATCCAGATAAATACTTTTTATTGACGTGATGCCAGATGATAGGGTTGATGGAATTGGTCTCTTGATGTTCTGCTTCCCGCTTGGTTAAGTTAACTTCTCCAGTCCTCTTCTCTTACCTTTCGTCTACCTCTCCTTGCCAATGTGCCCTCTCTATATAGATGTCCCTCTTCTTCCCCTAAAGGCTTGATGAGTTTATAGCTCTTTTTATTTACTTTTATTTTTAATTTTTATTTATTTGTTTATTTTGGCCACTCCGTGTGACTTGCAGGATCTTAGTTCCCCGACCCGGGATTGAACCCGGGCCCCCGGCAGTGAAAGCACTGAGTCCTAACCACTGGACCGCCAGGGAATTCCCGTATAGCTCTTTTGAAAGTTGGTCACTTCTGCCTGCCGTAAGTTTCTCATAGTGTTTCTGAGAAGTCTTATTTCCTTTTGCTGACTATGAACGTACATGGAGGAGGACCAGGACGTGGTTTCTCTTTGTAGCCACTGGCAGTGCCTGGCAGAACTCAGTATGTATTTGTTGAATTTACCCAGATACTCATTCACAAATATTTGTTGAAGGTCTGTTATATGCTAGGTAGTGCTTCGGAGCAGGGGCTCTCAAATTCAACACAACTGACTCTGCTTTGGGGGGACTGTCCTGTGATTTGAAGGATGTTTGGTAACATCCCAGGCCTCTACTCAGTAGATACCAGTAGCACCTCTTCCAAATTTTGACAGTCAACAGTGTCTCCTGACATTGCCAAATGTCCTCTGGGGGGTAAAATCACTCCTAGTTGAGGAACCTCTGGTCTAGATGCTCAGTTTACACAGACCTGCTCTCATATGCCAAAATTAAACTGTTCATCTCTAGTGCAACTTCTCACCCATCTGGAAGCTGTTCCAGATGGAACAGTTATGGCTGAGTGCCTTAGTTAGCTTGGGCTGCCATAACCAAATACCAGAGGCTGGGTGGCTTAAACAACAGAGATTCATTTTTCACAGTTCAGGAGGTTGGGAAGTCCAAGATCAAGGTGCTGGCAAGGTAGGGTTTATTCTGAGGTCTCTTCTCTTGGTTTGTAGGCAGAAGCCCTTTCAGTTCGTGCTCATATGACCCCTTCTTTATGCACTTGGGGAGAGAGAGTGCAAGCTGGCTGGTGTCATCTTACAAGGGCACTAATCTCCTTATGAGAGCCCCATCCTCCTGACAGCATTTAACCCTGACTACCTCCCAAAGGCCCCATCTCCATATGCCATCATATTGGGAGTTTAGGGCATCAACATATGAATCTGGGGGAGACAGACAATCAGTCCACAACACTGAGCCTTGATATGCTGGAAGGATAAAGAAAGAGCATGAAGTCAAACAAAGAGTTCACTCACATTCCAGCCTATTTCCTGACCTGCTAAATGGGGATAAAACTATTTGCTTCATGGGTTTGTTTTGGAGATTAAATGAAACAATCTATTCTAAGATGTCTAATTTTTAACAGGAAAGAGATATTTGCTCTTCTTTTCTTTCCTAAAGTCTGACTATACACACCATACATAGGTGGGTGATGCAGGCCTACCTTGAAAGTCAGAAAAAAACACTAAAATAAGTTTGTAGCACTTGGTGTAGTCTTTGCAGAGCATTTTATTAAGTGTATTATAATTTATGCAATGAATAATTATGCTTTATTTCTTAGTCACCATAATTGTCACACAACTGATATGGGGCAGATAGATAGAGGGAGAGGGAGAGTAGGAGTGTTTAAATGTACTACTTAAGTAAAAAAAAATTTTTTTTAAGCTAATAAGAAACTTCTGGAAATTTTCTTACCATATCTGGTAAGAATCAGTGTTTTCATGCAATAGGAAAAAAAATCTGTTTTCCTCTAATAAAGCTGTGGAAACAAGATGAGTAATAGCAACGTGAAAGCATAGGATGTTTTCCAAATACTCTGGTGTTTGTCCCAAATTTTACTTCACTTAAGGCAAATCATGGTCTTGTATACAGATTTGAACTTCAGATCCCTTTTTTGGTAAATCTGAAGAGAGTCTATGTACAGAACTGTTATTTGCCATCCTGAGGAATAAACTTCATAGATGATGGCTAAACCAATGTGGCCGTGTGTTGAACTGATTTCAGAATACATTTGGGGTGATCAGCTATATAGGGACTCCTACAGCTGTTGAGCCTTAAATGTGCTTTATAACGATTTTGGTCTGCTGCCAGCACAGCTATAAACACTTAGCTCCTTTGCTTTGTAATAGTTACAGCACTTGCCTTTTTTGCCCCAGCATTAGAGCAGTGCTAATCATTAAGTATGTTTAATAAAAAATATCTTCTCAGCCTCCAAGTGACTCTATGTGTTAAATATTTTAAAAAGTTATTCCACTCAGTGAGACACTCTTGACATTAAATAGATTTAATAAGAAATTGTTGGTTTCTGATGGTTTTCAGTGTTAAGTATTTTTTATAGGTAGTTACTTTTCCAGCTGACAACCAGCTCTAAGTCTTCAATATTTAAAAAGTTGCTTTTATAGCTGCTTGGTGCATCTGTGTATAAAATATAACATGAGGATTGCCTCTAAATTTTGAGAGACTCCCCTTAATGAACATAAGAAGAAAGCATTTTCATTTTCTAAGCATGTCTATATTTCATACACCTAGATTGCAGATTTCACAAATTGGAGACAATTTCCCCCCAAATATCAGTTTCCATGTCTTGTCAGATGCCAGACACAGAGGCACACTTGAAGAAATGTATTTATCTAGCGTTGAGTACCTATGGGGAATGTGCTGTGGGTAATGATTAAGGCATATAATTTTGTTTCCCATGGAAGCGCTCTGAGACATCATAGATAAGTTAATCTGTCTTCACAGAGTTTATTCCAAGTTACACATGCTTCTCATTAGTAGAGATTTAAAGTGGAACATAGGGCAGTGAAGTACAGGAATTCAGAGCTCAGTCAGTGACCTCAGGTAGAGCTGGGTCCACCCCTTGATTTCTGATTTGAGAGAGCTTCATCCCAGGCCTCTACAGTGTTCAGCTCTTAAAGCTAGGATGTGCTCTCTGCATATATAGTAGTTTTCAATAATTTTGCCAACTTTGATGGGGAGGCTGACTTAGGCTAAACCCTGGCGTTGATATGCCACAGGAGACAGGTGTAGAGAGTAGGCATAGGTGATGACGTTGGGTAGACCGAGCTTTGAGGCCTGGCTCTGACCGCTTTGCTGAGTGAGTCTGGGTCAAAACACTTAACCCCTCAGTATGTCAGTCTCTTATTCTGTAAAATGTGGGTAGTGATATCTGATTCTTGTGGGGTTTGTGAGAATTAAATGAGCTGATGCATATTGAGGTTTTCTGTTCAGCACCCACAGTAGATTGTGTTCATTAAATATTTACTGTTTTATATTATTTTTTGTGCCATTGAATAGTAGAGTTAATTCTTTGCAGCCATGGTTCAGAGAAGGATTGACTTGCAGACTTAGAAGCCTCTTCGGATGCCAAATTTGATCAATCCAGAACACAGAACTTTGTTCCTTCCCTTATAGGACTTGAAGAACATCAGTATATTTTCCCATGTGTGAGCAGATTGGTGTCAAAAGGTTGGGATGATCCCACGCATGAATTCTAGAAATGTATGGGAGTCTCAGCCTGAAATTAACAAAGGACTGAGGATGTCTTTGGATTTCTTCCCCTTTGTAATCAAGGAAATTCTCCAAAATCTCTTCCTTCAGATAAAACCTATGACCCCTTACCCTGCATGCTCAGATTTCTCCCACTGTGCTTAGAATTCACCTTTTGGCCATTCTCCCCCACATCTGACAGTCTCGGATATTCTTCTGGATTAAGGTGGTGAGCTAAAGGGATCGTCTCATTTCTGCCTGCAAAATCTTCCACTAGACCTTTGTACGCAGAAGTGACGGTGGTGGTGATAGTTGTGGTGATAGGGGTGATTATGGTGATGCAGATAATGGGGATGATGCTGATGTTGGTGGAGGTGGTGGTGATGATGATGATGATGATGGTAGTGATAAGGATTATGATGATGATGATGATGATGATGATGATGATGATGGGGATGATGTGGTGAATATGGGGCTGATACCTCCCTTGTGTTGACAATTACTATGTGATTGGCACAGTGCTAAGTACCTGGCCTGCATTATCTCATGTAACCCTCATAGCCTCTTTTTAATTCTGTATCATCGTCATCCCTCTTGAATGGACAGGATTTAGTTAACCCAGGGCTTTAACCCAGGAAGTGGTGAGCTCATGTTCGAACCCAGACCTACCTCAGCTCCTGCTTAGAGGGTCACTGAAAATCCTTCTGGAGCTACTAGAATTAGGGGTAAGCTCAGAGATGGGCAAATTTGGCCTGGAGCTTCCCCTCCAGCTATGGAGGAAGAGATGTGAACAGTGTTTCCAGCACTAACATTGCCTCTTCTAAAGCCATGTCCAGGGACTGGTGTGGAATAAACCTGGGCTTTGAAGGTTGGATCCTAGTGACCATGTGACCTTCAGAACAAGTCCACAGTGGCTCACCATCCATATTTTAAAGACCTGTTGTTTCTACTATGTCTCCTAATGCTGAAACCCTTGCTCTATTTAGCCTTTCTGATCATTTGACAATTATTCAAGGTCTTGAGCTCTCTTTCTATATAATTGATCCTCAAGCATGATGTTTCTTTGCCCAAAACTTCCTTCCTACTGCTCTCCGACCCCGCATGGCCAGTCCTTACTGTTGGCTTTTCCTCTGGGTCTCACATTACTTGCTTCCTCCTAGGAAACTTTACACCTCCAACTTCCTACCCCGGTACCTCTCTTAGGTGTTCTTCTTCTCCTTTCATAGCCACTGTCACATTTTGCTGGAAGCGCGTGTTTCCTCCTTGTCTTTCTCTGAGACCGCGAGCTTCCTGGAGATGCAAACTCTTGTGGCATCTGTCCAGCCCTGTGTGCTCAGCATTTAGCACATGCCTTGGCTTAGTCAGTATGTGCTGCCTGCTTGAATGAATTCATGTCATGTTTGCACCCATCAAAACCACATCAAGGAGCATGAGATAAGGAATTGGCATTGCGACCTTTTATCTTTTGACCCACATCTTAAAAGGGTCAAATTCTCTACTTCCGTACAAGCAATCACAGTGTAGGAAAAATACATTTCCTGTTGCAAGATACTCTTCAAGGGTATGCTTCATTTTTGAGCAACATGTGTCAAGGAGGTTTTTAGGCTAGTTGGGGATAATAAGCTCATCAGCTTGAAATTCTCATTTTTAACAGACAGAAGGCATAAGGAAAGGCAAAACTCATTTTCCTATTCTGTTTAATTCGATCATATAAAAATTATCTCAACAAATACAAGGAAGCCCAGTATGTTTTTCCATTAGGCTTCTCTATTTATTTTGTAGAATCAACTCTATAGATATACCTCCAGTGTTTTGTCATCCAAAATGCAATATTTTTTATTTTCATATCCTATTTTCTCTCCAGCAGCACACATCAAGACTTTTAAATCAACATTCAATTATCACCAAATGACTTTTCTGCCTGTTTCAGAATGATGTTTAATGTAGTGGTGTTTATTTTGTTAAAGAATTTTTATATCTGCCTTGGGATAATGCAATTAAAAATTTTCCTCTTACGCAATCACTACAGAACCCTTTGCATGAGAGAAGAGAGAAGGAAGGTGGTTTTTGTTTATTTTAAAAGGGCAGATAAGATATTGTCCTCTGTTTTAAAAAGTCTTTTTTGGCCCTCTTTAAAATTTGGCAAATCAGTGGATTATATCATGTGCTTAGAATTTAAGCCATCTTGATTTTAGGTATCGAAAAACAAGCTTTAGTCACCGCTCAGGTTTTTTTCTAAAGTTCTGTGAGTTTTATTATTGGGATCATGATAGCCTCTTGTGGGTTTCAAAAAAGTAAACGACCCAACCCTTGTCCAAGGGCCAGTATACTGTCGTTAGAAAGAAAATACATGAAAGAGAAAACAAAACTGTCGGTGAAAAGAAGTTTTGAAATCTCCGTCAGAGGTCATTAGAAAACGGGACAGCTTTTCAAAAATTGTAGTGGGACAGTGCAGATGGGTCATATGTACAAAGAACAAGAAGCAGCCTGGAAGATTACAGTGGAAGTTTTCCGTTTTCTTGGGTAAGGCATTTGGGGGATCATTTGCTCCCAGTAACAGTGGAGCTAGCACCCTCTCCTTGGCCTTGAGCCCCTCCCATTTTCTTCACCTGTCTCCCTGGAACCTTTCTTTTTTACTGCCACATTTCAAATGGCATTTTTAGAGGCAGGATCCCCAGAATCTGATTGATTGCACATTCTTGGCTGTGCTCCTTACTAGCTGTGCAGTACTGAGCAAGCCACACAGCCTCTCTGTGCTCAGTTTCCCCATTTTTAACATTGAGTTAATAGTGATGCTTACCTCTTGAGATTGTTGTAGGATCAAATGAGCTGTCACATTTAAAGCAATTAGTTCAGCGTTGGCCACACAGTAAAAACTCCTGAAATCTCAACTGTGGCTATTAATAAAAACTAAAAATAATCAATGGCATATATTATGCAGCCATATTGTCCTTATTGTTAATATCTTTCTAATCTCAGGTATGTCATTGTTCAGCCCAAATGCCAGCTCTTCCATTAAGCTTTCCCTCTTCACCCACTGGAATTAATTACCCTTCTGTATTTTATTTACTTTTCCTGTATGTTTATTATAGTCCTTAATACTTAGTAGATTTTGTTATGTGTGTCCTGGAAACTTGGGACCATTTCTTACCCATCCTTTTAATCAAGCCTGACTATAGTAATTATTTTAAATTAAACAGCACTGTGGTAGAGGAAAGGATAAAAGATTGTGACCTGGATGAGTGTTTTAATTTACTTTCATTGCAAGACTAGGGAGGGGATAGTGTTGCGGGGTGAAGGCAGCTATTTCCTGAAACTTGCAAGAGTTGACCCCGATGCTGCCTTGACTCTTAGCTGTGTGTTTGGATGTTTGCTTAGATTTCAGTTGTTGCTTTTCGAATGATGCAAACTCTTCCCTAGGTCCAATTCAGGAAGAAGTTTCCCCCAGATGGAAAGCCTTGAATTATTTATGCAGCGTTTATCTCTGAGTTTACTTCCCATCGCAACCAATTAAGGCTATTTGGTTTCATTAAAAATAGCATTTTCTCATTTGGGAAAACATTTATCTGAAGGAAATTTAAATTTACGCACTTGGAAGCTCCAAAGCTGGTGTCAAGTTAGCTGTACGGCCTTTAGCCAAGAAACAGAAAAGGAAACTGACGCATTTTTCTCCTCACTGGACTGGGTTGTTTTTTTTTTTCTTTCTTTCTTTCTAATTCTTTAAAAGACTTGAATTATGTAAATCCAGCCTCATTTTGTCCAGTTTTTGGATTTAAATCTCTACAAAACAGAAAGCATATGAATGGCATGTGTAAGTAAATTACATTTGCCCTGAAAGCTGCTGTTTTCTGTACCATGTCAAGTGCTCTTAACATGAGTTATGATAGTTTAATACATGTAGAATGGTAACAGTCACTCAACACTTACCATTCTCTAGTCATTACCTTGAATAAAATGTGTCAGGTCTTGTCTCCATAGGTCATGATCTATATAACTCATAGCTCTCTGAGCTCCTCCTCCCCCCAGGTCTGTTGGTATTCCATTTAAAATTGTACTCGAGCTTTACCTTTTATAATGCAAACTTTGCATTAATTCATAGACACTATGTTTGAAATGAGACTGAGTTACACTTTGGATGGTCCAAGTGGGGCACAGCAATAGGGCAAAGCAATAGTGACCATTCAGCCAGGGCGTCTCCAGCACAGTGTTCCAACTGGGCCACTAAAGTCTCAGATTCTTCATTAGGAGGCAGTCGATGCTCAAGACATACTCTGCTCCCTTGCCTTCCGCTCTTGAAGGCAGAAGCATCTGCCTCTTTCTGTTGTCATTCAAGGCCATAACTGTCAACTCTGGGATGCTCCAGTGACCTCGCCAGGGCACCCTCTTTGCACTCTAAACCTTCTGCAGGAGGCCAGTTATTTTAGGTAAGAATGGAATTGGAGTAAGGCTTAAATTGGATGATGTTGGTGATTAATGATATCAGGCTGTCTCCCCCAAAGGATATCCTCGTGTGTGCCCATCCACTCTGCCCTGTCCATGCTTTGAAGGTACAATGTAGTGATGAACCCTACAGGATTTCTTCAGTTTATCTCCCTTCCATGTGACTGTCCACCTTCCATTGACCTTTTCTTTCTTTAGGGAGAGTAACAGCAGTATAAAATGGAGGAATAACAAATATCTTCTGTGTATACCTTTTGAGCCCATGCTAGTCCTCACTAATTTCCTAGAATCCTTTTCCCTGAGTTTGATAGGATTTCCTAATCTTTCTCAAAAATCAGAGCCAAGTAGCCACCACCAGCATTCGCATGCTAGACTAAACCCATTTGCTACCTTAATTAAGTTCATGTCTTTCTTCCCTATTTTCAGCTTGAGGGAACTTTCTGTCTCTTACTGTTACGTGCTGATTCAGTTTGAAATCAAACTTTCAGAATTCATGTATCACCTTCAATCTGAAATAGTCACATTTTCCCAAGCAAAAATCATTGTATGATTTCATTCAAAGGAAGAATATTCAAAAAACTTTTTGGGAGGATTATCTTTAAGTTTACTGGTAGATATTTGTTATTTATCTGTGTTGTTTTGACTCTTCCTTAAAGGATGTCATACGCACTGGAAAATATGCTAATAATAACCACTAGCCTTTAGTGGTACTTGAGTGCAAGATTGTGTGCTGAGCTAATTATGAACAATTCTCACAAATGAGTGGTAAGTAGGTAATATTACCATCCCATATTATGGATGATATAAATGGGGCTTGGAGAGAGTAATTTACCCATGCATATAAGTACCAGAGCTACAAATAGAATACAGAATTAGAACCCATATCTGCTGGATTTGCAAGTTTCATTTCAAATTTAAATCACAATCTTTCTGTTTAGTATATGCGGTGTGACACAACCCCATTTACTTCTCTATAATTGCCCTGTGCTGGATTTGAAAGTAGCTTCTGGAATTGCAGGGATTACTGGGAGTTCTTGGTTCACAACTTCCTGTTGTTTAAATAGTAACCCTGGATGCCTTGCTCACAGTTCCAGACTTGCATGAAGTTCAAGTTTTATGTAAGACTTTTCTACCCCATTCAGCTGTCACCTTATATAATATGCATTTCCCCCTCTCTTTAAAGCTGGTGTCAGTGCTGAGTTCCTCAGAGACAGTACATGCCTCAGGATGGTAGGACCCCTTCATCCCTGATATAAATCATTCCAACAGAGGCCTTTGAGTTCATAAGTGCAGTAAGCTTTTCTCCCTTCCTACCCTTACTGTTCCCTCTCCTGCCTTTTTAAAACAGATTTCAGGTTTAGATTTACACGAATACAAAAAAGCCAGCACGGTTGTTTAGCTCCAGTCTGCAGTTAAAACAGTGGGACGCATAGCTAATTTCACTCATATTTTTTTAAATGTGCATTAGTAACCTGACACTCCATTAATTACTATAGTTCATATTGGGAAGCTAAACTAAGCCTGCTGAAAGTAAGACAATTACCTCGGTAAGCCACCTCCAAGTGTTTCATATTTAATACAGCATGTTAACATAATAATGCTGTTCCATGGAGAAAGGAGGGTGAATTATATACTGCTGATAAAAAAAACCTTGCTTTAAAAAATAAATAAATTTAAAAGGAGAGAAAAGAAAGTGGAAATGAATGTTGCTTTTTCCCAGGAGGCAGGGTCTACAAAAGTCGGAAAAAACTAGTCAGGTTCGGGTGGGTTGTTGTAACCTGCTGGTTTGGCAGTTCATAGCTTTTCTGCTACTTGCCTTTGACTCTGAGGGGGTGAGTGTTGGGGGAAGAAAACCGTCTAGAGCAGATCCTTATTTCTCCCAAGACATATCTTGTGACCTCTGCGTGTAGACAAGATAGGTAAAAAGGAAATCCTCTGTCTGCACAATGGAAAACTATAGAAGCTATTAACCACCTCTTGTAAAGTTGAGATGCAGGAAAACACTGTGATGTTATCAACAGGAAGGACAGCCTTTTATATAAACTTTTGTCTTCTTACCCCCTTTTTAATTTACCACCCAGTCTCTTTCGGTGCCTGGAAGTCCCTCAGACACTTGTAGACTGAAAGTGAAGAAAACTGTGTATTAACACAGCAGCCCCCAACCTTTGTGGTACCAGAGACCCGTTTCATGGAAGACAATTTTTCCATGGACTCGGGGTGGGGAGGCGGGGGGATGGTTTCGGGATGACTCAAGTGCATTACATTTATTGTGCACTTTATTTCTATTGTTATTGCATTGTAATATATAATGAAATAATTATACAACACACCATAATGCTGACAGGAGGCGGATCTTAGGTGGTAATACGAGCGATGGGGAGCGGCTGTAAATACAGATGAAGCTTCGCTTGCTCGCCCGTCACTCACTTCCTGCTGTGCAGCCTGGTTCCTAACAGGCCACGGACTGGTACAGGTCCATGGCCCGGGGGTTGGGGACCCCTGTATTGGCAGACTGTGACTGTGTTCGGAAAATGGTTGTGGTCATTTATTCTCCATCTAGAATCATGCAAGTTACCTGCACCGCATAATTGCTGTGTCATCACATTTTTATTTGATCTGTAAAGGTGAACGTGTTCTTTTTCCCCCTCCTGCAAGGAACAAAGTCAGAGAATATGTATAATTCAAAAATTAATCCAGTGAAGGCATAGAACTTTCATTTAATTAAAGGCTCTGAGTAAAGGAAGTTTGAGATAAGCTTGAACAAGTGGCCGGCAGCCTGTTTCTCTCTCTGGCCTTTTCAAAGGGGATACAATGTATAACTGAAGATTTTGTGAACTGCATGAGGAAATGTAAAAAAGGAAAAATGACTTGGACACAAATTTGAAGTTGATAACCTTGAAACAGTGAGAAGGTGAAGATCCTAAAAAGTTTTTTTTTTCAAACCAGAATCTGGGAAAAGAAAAATCTCTCATTGTTCTCCTTTTGTATCCTTCAACTAATGCAGGACTCAAGCTATTTCCTGTCCATTTGAGATCCATGTAATATGAGCAGCATGTGTGCTCTTTTAAGGTTTTAACCCAGATTATGCAAGCCTCTTTTGCTTTGAAAATGAGTTTTGGTTTATAGATTTTTCCATTTCCAAATAAATTCATAGGTGTGTGTGTGGCCATTTGTTAAACTGGGTAGAGAAGGTTTGTTCAGAAATAATTTTGAAAGTCCCAGTCTGGTAAAAATGTCTTTCCCATTTGATGTTATTTGGATGGCAGTGCAGGTATAAGGAGAGTTTACTTTGAAAGATGCTCATTGTTTCGTGTAATCAAATGCATCTTTACTTGGTAACTTTCCAAGTGATGTGTAGGATTTTCATTGTCTTGTGCCCATTAAAATCATCAACTGGAATGGAACAGCTAGATAAGTCGCAAAAGATGCTGGGAGGGAATTTGTTTTTGAACTTGCATAGGTTTGGAATACCATAACGTGTTGGTGGGAAAGCTTCTAGGGAAGCTTACATGCAGAACATTTTGAGCTCTGCACAACTCAGCCTGCATGGTACGTTGAAGGGAATTCCAGTCAGGGAAGAAAAATATTTCCGAGCTGTAGAGGTAAATTCTGAGGAAAGCTAAAATTTGTTGGTTGAAGTAAAGTGGTGTTAAGAAGTAATTTTCATGTGGCTTTCTATAGAATTTCTCTCACGTGTTTCTCCCAAACCTTGAAAAACATCAAAAAATGATTGTTAAATTGGGGAAATATTAGAAATAATTGAATGTGTGATTAAATTGATGCCAAGAAGTTTGTTAAAGCTGCCGATGGATTGAAGAAATAAGCTTGTTGAGTGTTTTTTAGTGGACATCAATAATACCAGAAAAATGATAATAACTAAATAGGGAAATTGTCAAAAAAAAAAAAAAAAAAAAGATACCTGGAGATGATCACACTAAGTGAAGTAAGTCAGACAGAGAAAGACAAATATCATATGATATCACTTATATGTGGAATCTAAAAAGTGACACAGGGGCTTCCCTGGGCACAGTGGTTAAGACTCCATGCTCCCAACGCAGGGGGCCCGGGTTCCATCCCTGGTCAGGGAACTAGATCCCACATGCATGCTGCAACTAAGACCCGGTACAACCAAATAAATAAATAAATAAATATTAAAAAAAGAAAAAAAGACACAAGTGAACTTATTTACAAATCAGAAATTGACTCATAGACATAGAAAGCAAACTTATGGTTACCAAAGGGGAAAGGGGAGAGGGATAAATTAGGAGTTTAGGATTGAAATATACACACTACTATATATAAAATAGAGAACCATCAAGGACCTACTGTATAGCACAGGGAACTATACTCAGTGTCTTGTAATTACCTATAATGGAAAAGAATCTTAAAAAGAATATATATATAAAATATATATATAAAAAATGGAATCACTTTGCTGTACACCTGAAACTAACACAACATTGTAAATCAACTATATCTCAATAAAAAAAATTTTTTAATGAAAAACATAAAACAGCAAAACAAACAAAAAAGCATGGATTACACTGTTCACTCTTTTTATTCACAGGGCAGCTTCTAGCCACTCTGAGGCTTTGTGTATTAAAATAAATGTACATTCTCAATAGGAAAAAAAAGGTACAACAGGTAAAACACAGTAGAGACTTCGGCAGAAAATAACAGAAATACAGACAAGACAGGGGCTTGAGAGCCCAGTGGCCTTGTTTTTTACGGAAATTGAGGAACATGGCTATTAAGTGGCTTGCACCGTTATGTGAGTATTGTTTTGATTGGGAACTACAGAATCCATTCCCATCTAGCTTAAGAAAAATACGGGAATTTAGTGGCTCACACAACTGAAGAGTTTGGAGGTGCGATTGATTTACTACAGTAAAGACAAATGGTCATGAAGGCTCTCCACGACCTGGGTCCTCTTTGCAGGCAGTCTACCTCCTTGGGGTTGCCCCCTGCAGCTCCAGCTTGTATCCTCCTAGGTTCACGTCCAATGGAAAGTACTCTGAGTGTTTACTGGAAAATGCCCACTTAATTTCTGCTGTGTCTGAATGGATCACATTTCCATCCCCGTAGCCCAGGTCTCCATGGGAAGCTTTTCTTCTAAAAATGGGGAAGAAATTGATATGCAGAGAAAGCCAGAATTTGGTTAACAGAGGCGAGGGTCAAACCTACCAGTGTCCTGAAGGTAGCACATGGAGCTACTTAGGGCAGAACGGAGGCTCACCTCCGGGTCTCCCGACTATGTCAGTCTGCCATTCTTTCCATTGGGACCACTAATCCAACCCATATTTATTGCGTGTCATCCATGAGCAAGATACAGAAAGTAGCAAGAGTCTCATTATCGAATTGATTCCAATTTGGATTGGAGAGGCATTAGGCTACTGGTGTCCAAAGTTGTCTGCCTTGGGATTTGTCTGGCACGGCTACTCTGGACCTAGTAGATCAGAATTTCTGGCATGGGAGCCCAAAAAAGTGCTATTTTTGAAATAAGCCTCCTGATGACACCGACATGCCGCCAGTTTGGAGAACTACTATGCTAGGAAAGAGTGCTCTAAATGTGAATAAATATCTTCCTAAGAGTCATTTGTGGATTATTTCTATCATACCTGCAGACCAAGTTAGAGTTTCTCAAAGTTAGGAGCACAGAGTTCCTGATTTGGAATTATCATGTTAAACTCTTCAGATTTCAAGGCCCCCTCCCCACTCTAGACCTATTGGAATTTCTGTTGTTGAGTTTAGGAATCTGTATTTTCTTTAAGCTTCCCTGAGGAATTCTGATACATGATAAAATTATTCTCCAAAATGGGTTATATAGCACTGAACCATTGAGGCTGAGAAAGAGTGTTTGTTAGAATGTTACTTTTGGGACTTCCCTGGTGGCCCAGTGTTTAAGAATCCGCCTGCCAATGCAGGGGACACAGGTTCGAGCCCTGGTCTGGGAAGATCCCACATGCCACGGAACAACTAAGCCCATGCACCACAACTACTGAGCCCGTGCTCTAGAGCCCACGGGCCACAACTACTGAGCCCACGTGCCACAACTACTGGAGCCCTGCTCTGCAACAAGAGAAGCCACCGCAGTGAGAAGCCCATGCACCGGAGTGAAGAGTAGCCCCCGCTCGCCGCAACTGGAGGAAGCCTGTGTGCAGCAAGGAAGACCCAGTGCAGCCAAAAATAAATAAATAAATAAAAAATTTTTAAAAAGAATGTTATTTTTATGTTTTGTCAATTAAAAGAAAGCTTTATTAATATTTGATATATCCATGGTAGCTGGCACCCTCACGTGGTCCATGTGCCAGGTGGTCACATGTTGTACGTGGCAGGTATCCAGTGGAAAGAACAGGAATGCCAAAATACATGAGCATTCAAGTGCTTTCAGCATATTGCAATCAGTTGCATTTTATGTATGCCTATATAAGTGAATCTATGTGTTAATATTATGTTTGTAACTGAATCACCGCTCCCAAAATAGACAAATGGCTTAATCAGCATGCTGTCAGCCTTCCTATGGGTAAAAATTAATGAAGATCTAATCAGATCTGACATGAAAATTATAAATTATCAAGACAATTTGATATATGCTTTTATGTCCCTTATCATTAACCATCAACCTCACCTGAAATATATTTGGTGAAGTATTACCGGATGGTATGATTGCATAATATTTTGAAATAATGTTTGTTTCACCCTTACAGTATCTGTTTTTTATTTCTACTTTTGTATGTTTTAGAATGGACGTATCACGTTTAGTACAGTAATATGAGTATATAATTTATCAGTAAACAAAAATAGTGGAAAAGCATGCACACAAAAAATTCGTACCAGTGGGCTGGGCATATGATCTAAAAAATAGACACCACTGCTTTGTAAAAAAAAAAAAAAAAAGAAAAAGAAATGGCCAGTCTTTACAGCTCTGGCTCCCATATTATGAAACATTTGGTTAGCCTTTCATTTCCTAATTGCTTGACTTTAAAAAGACAGAAGAAGAAAACATAAAACTGCCATTTAGTGTTAGATTTAAACCATAAGAAAAATACCTCATCTGTATTTACATGTTCATAAGTTTCCTTCACTTTGTCAGATTCATTTGCATGTTGCTTTGGTGCTAGACTAGAGGGAGGTGCCCAGAGTAGCCAGATCAGCTCCTACAACACATTAATTTTTAAAGTGTTCTTTAGATCAGTCTCTTAAATTCCTTTGCTTTTCCAGTTTCAGTACCATTTGACAAAAGGATGCGTTCGTTTGCGTTCTCTCTGTCTTTGAAATTTTTTTTCTAAGGTACATCAAACTCTTGACAGATACTTGAGTGTCATTTTTCTTGGTTTAATATAGGTAGTATTCATATTTATAAATGTAATTGCTCTGCAAAGGAAATCAGTAATTTGTAAGCGATTATCTGTATTTTGACCTTCAGTGCTTTGCTTTTAATATATTTGAAACTTCTCAGGCTGGTGCTTAATATTCTGAAGGCATGATTTGTTTGCTGTAAGAAAGATAAGCATGACTTCTGGTTCACACCTGTGGTGCTGGGGCTAAAAAGTATGCGGTGAGTTATATTCAGGGCCCTTCACCGGGCCTCCAGGGAATGGTCTCCATTCTGAGATTTCTTCTCATCTAAATGTAAACTAAAATCTTGACATCCCTGATATTCTCCCTCACCCCCAGGGCTTTTAAAGGGTCAGAAGGCTCAAACTGGCTGTTAGAGAATTTGAGTTTTCAGCTCTGCCAAGCCTGTTCCTACAGTGTTGAATTATTAAACCTTTCTATTGGGGTATAACATACCTATAGTCAAGTTTTCACGCTGAAGTGTGCGGCACGATGGATTTTACGTATGTGTCCACTCAGGTAACTACCGTCCAGATCAAGATATGAAATATTTCCACCACCCTTGACGTCTCCCTAGTGCTTCTTCCTGGTCAGTAACCTCGTCTTCACCCTTACATACTCCCTCTGCTGACTTTGGTCCTTTCTGTCCCCTTCTGCCTGTTCATGACCAAAGTTAATTGCTACTGATATCCAGTGCTCGCTGAGTTAGAGGAGTATTCTTGGGACACTAAAACTCTATAGCTTCTATAGCTCTGAGCCAGGGAAAAGTCCTGTCTGCCTCCAGAATCTCCTGGTAGGCTTTTGATGGTATTGAAGATGTCCATTATTAGTTACCTATTATTTTGGATTATGGTTTTATCTTCTCTCTCCAGTTGGTCTTCCGTGTACGTGTCGCGTGCTCAGAGTAGCTTGTTAAGATATGTTTCTGTCCACAAACTCATTTGTAAGGATCAGTTGATCTCATCAGCTTGCTGTTTCTTGACGGTAGTGGGGACCTCCAGGGAGAGAGACGTGGGCCAGATAATTTGACGAAGAGAAAAGAATCAGGAAAGTCTTGGTTCTTCTAGGAGTCTCTCGTTTCCCCTGGCTGCCTGGGAAGACCGTAAGGAGGAAGAGGCAAGGTTAACAGTGGGGGCTGAGGAGGCAGCTGCCTAACGTGCATCTCTTTGGGACATTTGAATTCTTTCCGGTTTATGGAAATGGAACCAAATTGGGAATCCCTATTATATTTATACCTTTTAAAAAAATCACATTTCACAGTCTTAACAGAACTGCATTATTTTTTAAATTTATTAACCATGTGACAACATGTGACAGGGCATTCAAAGACGAAAAATATGTGGTTTCTCACTATACAGTGCTTACACAGGAAAGGCATGTGTGTTGCCAAATGAGTTTACAGATGACTTTTAAAGGCTGAATTACAGCCTATATTGGGAGCAGAAAGTAGTCCCTGCCTCTGGGCTCCTGTGGGGAGGCCGGCTGGTTGGTCAGGCGTCCTAGTCAGGAAATACTTCACATAGCGGGTAACACTTAATTTGAATCTTGAAAGATGGTGAGTAGGAGTTTTCCAGGTAGAATTACATCTTAAGCTTTCCTGCTTCTGGTTGTTCTGAATTGATACACTCACATCATATCAAATTGCTATTGTGGTTAATATTGTAATTAAGGCCCAATTATGTTTCAAGTGTTAGTGGAATTCAGTCCACGCATTCACTGCATTGCAAAATTTAAAGCGGTAATTTATATAGGACTATTATTATAGAATTACACTCATTTTAAAGATGACACCGTACTTACTTTTTTACATTTTCGATTAGAAAGAGAAAAAAGGTGATGGTGCAGCAGAAGTGGAGCTACAATGGCTGCAATCACTGAGGGCAGGCGTGCTAATGCGAGAGCAGCTCCTGCTTTTTGAGCATCTAACTCAGGCTAGTCGGTCGGCTTTATCTTGTCACATGTGCTTTTCACAGCAACCTCAAGAACTAGATGCTATTATATTTAATCCCACTTAACAGACACTGAAGACTAAGACACATGCAAAGTTCCCCATATTAGTTTTCTAGGGGTGCCTTAACAAAGTATCATAAGTGGGAGAGCTTAAAACAACAGAAATTTACTGTTGCTCACTTCTGGAGGCTAATAGTTTGAGATCAGGGTGTCAGCAGTGTTGGTTCCTTTCGAGGGCTTTGAAAGAGAATCTGTTCTGTGCTTCTCTCTTAACTGCTGGGGACTTCCTGGCAATCTGTAGCATTCCTTGACTTACAAGTGCATCACCTGCTTTACCTTCACAAGGCGTTCTCTCTCCCTGTGTGTGTCTTTGTGTCCAGATTTCTCCTTTTTATAAGAACAGTCATATTGGATTAGAATCCATCCTCATGACCTCATCTTCACTTGATCATGGGCAAAGACCCTGTTTCCAAATAAGGTCACATTCACAGGTATTGTGTTTAGGACTGCAACATCTTTTTTAGGGAATACAATTCAACCCATAGCATTGCATATGTTCACCCAGCTAGAAAGCAGTAGAAACAGGATTCCAACTCAAGTTCATGTGACTCTGTAACCCAAGTCTCTGACAGCTCTGCCATCATGCATTAGCCCCAGTGTTCGTACCCAAGTGTATTGTGCGCTTCTTAACCCAGCAGCCAGTAGACAAACATCATGATGTGGACATCTTGTCCAGACAGGATTGATTTGGGGATATGCCAAAGAGGAAATGTTAGTCCAGTCGTCATGATATTGGAAATTTTTGACCTCCACTGAGATATAAGTGATGTGCTACATTCTGTGTATGAGGAGCTTCTGAGCCATTGTCCAGTGAGTCTAAATAGAACAGGGCAACTCAACCTTAGCACTGACGCTTTGGGCTGGATATTTCTTTATTGTGTCATGTGCATTCTAGAGTGTCTACTAGCATCCTGAGCCTCTACCTACAATATGCCAGTAGCACCCACGCCACAGCGTGTCAATCAAAAATGTCTCCAGATGTTCCCAAGTGTCCCCTGGGGAGCAGTGTCACCCCTGTTTGAGAATCACTGGTTTAGAAAGGGAGGAATGGCTTTGTTGCTAAACGGTGCTGGCCTGGCACTTGCTGTGCTTTGCCTGGACTTCGTCTTTATTTGGGGTGGTTGCTGGCGGAGAATGTGAGGAAGACAAGCTATTTTTGTTGAATTTACTCAAGGCTCTGTGCTATCTATGGACATGAGAAGGAAGACGACAGATAGGATGGAGAGTTAAAGACCCAGAGCACATTAAACATGCTCTCTGAAAAATGTGATTTTTTATTTCAAGCAAGCTAGTGGTCTTGGAATAAATTTGAGATAAAAATTTATGGTCTTTCATCTGAACACAAGGGTTTATCCACATTTCCAGAAAAATGCAGATGATTCTGATGACAGACCTGAAATTAATGTTTTCACTCACTATTTTGGGAGATATTTGCAATTAAGATCAGGATTTTATTTATTTATTTTTTAATCTTTTGGCCACGCCACGCGGTGTGTGGAATCTTAGTTCCCCCACCAGGGATTGAACCCGTGCCACCTGCATTGGAAACGCAGAGTCTTAACCACTGGGCCACCAGGGTAGTCCCAAGATCAGGGTTTTAATGGGCCTTCTATCTTAGAGAAAGGGGGTAGTAAACCCTGGTCATACCTACAGGACAGTTTGTGGGGTCTTTCTGATGATCTTTATGGTGAGAAGCCACAGTCATTCTCAGCTGGACATGGGAGCGTTCTTAGGAAATTCTGATTTAAAGTTCACTCCATCCTTCATCCTCCAATTTTTGCCGTTTTTTTCCTGCGCAAGAAGATGGAGAAGTATCACTCTTCCTTTCAGAGAAATGCTTCTTTGTGGGTTGATTGACCAGGGGCATCCAGAGAGCTCTGTTTCCTGAGATGTGTTGGGATATCTACACCCCAGAGTGTTATCATGTCCCCACATCAGTCAGTGCATTTTCTCTCATCCCCAACCATTAACACGGTTGTGTACACTGGTAACAGTTCACAAAACTGGAAAATGAACTCAGAGCTTTGCTGCCACGGATGCCAACTCGCAAAGATGACTGTGCCAAAGCAGTGCCCGAACAGGTTCACAGCTCCAAGAGCCATGGTGTTGACGGCCTGGAAACCCAGCAGAATGGTTTTGCAAAAGGAAATCAGTCTGCTGTGCGGTTAATGTTCCAAAAAGGTAATGCCCAAGAGCTCCAGATGAGTCTTAACGTGCTGTTTAAGACTCAGGAAATTCAGAAAGCTCTATGTTCTGTACCAATCTGTGCTCTTAGACTGAGAACCAAAAAATGGTATTTCCATGCAGCACAAATAGACAATCATGTGGAGGAATCCATGGGTAGGAATTACTGAGCCAGTGTGTTAAAAATAAGTGAGCTGTAGGTGTTTGAAGAAATAATAAAGCCCAATATGCCAACCCTTAGACCAGGGCATGGGCTAAATTAGGATGGAATACAGTGGTCTGAATAAAAATATAATCCCTACCAGCGACCCTTTTGAAAACAGCAGTACATATGCAGGTGTGTTTCCCCTAGCATGCAAATCCCCATGGATCCAGCCTTTCAGAAACGGGATGGAAAATTGCGTTTACCTCGCCATAGTTCTTCGGTGTCTGGTACAACTCCATTCCTGACCTCTACTTAGTAACTGTGGAAGCAAGAGTAAGTTGCCTTATAGTGAAGAGGGAGCTTGACAACGCGAAATAATGACATTTGGGTGTTCAGTTTAAATGGGTCTGTTCTTTGATTCTAAAGCCCTCCCCTCTCCTCCATTTTGTTGGTGTCCGGGTAACACCTCCTATGGACTCCGCTGGTTCTTGTTCTTGGCCTGCGTTTATGGCTCTGGGGAGTTTCTGTGACAAGTAGGTGGGCAGTGGGTCTGTGCTGGGCTTCAGTACATGCCTAGGTGCTGCTGGTTAGCATGACCCTAGTAGGGAGTAGGGACCAGGGCGAATGCAGAGCGCTCACAGCATCTAGCAGATAGGACAGAGCTTGAACTGGAACCGAAGCAGTTGTTGAGACAAACCACATCCAGGTTCCCTGAAGAAAGAAAACAGAGCCCTAGTGATCAGAACCCACTCAAGTTGAGATCCCAGAGCGAGGCTCTTTGCTGCTCTGAACTGCGCCATGGTGTCTGCTGGGTGCGCTCTGCCTGGTGCCCATGAGCGATCATCACACCGGAAAGAGCTGAGGGCTCCACAGTAGAACACTGCCTTGATGGGCCGAGTTGAATAACCCTCCAGTATCTCATGGGTCCCATGGGGCACATCCCCAAGCGTCTGGTCTGTTGGGGAGGAGCAAGGCTGGGACCCTGACTGCTCACCAGCTGTTCCTGAAGCAGTTTCTAGACTTTTCTATATCTCCCTTTTCCTGTCTTTAACATGAGGACAACAGCACCTCCCTGTTAGAGCTGTCATGACAAAAAAAAATTCCCTAATTTTTGTAAAGCACATAGCCCCATGGCTATTTTATAAGTGGAGCTCACAGAAGTATGGGTGATGCTTTTGAGACTTGGAGTGTCTCAAATTCTGGTTCCTTGGGACCTCCTCCCATCCACCTCCCAGCAGTCACCTTGAAAATAGCTCAAAAGGTTGTCTCTAAAGACTCTGATACACTCCAGCAAACCCCCATCACCCACAGGAGAACCAGGGAATAAGAACTCACTGATCTTACAGCTTTCAACCTTGTAACAATGTGGACTGAGGCCTGGTACGAAAGAGAGAGGATTTGCTTTAAAGCATCATAGCACCTCTTGCTTAGAATGAGCTTGAAAGCCATCTGGTCAGGAGAATGAATCTCCGCTGTTGGACATCAGGAGATGGTTACTCCTGGTTGAGGGTATTGATCAGATGGAAGTATATGGGGTTTCTGGGGTCCAGAAGTGTTACATGAGTGCTCGCTCTGAAACTTTATCAAGGTTACTTACAAGTGCGTTTATGAAGGGCACTGTTCTACATGCATGGCAACACTTCATAAAGTTTGATGGCACATCTTGTCATCCGTGTACTGTTTGGTTCCTGTTTTAGTCTTTCTTTGCGGTTGCTGTCTTTTGCTTATTATTTTAAATATTTACAAAAGACGTTTTCCTGGTTAAAAAAATTTTTAAACAGTACTGAACTTATGAAGTAAAAATTGAAGCCATTGTTTCATCTCTATCTCTCCATTTTCAGTTCTCAGACCATAGTTACGTTTCTTCTAGATTGTTCCACGTGTTTTTTTCCTCCTCCCTGTTTGTGTTTCTGTATTTTTTCCTTTACTTGAACAATGAGACAATTATGTACATAGTGTTCCATAACTTACCTTTTTGACTCATTGGTATATCATGGGCATCCTTGCATATCAGATACAGGATCAACATCATTCTTTTTAAAGAGCTGTATAATATTCCACAGTATGCACCCAATTTATTTAGTCATTTTCTTATTGACTGACAATGAATTTATCTATAGTATTTTGCTATTATAAATCATGCTTCTTGAGCTCCATGAATCTCCCTAGTAACATACACGACACTACTTCAATCCCAACTAAGACAGCCAATTTTAAGGTCCTTTTGATTTAAAGTACCTTCTTCATTAAGATTTTGGGCTGGAGTTTTGTGGGGAAGACTCTCCATGGTGGCTGAATCTCATATTTGGAGATTATAAACCACGCTTCCTGGATAGACTTCTGATTGTGTTCACGGTTACGTTGTGTATTATAAATTCAAGGTAAGTGAAACAAGTGTTGGGACACAGTTATATTTAATGTATAGTCATGAATGGAGCCCATCAATAACAAGATTATTGGCTGACACCGTCTCCTGTAGACTTTTGGCTTCTTAAAGCCATAGCTTTGATATTTTGTTGTTTTTGTCCCATCCCTTAAACTCTGTCTTTATTCCAAATTATTAACAGTTCCCTGCGGAGATGTAGCTATCAGAATCTCAAGATGTTGTCATTAATGGAGTTATTAACCCCCTTGCAAACCAGCAAGGCATTCTCTGGCTTGGATCCAAAGCCTGGAAAACATTGCCTGGCTTTCTCTTAATGTTGAGGTTACTAGTTTGACTGGTTGACTGCCGAATAGTGCTGATGGGTTGTTTTTTTTTTTTTCCTTTAAAATGCAGTACCTGATAAAATGGATGGCTAGAGGAATGGATTGTTATTTGATAAAGCAAGTTTCTTAGAATATTAATGGTAGAATCTAAGTGGTGATATATAGGTGTTCACAGTAATATTCTTCAACTTTGCGCTTATGTTTAAAATTTTTTCATAAGAAAATGTTGGGAGAAAAGGAATATGGAACAGAATGGGAAATGGGAAAATCTAATCAACAGAGGGCTCACTCGCAAGTCATACAGTCAATGAATTTTGTACTACATAGCAAGTTGAAGAGAGAAATCTATTTTTTTGAAAACAATTTTCATGTAATAATTATAATAGCTATAGTAATAATGAGGAAGAAGATGATATTAATATCATCCCGTAGGTTTTGTGGCATTCTTGTTTTCCCTGTAGTGTTTAATCCTAACACCAGACCTGTACACTTAGAGTCAATCATCAAACCTTTTCTTAAGTCATCATCCTCCAAACTAACCTAATACCATCATCTCAGTTTTCCATGTTTGGAAACAGGGATCTAGAAATATTAAGTGATTTGCTTCCGATTTTAACACCAGATGAGGCAGAGCTTGAACTGGAACTTGTATTTTCTAAACATATCTTTGCTACTCCATCGTGTGTTTGCTCTGATTATAAGATTCTGAAATCCAAAATCATACTCTGGTGAATTCATGGAAAGGAGAGTCATTCAGCCAAGGATATTTTGAACGACGATCAAAGCAATGATGGTGGCAGAACTCTGTCCTCGTTACCACCGAGGCCTTCAACCACTTCCTAAAAGCTTCTCCCTAAATCATCGCTTCCAAGTTGTACCCAGTACATCAGCAGAGCTAGTGCTCTCCCCAGCTTTGGGCAGCCTTGTTTTGCTCCCTAATTCAAATGTTGGTGTTTTTCTGACCGAAGATATGGTCTGGGAGAATTAGTACTTTGTGTTTACTAGGTGTGCACACTGTAATTTTATGGCTAGGTAGGTGGGAAACTATTAGTCTAAATAAATATACTTTTCAACAGAACAGCCGTGTTAAATGAATTGAATAGTCTGTGTAGATCAGAAACAGTAGCTCCATCTTTTTTTTTCTTCTTCAGAGTGTTAGCAAGCTTGAATAGTCGTGTGTTTCATTGCAGGCAGAAATAAATGAAGAGTGAATCGTGTTAAAGTGAAGTCAGGAATAGAGCAGGATCATAGCCTGTGTGATACTGTGCTCTCTGTCGCTAGGGGCTGATGGATTCATTCCTTTGGAGCGCTTTGCTGATGACGCTGATTTTCTGAGTTTGGTCCCCCAAATGGATCCATTAGCTTCACCTTCTCCTTCTGCAGTCGTTGTTGGGGATTTTGATTTTGTTCTTTTATTTTTCGATTTTTCTCTTTTTTCCCCCTCATTTTAAGTTTCTTTGCCCCCGCCAGATGAACTATTATTTAGAGCCAGCAAGTATTTTAAACAGGTGCAATAAAACAAACCACCTTTCTTGGCTCAAAATCAATCCCCTCCCTAGAGAAAACCACTGTTGTTAGTTTATGTTATTTTCCAGATCGTTTTCTTGACTTTCCTTAGTCCTGTATATCTGTGCATATACATACACAACAAACATTTTGTTGTATGGCATTTAAAAAGTCAAATGTGTATTTATTCTGCATCTTGACTTTCTCCATTAGTAATATGTATTCAAGAAGTTTCAGTGTTAGTGCCTACTTGTCAATTTCTTTTCTTCTCTTCCATCGGTTATCTTACCAATTCTCCTATTTATTATGCATGTGAATTTTTTCCCATGATACCAACAATATGGGGCAAATAAATATACTTGTATATTTGTCTTTGTATTTGCAACACTTGTGGCCAAGCCTCAGTTTTCTGAATAAAGATTCTCCTTAAATTATAAAAAGGAAAATCATTAGAAAAAAATGAATAAAGATCCTCATTCTTATTGGTTATCAGGAAGATTAAAAAATGAAAACAGGAGTGTTCACCCAATGTGTGAAAAAGAAGGATCCATAAATCCAATGTTAGCAGTGGTGTGGGAAGATAGGTTTTCTTATTATTGACTAGAATACAAAAGGTGTGTCCCCTTTTCTGGGGACAATTAGAACCACTTCTAGGGACCTGTCTTGGAGAAAGGATTTTGTGCTCATAGAGGCATGTTCACTTGTTTTTTGTTTGTTTGTTTGTTTTTTTGTACCAGTGATTCTTAACCTTTCTGGCTTGCAGAGCCCTTGACGATTTTGATGAAAGCCATAGACCACGTGACATCAGGACTGAAAATGTGTTTTGAAGTGTTATCAGCATGTGGTAATAGAGGGAACCGTAAGAGTTTATCTGATGAAAAGAGATAGACACTGTCCAGTGTGCACACGTACCACCCTTGGCAGTATTTCAGGAGATGTGCAGCCCTTCTGGAAGCCAAATCCGTAGCTCCATAAATTGATTTTCCATCCTCTACCAGTTATCTACCCAAAGCTGTTGGCTCTAAGGGAGACTTCGAAATCAGAGAGGGTTCGAATAGAGCAAGGCAATGCATTTCCTCCCGTGCGAGAAATAACTTCCTTCCATTTATTTATTCCACAGTCATTTAACGAGTGCCTGCTACGGGCTTGGTCCTGGGGCCAGTACCACCCAGTGGGAGAGGTCCCAGCACACTGGACCTAGAAGAGTCCATTGTAAGGGCACCTCCACCAGAGTTAAACAGAAGACCTGAGAAGCAGAGAGCTGTTTTAAAGAACAGATGTTCTAGTTCAATTGACCAAACTAATCTAAAAGATGCCTCACTGTGGAGATTACCTTTAGAACACTAGAGGGTGCGGTTTTGATTTATAGAACTCAAGAAAGCTTTTGGGAAGCGTCCAGATTGTCTGGCATGTGTGTTCTCAGAAATGTTTTGCATAACCTGTTTCTTAGGGAGACCCTCCTGATTTAGCAACATTTAGCTGCAAAGGGCAAAATGCAGTTTTCTGGATAAAACTGCACAACTTTTCTTTGTGCACAAGCTTTCTTGCAGGTTTCTGGCTGGGAGAAAGGGAGGGATACACCAACTCTATACCTGTGTTAATTTTATTTAGCTTGATTACAAATTCATGGCATCGTCATTTCTCCAGAACCTATTATGAGGTAGAAAATACAATATCAGAAATGAGGGAAGAACCATAATGGGAACTTTGGGTGAGTCAGTAACAAATAAACTGTATTTCAGGTTTCTTGTATTTCAAAACGGGAGACCTATTGCCGATTCCTCGTTGGTTTGGAATGATTTATAGCCTTTTATTTGTGGTTGAGTGTTGCAGTCTATGTTGTCATGGAAATTCTATTGAATTTATAGGTCCATTTATCCAAAATGATTTTCCAGACTTTATTTCATGGTGAATCATGTGGCTGTTACTCCCAAGTACAAGCGATTTCTAAAAAGCTTCACATTACAAAGAGCACAAACCTGCGGTGGTTATTTTAGTGTTTTTGAAATACAAATGAGTTCCAGATGCACCTAGGCGGTCCCCTCCCCCTCCGCTGTGTCCAAGGTGTTAAGCATTTCAGAACCAGAAGCTTATGTACAAAACAGCTATGCAAGCAAGGAAAGGTTGTTTTAATAGAGAAGAAGGTTATTACAGTAACTGCAATAGGTGAACGAGGTCTTGAAGTTACTGGTTTATGGGTAAGGGCAAGACTCTCCAATCTTTGAGCCCCATTACAGCAGACTTGTTCCTCCTCCCTGCAAGTTCGGTTGTAGGAAAGAGAAAGGAAAACAAAGAGCTTCACCACATTCATCGACTAGACTTCGTGTGGCAGTGGGTGTAAGGAGGTTTCTACACTTCAGCACTATTGACATTTGCAGCAAAATAATTAGTTGCTTTGGCGGGGAGTGTCCTACGCATTGTACGGTGTTTAGTGACCTCCCTGGCCTCTACCCACTAGATGCCAGTAGGATCTACCCCCTAGTGACACCCACCAAAAATGTCTCCAGACATTGACAAATGTCCTCTGGGGTACAGAAATCACCCGTCTTTGAGAACCACCTCCCTGGAAGCTTTGTGCTAGGATCCTAGCAATAGCTAATAGGTAGTTCTCACCGCTAATGGGAATTCTGATCAGGATGCTGTGTGGAGAGGATTTTTAAAGTGTAGGCTGTGCAATCAAATGCCTGGGTTTGAATCCTGACTTTATTACTTCTCAGACAAGACCCAATATCTCAGCCTTAATTTCCTTTTGTATAAAATGGGGAAAATATTATAATAGTACCTACCCTCCAAATACCCCAAGGATGGAAGGAATTAAGTCACGTAAAGTATTGTAAGAATTGGATACATTAAAGCAGCCCTCCGCTGCTGCCTCTGGGCTTCATTTTGCAGTGTCTGCCTCAAGGGGAAGGGTGGAAAGAAGCAGTGCTTGGTCCGTGTAATTGTTATTTAGTCCTCGGCTGGTGTGATTCTGCACGCTCTGAGCCAGCCACCCGAACTTGCTCTGTGACACAGATAAGATCTCCCTAGCCTTATCCTCCTGCTTAGAGCAGCCTCTGTTGAACGGAATGGGTACAGAGCAGGGAAGCAACCTCAGCCGTGCTCCATTATCATAGGAGAAGACTATTTTGTTTATCGCAGTTTCAAAAGCACAACTTTTTCACTCATTTTATTTCTTTGTTATTGAAATATACACAAAGAGGAAAATTCACAGGTAATCAGCGTACAGCTGAACGAATTTTCATACACTTGGAACCAGGCCCCAGATCAAGAAAGAGCATTTTCTCGCCCCCTCCTTCCCCAAGATCCCTCTTGCAGTTACCACTCGCCAGGGGTAACCACTGTGTTGGCTTCTGAGTGCAAGAGTTTCTCCTGATTTTGTACATCATTCCAGCAGAATCACACAGTGTATCCTTTTTTTTTTTTAAAGAAAATTTCTGGTTTGTTTGTCTCAGCATGGTTTGTGAGACTCGTCCATATCATTACCTGCCATTGTAGTGCATTCTACATTGGCACTACAATTGTTATTGATTAGCATCTGGGTAGTTTCCAATTATTGGAAAGTCCATTATTGATTAGCATCTGGGTAGTGTCCAATTTGGGTTTATTGCAAACAACCCTTTCACTAACTTATTTGTGTTTTCCCCCTTTCTTTTTTTCCCCCATTAGCTAATTTTTAAAGACACGTGAAACAATAGGAGGCCTGTCGTAAGCCAGATGCCATGGGAGGTGCTTTACTTGAGTTATTTTATTTAATCCTCAGTGTAGCCCAGTGACAGATTTCTGATCTTCAGTTTCCTCATGGGGCTGCTAAGACGCAGAGAGGATGACTAACTTTAACCAGCGGCTCACACAGCTATTGAATGGGAGAGCTGGAACTTACTGCCGTCCTTCCTGAGTCTGTGATGAGGGAATCTAAGCAACATGTAGCCAGATGCTGAACCCACCTCATTTATGTCCAAACTGATGCTGAACTGTAAGAAATAACTCAACAAATCATGCATAGTAAATCCCTTACTGTTGGAAGCAAGAGCCTGAGCTTTTCCCTACCAAGAGACGAGTGCAAAAGTTAAATGTTTGACTAGTCAGATGAATCACCGAACCAGAAATTCCAAAAAGCAACTAATAAATAGACTTATAACGGCATAAACAAGTTTCACACAGAGCCTTTTAAAAGGGATCCCCAAAACACCCTGACACCTGATGGTATAGGAGTCATAGGCCTGCTGTGCAATTTGGGTTCTTTTGCTCCCAAAATTTGGATTCCTGCTGTATATAGTTGAAGATAATTCCATATTACAGAGCAAGGGAAATAATTAAGGATTAGTGCACTCTGCGATTAATGATACTGTATAAAGCAAACGTTTCAGAATGTTTATTTAAATGCTACCTTGCGTGTAAAGATGTTGAATGCCTGCTGTTCTCTGGGGCACGGTTCTTCTAAAAATATTCTTCCACTGAAGGCTGTGTGAAGCCCACACACAGGTTTCTTTGCTACACCTTGTGGCATGACTCATTGGGATTGTTGGCCGGCCCAAACAATTTATTTTCACCTTTATTTACATATCCATTCTGGTCATAAAGAAAGTAATAAAGATACATAATAATAAAAAGTGAGAGTTGTTGAATTTCTTCTTACTTTTCCCAAGCAGGTGAGTAGTGATTCATTATTACAGTGATCCCATGAGGTCAGTATTACCTCTATGTGACAGAAGGGGACACTGAGCCTTAGAGATCTCAGGTGTCTTCCGTATACAAATCAGGTCTGATGCTGTAGCCCATGTCCTTTGGTCTTCATTTAATATCACCCAGTTGTGTTGTCTGTCAAGTTCATGGATATTTTTCTGTAAGTCAGGAGAGTGTGAACTGGGTTGTAGTAGGATATAATAGAATGTAGCCCCATTCTGCAGGGGAGAGGCTTGTTAGAAAGAGATGAATGAAGAGGATAGAGCTCAGAGCTCAAAGAAACTCAAAAAGGAACAGGGTTGCAGAACCGTTTTATAATGTGATGCACAGACACATATAAATATGTCTGGGTGTGTTTTGCTTAAAATCAGCAGTGACATTTAGGGGTGTATTAGTCAGAGCTCACCAGAGAAATAGGACCAATAGGAGTTATATACGAGAGAGAGAGACAGAGAGACAGACAAACAGAGAGGGAGGGAGATTGAGATTTTAAGGAAATGGCTGCCTCAGTTGTGGAGATGGGCAGGTATGCAATGTGCAGAGCAGGCTGGAAATTCCAGCAAGAGATGATGTTGCAGGCTTAAGTCTCAAGGCTGGAAACTCAGGCCGAATTTCTGTGTTGCAATCTGGAGACAGAATTCCTTCCTCTTAGGGCACCCTCTGGCTTTCAACTGATTGCACGTGGCCGCCACGTTATGGAGGGTAATCGGCTTTACTCAGAGTCTAGTGATTTAAATAGTAGTCATATATTTTTTTTAAAATACCTTTACAGCAACATCTGGAATAATGTTTGACCAAACAGCCAGGCACCATAGCTAGGGCCAAGTCGACACATAAAATTAACCATCACAGGGGGTAACAATATAATCATGACCCTTTAAAAAAGTAACTGGGAGTAAAGACTGTTCATTGATATAAAACAAAATACCCATATCATAGTTCTGAATTCAGAGTGTTTGTTATATAATATACATAGTGTGTATTTACCATTTTTCTCCATAATTTAAGTGAATAGATTTTCTTGTGTTGTAGTGTTAAAATTTCAGACTAGAGTTGCTTGGGTGGAAAACGGTTTGAAATTCCTTGCAGATGAAAGAGAAAGTAATATAATCTGGGTTTAGCAGACCCATACCTGGGTCCACTTAGCCATTTCATAGTGATTTGGGCTTATATTTGGGCCTTCCTGAACATTTTCTCCAGCAGTTTAAGTCCATTCATTCTCTTAGTATCCTGATCTCTCCCTGCTACTCATCTTACGTTATTTATTCTTAGAGATAGCAAGAACCTCTTTATGATGATTGTGGCTTTATCATTCGACTGTCCTTGCAGCTAGCTACCCAGAGCTCCCACCCATTTTATTCATTCCAAAATATGAATTAATAGTATTTACAAGAACAGCACCGTTCAAGACACAGCCTTTAACTAGGCAGGTGGCCTTCCTGCCCTCATCAGTCTTCCTGTCTGATGGCAATGGCAGAATGAAAGAATTAGAACGTGTTGTGTTGAGTGTGTGTGATCTGGCTGTATAGTAGTGAAGGTACAGCATAATCTAAAAATCAAGTTAGAGTAAGAACCTATTATCCAAAACCTTAATTCTGAGACCATCATTTGCAAATCGTCCAACAAGTGGAACCAGCAGATCATTAACTGTGTCGGGATTTTTACTTTGTCTTTGCTACATGTTTTTATTCTTAGACAACTGTTTTTTGTCCACTGCCACGTTCTCAGCTGGCTGACTGTATGGTAGCCCCAAGAATGATCAGGAAAATACATTTTGCCTCTTCAGTTCTGTTATCTACTGCCTCTTATTAATTCTGCTCTTGCCTTTCTAGTCACCATCTTTATTTCATCGTGTTTACGTCTCACCTGTTCTTTTCCTGTAGCTTTTTCTATGTGTTCTTCCATTCTATTAAAGATGAACAACAGTATCCTGGAAATGTCTGATGAATCTATGAGTAGATGGCCTTTCCTCTGGGCTGTCTGCATGCCATTTCCTTAATTCATCATGAATTTTTTCTTGGGCCATGTATGTGAGGGAGGGTGCACGTTGGAGAGATATTATGTAAGTTTTTTGAGAGGAAATTAAAATGTAGAGCTTTCTAAATCACCAAAGAAAGTACTGCTGGATTTTCCACTCTTGCATTGGGATCATGTCTTCTTGCCGCCATCACGACAGGGATGTGAGAGCTGACTTACACAAACAACTACAACATTAGAGAATAGGAAGTCCACCTTCAAGAAAATATCCCCTCTTGCCCATTGCCTGTATTATTCTGTATTCATTTAGTGTATGCCTTACGTGACCATGAGCCATTTACTACCTTAGGCATTTTTGTGGTACATGTATCTACAACTCAACTTTGGCATTCAAAAAACAATGTTAACCTTATCTTATTATTGATATTTTTGTCTTCCCAAGTGCGAACTGTCTTCATTTGTCATAGTGCCTTATACATAATAGGCATTAAGCAAATTTTTTTGCCTACTGGAAGGAAGCACAGTGGTTAAGGTTTTGACTAGGATCGGAACAATTAGGTTTTATCCCAACCCCACCCTCCGTCCTAAAGAGTGTTGTAATTTTAGAAATCCTTCTTTTCTTTGGCTGTAAAATGAGGATCATGGTGGTACCTACTTCAGTGAGTATTAATGAATGAGAGTACAGTGCCTGATATACAGTAGGCACTTTATAAATATTTGGAAAATAACAACATTAATAAAAGTACAGATGGCCGTCGTTTTCAGATTTGTTGATTTTTATTTATTCAGCTTAACACAGATAGTGATACAAATTGGAAACCTGGCATATATATAGTTTTAAATCAAATTGCAACTAGGACAGTTTTAAATGTAAGGGGGGAAATAGAGCAAGGCAGGAGAAAAGGGCAGCCAAGTGGGCATTTTGTTGTGACTCTGTATACATCATGCTACGACCCTATAACACGAGAGCATTGACTGCTGTCAACCCTGTTCTCACAGAACCCATCTCATCTTCCTCCCGTTACTTGATAGCGTTGTCATTCATTTGGCCATTTTCCATATGTATGATTTAGCATATGCTTCCTGGTCAGTGATGGGGTAGAATACCATTTTCCAAATGTCAGGTTATGCCACATTATACTCGATGTTATCTATCGCCTTGATCTGGCTAGAGGAATTCCTGCAGACTTTTCCATTCCAACCATTACACAAGGTAAAATTAAATGATCCACCAGGCCTGTGATTCTCGCTCATGAGTTTGAAATACTTTATAGAACTGGGCCTTCAGTTGCACCCTGGTACCCATAGTCTACCAGTGGCTTTTTTAGTTGACCTTCGTGCAGTTTGTTTCTGTTGTTGGGGAGACTTACATATCTCATGGCACTCTTTGTGTTGGAGGGACATTCATTTACACCAAGTTGACCCAGTTTTCTGGGTCCTGGTTGGAATAGACGTACAGAGCCTCAAGCTGTACAGTTTTCTTGAAGAACCAAAGTGTTCCAATATCAAACATATTTGGAAAATATTGAGTTAAAACTGTTTGGTCTTTAAATACCATTCCTCACTAAAAGAAACCAGGGCTCTGTCAAGAAATGGCCAATTCCAGGGCTGGAAGAGGGGAAATACAAGATGGGGTTAGAACATCTGTGCCAGCTAATAAGGAGGTGCTAAAGAATGAAAAATGATGGGAACATGGCAAAATGACAAAGGAATCTGTTCGAAGGGTCTCCTGCTGGGCAAATCGGTGCTCTGTGAAGCCACAGTACTACAACTGTGGTCCCCTGCCCAAAAGGCAAGACCTGAATCTAATCATGAGAAACCATGAGACCGACCCCAATTCTACATAATAACTGGCCTGCACACTTCAAACTACCAAATAAAGAAAAAGAAAGGCTGAGTAACTGTCCCAGGTGAAAGTTGGGGGTCGGAGGGGTCAGTATAAAGAGACTTGGCAACTGAATGCAAAGTTAGGTCCTAGATTGGATTCCTGGACCAAGAACCAAATAATGATCTATAATAAACTTTGTATCAAAGTGAAACTTGCTCATTTTAATAATGTTACTCTGGATATGTAAAAGAATATCCTTATTCTTAGAAATGATACACTTAAGTATGTGTTGGTAAAGGGGCATATTTTCTCCCACTTAACTATTAAATGATTCAGGGAAGATAATTGCTTGGAGGGAGAGAGGAAGAATGCAAATGGGTAAGATATAAATTGGTGATGTGGGTAAAGAATATAAGGAACAGTTAATGGATCTCTTTATTGCCCGATTTCCCAGATCTTTTCTTCAGTTTCAGTTCACCATGTTTCTACAGGAAGAGGATTGCTATACAGTAAGCTTGACTTCGATTCACATTATTAGAAAGAACGCACTTTGGGGGAGGCTGAAGGAAGGCTCTGAACATGGCACTTGAGAGCAGATACAGAGAGTTGATGGGCTTACTCTCAATATTCAGCAGCCACCCCAATCCCTTCCAAAGATGTTTTTGTAAAATAGGTTTCTAGCTTGTGCCTAAATTTGTCTCATCAACAATAACAACAAAATGATTTAAAGTCCAGTGCCCTCTCGGCAAAACTCCATCAACTTATTTACTTTCATATTTAAGATATCTTTAAAAGTTAACATAATTCAATAGACTACAACTTGAGAGAAATAGCAAGGAAAACTGACACTTCAGACCTATGGCTGCTGTTCTCTTTATGAGACATTTTATTATCCTGATGGGTGGAGCCATGACTCAAAGACATTTTCTAAAAATGAATTTCCTCACCCAGTTGTAAATGAAAATGCTCTTGAAGAGATCTTAAAGTATTTTCTATCACACACTATTCAGGTGATGCATTAAACAATGCCGCCCCTGCTCATGGGCTGAAGAATAAGAAAACCTTCCGTGAACTTAGTTCATTTGAGGGCCTGGGTTTTAAAAGGAAAGTGAAGTGTAATTTTCTGAATATACTTTTGCAGAGTTTCTTTCTTGGGTTAGTGGCATTGTCCCCAAAGCAATTCACCCAGTATTAAACTATTTTAATCTGCACTTCATTGAATGGGTTTTTTCTCAGAGTAAATTCATGATGTCTGTAGCCGTCCAGACATAAAGGCAACACATTTATAAGAGGTTGCCAGCGTCAGTGGGAATGCACAGTCTAAGGAAAATAATTCACCATAAGAATATTCTCCAAAAGAATCTACCCATCCTTCTCCCACCCACTTGGTTATCTAACTTTTCCTAAAAAGTGTCCTGATTTGGGCTCCCTAAATATACCCTTTAGAGAAGATATGTCACCTTGTTCTTAACATCTTGGTTAATTCAGTCAGCAGGACTCTGTTCGCCTTTGACGTGTACTTCACCTTGTCTCTCTGACTTCCCTTTTCCCATTGGGAATTTATCATTTAGTATCAAGTCTCCATACTCCATCTGGGGTGTGGTTGTTCAGAAAATAGCATCATGTCATTTGGAAAAGTGGGAAAATAGAGGTCATGGAAGAGAGCTAATGATATAGGAGATTTGATTTTCTGTAAAGAGTAGGGGCCATTCTAGAAGATTCAGTGCAATCACATTCATATTAGAAATCTTAAGATGCCTGCCAAAAGTTAATGTGACGAGGATGACGATTTGTGGAGCACAGTTAAGGTCCAGGCATAGTGCTACACACTGTACCCTGCACCTGCATGTTTGATCCCCACGCCCATCCTACCAAGGGTAAGCGCTTGATTCTATATGTAAGGAATGATGCTTAGAAATTCGCTGGCTTTGCCTGAGGGCTCACATGCAAGTAAACGAAGAAGCTGGAATAGGGTCCCAGATCTTTCATTTTTATCACATATGTAGTCTCTCAAGAATACTCTGTAGGTTGTTTTTGTTCTCTGAATTGTTCAGGTATTGAGGAATGTGCAGGCATTAAAATTGTATACTTATTTTAAGTTGATTTATCCGTGTTCTGCTTTTTGAGTGAGAAGCCCTTGCCACATGTAAGAGAAGGTATTTAAGGTTGGTATGAGAGCACCTGGACTTTACACTCTTCAACTGATGTTTCTTTTTAACCAACTCGGCATCAACTTTTGAAGCACTATTTCCTCATCTGTAACTGAGTGTAGTAATTTCTGCCCAGTCTTCACAGGGAATGTTAGATGGATTTAGTGAAATCATGAATGGGGTGGCTTTTCGCAAACTGTAAAATATAAAGCATTATTATTATCATTACCATTATATTCTTTTTCGATTGACTAAAATAGTCCATTTGGACTGTTTCTCAAAGCTACTGAGAGCCCCCCTCAGATTCTCGTCATTAGAATGGGCATTATCTTTAAAGATGTGTCCATGTAAGCATTTATAATTTTAGCATAAGGACTGAATCTCACAGTCTTAGTTTCCTACTTCATGGTATTTAACTCCATTAAAATTTTGTTTCTTAATAGGGACATTTCACCATATGAGTATAAGGTAATAAGAAGGTATTGGTGTTATTTATTTTGTGTGGCCTGAAAGCATTGTAGTTATGTGGAAAGATGTGTTTTAGTGATACCTACTGAACTATGTAGGGGTAAGACGATATGATGTCTGGGGTTTGCTTTCAAATACTTTAGCAAAGAAAAAAGTACGGATAGATGAATACATTTGGCAAAATCTCAGTATGTTGGGGAATCTGGGTCCATTGTACTACTCTCTCTACTTCTGCATAGGTTTTCCTAATGTATTTTCCTAATACATTTTTTAATTGTTCTTTTACAGATGCAGATTTTCTTTTACAATCCAGATGACTTTGACAGCTTTCAAACTGCCATTTCTGAAAACAGAATAATCGGAGCCATGGCCATATTTTTTCAAGTAAGTTAACAGTGGGCTCAAGTATTGATACTTCAACCAAAGAGTTCTCTTGAGTATTTTTTTTTTAATTCACCGAATTGTTCCATGTTTAATGAATGCATCTGTTTTCTAGTTCACATCTGTCTAAATGAAAGATATTTCATATTGTCTAATGTGTGATTTAAAATGTAAATAAGTATGTTTAGAAACATAATGAAAATTTTTGCATGAATTATTCTGATTTTATTGCTACTTGACTGGTGCACAGATTGAAGAACACATTTATCATCTAAGTTACTTCACTGCTGAAGCGTTTTGAACAGGTTCCTACAGCATATTAAGAGACTGATGTAAAAAAAAAAAAAGTGGTTTTTCTTTGGAGCAACTTTAAATTTGACATTACTTGCAAGTAGGTTAATAAATCGCATCAGTCATTTATCTAAAGAGACCTCGTTCCCACCCCACCCCACCCCCCACCCCCGCCAGAAATCCCCATGGTAACTAAAATTTTTATTGGGACCATTTCCAAGTTAGTACATTTTCATTAAATGAAGTCCCTAGTGTGGGTTTTGGCACACAGTAGACATTTGGTAAATGCCAAATAAAATACGTATCTGTATCCAGCCATCCCTGTTTCTATGGGATGGAGACCCTGTGGTGTATGTGTCTTCTCTGCACGAACAGAAATCTATTCTGTGAAATCAACACTGTGCTGTTGGCAGTTCACTTGGGTTCTGTCTGGACCCCTTCTGCATCTAAACCGTGATTGTTTTGCCTTAGGCAATACTGAGGTCACTTGAACTTCCATTCTTAGACAGTTTCCACTTACGTAGTTACCTCTTATTTTCTGTTACTGTCCTCTTAGCACACTGTTTTTCATGTTGCTGGACCTCTACTCCGGCAGCCCTGCCATCAAACCTACCCCTGCCTCCCTCCCTGTCATGCCCACGCATGTCCAGTCCAACCAGGTTCTACTTTATAGGTCATCCTTTTTATAGAAAATAAATTTTAAAAATGTTTTTATGAGTACTGGAAGGTCTATTTCACAGCGTGCTCTACCCAAAAGCTTTCTATTTTTCCAGCTCTAGAAACTCTTGTTAAATGTAAGCCCAATTAAAATATTGGGCAGGGGAGGCACATTGGTGTACAAACCAACAAAAGACCTCAGTGTGAAATCTAGGTTTTGGATTTTTAAATTATTTCCAGGACATGAGTGTAGTTCACATACAAAGAAATTTAATGTGTATTTCATCTGGTTAGTCCTCTAAATTTTGGCTTGCTGTCCTGTAGACACAAAATAGAGGGCAGATAATATAAAATAGAATAGTTTTTCCTTTTTTTTGTTTTTTTAGATAGCAGCTGTATTGAGCTGCTTTCTTTGTTTTCTTTATAAGTCCGCATATGCATTTATACATCAGAGTTCACACTATGTCACGTAGTGGAAAGAAGATGGTATTGTTATTTTAATTTGGCAGTCTCGTTAGAACCTGTATTTTGAGATCTCTGTGTTTTGAATCTTTCTAATAAGAATGCTAAATTTGGGAGTTTGGTATTTCTCCCCCAAATAGAGAAATCTTGATGTATATTTCCAAATTCAAACCTGGCATCTTACATTTTGGTATTGAAGAGGTATTTATCATTGTTTCAGCAGTGATTCAATGCCAGGTATGGTACCAGTTGCTACATTAAATATATAAGATGAATATAGTCAGCTCCTGCCCACTAGGAGGACCTCACTGTCACAGTGCCATGGGATAATGGCTAGAAAGACATAAGTAGAGAAAGTTTTCCACTTGTAAAAGGCTGTGGTCTGACTTGGTGCTCATAAACTCACCTATTCATTTTCCAGAGTGATAGGATGTGAATGACCTACAAGTGCATGTGTAGGCAAGGCTAATTTCTCTGCAGTTGCTGTAGCTTTGATGCCAACTTACTCCACACACTAGAATAATTTTCTAACACTTTCCATTTTTCATTATCTTTGTTTCTTTTTTCTTCTGGATCATGTGCCTATTATGCTGGGTTGTTTTGGCTCTCTCACTGCCTTTGCTGTGATTAGATATGATGAGGTTCTTATGTTTCCAAAACACCAAAGCAAACACAAACCTAGCAGACACATGGTCGACCAGGGAACCATATATTGGCTGAGAGGATAGGTTGCCTGCAGGTGGTCCTGTTGTGGCTCATGGGCATGATTATGGGTGCTACATAGTGTTTACAATTATTTTCTTCAGTTAAATATGGAAGATTTTACATAAAATTTTCTAATGATGTTGCAGTAATCAAGATCTGAGTAGTGACTCTCTGTCTCCTTTGGAGGGGGTGTGAATTCCCATGACAACACAGCCTCTAGGCGGTTTTCTTCATGACTTCCTGTCAACATGACCTTGAGATCATGACTCCAACCTGGACCCCAGTAACTTTGACTAGTGCCTGACATCTTTTGGTTACAGACAGAGTTGAAGGTCAGTCTCAGTGCTGAAATATAGTGAGCCAGGTTTCCCCTGAGTGCTTTGTGTGAACACTGGTAAAGGAAGGATCGCCTCCAGGTATGGAAGAAAACAAATCATGGCAGCCCCACATGGTTTTACGCGTTTGGGCCCACACAGTGCTAGAAGGCGCATTCACTTCATAGCTACTCCTGACTGGAATATTTATTACAGTTTTCCAACATATGTTAGTAATGCATCTCGATGAAGGAACATCTTTATTCTAGTTCACACACCTTTAGACTAGCAACCTTCTGAAAGATATAGGGGAAAGGAAGGGGAAAGTCTGATTTTAAAGGATTTTTAAAATAAAGAAGTTCAAACATGAAATTGGCGAGGGATGGAGATATTTGTTGTTAAACCACTAAAGAGAATAAATAAATGCTTGTTTATCTAATTTATGTTAGTACAAAGTTAATTATTTTCTGTTTGTTAAAATAGAATGTCCACTATACTAGTTAGCCTGATTTGGATTCCTGTAGAAATGTAAATGCCAAAAGTTATTAAAATGCTCTCTTAATATATTATTCTGATAACACTCTACTTGGGTTATCTGTTTGAAGAAGTAAGAAATGAAAACCTAGGTTTATAGGACAGTTGAAATGACAGTGGAATGATAAGGCAATTTGTCGAAGGATGCTTTGCTTTGAAAATAACTCAAAAAGATTTAAATAGCTTTGATTTAAGGTTACAAATTTTTGTCGACTTAAGTTGGGATTACATCCTAATACACCCGTCGTAAGTTTAGAATATCTTAAGTGGAAAATGCATTTAATACACCCAAGTTACCGAACGTCATAGCTTAGCCCAGCCTCCCTTAAACGTGCTCAGAACACTTGTATTAGCCTGCAGTTGGGCACAGTTATCTAACACAAAGCCTATTATTTTAACAAAAAGTCTAACACAACATGAAGTTTTGACTGTCCCATGGAATTTACTGAATACTCTACTGAAAGGGAAAAACAGAATGGTTGGGTACAGAATGGTTGTACGAGTATTGGTTGTTTACCCTTGTGATCCAGTAGCTGACTGGGAGCTTCAGCTCACTGCCCTGCCCAGCGTCAGGAGAGAGTATCTCACCATATCGCTAGCCCAGGAAAAGATCAAAATCTGAAGTAATGTGTGTCACTTTCACACCATCATAAAGTCAAAAAAGTCATAAGTTAGGGACCATCTGTATAGAGCAGAGAGTACTCAATCCTCAGATTGACCTTTACCTTTAACTTGACCTAAATTCTTTTCTTTTAATATATTTTGGAGTATAGTTGATTTACAATGTTGTGTTAGTTTCAGGTGTACAGCAAAGTGAATCAGTTATACATATGCATATATCCACTCTTTTTTTTATTTTTAGGTTCTTTTACCATATAGGCCATTGCAGAGTATTGAGAAGAGTTCCCTGTGCTATACATAGTGTGTATATGTCAATCCCAATCTCCCAATTTATCCCTACCCCCCTTACCCCTGGTAACCATAAATTTGTTTTCTACATCTGTGACTCTACTTCTGTTTTGTAAATAAGTCCATTTGTACAAACAATAAATGCTGGAGAGGGTGTGGGGAAAAGGGAACCCTCCTACACTGTTGGTGGGAATGTAAATTGGTACAGCCACTATGGAGACCAGTATGGAGGTTCCCTCAAAAACTAAAAATAGAATTACCATTTGACCTATATTTTTTTAGATCAAGAATCTTCTATGATCGCCCTCGGAATTGTGTTCTGATTTGGTTTTTCTTTCTTCCAATCTGTTTCTTCATCATTCCTTTTGGAACACGTCCCTCCATTTTCCCACCAGCATCAAAACGTCTTCGAACTGTGCACCCTTATTAATGGCTTTCAGTCTGATGCTCATAGAAGTTTGGGATCCCCAAACTTTTTATAATTTTGATTACTGTGGTTTTATAGGTGTGATTTTTGTGGGTTGTTTTTTTTTTTTTTTTTTTTGAGGAAGCGCATGATTATCTTTGAACAGGTTACGGGGAGGAAACCTCAGGTGTTTTACTACCCAGTTGCCACTGTTATTTGAATGCCAGAAATTTTATTTTTATTGATTTCCTGATTCCATTGAACTTTAGAATTATAAATGCATGATTCTTTAAGAGCATCTATATTTAGAAACTTTTCTTGAGTGGTTTTCTTTCCAGCTTCCTTGTTAGACCCTTTTGGGTTTAATCACTTCTGAATCTTTGCATCAGACACAAAGATAAAATTTTTATCACGTCTGCATCCAGAGGCCCAGTCAACAGCATATTTTTTGTACATTTAAGAAATAAATAAATTGATTTTTAGGTTGTCTTAAAGTATTTCTTTTTGACAACTTATCTTCACCAACTCCATTGAGGCTTCTTCATTTAATGTTATCGGTTCTGCTTCTTCTGGGAGGATTGAGCCCCTTTGCACAAGTATTTGCTTTTTTCCTATTTAAATTTCTACCCACTATCTGACTGCTGTCGTTTGGTTTTCTCTAATGTCTGTCACTCAGTCATTTGGGCCTTTTTCACTTCTGCCCTTCCTTCATTGTTGAAAGCAAACTTCAAAACTCAAATGTTTCAAAAGTTGCTAATGCATTCTTTATATCATGTTGGTGGTACCGACTGCTTAATTATTTTTCTCCATCTGGAGAGGCTTAGTAATTAAATGAAATGGCAGCACCTGGGATTATTTATAGATGTTGAGAAGGCAGGAGGAGCTCTTGATGACTCACCCAGGGCTGGCAAGGATGCCTTTTTCTCCACTTCCCTGGATCTCACCTGTCCTCCCCCCACCAAAGGGAGATGTGATTTGTCCTTCCTTTAACCCCCTGTTTCTCTTAGCTTTCCATCTTGCATTCAAGCTGTTATTTTACTTGCTTTCTTCAGCCTCTGTACTGTGAGATCATTGAGGACTAGGAGTACTCACTTACTCATCACCGGCATCTCTTGCAAGTGACTTCCACTGTGGCTTGATTGTACAATTACTTAGCTGAACTCAGTGGAAACATATTTAGGCCCTACAGTCTTGATTGGAAAGGAACAAGCTGATAACATGGTAGCTAAGGAGTATTAGAAACAGGCACTAGGGAGTATAGGACCTGAGAATACTAGAATACAAACTTTCGGAGGTGGAGGTCCATGTCTTGTTCCTCTTCTCCCTGTATCCCACCATCCACCTTTCCCTAGCTCTCACATCAGTGTCTTGACCTCAGTTGTTGTTCAGGATATATGTACTGAGTAGGACTAAGTTACAGGAAACCTTTCAGGATCCCGCCACGAGATTAATGATTTGGGCTTTGGAAAAGGAAGGATATGTCTAGGTGGCTGTGTAAGCTTCAGCTAAGAAAGGTGGTGGTTGTACAGAAGTATAAGGCTTTTGAGATGGTGAAGGACATTGAACATGAAGTTTCTCAGACTCCTGATCCATTGAGGATGGGGCTTTGCCCGGGGGTTCCATTGGGTCTAACATGCTTTTAAAGGGCTGTATCTCTGCTTATGCCTATAGGTGGGAAAAAGCATCAGGGCTTGAAACTTCTTAAAGGTGTAGTGCATTCAGAGGCCTTAAAGGAGTGTGTTAGTGCCAAGAATATCTGGCTATATCTATGTCTGAGAATGTTTTTATAAAGTTTCCCACCAAAATGGTTTCATCTCAGTAGACTGTGGGTGGAGAAGCTTTTTTGGATTATTCTGCTATTTTTCATTCTAGCTTGCCTCTGTCTTTTTCTTGAGCATTTCCTTCCTAGGGTTAGTTTCTATATATTTCAGTGCATCTGTATTTATGTTTTTTTGCTTTTTCTTGCTCTTGCTGTGTCCTTGCTTATGCTAACTCATTTGCTCATTCTGCAATATGTTAAGCACCTTCTTTGTGCCATTATTCATGAACATTGCAAATGTATCCTTAGAACTGTAGCCTGCCCTCAAAGTAGTTAGAGAACTATAAGTTTTGAAAAGAGTTGGCCTTTGAATTCTTTCTTTAATAGTAGCATCATTTGGGGACTTCCCTGGTGACACAGTGGTTAAGAATCTGCCTGCCAATGCAGGGGACACGGGTTCGGGCCCTGGTCCGGGAAGATCCCACATGCCATGGAGCAACTAAGCCCGTGTGCCACAACTACCGAGCCTGTGCTCTAGAGCCCGCGAGCCACAACTACTGAGCCTGCATGCCACAACTACTGAAGCCTGTGAGCCTAGAGCCCGTGCTCCTCAACAAGAGAAGCCATCGCAATGAGAAGCCTGCGCACCACAACAAAGAGTAGCCCCCGCTCTCTGCAGCTAGAGAAAGCCCGCGTGCAGCAACAAAGACCCAACACAGCCAAAAATAAATAAATAAGATAAATAAATTTAAAAAAAAATAGTAACATCATTTTGTCATTGGGAGATAGGGGAGGACAGATCAAGTCAGGTAGATAAAATATCAAGAGTATAAGAATTATATCTTTATAGATCTGTATAATTTCAAAATGATAAATATTTCATTTTAAGGGTATGAATTTCCTATTTATGAGTTTTAAAACTGGACTCTCCTCCATTTTTCTTTTTCCTCCCATTTTTCTACAAAGCAAAACACCACTCTTAAAGTATAAATCATCCTTTTTATTTATGGTGACCTAAAGTCATCTTTTCATTTTTAAAACCATCCTAAGGAATCTTTTTCTTTAATGAAGAACACATTTTCTATCATGGCTGGAGATAGTTGGCATTTTTTTTTTAACTCCTGACTGGTCCTGTTGGCAACAAGGGCCTCTACTCCAGAGAATAAAGGGGGGAGGGAAGGAAAGGTGCGGAGAGAGAAACAAGAAGGAGGAGGAGGAGGAAGGGATGAAAGGAAGGAGGGAGAGTGGGAGGAAAGAAAAAAGAAAATAAATAGTAGTTATACCCACTACCAAACACCCACAGGAAAAAAAAAAAAAAACAAGAACCGGTTTTGAGTCGGAGACTATGTGAGTTTGTGTTGGGGAGTCGTGATTGGTTTTTACAACTTCCTTCTTAGACTGCTTTTTGGGATAATTGAGGTAAACTAATATGATTCTTAATTTATTCCTTTCCGGTTGCTGCTGTTTGAATATCATCCTTCTCACATTTTCCACATCCTGGTTTTATCTAGTTATAAGTTCAATTCTTTCACTACATTACCTAGAAGTGTAATTTCAGAATGTTTTGGGCTGATTAAGAAGACTTTGTTTTTATACACACACAAAAATTAAAATACATATGTTCCAATTAAACTATTTTAACAGCTAATTGATTTCATAGGACTTACCACTAAGTGAAGGCCAGAGTCATCTTTAATGTTCGGGTGCAATTTTAGAACAGATTTGTGGATGTACGACATTGAATTTGTAGCCTATCAGGTGTTTTCAGTACATCTCCTGTCTTCCAATGGCCTGTAATTCAAATTTCCTCTTAGTGGACATTACAGAGGACTATAATTGACGAAGCATTACATAATTAAGAGACTTGAAAAAGACCATGTGAAAATCTTCTTTAATTAAATCACTGTACTTCAAGGACAGTTACCAAGTACTTTGCCTTTGTACATCACTAAATGATAGTTTAGAATCTATCATTTAGTTTAGAATTTAGTTGTTTTGGCCATTAGTTCTAATATAAGTCTTTCAATCTGATTGTCATAGTCTCAGATAAAATACTAGGAACTCTATAGTGATCCCATTAAAATGACAGAAGTGAGACTGGCTGTCTGAGAGTTAAGTGGTTGACCGTGGTCCCATAGCTCTTTGAAATCTACTAAGCCAAGAATTCTAGTTTTGTGACTCCCAATCCGGTTGTCTCATTTTTCTTAGCTTTGGTCTTCCAGAAGTATAATCTAGTAGATGCCTCAGCTAATTAGTTCTCTTGGGAGAACGCTATGCACAAAGCACTTTGCATCCCAAGGTTAGAAGCTAGTGACAACTCTTCTCTCCTTCTTTTCCTTTAGATAAACTAGTTGAAAAGATGCTTCTAAATAGAATACAAACAGTACTAATAAAAGTTACCATTTTTGCATGTAAAATGCTAAAATGAAGCGCCCACATTAAACATTATCTTATTTAATCTTCACTGGGACCCCCTCAAGGTGTCATTATGTCCGTTTTACAAATGCACAAGGTGAGGCATGCAACTTTTTTCAATATAAATTACCCAGGATCACATCAGCCAATAAATGTTGGAGCGAGTATTTCAACAGCAGTAGGATACCTCCAGGGTCTGTGCTCTTAGTGGAAAACTGAATCAGAAAAGTTGGCTCTTCTGTTGGAGAAGGTAGAGAAAGAAGTATGTATCCTTGGTTCCAGTTATTATCATGTGTATATATGTGCTTCAGGACCCCTCTTAATTTTGCTGGTACCCAAACAGTTATTTTCTTGTAACTAAAAATTGTGTTCTTATTCTTTTTGCCCATAATTAAAACCTTTTATCCTATTCTGAATTCCCTTAGACTCTGTGCCTGTGATTATTTTATAGATTTGATGACAGTGTTTTTTCTTCTGCTTCCTCCCTTTTATAAAAAAGCTATAAAGAGTATTGAATGAATGGTGTGGTTAGATGAGGACGCTGTGAGTGAACAGGGTTAAGATTTAAACAGTCATTTATTAACTTTTTTAATGGCAGTGGTTCTTATGGGAAGGAGTGCAGGGGATTTTGCCCCCAGAGGCCATGAGGCCATGTCTGGAGATACTTTGGGTTGTCACGCTGGGGTAGTGGTGCTACTGGCATCTAGTGTATAGAGACTAGGGGTGCTGCTCAAAATTCTACAATGCTCAAGACAGCCCTCCACAACACAAAATTATCTGGCCCAAAAAGTCAGTGCTGACATTGAGAAACCCTGCTTGGTTTGAGCACCCCAGAAGGTTTTGATCTCAATAGATGTGGGCTGGGAGGGCTGTTTGGGTTATCCTGCTAGCTGATGGCCACAGGAATAACTAAATCATCCCATACCTGAGAATTCCCCTAGTCCCCTAGTCTCTGGCCAGCCAAGGTTTAGTCAACTGGATTCTAAGATAAGGCATAAAGACTTATATGCTAAAATATTTAAATCAACCCGTTTCTAGTTATTTCTGCTTCGCCTTGGCGGCCCCCTTAAATTAAAGAGCCCATGGGGATATTTGTTCCCAGACGCTGCAATGATTTTTGAAACAAGCACCATTTTAATAGAATACTCAATTAGACCTAGAAAAGTAAACAAAGGTCAGAGCATGTGCATATGCCTTTGAACGAGAAATCAGTGGAAGCTGGTTTGAAAAACTCAGAGATCAGGGAAACTCCCTGGTGGCGGTTATAGGAGAATCTGCCTCTGCAAATCACAGCACTGTCTCGTTCCCATGGTGTTGTAGAAGTATTTTCCCAGGATAGGATTTTAAAGCTGTTAATGCTGGTTTTGTTTTAGAGGCTTGTTATGGCTTCCCTCTGGAAAGCTTTTTATTCCTTGGCCATCTACGCATTGTCCCAGAGGAATGCTGAACTATCTTGAGCTGGATGAATCCCGATGTTACTCACCTGTGGTGCTGATACGTTGAGTTGCCTGAATGAGAAGCTTGCAATTCTCTTTTGTATTCAGGGTTTACATTAAAACTACCGTTTGTTTGTTTTCTTTGTCTATAGCATCTTAATATATATGGTACGTGTGTACTTGTCTGAAACCCAGAGCTTTTGTTTCTCAATGTGTTCTGGATGATGCCTGCCCATCTTGAGTGTACCTTTGACCTGTACTCCCAAAGCACATATCCTGTACACCACAGGCATTACATTTAAAGACAGACTGGTCTGCACAGATCCTTCGTATTTGGTGGAGATCCATTCAATTACTCTTACATGATGTGATAACAAACCAGGAAGAAACTTAATTTTATTTACGTGAGGCTTTTCCTGATTCCTTCTGTATCCACCTCTTCCTCTTAACACCTCGACCTTGTTAACACTGTTTAGTCAACTCTGGTATTTTTCAGGAATGCACTCCTGTGGTTTGTGAAGGAGAGATTATTGGGAGAACTTCCATAATACTTTAACCCTCCTACCTTTTACTTGCAAAAAGTAAGCGACCAAATGTGGTACAGTAAAAGGCACAGTATTGGGGGGCGTACGTTATTTCCTTTTTTTTTTTTTCTTTTTATTGGAGGGTAGTTGATTTACAATGTTGTGTTAGTTTCAGGTGTACAGCAAAGTGAATCTGTTATACATGTACATGTATCCACTCTTTTTTAGATTCTTTTCCCATATAGGCCATTGCAGAGTATTGGGTAGAGTTCCCTGTCCTTATTGGTTATCTATTTTATATATGGTAATGTGTATATGTCAATTCCCATCTCCCAATTTATCCCTCCCCCCTACCTCCGGTAACCATGAGTTTGTTTTCTACATCTGTAACTCTACTTCTGTTTTGTAGAGAAGTTCATTTGTACCTTTTTTAGATTCCACATATAAGCGATATCATGTGATACTTGTCTTTCTCTGTGTGACTTGCTTCACTCGGTATGACAATCTCTGGATCCATCCATGTCACTGCAAATGGCATTATTTCATTCTTTTTTTATGGCTGAGTAATATTCCCATTATTTCTTTATTAGGACTGCCTAGCTGTCTGTCTTTTGAGAAAAATAGTAGCATTGAATCCCCCTGTTTTGGGTTTTGTGCGAGTCATAAAACGTACCTATGGATTGCCTTGTCTGGACAGGTTTATACAGCAGATTCTGTTTTTCTTAGCCGTTTGCATTCTCTGAATATGTATTAAGTTATGTGATGTTTATGTGCATGCAAATTCCTAGGTAGCTGTATATAAAATCATACGTAGAGCTAATTAATTTAGATCTTGCTTATTTGGTATTTGGTTTGTCCAAAGTTGAGGTAAGCTGGGATTACCTAATTACGAAAGCATTAATTAGGCACAACAGTACTATAGATAGCATTGCAGTGAGAGGGACTGCTTAATCTCTCTGTATCAACTGGGTATTATCGACCAGTTTTATGTAGCATTCATTTGATATCAATCTTTTGGTTCTAACAGAGAATTCTTACATATGATATATATGTGTTTGGAGAGGGGTGCTCCTAAAATCACACCAGTGTGAACCACATATAATGAAATGAAAATCTCTATCTCTGAAATGATACCCAGTTTGGACTCTTAGATAATTCCATTTCTGGGACTTCTTGAGCTATAATCCTGAGGTCTTACTCAACTTTCTGCAGTGTTTTCCCCACAGCTTGGCATCCTTGAGCACCATTCTAATGAGGTTTCAGTAAATTATTTCTATTTTTAGGCACTCTCCAATGGTGGCTGCCAGGGACTAGTTCTGTTTTTTGTTTTTTTTTTTTTTTAACTGAACTGATTATAAGGTTTAGCGCCAGATGTCTCAGAAATGCAAGCAGCTAACTAATACAAAGCCAATTCCTAGATCATTCAGGAAGGGAAATGAATGTTTAGGACCACATCCGAACTTGTTGACCTGGCTACCCTCTTTTTTTTTTTTTTTCTTTTAATGGCAATCACTCTATAGCTTTGGTTCTTCTCTATTTTGTACTGTACAGGTAAAAGATGTCCTTATCCCACTAAAACAGTTCAGGCAGGTAAAATCCCAAGACTTCTAAAAAGAGATTTCCAATTTCCAATTCTCTATGAATATAAACAATAATTTTAAGAAAACAGTAGGTGATAGCTGTGGATCCTGGTCAAGTGGCTGTCGGCCAAGCATTCTACATACATTATCTCATGTAATGCTCCTAACAGTCCTCTGAGAAGGAGATTCTGATTCCAGAACTTTCCTCCAATGCTTAGATTCCCTTTGATTGTGAAATCAACGTCTAGGAAAGACGTTGGTAAGGGTTGGAATTTTGGAGTGAAAAGTTCTGCGCTAAAGTTCAGATTTGCCACTCACTGGCCTATTTGTTTGGACAAATCTGTTTCTTCCCTCGCTGACTCAAATTGCTTTGTCCGTGTAATGGAGATATTGATATCTGATTGGTTTGTTGTGAACTTCAAATGAAATCATGTCTAGGTAAGTGCTATGGACCAGAATATGAACCACTCCAAAATTTGTGATATTTTAGCAAATAGAAGTAAATAAGAATTTGGATGATGTTGATAATTAGGAACAACTGGAATTCAGTTGCTAAAATAATAGGGAATACTTTGAATGATTACTTCCCTGTATCTTAAAACCTGGCCCAGAATAGATACATTAAAATAATCATATTGCTTTGGGTACATCAAGTATATCCATCTTCCCAGTCTCCTTGCATTTTGGTGGAGGGTGCTTCAGCTCTCTGATTGCCTTGGCTGGGAGACAAGGTTCTGAAGTCTAAGTGTTGTTATTGGTGCTGTAACTCAGTAATTCAGGAGGAGATAACCAAATTCAGATTTCCTCAAGGAGCCTCTACACGTCTCTCTTACTACTTTAAAGAGGAGCTAAGGTAATTAGTTGTAACACCTTGGATGGTGAAGTAGGTATTTAATTGGAGCAGCCAGTCCGCTGGGAGAGAAACAAGTAGCACATTGACACGGGACCAGATGCCTGTGCATGGTGGGGAGGCCTCCTGCAAGCAAAAGGGCCCCATCAGCTCTTCCCCCAAGTGATTGCTTAATTCCTAGTAATGAATTCCAGTCCAGGGTCAAAGTTGTAAACCAGTCAGCCTTTATGTGGCTTTATTCGTGCTGGAAGTGTATCCTCTTGTATGAGGTCTCTTATTAGTGTCTGCTTGGTTAGAGGCACTGCCAGCAATAATGATGTGATTGTTAGAGATTTTTAAATACTATGGCACGTGAATGATTGTGCTGGCCATTCATTTCACCCGACCCCGTGTTCGATGTGGGCTGAAGGTTGAATTGTGAGTGGGAGATGCTTACCTCTTCTGCATTTTGGCAAATGTGACTCTGTGTCCCCCCCTTGTCTAAAGGGATGTGGTCAGCCCATACACATGCCCCTCCCTCCCTCCTTCTCTCTTGTGGTCATTCCATTGCCATCTTTGTTCATTCCCTTTGCAAAGCTGCAGTCAGCATGGTGTCCCATGTACAGTAGGCAGCATGGTGTCCGGAGAATTGAATAGAGCATGGACCCTGTCATCAAGGAGGTGACTACACACACACAAACACACACACGCACATGTAGGCTCTTTAAGACAAGAACCTTTGCTTGTTTGGTGTTACAGTCTCAATGCTTACCTCAGAGGTATTGGATGCAAGCAAGAGCCATTACTTAAGAGTCTGCCTGATGAAAGAAAGAGACTCTACATCTCACTTATTTAAGTCCCAGTTCTGCCCATCAGTAGTTGTAAACTTCAGTCACATTCACTTTACCTTTCTGTTTCCTAGTTTTCTCATCTGGCAAATGGAGAAAATAATGAGAGACCTGCCTTGGAGGGTTGTTGTGAGGTCTATATTAGTGAATACAGGTGAAACGAACATGTGCGTGGCACATAGTAGGTCCTCACTAAATGTGAGCTCTCATTATAATCTAAGCAATAGCAGGTATCGTCATGTATGCAGTGACAAAAATTAGTCACCGAGAGCAACAGTTACGCAGAAGGAAGAGTGAAGAACCTGCATCGTGTGAGAGAGGAAAGGCGTTCTCCCCTGAGCTGGGGTTGTGACACGTTACCTGTGATTTGTTTTTCCTCTTCCTCTCTAAACTTGGTGCTTGGCAAGAGCAGAGAACAGCTCTCCTCCACAGTGGCTGCACAGTGGGATCACTGAGCAAGCTTTAAATCGTCCTGGTGCTGAGTCCCACTCCCAGGATTTAGATGTCATTGGTCTGGGAGGTGGCCTGAGCAGTGGTCTTTCTCCTTGCCCTTGCTCATGTGATTCTTAGGTGCAGTGCACAGCCAGTGACTGGCTCTCGGGGCTCCCTTGGGTTCCCTGAATTGTCGTCCACCCCCACCCCCATCCCTGCTTCGGCAGCTGATGATTCATTTGGGCCTTACTTGGTGGTGTTCTCGTTTTCTAGAGAGAGTGTGTTCTCTACTGCTGACGCCCCAATGGCCCTCCCTCCCTCCACTTCTTAGGGTGACACCCGTCCCACTTGGATTCTGTTCTCAGTTTGTAGTGAACGGTTTCAGGAAGTGCCATTGTCTGTGGGTGACTCCACCTTGTCTTATTACCCAAGACGATGATTTTCTCATAGGTGTAGGGGAGCCTCGTCATCTCTCCCACCTCCTCGTTTGAGCCAGAAGAAACTCAGGTGTAAGATTTGTTAGTGATGGGCAGATTGAAGAAGGAGGCTGGGCCGGAGGCTCCCATGAGTCTACATGCTTCTCCCCGCGGAGAGGATGAACGGGCAGAGCAAGGCCAACCCGACTCATTAACCCAGTTGCAAGGGGTGGACGGGGGTCTTGGCTTGGCCGTCAAGGCTGCTTGATGCTGGAGGCCGGAAGCCCGGACGTCCCCTCTGGCCAGGGTGTGGCTGGGGGAACTGGGAAGACAGCTGGGGGGTGGGGGGAGGGCTGAGCTGGCTTTTCCTTTGAGTGACCCAGTATTTAGGGGAGCTTCCCTGACTTGGGGAGGGGCTAGTGGAGGGGAGCTGGGAGCAGGGCATTAGAGGGAATAGAGGGAGCTTCTCCCCAAGCACTTCTGAATAAATTTGTGTTGGTGCAAATGCCTGCTTCTGGTGAGCCCGGGGGGAACATGGGAGAGGCGAGAGTGGGTGTGTGTCTCCCCTGTTCGACCTCCTGCTCCTTCTATTACTGACCATATTAGGGAGGGAAGTTTCACGTGTCTCTGGCCAGTCCGTGCCCATTATCTCCTTTGATGTCTCAAACTTGTGCAGTAGGAACTTCTATCCCTAACCGACAAATGAGGAGACCAAGGAACAGACATACTGGATGATTTGCCCAAAGTCACACGACTCGAAAATGGTAGGATTGGAAGCCATTCTTCTTTACCCTGGAGGCTCTTCCTGACTTCCAACCTGAGTTTTATGCCGCTCCTCTCATTCTGGAAACGCCATCCGCCTGCTTTTTCTTCCCAGGAGTGTGGACCAGCATCCTCAAAGAGTTTCTGCTCAGCCCTTGGGGTGGGTTCCCTGGTGACAGTACTCGGGACATAAGGCAATGAGAATTTTAAGGAAAAGTCTTTTGGGGGAAGCTTGTGTTTTGGAGCCACTTCTCCTTCCAGCAGCTCTCTTAACATTTGGACGATGCTAAGGTGGTGAGAGCTATGTGTTTCCCACTACCTGCCTCTAAAGCATGTGATTTTGATGCACCGCCTGTGGAACCTCGCTCCGAGCTCGACATTGGATTTTTATGCTTGCTGCCACGCGGCTCCCTGAGTCTGGCTGCTTCAGTATGAGCTTGTGGATGTTCTCTGCTAGGATGTTCCAGGCACTGGCAGCACCTGCTAGAGATCTCAGGAGCCGAGCCAGGCCCCTCTCCCCCGCACCCGTCACCAGCCCGACGTCCCCACTGAGGCCATCTATAGCGCTGATGCTGAGAACTCACTCATGCACTGGGCCGAGAAGGCTGTTTGTCTTGTGAGACTGGGGTGGCTCAGGGCGTTCTCCGTTGGCTGGTGGACCCCTCGGCTGCTACTGAAACTTTTCGGAAGCCCAGAGCGGTTCTGCTCACATCTGGCTGTGTTCTCTGCCAAGAGGCTTTTTTTTTTTTTTTGACGTTCCTAGCTCAGAAAAGCTGTGACCCGCTGCAAAGGAGCACTTCTATCCACAGGGCTGCCTTTGCCCCACAGAATGAAAATCCACCTTCAGTGCGTTTATCACCAGAAGAGCCCCAACGTAATCATCTTCCCCTCTCCGGCTTTATAAATGATGAAATGTCGCACAGCGTTTTTCTGTCGGGCAAATGTGTAAAAGCGGCCCGGATCCCCGGCAAAGTACCGTGCCTTCAATTACATCCTTGCTATAAAACCTTCATTTAAAAATTCTTGGGTGAGAAAGCAAAGTGAGAGCGGTGTTTACCATCACAAGTTGTTAAGCCGACGGTCTTGGTGTCAGCAGGAACTCTGTTAGGCAGCGATGCTATCAGTTCTCGAGAATGTCAAAGCTGCATCCCCTGTGTGGCCTACACTGAGGCAAAGGAAGGATGCGTAAAAGGAGATTTTTGCGACTTGGTTTGGGTGTCACCTAACTGGCGACTTCCATGGCTCTTCTGGATACAAAAGGCAATATTGGGACATTACACCAATACAGTGGATTATGTACTATCCTGCGTTCTCAGTGGAAGAAGAGTGTTACTATCTAGACCTTTGCAGCTTATGCATATAGACTAAGCTGACCTCTTTCAGTGCTCATTCACCAAATATCCCTTGTAGCCCAGTGTGTGCCGGATGCTCTGCTGGGCTCTGGGGCGGCCTTGGTTAGGAGATACCCGTGTGGCCTTGGTTAGGAGATACCCGTGTGGCCTTGGTTAGGAGATACCCGTGCGGCCTTGGTTAGGAGATACCCGTGCGGCCTTGGTTAGGAGATACCCGTGCGGCCTTGGTTAGGAGGTACCCATGCGGCCTTGGTCCTTGTGGACATCACAGTCTGTTAGGGGAATAGATATTAATCATATAAATGTGCCCTGGATTCAGGGTTAAACCTGTGTTAAGCCCAGTGACGGAAAGAGACGTTCAGTGCTTTGAGAGCATATCACGGGGTCCAGGCCCAGTTTGGGGGTCAGGAGAGGCTACGTGAAGAAAACATGATTGCACAGAATCTCACTAGGTCAAGAAGCTCTGAGCTCCAAGGGAGTAGCACGTGCCATGGCCCTGAGGCAGGAGAACAGAATGTCCATGGACCTGAAAGGAAGCCACTAGGGGTGGAGCTGGACCCCAGAGATCCTTGAAGGCCATCAACTCTGGACTTTTATGCAGGGGAGCCGTTGAGAAACTGGCTGGGTGCGGAGGCTAACTTAGTTAGCATTTTGGAACAGATCAGGAAGGCTGTGGTTGAGAGCCAAGCTAGAGAGAAACCAGGGAGGATCACTGTCATCCGTTTGTCATAAAGAGATGGTGGTAGCTGGGACCTGGGGAGAAATGATCTCTTTCTGTTACCAAGATTGTAGGAATTTTATGTTCTTATGTAAGAGGAAGAAAATTAGTTTCAAGCTCTGGGAGGCTCCCTTTGAAGCAACTTGGTGACGAATGAAAATAACACTTCTGGGTAGGAAAGCAGGTCAGAGGGGTTTTATAAATGCTGCTCACGAGCAGGTTTGTAGCAATATCCTCATTGTTGTTTTGATGCCAGCAATTTTTTTCTACGCTCACTTTTCACTGATTTTCAAGTTGGACGTTTTCTCCTGTTGTGTTTATTTCTTTACTTGTCTTTTGTGCATTGTGCGAATGTATTGAATGGGCCTTCTGTCTTCGTCTGGTTCCATTATAAATTTGGAGAGCTGGACAGGGGTGTGATTACGATGATCAGCTCATGTGTGCATTTTGCCATGCGTTATCTGTGCAAATGCAAGCTGACTGCTTTCCATTGTGAAAGTTAATTTTGCAGCCATATTGTTAAACCCGTAAACCCATAGATCGAACTTCATGGGGATTTCATTAGTGTGTTTCTGCAAATAGTCTTTGGATGTCTAATATGTAAAAATTACAGTTGTCATAGAGTATCATCTTATCTCTCCACCCTCAGTTTAACGGCAGATTGATGACCAGGCTGAAGCTTGATTATAATTATCAGAATAAAAGAACAAATTAGGTGGATGGTCCCAAGCTACAGTGGCGTTGGGACCATCCACCTAATGTAATACCAATCACATTTTATACTCTGTTACAGTTCCAAAAACCTTCCATTTAGGTTTCATTTATAGCACAGAAGGACTTTTAAACGTACACAGTTTCCCAGTGAATCTTAAAAACACGAAGCAAAGAGCCCTCCATCTTAAAAGTGAAATGATGGGGCCGAGCTGGCTTAAGATGACACCATTAGGAACGCGCTGTCAGAAACACAAAGAAGCCCCCAGCCAGCTGTTACTATTATGGTGCATTTAAGCAGAGGGCGAACTCAGATTCTCTTTGTAACTGGTTGCCTTGTTCCACTTAGTCCTATAAAGGAGATACTGGTTGTAAAACCTAATGGTGTGAAAAAGAGTTGGTAAAAAGGATGGTCTTCCCAGTTCCTTTAGCTCTTGCTCACGTAATCTTCCAGCTGAGAAGTGAGAATATGACTCCTATTAAATGCAGTTCTGTTCTGCCAAAGGCAGTATTGCTCCAAACCTGGGACTGGTCCAGCAGATGACACCTAAATAAACCCCACAGCAGCACCTAGTGTTCTTTAAAGGACTTCTGGCCTGAGCATCTCCACAAAAATACATGAACACTCATGAGTAATGGTGCGTTTTTGACATGCTCGTGTCACTGGTCTATGAATACGACTTAGAGGGCCACACGTCTTTAGGGGCAAAAGAGGACCCCCTCCACATCCCTTTTCCAAATTAAAAATACCATAGCAGAGTAGGATTGAACTTTTTTTAAAATTTTAATTTATTTTTTTATTGAAACATAGTTGATTTACAATGTTGTGCAATCCCTGCTGTACAGCAGAGTGACTCAGTTATACACATATAGACATTCTTTTTTTTCTATTCTTTTCCGTTATGGTTTATCACAGGATACTGAATATAGTTCCCTGTAGGACCGTGTTGTTTATCCATCCTATATATAATAGTTTACATCTGCTAATCCCACACTCCTAGTCCTTCCCTTAAAAACAAATTTCTAGATGGTATCCGTGCAGGGAATAAATTGCACTCAGTTTTTGGTACCATCTGTATCTAGAATGCTCAGAAAATAGAATTTCCAAGAACACCAACAGTTCAATAATTAACTTCACTGTATTTGGGGTATTAAATAATAATGAACATAATATTACATTATATATTTAATAAATATGGACTATTGTATCTAAAAGCCAGAAATTCGTTTTCCTAAAGGATCTCTTCTATGCAATTTCTATTCTACTATAGTCTTTCTATTTTGAAACTTGGGTTAAATCAAATTTATGCATTTTTAATACAGAGAAATGGTGTTGATTTTCCTGTTCAGTCCTCTTTAAATTTTTCTATTATTTTGTAAGGTACACAAGGTGTATTATTTATGTTTTTAGAAATACTTTAGTGGGATGACAAGCATGGCCAAACATTATTATCTCATGAAGAACTCTCTAGAAGAGGAGGCATTTGGGATTCTCAAAAGCACTTTCAGTAAAAAAAATTTTAAATGCACAATATAATGCTAGGAAATTAACTTCAGTCATGAAAGTAAGCAATGAATATCTCAGAATAATAATTACTGTCATCATACCTTCCCAGGTTTGAGTGGTCACTATTTGGAGATTTACTAATCCTAATTAGAGATTATCTTCATTATGGATACTAAGCTTTTGAGAGATTACATGACTAATTGGTAAAAGAACTAGAACAAATATTTTAATATCAATTTACCTTTCTACAGGGCATGATAATTTATCATGTGCCTTTACTTATATTGTTTGGTCCTTAAGTTGGTAAATAAGGCATTGTGGATTTCCTCACACCCTTCATCCTGGCCCCAGGTTTTCTTCTGGTCATTTTTCTTACCAGGTTGGGGGAAAGAAAGATAAGAGGTTAAGTGACTTGCCCGAGTTCACAGAGCTAGAACTAGCACCCAGACCTTTACTTTTACGCCTGTGTTCTTTACTGCTTTCTAGGAAAGCTGATGTTTCTATAGTTGTTGGCCTTCTCCCATGGATGGATAGGTTAAGTGACTATTCTGGAAGGCATGCTAAGTATCTTTGTATATACTCTCAGGAAGATAGCAGTCTTTGGTAGTTCCTAACCTTCCATGCTTATAGCTCATTACTAACAGATGGTAGAACTGAATTGGATGCATGAACTTAAAGGGTTGCAGCTACAGAATGTATTCTGACTTTAGGGAATGGAGAATTAAAATATAAGATGTCTTAGAAACAACAGTGCATATCTCAGTGTGAATGGACAAACAAATTCTGAGATGATAAATTTTTATGCAAATGTAGGATTTAGAGTTGCTTGAGACAGGAAGTGCCTCTGATGGCTACCAGCCTACAAATAAGAGCTGTGTCTTCCGATTTACTCATAAAATTCCAACAGTTAGGAATTCTCACCATTGGTGCTAGAATTGGGGCCCTTGTTTGGGATTTGTCTATATAAGGAGGATTTGCTTGTACTTGTGACTCAGAGTACTACGTGCTATAATTCAAAGTTGGATTAGTTTAGGATTTTCTGCTTTTACCACAAATTCTGATATAAAAAACCCTCAGTGTGGAATCTGGTTTTTTAATTCCTCACCACCTATCACTACATACACTAGTCTTTCAAAATGGTCTGTTAGGCCTGAAATTTAATCCTAAAAAAATAACTCAAATGTCGGGAAAGTTTTGGACACAAAGGTGTGGATTACACTATTATTTATGTTAGTGAAAATTGGTGGAACAATCCCAACTGCCCAACATTTTGGAAATGATTAAGTAAATTAGGCCCATCCTGAAGTTGGAATATTGTATAGCCATTAAAAGTTATGCTATATGGGGACTTCTAATGACCTAAGTCACATTATTACTTAATACTACTGTTGATAAAATGTTAATACCATAAGTGAACAAAGCAATTAAGAATAGCAAACACGTAATGGTACCTGTTACCAGGAGCGCATCTAAGCAATTTACATATATTGCGTCACTTGGAAGGTAAATATTCATAGTACCTGTGAAGGAAATACTTTTGGTAACTTCATTTTTAGATAAGAAAACTAGAGTCCAGATGTTAGGTCACATACCTAGTAAGTGGAGGAGTTGGGGATTCAACCCCTGAACTCTGCCATTGCTACTGTTCTGCCCAGTGTAATGTTCCTAACAAATGATCTCATCCGTGCTGCAAAATATGTTCATGTGTGCGTGGAAAATTTGGAAGGGCCTGTGACCCAATTTCCAGCACTGATGACCTGTGTGGTGGGAGTTTGGGTGGCTTGATCCTGTTCTAGTCTTTTCTGTATCTTATAAAGAACATGTGGTATTTCCACATGCAGTTTTAAATAAGTGAATAAATAGGAGCCTTCTTTATTTCCCAGAATCTCCTTGCCGCTGAGTGAAAACCCACCCCTGCACTGTCATATCCGTGCTTTCCAGTTTCTGGGCAGTCAAACCACTGTGGCCAGGCTTCCTCTACCATGATGTGGCATCACGTCAGTCGGAGAGTGGGTCGGGCCACACACCAAATTTGCCTGGATATTTTTCTGTTTTCTAATCATAAGCAAAAGTCCAAGAGGCACATGGGAATGTCTGGCCTGAATTCTGGATCCCTCGGTTCCCATCTCATAATTTTTTAGTTGATTTAGCTAAAGGTGTGGGCTTTTTAGACTTGGAAAAAATACTAGTAAAGACTTTGTGGAAAAAATAATCGGAGGCATTTTCAAATGGTGCACTGTCTCCATTGAGCAACGGACAGGTGGGTTTTTTATGCTGTTTCAAATTCAGCCTGTTTTTTTTGTTTTCTGTTTTGCTGGTGAAAAGCAGAACCAGGGTTCTTTTGGTTTTTTCTCTACCTCTCTGCTAAACCATATTTAAATGTTTGCCTCTATAAACTAATTTGCGATGATAAAGTAGCACCCCAAATACTAAAGGAATCTGTTAAAAGGCATTTGAAAGAGTCCCTTTCTTTTAAAAATACATATGAAAATATTTACCAAGAAAATGTGATTGAGGCTTTACTTCAACATAATTGGAAGAGGGTAAAGATGTAGATGAAAGAAGATTGATCATAAAGCTGAGTTGATGGGTACACAGGAGCTCATTAGACTACTCTTTCTACTTTTGTTTCTGTTGAAAAGTTATCATCATAAAAAAAATGAAGCAGAGACTTCACTGCTATCTCAGCGATTCCATTGCATCATGAAACGCAACAAATTTAGTTTGAAAGGGAAGTTTTCAGGGAAGTCACATAGAACTTTAGTCTGTAAAATGCCAAAACAAGTAATTGAAATGTGACAAATTCTGACAATCTATCACATTGTTTGCATACAAGGCTCCACCATGCCAAAGAATAATTTGACTGGTTTTTTTGGGTTTTTTTTAAATTTTATCTTATTTATTTTTTTATACAGCAGGTTCTTACTAGTTATCCATTTTATACATATTAGTGTATATATGTCAATCCCAGTCTCCCAATTGACTGTTTTTTTCAATTCAACTAATCTTATGATAATAGTATTAATGGATTCAGATATGTTTAAGTTGTGCTTTTGAGCTGTAAGCCTTTTATAAACTCTTACCACTATCTTACCCTTGGACTTTTGTGAAATATCTGAAATGTTCCCTTTTTTTAAGATCTTTTTTTTTTTTAATTTTTATTTTATATTGGAGTATAGTTGATTAACAGTGTTGTGGTAGTTTCAGGAGTACAGCAAAGTGATTCGATTATACATATGCATGTATTTATGTTCACTTTGATTTCAGACTCTCCACCTCCACGCTATCCTTCATGCTCCTTCGATACTAGTAGCACTTTTCCCTTAAAATTATCCTCGTCTAGAACTGGGCAGTGGATCTCTAACTACCTGTGAATAAAACCCAGATGTTTTAGTCTGGCCCAGACCTACCCCTGCAGATTGATTTCTTCTACTACCAACCATTTCCTAGAAATGGAACCACATAGGCAAAAGAGAATGGGCTATTTAAAATCTTTCCTGATACAGTAGGCCAAAAAAAGTCTCTCTTTTTCTTAAAGTTATCACTGAAGATGGACATTTTTCAAATTTTCATTGACATTCATTTTTTTTTCCATTTAAAAATGTATTTGTTTATATCTTTCCCTAATTTATTATTATCCTATTCTCTAGTAATATTTTACAGCAGGATAAAGGTTCATCTTTTGTTCTCAAATGTAGATTTTCTGAGAGGGTCCTGTTATTTGACCGGTTTTGCACTCTCAGTACCTGGTCTTATGCCTAGTGCAGGGTAGGTACTTAAATATCTGTTTTCACTTGTTAACACCTTTATTTTAGAATTGAAAAGAATAGCATAGGGTCCATTTTGAGTAGGAATTTCTTTAGTATTCCTTGGTAGGAAATCAATGTTTTTTATCTCTACTCCTGAGAGGTGACCCCTGGAGGGGTCTGAGAGGGCAGTGGCTACAACTAAGGAAGAATTGCCCTTCTGATTTGTGAGCTTTGCTCCCCATACCAGGGGCATTATGTAGGAAAAGGAAGTGTATTGTGCTGAAACTTGAAAACTGGTCTTATAACATGACACTTACCAGTAATTTCTCTTGTGCTCATGCTGTCACCTAAACTGAAGATAACATGATTAACAAGTTTTGAGAACTCTTTTAGCTTGTTGCTCTAGATTATTTTAGTGGCTTTTTTTTTTTTTAACCCATTTCTCAATCTTGGTACTAAAAATTAGGAGTGAAATCACAAGCCTTTTTGTTGTATCTTCCTAGCCCATCTTTTGTAGTATCCTGCTTCCCTTCTTTCCTCCATGATTTTTAGTCCTATAAAATTATTTTTTAATAGGCATTTTCTCATAAATCCTGTTCCTCATCACATTTCCTTTATTTTGTATTTCCAGCTTTTGGACACTCAGCCTAAAGACTCTGATCTTTCTGCAGCACCCTTGGACTCTTTTGTAACACAGGGAAGCCAGTCTTCTGCATTCTGCCTGTGCAGAGTAGATGTCTATTAAATCAAACTCATTAAGAGACTTTGTAGTCCTCAGCTCTCGCCAGCTCCCCACCAGTTAACAGTGTTAAGCAGGGTTTTGCCTTCTCTTCCCACAGGTCTGCATTTAATTCTTCTAAAGGAGTAAAAGAAGAGTGATACACTTCAAACACCTGAGATTTCAGTCTCATTAAAAAAAAAACATCTTTCCCGTTTCCATAGTCTGAGATGTACCTAGAAAGGCCAGCCCTAGAAAGGACTATTTAGTTATCCCCCAGTTTGTTCCTTTTCCTCGGTTCCCATGAAGAAATTCAAGCCTATGATGTTTTCTCCTTCTTTCCATTTTGATGTCATTTTGTGACAGATGGTGAATAAAAGCAGCGAGCCCAGGCCAGGTGGCAGAGTATCTGTGTCTGCATTTTGATGACACCTGTCACTGGAGAATCCAGGCACATAGACGGTGATACTGTCCAGGGACAAGGCAGAGGAAGTCGGCAGCCTGGAAAGCCCACTAGATGAGGAGTTGTATTGGGGTCCCAACAGCTTGTGTAATTTTGATGTGATTTTGTAGTTAGATCCAAATTTTCAAGCAACCTGCATAATGCAAGAGTTTTCTCATAATCTGAATCATGTTTCCTCTTACTTGACTTTCTTACCATCAGGTGCAGGATCCTGTTGCAATAAAATCATCGATGAAAGAGAAGTGCAGCATTGTGCGGTTCCCGCTAAGGAACCAACATTGTTATTAGCTCAGGTTCTAGAATGTTAGGTATATTTTTGCTTCTCCAGCATAGCTGCTCAGAACTATGCTTTGGTAGAGAGTAAGTTGGAATTTTGCCCCAGGCATATGTGTTATCAAGTGTGCATGTCATTTTTAAGTCAGTTGGACTATCCAACCTAAAATGATCTGCTAGCAAAGTTCTATGCCTAACTTCTTGCCAAGCTAACATTTTGGAAGGTAGCGCAGAAACAGAAGAGCTGTGAATTTTGACCTCTTGACATTAAACACTTTTCTGACACAAGGCAAAGAAAGGAAGGGGACACGTAAATTTTCTCTGCAATCAGCTATGTCTTTCTGTCAGCCTCCAAGTACTCTAGTATTCCCTGTTCCTCTTTATCTCTCATTTACATGTATATATAATTTTAGCTACTTACAGTCTCTTGAATGTCACCAATAGTCCATTGTAAGATTCTCAAATTATAGCACACCTCTTCCAACTTGAGCTGGTAAAATGGATTCATCATGGCTCTGTACTCTGATCATACGGGCAGAGAGTAAGCCTTGCCTAACTTTGAAGGGGGGGGTTATGTGTCTTAATTTATCTCACTCAAGTTATCATTTGTATGGTGTCCTCTGCTTTAGGGCACACACCATGCCACAGCCTGTGCTTTCTGCTACATTGGAGGGAGCCCTACTTGCTTTTCTTCCTACCAAAACACAAAACGCACTTTATGGCAACACTGATGTGGAATCTTAGGGGGATTTTTTTCCATTATTTTAAATGGCAGAAGGACATAGTTATGGTGATTTGTCACCCAACTCATGCACTCAGGTGCAGTGTCATGGTGAAATGACTGTATGAAAGCACTGTTCTCCTTTCATCCTGCGCAGCTTCCGGGATATGCAGTTATTGTCTTCGTTTGCTTTGTTTTGTGAGCCAAATATGAGATTCGGGCATGAAATCCTACAGCGCTGGAAATTCCAAAATCACACTCTAATAGTCAAAATTAAGTTGCAACCCTACTGTGATGCTTAGAAGTCTGACCTAAGGGGTTTCAGTCCTTTCCCTTGTTATCTGGAAATTGTCTTTCTCTTGGTAATTATCTTGGTTTTATTCAATTGTTGATTCAGTCATTCACTTAGTAAATTACATGAAATAGCTAGTGTGCACCGGGTACTGTTAAGAGTATTTCATAACAATGTATGCACCAGGTACTGTTAAGAGTATTTCATAACAATGTCAACATTCAGTGGAGAAATGTAGAATGCTGTTTGTGTTTACGTCATCAAGAACCATTTAAAATGGTGGACTTGAGCATAATTCTCTGCTTCTTTATTAGACTTGCTTTTGATGGGGAACAGAATTCACTTAAACACTCCATTGGGAAAGGCCCTCCCACATAGTTGTCTGCAATGCCACTTGTGACCATGAGTCCAGAATTTTAGAGCTTTACATATTTTTTTTTTAACCCGGAAAATCTACTGCTAGAAGTTTATCCTAAGGAAATTAACATGGGTATGGACATAGCCATAAAGATGTTCATTCAGACTTTAAAAAATAATAATAGTGAAAAGTTTAAAATAACCCATATGTCCAATAGTGGGATGGGTTACATACGTTATGGTCTATCTGTGCAGTCGAATCATAAGCAGCCACTAAAAGTGAGGTTGAAGCATAATGAAACTACACTTGCATATACTTGTGCATATACTTTTCATACATTTGGGAAACAATCACGTAGGGCAGGGGTCCCCAACCCCTCCGGGCCACAGACTGGTACCGGTCCACGACCTGTTAGGAACCGGGCCGCACAGCAGGAGGTGAGCGACAGACAAGTGAGCGAAGCTTCATTTGCCGCTCCCCATCACTCGCATTACCACCTGAACCATCACGGCCCCCCCCTCCCCCAGTCCATGGAAAAATTGTCTTCCACGAAACCGGTCCCCTGGTGCCAAAAAGGTTGGGGACCGCTGATGATGTAGGGGGGACCTGAGACTTCAGCTTCACTGTTGCTGGTTCGGTGAACATTGGCAAGTGACTTAATAACTAGTATAAGCCTGAATCTCCTTATGCATAAAATGGTAATAATTAGCAAGTGCATAGGATCATTATGAAAACAATAATTCACCTAAAGTGCTTAGCATAGTACTTGGCACTTAATAAATGTAACCTATGATAATGATTCGCTATTGCATTGAATAAAAACTGGAAGTTTATACACCGAATTATTACTGTTGTTTACATCTGGATGATAGGATAAACTTCAATTTTGATTTTTTTGTAGTTTCTAAATTTTGATTATATGTAGTTTCTAAATTTCCTGCAATTAACATGTCTCAATGCTGATTATAATAGAGAAATAATTATTTTAACTAGAGTTTTGGGGAAAAACACCTTAATTAAAGAAGTGTGGTCATTTTGGTGTTATGAGCACCTGTATTTTATGCTAAAAGATGTAGGAACTTCATTGTTAATCATGGAACTGGGGGGATGCTGCATCAATTTTCCACAGATATTTATGGCTGGAGTTTTACTAAGACAAAGAACATGATTTAGTTGTCATCAGTGGGAAAATTCATTGTATTTCTAGGGCGTGTGCATTAGCAGCAGCGGCCGAATAGCTATATTAATGTTCTGGTGTGTGATTTGGGTTAATTACTGTCATAGATTTATTAGGCTTTGACATGACTTTTTTTCCCCAGAAAATAAAACTTGAGAAAATTCAAGATTGGTATTAACTGTCTTGCTGAAAATGAATTTCTAATATGGACAACTGAAATCAACAGCTATAAAACCGCACTGTTGATGGGAAAGTGAAGATTTCCTAATATAAGCCTCTTTGATTTTCACTTCCCTTTGAATATGTGTTACTTTACTTGCCTAGAGATACATTTAAAACCAGAAGGTTCTGGGAATACTTTCTGGAGAGGGGTGTGGTAGAGTTGCCTCTGAGTGGGTAAGAAAAGAACTATACTCAATATCTTGTAATAACCTATAATGGAAAAGAATCTGAAAAAGAAGATATATACATGTATACATATACATGCTGTACACCTGAAACTAATTCAACATTGTAAATCAACTATACTTCAATAAAATTTTTTTAAAAAAGGAAAAGAGCTTAAGGGAGCATAGAGTAGAGTCTCTGTCTGGATGGATTCAGTGTTTCCAGTTTAGACAGCTGATCCTACTGCTTTTGAAGATGACAGGAACCCTTGACATGTAATTTGGGTCATCAGGAACAAATCACTTGTCTAGTAACAAGTTGTCCATCGTTCATGCATCAGCTTGGACCTTGGGCTCTTCTAAAGTTTCTTAATCCGTTCCTTTAATAAATGTTCAGTGAACCCTGCACTATATACTTAATTAGGATACAGCAGTGAGCATGGCAGATGCAATTCTGGCTTTAGTGTGAGGATTTCTGGTACAATTATTTGCTGTAGTAATATTCACAAATTTAGGAACTTTTGCTACCTTTCTTATCAATGTCAAGGTTATATCACAATAACTGATCTTTATTGTCATATATTTAAAATAGAATTCCCAAATTTTATTTTCATGGTCACCCTACTGAATCTAAGTATTGTACAATATTTATTTATTTATTTTTAAATTTTTTGCTGCATTGGGTCTTCGTTGCTATGTGTGGGCTTTCTCTAATTGCAGCGAGTGGGGGCTACTCTTCATTGTGGTGCGCGGGCTTCTCATTGTGGTGGCTTCTCTTGTTTTGGAGCACAGGCTCTAGGCGCGCGGGCTCAGTAGTTGTGGCTCCCAGGCTCTAGAGCACAGGCTCAGTAGTTGTGGCGCACAGGCTTAGTTGCTCCGCGGCATGTGGGATCTTCCCGGACCAGGGCTCGAACCTGTGTCCCCTGCATTGGCAGGCGGATTCTTAACCACTGCGCCACCAGGGAAGTCCCTGTACAATATTTTTAAAATATATTTTTGCCCAGGTAAAATTATATTCTCTATACCAAAACTGAAAAGGAAGTGATACAGGCAGATTTTCTACCACTTCTGTGGTTTTGCCATCATGGACACAGAGGTGGAATCCAGAGAGGAGAAGGGACAGTATCACTGGTTCATGGTGGGTGATTTTTTTTTTTTTTTTTTAAATCTTGGGTGGACTCTAGCATCAGAGTTAGCCTGTTTGTGGTCTGTCTTGGCAGATACCACAAACCAAGCAGGGAAGTACTGAGAGCCCTAACTTGGGCAGGAGAGTAAGATCAGAGGGTGTAAATCTCCATTAGGGATCCTGTGAGTGAATGCTGTCTTTCCTGGGGTGCCAATATGTGTTTCTCTTCCAGTCCTCGTCCTGATTTTATTTGGTCCCCTGTGACCTCTGAGAGACCTTACAAATGTCTTTAGTAAAACTGTGCGTGTTCACTAGAAGCAGGTAACTGATCTGTTCAATGGAGCATAGCTCTTTGCAATGTAACCGTTTCATGTTGAAAAAGATCTTTTTAATTTTATTTATTTTGTAGCACTGAATATCTTTGTGTGTACAACTTCTGCCCACTCTCCTTTCTAAGGGTTCATATGGTTTTATGGGAAGAATATAAAAATTGATATTAATGTAGGAAACTTATTGAAAAGAAGAATGGTAGCTGTCTCTTTTCTTGATGATCTTCACCAGAAATATCAATCAGGCTACTCTCAGCATTAAGGACTTGATTTCCCGTATTGAACCATGATCTCTCTCACCTATAAATTAGAGGTGTTCAGGGTGTTCGCATTAATGTTGAGAACAAGAGAAATATGAAACAGTTAGTTGTAGAAATGGAAATTACAGACATATGGTTAGTTACAGCGTTAGTTACATCTCGCTGTTCACAGTGGACATGGCTGTGATGGATTACGTCTCAATAAAAATGTTGTCAATAGAATTAGGTTCTTACGTGCATCATGGGAGCTTGCTGTTCCAACACATTGTACGGTAAATTATTTATGCAATGTAGCATACTCCTATAAAACGATTAATCACCTCCAAATTTCAGTTGCAATTTTTATGTCCCCCACGTTTTCATAAAAAGGAGGTTTCTGGGCCACTAAAGGTATACTGATATGCCTGCAGCATAAAAAATGTGTATGAAATACTATTACAACATATACCATGATAAAGGCAGCTTTTTATAATTCGACCAAAATGTTTCTAAGTCCCAGGCAATAACCTATCAACTTGAAGAAATGTTTATTTCGGCTATAAATAACATTATAGAAAATGGATTACGACTTCTCTGGAGATTTTTTTTCCATGTGAATTGAGTTTTGAGTAATATGTGATACATATTATAGTAAGTTTTCCTAGCTTATCTTATAACAAAGAAAAGGTACAAAATATATTTTCTGGTGTCTGAATACAGATATTTCCTCCAGAAACTGGCAAACTAACCAGTGTCCTGGTCAAAGATAAAACACTGAAAACATTTATGTGCTTATTCATCGATTCATTCATTACGTATTTATTGAGCATCTACTTGTATGAGGCATTGTACTAAGTGCTTACTGTTTCCTAATTCTCCTGTTACAGAGAAAAAGCTTTCAATCAGGGCTTTATTAAATTTTGGGCATCTGTTGATGAATCCATGGAAACTTCTACCTTCTTACTCAAACTCTTTAGCAGAAGGTGAGCCAGTCAGCCACTTTTTGGCTCTCAGTTACAAATCCACCCTCCTTTGCCTATTGTGATACTTGAGCTGAACCCTGTAAACATTTCTCCTTTGGTAGCTGGTACAGTGGTAGTCTTTGTCCATAGAGGGCGCCAGGGGACACCACAAAGGGTGAGGTCTCCCCTCCTGCTTCTGTGAGCTACGTGTGGGAGTGGGGGACAGTGGGTTAGCAGGAGGGTGGCTCAGTGGCCGTCTTGGCAGCTCTCGCAATAGCTCCAGCCCACACCTTCTAGCCAGTTTCTCCACCGCTAGGTGGGCTGCTCCTTCTTAGACCACCTCCAGCCCACTTGTGTCAATAGCAGTTCATCTGTACTATGCTATGCTCTCTGGTCCATCCAACAAACCACTCTTCTGGACGTGCTCCAGCCAGCTCTCACTCTCCAGCAAGTTTCTCTGCTACCTAGAAGGCCAGTCCTCTGGACCATCGCCAGCACACACCCTCTGGCAAGCTCCATGCTCTGGGTTCTAGGTCATGTTCCTGTGACATCCACACCCTCCCCAAAAAGGTCTCAATATCAGCCTTGCGGGGAGGGCCTTCTTCTGAGTTCTTAATTTCTTCCTTGCTCACTCTCTGTCTGTTCTCGACTTAGTGGCCACTTTCTGCATTTGCTTCTCCTGTACTCCTTAGAGCCCTTTCTCCCCCTTTTCCACCCACCCCTTTTTTGGTAGTTAACCACCTTTTACTTGATAACAATTCTTTATATTAAGTTTTGCCTGTTCAAATTACCGATGTGGTCTCTGTCTCCTGATTGGACCTTGACTGAAAGAAAAGGGATAAGAGAAAAGCCACCTGCAAAAAAAAATTAGTTGCTATTGAACTGCCAACTCGTGACCAGTACCCTATTCTCTTTGACATTCTTTAATATTTCTGCTTAATAACTGATTTTATTTTAGCATGGATTACATCAGACATTCCATAATCAGGTGCTGAATAGTCTTACCAGCATTACTGCATTGAGTACAGAATAAGTAAATACCCTTTTATGCCTTTATAGTATAGAGGCATTTATCCACTCAGCAGAGATTTATTCAGCATTGCCAACATGCTTGGCACTGGAGTAGGTGCTTAAAAAAAAAAGGGCATGATAACTAAGGCACTGCCTTGCAAGTTTGTCAGCGAGACAGTACCTGGGTGTGTGAAAAGTTAACCAACAGTGCGATAGAGTTTGCATTAGCATTTGTATTGCTTCATATTTCTAAACTAAGTAATGTTGCAGAACAGAAGTATTCTGTTCTGTACAATCCGTTCAGATTTCTAAGCATATGAACATTCATTTGTCTTTTCAATTGTTTCCCATTTTCTCTGCATACACAATACTTGCTGGTAGGAATTTCAAGGGCTGCAAATTGGTAGGTCCTCTGTAATCAATGAAAATAGTTTACGACACTAGATCTTTGAAATGGTGTCTGAATATGCACACTTTGGGACTTGAAGAAACATTTCTTTTACTGTATAAATTACTGGAAGCCAGCTGTGCGGGATGAGGCAGGAGTGCTTTGTGGAATATCATTGGTTTGGAGAGTGTAGAGCTCTGTGTGAAGTGATTCTAGTTTTGGAACCTTTATGCAGACAAGATTCATGGAGCCAGATTGAGAGTCCGGTGTCCCTTCATAGATGTGCACTATGCAGAATGATATTTAAGACATTCCCTTCCCAGAATTGTTCTAGTGAGTCCCTTGAGTGGAATTGGGTACCTTTCTCCGTGCAGTTCTTGCAGAGAAGTTAAAATCACAGGGCCAAGGCAATGCCTGGGCCGTCTGGAGCTCTGAAACATTGCTGAAGGCGGTGCGATGAAATTCGCTAGACCAGCCCTTCCCGGCGCATACTTGGAGGAGCGCTAGTCCTGGAAGATGCTCGGCCTTGATGGAATCCTGGGAGGTGATTTCTAGTCTAGAATATCCTCCTCCTCTCGGAGACAGACAGTATAGTTTAGCATCACGAGGGCTCTCTGATAAGTCCTGAAATGAAAGGAACCTGTCATTTTCCAATATGGTATTCCTGAAATATTGTTCACCCTGGACCTGGACCCTTTTCCTCTTCAATATCGATTGTCCCACTGAAATACTGTTTTCCCTACATGAATTAGGGAATTTGGCTGTTGTTTTTGCATATCATTCTTTAAAGAAGCCTTCGCCTACCTGTGTCTGTGTGTGGGTGTGGGTGTGTGTGAACACATATGGCTTTTTAAAAAGATTTTTCATGGCTCCTGCCATCCTTAAGAATTTGAAGGATTGGGTAAATTGTCATGGGGCTGGAAAGGAAACCATGCATATGGGGAATAGGAATTATGACAATGTAGGCAACACCTTCGGATATACCAGCAAGACCATGATAGGCCTAAGGTTTGAGCCCTCTCCCACCTGTTTGTAGGTGTGACTTTTGGCCAAAACCACTTGTTCTCTCGAGGGCTTTGTTGCCAGATCTGTTATATGAGATGATCACTTGTTCTTACCTCACAGGGTTGTTGTGGGCAAAGTGAGGTAATGACCATGGACCACTAGTTGTACTGTGAGGGGCACTGTAATCTCAGTAGATACTGACAGTTATTATTTTGAAAAAGGATAGATTGTGGCCAGTATTTGGGATGGTTCTCTGCTGATCCTACCTGGGCATGATAGAGGCGGTGACTGAAATCATTTTGAACTAGGTTGGTAGAGGTCCTGCTGGTAAAATGAAAGAGATTATAACTGATACCAGGTTAAGCCAGAAGCATGACCATGTCCCCGAGATGCGTGTGTGTGTGTGTGTCTGTGTTGATGTCTGTAAGGAGGGGTCCTTGAGGAAAGGGCAAGAAGAACAGTAGCTCTCCCTGCAGTTGCTCCTCCAGATTGGCATCTCATGTCCACTCTTGTCCCCTCTGCTGTGGCGGCTCTTCCAGCGGCCACTTCGGGGTGCAGTTCGTCAAGTCTTCTCTGCTTTTCACTGTGAACCATGCCACCTCAAACACCTATTCCAGTACAGAGAATCCCATGCATCACAAGTCATAGGAGAAAAATCATGGTTCCTGTCTGAGAGCTGATTTCACTGTGGGCCTGTTTGAGGAAACAGCATCTTAATGTTCTGCAAAACATTGCCTTGTTTTCCTTGTCCAGGTCAGGGGGAGGCCGGGCTCGCTGCAGTCCACTGAGATATTCAGTATCGGCATTTTCTGCCCCCAGCCAGGGCGACATGGGAGGAAAAGGGGATTAGTGGCGTAGGAATGTGGTCTGTTGCCAGCCACCAAGAAGTCATGCTCTGGTTTTACAACCTCTGACCGTGTGTCAGAAAGACAGTGGCCGATTGGAAACCAAGGCAGCATTATTGCTACCACTCATCCTGGTTTGTCTTTGCCAAAAAACTTGCTTGCTGTTATATAGACATTTATTCATTTATCATTTATATATTTGATAGAAACATACCAAATTTGATATATACACAAATCAGAATCGCAGAATGCACACACATATCATGTTTGATGTATATATGAGTTTATGAAAACTGATATCTACAAACATATCAGCATTTGAATACAGTGTTTTTTCAAAATGCAAACAAATTCTTTTGTGGTTCTAAAAATAATCATGTTGTACAAATTTCAAGCAGCAAGAGGTTCCATTAAGGAGAAGGGGGAAATGGGATGCCCTTGATCCCAGTCTCCAGAGAGAATTGCTGACGTTTGCTCTATCTGTCGTCAGAAGTTTTAAAAGCATTTATGAATAAGCGTCACCCAAATAGGATGAAACTCTACTATAAAGTGCTTTTTACCCTAGTAATATTTCATAGTCATGTCTCGATGTTGGAAGATATAAATTTTCCTTATCCTTTTTAAACTTCATAGTGCTACACTGAATGGTGATACCATAATTTATTTAACTAGGTAGCTATTAATGGATTTTTTTGTAGTTGTTTCCAATTTTTTTTATGTAATGAACAACACCAAAGTGTTGTATTCATATCTTTCTGCCCTTATCAACTTATCCAAGTTTTTTTCTTTACATAAGTCTTAGAAGCAGATCCCCTGGGTCAATAAGTGTGCCCAGTATTAATTTTGAAAGGCTAGCACAGGTTATACCACTCTAACAAATATACCTGTGCTCCTTTGATAAGTTTCTCATCAACATGGGGCATTTTTGATTTGGAGGTCGTGACTTTAACTCACAAGGTTCTTGTGCTATTATTCAATCTCATTCTTCCTCATTTCTATCTGTATAACCTAGTTACTTCAGGTACTTCAACAGTTTAAGTTATATAAGAAAGTCCATAGGAAAGAAAGAAATGTTGACCTCTAAACATACTAAATTAATTTTAAAATTTACTATTTTTTAACCCAACATAAATATGGCAGTTTATACACTTGGGCTAGTATTAGCGGGCATACCTTTGCTAAAGTGGTATTCAGCTGAATGCTTCCATTGTACAGAGGCACAAAGCTTATAGATTTTCAGGCCATCAGGAACATAAAGATTTTCAGCCATCATGTTTGTCTCCTCTCATCGTTCTACCTCCTGATTATTCCTTACCCCAGTGCCCTAACTTCCAACCAGACAAAATTTTAATCTCCCTCCGGTTTCCTAGGAGGGTGGGATACATAGTATCTAAAATTGATAGATAATCCTCCTATTGGTTTATCTTCTCAACACTAATGCAAATGACTGAAAATCACAAACGAAACATTTTCTTCCCCTCAGGAGATTAAAAAGAATGTTCATCTTTGGCACAGACTCTCAACTAAAATTTTGTTCTGTAGTTTTGAATATCAACACATTTTCAAAGGGCTAGGAATATAAGCAGGTGGGTTACCACTTTGTGAAAAGTGATTGATGATGGAGCAAAGACTGTGAAACTCATGTTTGCTCTTCACCGACGGCTAAACCCAAAGAAGAGAATTAGTATGTCACTTACATATGTGCTTGAAGTCAGTATTATTAATTTCTCTTTATCATCTAAGAATTTCAACCAAGATTAGAGAGTGTAATTGTACCAGGCACAGTATTGATGGGTCCAAGGCACATTCTAATAGTGGGAGAGAATGTAAGTGGGAGAGTTGTTCAAAAATAAGCTTACTATGATGTTTTTAATTAGCCAATCACAGTTTTATTGAAAGCAACTTTCCCCAGTATATCGTATTATATATATTGTACTATTATAACACAGAAATAACTAGTGTTTTGAGGTGCTTATCCAATGCCTGGATGATCGTCTCAGTTTTCATGACAGCTATAAGAGGTTACTGATGCTTCATTTCAGAGTTGAGGGAAATGAATCTCAAAGTTAAGGGACTTGCCCAAGTCAGCCAGGTAGCCAAAACTCAAACCTAATGTTCTGCCCAACTCTTGTTAAAGTCCTTGCACTTGACAGTAATGCTCTCCTGACTGCCATGGTCAAGGCACTGATTGAGAATCAGTCATTGTATTGGTCATGACTTTGGTACCATTTGAATAAAGGTCAAATGCAGTGTCATTGCTGTGCTGCCTGCTTTCCTGAAACGTTGCATCCCACCCTGATGTACTGTCTTGGCTGAAAACCTTCTTTCCATAAACTGCCTCAAATTGGTGATGGTTTATATGACAGAGAAATAATTTCCCACTAAAACAGCAAAGTATTGGATAAATAAGGCATGGTACTTTCATATGATTGGATTCTCTACAGCAGTGGAAAAGAGCAAACTACTGCTACATGGAACTTGGATGAGTCTCACAGATACAATGATGAGTGAAAGCAGGTGGAATAAGAGACTGGTGTATAATTCCATTACTGTACATTTGTAATACTGAGATATCTGCTGGGAGTGGGTCATAAGGGAGCCCTCTGGTGTACCGGAAATATATGTCTTCATCTGGACTGTGGTGTATATATTACATGTGTGAAAATTCATACAGCTGTACACTTAAGATTTATGTACTTTACGGTTTTATGTTATAACTCAATTAAAAATCAACATAAAAAGTGAATCACAACACACATTTCATCCAGGGCCTCAGTGTCTATGGAGGGGTCATTTATTCTATGGACCTCTGCATCTCAGAGTTGATGCCTAATGAGACCTCTTATTGGCATCCAACTTACGTGTGGGTCAGTTATAGGACAACCTTGAGAAGCTAATACACAGGCAGTAATTTTAAAATAATTCTGAAGTTTCAGAGGAGCCAATTTATATATCACTCCACCCATACACTGAAGCACATGTACTACACTCACAAGAGAACTCTCCAGGGCTCTACCTTCTAGTGACACTTAGCAAGGGTGTGTACACCCCGAGACTTCGGCCTTAATAGAACCCGGTCACCCAATAATTATTTAAAAGGACCAGCTTTGGGACTTCCCTGGCGGTCCAGTGGTTAAGACTCTGCGCTTCCACTGCAGGGGGCGCGGGGTCAATCCCTGGTCCGGGAACTAAGTAAGATCCCATATGCCGCCTGGTGCGGCCCAAATAAAATAAAATAAAAATAAAAAATGAAAGGACCAGATTTAATCATTTACTAAGGCTTAGATTGTGTTGAAGAAGGCAATAAAGTAGACAATACCTTTTTCAAAAGTTTTATCTGAAATTATAAGGCAGTTGGAGAGTGTAAAGGGGACCTCTCCAAGTTCACTGACAAACTGCTTTTTGTGGCTCATTCTCTATACTGTTCTGCCAACAATTATCGCACTGCGCCTTGCATCACAGTGTTGAACTCTGCAGATTAACGTTCAAAAATAACTCGCACATTTCTCAGGGCACCCTTAGCCTTTGGAATTACTTTAGCAGTGATACCAAGAGCTGAATAACACACCACCTGTGAAAAACTGTCTCTAGATTTTGGGCGATTTTCATGTGATGTTTACAGATAGACACAGTTCATCTACGTTGCCGTAAAACTGGGGCAGTTTCGCGCCATCATTGAAAGCCTCCCTGCCTGGGATTTGAACCTGTTGTAACAACCATCAATCAGTCAGTCATTCCCCAAAGGTTTTTTGAAGGCTTAGTATGGGAGAGGCTCTGGACTTGCTGCTGCAGTGCCTCTTCAAAACAAAACTCAAAGTCTCGTTGACATAGTGTTGATACTATAACTGCTGATACTCATATCATATAACTCACAGGCTTTGAGGACATTACAGACAGAAAATTTTCATTCTCTTTTTTTCTTTTTTCTTTTGTTCATCTGATAGATATATCTGCAGTCAAATATATTCTAGTTCAATCATTGGAACTTACTAGATGCTTAGTAAATATTTGTTGAGTGTATGAGTTAGTGAATTAATGAATGGGTGAGTAGATGGTTGAAGGGATGAAGTTTATCACTGATAATTTAACAAAAAATATTTACTATTCAAAATTTATTGAATTCTTTGTATGTGCTTGGCACTGTGCTGGGTATTTTATGTGGATTGTCTCATTTGACTGCCTCAACAGCTCTGTTAGGGAAATACTGTTAGTATCTCCATTTCATAGACTGAAGAAACTGAGGCTTAAGGGAAGTTAAGTAATTCATTTGCCTAAAGCTGGGATTGGCAAACTTTTCTACAAAGGACCATATAGTAAATATTTTTGGCTTTTCAGGCCATGAGGTGTCTGTCCCAACTGCCCCATGCTGTCTCGTAGTGCAAAAGTAGCCACGGGCAGTATGTAAACCAATAGGCAGGGCTGTGTTCCAGTAAAACTTTATTTACAGAAAGAGTCAGCGGGTGGGATTGTCCCAATGGCTGTAGTTTGCTGACCCCTGTCATAGCTCATCAGTGATGGAACTTTGATTTGAACCAAGTCAACGTGACTTTGAAGACCGTGTTTAATTAGGAGCAAATTAGGATCTGTTAAAAAAGAAGGCAGGAATCTTGCCTTAGCAGTCCTTTATTAATTCTCCTCTTCCTCCTATTATTATGTTGTTGTTATTGTTATTATTATTTGCTTTTGGCTTGCAAAACCTCCAGAGTCCCTTCAAAGAAAATAAAACCAAAGCCCATCTCAGTGTAATGTCTGGTCTCTAAGCTGTGGGGAGTAGTACCTGTCGTCAGACACATCCTTTCATCTTACCCTTGCAGGTCCACGCTGGGAAGTGTGAGTCATCATCCACTGGCCCAGAGTGATTAAGTCACTTACCTCAGGTCACACAGCCAGCATACAACCAGGGCTTGAATCAGATTCTTTGGACATAAATCCCAGAATTCTTTCAGCTCTCTAGATAGCCTGACTAAAGTTTTCTTTGAACTCTTTCTTCCTTATTTCTTTGCCCTTCTTTACCTCTTTAATAGCTACCTGTTTTGCTTTTCAGAAAACATCTGTTAGCGCCTACTCTCTGCTGGCACTAAGATAGAGCTGGTGATATAAAATCAAATTAAATAAAATGTTAACCAAACATTCAGAAACAGGGACCTAATTGAAATAAAAAGGGATTTATTTGGGGTTTGCTAGGACTGCAGCCTGAGACACAGATTCAAGAAACACTTGACTTGTGTTCCACTGGGCTACAAAATGGAGATGGCTTCTAAAGGCAAAAACCCGTAAGGTTACGGTTAGTTACATGAGTTGTCTATCAAGAATTATAACTGGAGCTGGCAAGAAGTGAGGATGCTTGTTAAGCGAGGATTGGTTGGGGGTTCGAAATGGTTGCATAGTCACAAGGGGAGAACTTATGACCATCAGTTTGCAGCTGGCAGGTAGTATTCTGAATATGCCTGGTGGTGTCCATGGCTCTGGTACAGTTCACAGAAAGTTCAGGTTCTCAGTGGTGCAGGGATGTGTCTGAGACCAGATCCTCAATGAGAGCCCGATTCCACTTTTTTTTTTTTTGAATTTTATTTTATTTATTTTTTTATACAGCAGGTTCTTATTAGTTATCAATTTTATACATATTCATGTATATATGTCAATCCTAATCTCCCAATTTATCACACCACCGCCCCACCCAGCCAGTTTCCCCCCTTGGTGTCCATACGTTTGTATGCCGATTCCACTTTTATATGCCTGAACTGTGATTACTCCATTAAAATTTCAATTCATCATTGAAAGTTTGAGCCCTGTCTTCAGGGAGCTCTCAGCCCAGTCAGGAGGCAGGTGTTTAAATAGGTCATTAAAGTGAAGTGTAGTAACTGCTATGAGAGAGCAGGTGTCACAGGTGGTACCTTGGTGACACTTGGAGGGGATGAGGACCTCTGACCTGCTGGAACTTCAAGGACCCTCCAGCCTGGATTTGCTCTAATGCACCGACCACCTAGGCTTCACCCTGATCTTCAGGTGTTGACAGGCAGAGATTGGTGCTTGCAGGGAGGGAAACAGAGTGATGGTTAGCAAATACATGGGACGGGACAGTTTGGATGGGCGCTCAGGGAAGGCTTTGTGATGGAGTCATACTGAACTGAGTTCTGAAAAGTGAGAACCTGCCCGGCATAGAGCTGAACGAGGAGCCTTCTCGGCAGAGGGTCAGCGGGGCAAAGGCCTGGAGACAGTGAAATGCTCAGGGTGTTTGAAGAAGAGGAGGGAGGCCAATGAGGCTGGACTGTAGTGAACCATGGGAATAAAAAGAATTATTATTATTATATTATTACTGTGCGATAAGAACCTACAGGTGGCCTGGGCCCGATCTTGGAAAACTTTAAAGCAGGCCTGTGTTGTGATTGGATTTACTTTTTACGAGATCATTCTCCGTGACTCTCACTCTCAGACTCACCTAGAGAGCTTCGAAGGGCCCAGGTCACACCTCAGGTCAGTGGGAACAGTGTTTTGTCACTGTTGTTGTCTGTGTTTTTTTCTGAAAGCTGATTAGAAGGGATTCCAGTGGGCAGCCAGGGGAGAACCACGGGTGTAACTGCTGCGTAGAGAAGGACTTCCTGGAGGGTGCAGTAAAGAAAGCAGGGAAACCAGTTAGGTGAGGCGGTCAGAGGTTGTTCAGGTTCAAGGTGGTGGCAGCCTGGGCTAGGGTCAGAATGGAGGAGCTGGCAAGAGGTGGTGGACAAATTCAAGTTATGTTGAGGAGGTAGAATCTTCTGGACTTTATTTTTTTTGCCTGTGTCGGGTCTCAGTTGCGGCATGCGGAGTCTTCTTTGAGGCGTGCGGGACCTTTCGTTGTGGCGTGCGGGCTCTTCGTTGCGGCGCGCAGGCTTCTCTCTAGTCGTGGCGCGCGGGTTTTCTCTTCTCTAGTTGTGGCGCGCAGGCTCCAGGGTGCTTGGGCTCTGTAGTTTGCGGCACGTGGGCTCAGTAGTTTTGGCGCGCGGGCTTAGCTGCCCCGTGGCATGTGGGATCCTAGTTCCCCGACCAGGGTCCGGCCCCTTGTCCCCTGCATTGGAAGGCGGATTCTTCACCACCAGACCACCAGGGAAGTCCCTCTTCTGGACTTCCTGATGAATCCTATGTAGGTGGGGCAAGAAAGGGAGGAATCAAAATAACTCCAAGTTTTGGCGATTGGTCTGCTGGGTTGAAAGATGGTACCATTTTAATGAAACGAAATTTTGGCATGGAGGTCATGATGGACTGAATTTAGGTTGGAACCCCCAAATTGTTGGTCTGTCTGTAACCAGAAGTAGAGTTGTATTTATGTCTTTGTGTGTGTTTGTGTGTGCCTGGTCATGGTGCCTCTTTGGGGAAAGAGTGGCTCTATCTACATTTGTAATGAATCTTGGATATGTTAGTTACTGGGCTAAACATTCATTTAATCCCCTTAACCACCCTGTGAGGTTATGGGGGAGTAATCTCCATTTTACAGATGAGGAAGTTGAGGCACAGTGGGATTGTAATCAACTTTCCCATGATCGCACAGCTGTTAAGTGGAAAACTTTTGAACCTGGGTCTACCGACCTGGTTTCAGAAACTCTGCACTTAACCCCTGCACTAGTCTTAGAAACCCAAGTTGCTTTTTCAGGTGAGTGCATCACATTCAAGTACAGGAGATCCACCTGCATTGTTTCTAAGGAGTGACTTATTCTCAGGTTATTGTCAATGGCAGTTTTTATAAGATAAGCTTCTTCCTGTTTAAATGTTACCTGCACTTATAACCCACTGGGGCCATTTTTTTCCAACTGAGCTGCTGGAGGAATTGAAAAATCCTGAGTACTGCTGCTTAAATAAGTAGACTACATGCTCTACGAAGAAGTCACATTATTTTCTCAAAGAAGAGGAAGTTGGCCCAGTGAGGCAGTGATTACTGGGAACAAACTTCCTGGTTTTCCATTTTGTTCTGCTGCAAATGGCATGTTCTATCAATCAAGGCCTGCTGGGAAAGATTTTGTCTTTGCTTGTTGCCATTTAATTTTATCCTCTGTTGAACTGAGGTGCATTTTAAATACAAAGCTGAACTGTTAGGTTAACATTGATCTGTATCCTCCTTGAGATGGGGCTGGCCTTTGTTTAGACGTATCACTTACTTAAAGGGAATTTCTTTAATTTGTGGATTTGAAGACATTGGTCCACTTAAATCATCTTTTTGCATCCCCCGAAAACATTGTTTACCGAAGGCTCTTTAACCAGACACTCTGACAGCTTTAACAATGTCTGCCGAAAACAGTTTTCACTGGTTTCTTGGTGGATGAAGTGGGATGTTTGGAAGAGTTCACACGTTGATTTTAGAGGACAGTGACAAGGGAGCATGAGTCCCCCTTATAGTATCAGGCACCAAAGCCCTCCCATGGGTGCGTGATTTAGAATAGGAAATGCCCTGTGAGGTATTGCTCGGGAGAGTGGATTGATACTTAATCAGTCTTCAGAGACTACACTATAGGAGCAATCATTCAGTGCTCCAAACGAAGCAGAGAGTGGAAATACCCCCTCCAAAAGAAAAAAAAAAAAAAAAAGCATTGGGGTGTGTAATTAGTTTGCACTTGGCTTGCTTGCTATGACTCAGAAATAACAGCTGCTCACGCCTGTGCATTTTGCTGTGCACCTTGCCCAGGGACAGCTTTCATTAAGAAGGCATTAGGTTTGGTGCTGCAACTTGCTGGTTTTCTATGTTTGCTTAAACAAAAAAGCTACTGAAAACTCTCTGCCCCAGAGTTGATTATCAATGATTATTGGCTCCGCTTGGGGGTTGCTGATTATTTTTGCCACGTTTCCCTGGTTGGAACTTGGATTCTAAACATATTGCTTCCCCTCAAACTCTAGAAGCTGTGATGTAACATAGCAGCTCAGGTCTAAGAGTGGTAAGGGTTTATTCATAAGGAAGGGGAATACCTTTTAATAAGTGATGCAGAGTGAGGACAGTGGTGAAGTGTGGATTCTTTACGGAAGCCAGGGCCCTCATCCCCTCTGTGGGAGCTAGAACTAGACTCTCAGCTTTGTAAGGAGAAGCACTATGACTTGTCCAGTATCATATCCCAGCGCCCAGTTCTTGACATGTGAATATCTACTGCTGTATAACAAATTACTAGAAGCTGAGAAGCTGAAACACACATTTACCATCTCACAGTTTCTGTGGGCCCTCTGCTTCATGGTTTCTCAGAAGGCTGCAATCAGGGTGCCAGCCGGGCTGGTGTCTCATCTGAAAGTTCAGCTGGGGAAGGATCTACCCCACTTCCACGTTAGGTTGTTGGCAGAATTCAGTTCCTCCAGGGCTGTTTTACTGAGGATCTCGGTTTCCCTTCAGTTCCTCACCATACCTGCCCATCTAGCATGGCTATTTACTTCACAGCCAAGTAGGCACCAGGGAGAGTCTGCTAGCAAGATGGAGATGAGAATCTCTTGTTACCTAATCATAGAAGGGACTTCCCTTTGCCTTTGCCGCATTCTACTGGTTTAAAATAGGCCACTTGGGACTTCCCTGATGGCACAGTGGTTGAGAATCCACCTGCCAATACAGGGGACACTGGTTCGAGTCCTGGTCCGGGAAGATCCCACATGCTGCGGAGCAACTAAGCCCGTGCGCCACAACTACTGAGCCTGCGTTCTAGAGCCCGTGAGCCACAACTACTGAGCCCGTGTGCCACAGCTACTGAAGCCTGTGCGCCTAGAACCTGTGCTCCACAACAAGAGAAGCCACCGCAATGAGAAGCCCGCGCACCACAACGAAGACCCAGTGCAGCCAGAAGTAAATAAATAAATGAATTTATAAATAAATAAATAAAATAGGCCACTAGATCATCCCAGCCTCAAAGAGTGGAGATTTGTAGGGCCTGAATACCTGGAGTGGGAACCATTGGGGGATATCTTAGAGTCAGCCCGCCACAGCATGCAGTAGGCACTCAGCATATATTTGTTGAGTGAATGAGCCTAAGAGCTGGGTTCTTATGATTTGGGCTAAAGACATCCTATCATCTTTTTTTTCCCCTATCACATACTCTCTATATAAGATGAGCAAGGTTTGCTTTAATATTTTATATATTAAATTATATTTATATTTTATACCTACATGATATTTACATAGTCTTCCCCCATCCTTCATAATGCCATCTGGATGCTTGGTTACTGGACTTAAGGTTTATCCAAAATGCTGCCCTTACCTACTCCTAAGGAGGAATTTTTTCAAGGGGAGGATCAATCTGGCGACCCCTTTGATCTGATACGCTTTGTCTCTCATGTTTCTCTTGCTGCATACGTGGTGGGGATTTAAAACAGTCTCCACATCGTGCTTTCTGGATTCCGAGTCTTTTGTAAATGGAGTGCCCCGGGCAGCTTTTTGCTTGGAGGGAATGAAAAAGCAAGGGTGAGGGTTCACATCTAATGTGTTTTAGTTGAAGTCACTGGCTACACGTGGCAACAGTCAGCTCTGCTTTCTCCCCCAAGCCTTTGATATTGTTGGGACTTTTCAGTGCGTGGCAGGATTATTAACAAGAGAAAGTCAACATTGTCCAGCATTGCCACACTGAATGGAGAGAAACTTGCAGGCGAGTCACTGAACCTGAAATAAGCTTCTCTTGCCCCAGGCTTCCCAACTTTTTTGTTGTTTGTTTAATTCCAAGGTCATGACAATATCTGTGTGAAATGGTTTGTGCTGTAGCTTAAGACTCTGGGTCACACTTTGCTAGGTTGGAATTTTTTTTGCTTCTTCCCCGTTCAAGAGCAACCTTTACATTGAGAAGACTGGCAGGGGTGGGGCAGGCAGGCTCTGGGACCCTGTCCTGAACTGCTGTAAACGCTTCCCCACTATCTTCTTGGCTCTGAAACACAATGCATGAAGAAGACAAAGAAGGACAAAAATCACCATTTGGGCCCCTATGGAAGTTCCATTTGTCAGATGCCCCGGTCTGCCCATTCCCTCCCTCTCTTCTGCTTTGGCTTTGAAATTGAGTGTTGAGTGAGTCCAGAGGCAGAGGAAATGGCACTGTATACCCAGCCCAAGGCAGTTTGATCCTCATGAAAATGAGAAATCACCTGTACTGACAATAGGCATGCCTGCTGCTGGCAAGATCTGCCCTTGTGCAGATTTGCTGCTGGGCCTTGCTGTCACCCTGCTGGGTTGGTTTTTCCAGTAATAGACTCTTCCAAGCCAAGTCTGACAATTGAGTGGTAAATCCTCCGGTGAGCTGGAGAGGTCTGGGCAGAGGGATAGAGAATGGTCAGTTTAAGAAGACCAACAGCATTCAATTCATTTCTTCTGTGGCCTTCTCTGGCCGTGCATTTCAGTTCTCTGGAGACGTATAACTTGTGAATTGACTGGTTTCCACGAATATTATGAATTAACAGGAAGTAAGCCATGTCCATGCTCAAGTTCCATTGGAAGTGAGGAGGGCAAATCCTATTAGCATTTATAATTGTGTTGCTTTTTCATATTAATCCCTTCCCATGGCTGAGGAATTAGGAATTTTCTCACATGCTGATGGAAACCAGTCCTAGGAGTGTGTCCTGTCAAGTGCTGGAATATAGATGATGATATGAGACTGTGACCTTCCCCTCTGACAGGAGCTCTTCCTTATGTGGTTAGATGCGTCTGTGATATTTTGCATATCTATTAGATTAGGCTTAACCACGATTGTGGAAATTCATTATCTGAAGTTAAACCAAACCTCCTGGCCAGATATCCATACTTGGTTACTTGCTGTTACTTGATTGGGAAGTGAAAATCCTTCATTTCATAAAAAGTCCTACAGCCTTACAGAGCGCCTTCTTCATTGGCCATTACACCTTCTGGATTGTGTCTCTGTTTTCTCTTTGACTTTATGCCATGGCAGTTTGGGGTGGTAAATGCACCGATGCCTCTGATTCCACTGTTTGCAGTCCCACTGCAGCAGTGACGGTCCGGAGAGAATAGAAAATGTTATTGGGATGTCAAAAGGGAAAAAAGAAATTTCTGCGTTAGAAACTGAGACGATAGGGTGTACAAGAAGAAAAGTCATATTTGTGAGCATTAAAAAGAAGAGCCAACCAAAGAATGATGTTTTCAGTATAGATCAGTGGTTAGTAGTTTGATGCTCTTCTTTTTTTTTTTTTAAGATTTATTTAATATTTATTTACTTATTTAATTTATTTTTGGCTGCGCCGGGGCTTAGTTGCGGCACACGGGGTCTTTGTTGAGGCAGGCAGGATCTTTCCTTGCGGTATGCGGCCTCTTCCTTGTGGTGCTCGGGCTTCTCTCTAGTTGTGGTGTGCGGGTTTCCTCTCCTCTAGTTGTGGCCCGCAGGCTCCAGGGCGCGTGGGCTCTGTAGTTTGCGGCGCACAGGCTCTCTAATTGAAGGCGCGCAAGCTCAGCAGTTGTGGCGCGTGGGCTTAGTTGCCCTGCGGCATGTGGGATCTTAGTTCCCTGACTAGGGATCGAACCTGCGTCCCCTGCATTGGAAGGTGAATTATTTACCCCTGGACCACCAGGGAAGTCCTGTTCTTATCTTCTGGAACATAGACACATTTCTGAAATTATTGACAAGCATTTATTAATTAATAAAGGAATCTGTTTGGTGCTCTGTCTCTGGAGAAGCCTTAACTGAAATGCAGTTTTGTAAAACAGCCAAGTTATGAATGGTTTTTGCTTGACAGCAACTTGAACTAAAACCTGCTGAGTGGTACCCAAGGTGTTGAAGTCAGAATGAAAGAAGCTGCAGCATCCTTGCTACATGGCTCTTTAGGTAAGAGCTGTGGAAGAAGAGAAGAATCAGATCTGAAATCCGACCTCCTAAGAAGTGCTTGCCCTTGTCCTGATAAACACTTTAGCTTCCGAGTACACAGTTACGTGCTACCCATCAGCTTGGATGGATCATCATCTCTGCACTTCAGGAAGGATGTGCAGAATCTCTGGCCCTGCTGTTTGTCACTTTCCCCCGCGGCTATGGTTAATGGTGTAGCCATTCACCCTCAGCAGGCATAAATCCTTTTTCCCACAAGAGGGTACTGGCTGGATACAACATTTATAGGACCAAAGGAGCAGCTGGTGATGTCAGTTTCAAGGCAACTAGGTTGTCTTGGACATCCTATTTAGCAGATGGCCAGGACTTGATAGATGGAAGGTTATTAGGATCCAAGTCAAGGGCCACATGGCACAGTGGATGGGAAAAGTAAACGGCAGCACATCCAAATGCAGACACACAGCCTGGTGGGGCTTCTCTGCCTCATGTCGTTTTGCTTCAAGCAGGAATAAATGTATGTCTGCCTGTAGAGCCTGGATTATCGACACATCTCTAGAGATTATCAGTAAATTGGTTACTAAATTGATAGTTGGCTGAATCCTTATGTCTATTATTTGGAAAGAAAATTTTATGAAGTTTAGATTTCATCAGCATTTATATAAATTTGGCCTTTTGCCCAAACCTACATGGTTTCCTGTATTGCTAATGTCTCTACGTCTTTTGGTTATATCCAAAGACAACTTAAAAGCTTTAATTTCAGAGCCCTCTGTTGCATCTGTATTGGAAGTGCCCTAAGCTGTGTCTTGCAATGAGAGCACAAACTCTGCAGGGAAAGGGGTGTCCATTTCTTCTCATCCATTTTAAGCTCATTTTTGCAATTGCTGCCTTTTCCGTATTACCGCATAACTCCTTTGATCTTAAAGTGGAAGGAAGCAAATTTCAAGAGCTAGGAAAGCTCCTCGTGTGGCTTTAGCACGCACAGCATATTACAAAATGGAGTGGATGTCAAATAAAACATAAATTTGGATCATTTGAAATTCGAACTCAAGGAGGTATTGCTTTTAGAGCCAAGTGCATTGAGAAGTCTCAGGGATAAAACTGCTGTTGTTTGACATTCATTTCCATTTGAACGTTTGGGTCGGGTTGTTGCCATGTCATATCCAGCCCTTATTGAATGTTGCATTTGTACTCAGCATTATACTCCAAGCTTCATGCATTTCATTCTCATAACATTATGAGATCATATCCCCATTTCACAGGTGAGGACCCAGAAGCTCTAAAAATTGCATTTTTCCCCCACCCCTTGGCCTCCTCTACCCGGGGCAGAGACTGGAGTATAAACAAGGGTTGCTGGTACACCCTTCCCATAGGTATATTTCAAAGCTGCCCAAATTGCTTAGGTTATGTCCCTGAATTTTTTTACGTGGCAAATTGGTTGAAGCAGCGAGTGGGAGTATTTCAGTTAGGGTTATGCCTTTCTGGAACAAACCCGCTTATTAACATGCTCTGGATTCTAACCCTGAGTTTTAGATCCAAGACATGAACTGGAGAGTAAGTTACTTTGACCAGCCAGTGATCTCCATTTTTCTTTCTCTTTCTGTCCATCTTCTCAACCCCAACCGTATAAACCAGCAATGGAGGCTGTGGAGATAAATGGGCATTGGAGAAGGCTTTTCATTTTCCGGATTGCTTAGAATCTAGGGTCAGGCTCTTGAGCTCAAATGAGACCAAGACTGAGTAATCAGACACAGAGATAGTGTAGTCAGAAGCAACCAGAAATTGAAGGTGGATTAGGTTATCAGGTTATTTTCCTTTTGCTTGGGCTACAGATGTCATTGGTAGATGTAAGTCACAGAGGATTAGGAACAGTTTCCTTGAAGTTTCACATCATCAGATGAGACTAAATGCATTAAAGTGCCCTCCTGACTACAAAACATTGCCCCACAGTTGGGATCAAAAATCAGTATCCGTGAAATATTGCCATGGTAGAGGAGGGGTTAACACAGTTTTGTATATCACATGAGTTGATCAGGTTGATGGTAAATGTTGTGCCTTGTGATGGTGGCATCTCACTGAGAAACTTTCAAAACAAACTTTAAATAAGCAAGGTGTATTGGTTAAGAAAATTATTGACATTATAGCCTGTCCCCATCTTCCACCTCTGTACACAGTCATGAAACTCAGCTAAATTTTGCACTGTAATCGATGATCCCAATTAGTTAAAACAACAATTACTTTGTTACTTTAGGTTGGCTGGTCGGTTCTTCTGGTCAAGGCCAGCTTGGCTGGTCTCTGCAGACTGCAGGTGGTCCATCTGAGGCTGAATGGTCTCAAATGGACTCACTCTCCTGTCTGGTAGTTGGCAGGCTGGTGGGTCTAGAATGGATTCAGCCTGGACTCCACGTGTCTGCTCCTTGTGGTCTCTCATCCTCCAGTAGGCTAGCCTGGAGTTCCTTACCTGGTGGTTTCAGGATTTCAAAGATTAATAAGAGAGGATAAACCCTTGCATTCGCCTCCCTGTATAAGCCTCTCCCTGCCTCATATTTGCTGTCCCTTCGGCCAAAGCATGTGGCCAAGCCCAGTTTGTTTGTCTGTTTGTTTTTAATTAAATAATTTATTTATTGCCTGCATTGGGTCTTCGTTGCTGTGCGCGTGCTTTCTCTAGCTGCGGCAAGCAGGGGCTACTCTTTGTTGTAGTGTGCGGGCTTATCATTATAGTGGCTTCTCTTGTTGCGGAGCATGGGCTCTAGGAGCGCGGGCTTCAGTAGTTGCAGCATGCGGGCTCAGTAGTTGTGGCTCGCGGGCTCTAGAACGCAGGCTCAGTAGTTGTGGCACACGGGCTTAGTTGATCCGCGGCATGTGGGATCTTCCAGGACCAGGGCTCAAACCCGTGTCCCCTGCATTGGCAGGCGGATTCTCAACCACTGCGCCACCAGGGAAGTCCCCAAGCCCATTTTCAGAGAGTGGAGAGGTTGATGTGAGCTCTTGATGGGAGGAGTGGCCAGTCACGTTGCCAAGATGCACGTGACAGGGATGGCAGGAGTTTGTGGCCATTTTGCTATTTCCCACATACATTAGAGTAACTTCAGGTAGTTGAACTGGCATTAACATGTCTTGCAGACTGAATCTGGACATGGGAGAAGGAAGACCGTGTTTTTGCCTATAACTTCAATTTGATATGAGATACTTCTCTGGGCTCTTACTTTGTTCTGTCACTTTTGAAGTTTGGCCATTTACTGGTAGACTCTCTTATCTTGCATTCTTGAGTTGTGTTTCCATTTTTGGTCATGTTTTAAAATTTTTGATTAGTCTATGCCATGGTGCAAATATGATTTTTTTTTTCATTTTGTGGTATTCTGTGGATGTTTGCCTTTCAGAAATGTTTTGTGCTTCAACCAGTGGCTTGAGCTTCCTTTTGGGCAATTTTGGAGCTACACTCATGGCAACTTCCAGAAATCCATCATTGTGATCTGATACACTGATCCTTTTTTTTTTTTTTTTTGTAGTACTTGTAGTGTTTACAACGTAGTACCAAATTCCACCTCATTTTATTAGTCTATAAACATAACCCCATACATAATGACACCTGTGTTTGAATTTAGTCATAACTCAGGGCTCCAGACATTACTATGTAATCACTGTTAACTCATAGAGCATCCAATCCGGGTTTTTCATTCTCAACTTCTGCATCGTTGGCATTGTGGGCCAGATAATTCATTGCTCTGGGGGGCTCTTCTGAATATTTTGGGATGTTTAGCAGCAGCCCTGCCTCTACCCACTTGACGCTAATAGCCTCGCCCTTCCACCCTTACTTGTGACAACCAACAGTGTCAGCAGACATGGTCAAATATCCCCTGGGTGGGAATGGGGAGTGAGAGATAGGTAAAAATGCCTCCAGTTGAGAACCACTGCTTTAACTTGGAGACGCTGAGGCAGAAGAGAGAAAGAAATTGTGAAGTATGACTTATTATTAGAGAGCAAACTAGGATTGGCAGCCAGACAGGGAGGAAGGGGTGTGGCCATTTTTCAGCTACCTTAAAATTTAACCTAAGTTGGCCCTGGATTCCTCTGGATTAACCAGGAAACATCAAGTTGGGTCTTGCTACCCATTGAAAGTTTCGTCAGTATCTCAACTTTATTGTGTTAGAAGTGGATTAAATGTAAATAACACCCCTGGGAAAAAAATTTTAGGAGATATGCTGACCATAGATAATGGATTTGGGGAAACTCTTTATTTGGAAATAGTTCAACATACACAAAAGTAGAGAAAATTGTATCATGACCCTTCTGATACTCATCACCTAAGATCCTAAATGATTGATTAATGGCCAGTCCTGGTGCATCTATACCCCGCTCGCTTCCTCTGCTATACACTCCTGAGTTATTTGAAAGCAAAATCATTTCATTTGTAGCTATTTCAATATGTGTCTAAAAGAAAGAACTTAAAAACCAAAATTATAATACGCTGGTGGAATTTTAATCTTCTAGAAAGGACAAGAATGAGAATTTATGCCGAGTAGTATCAGAACATAAGGGGAAAGCGTGAGGGTCAAAATCAAAGAGGCTTGACATTTTGGCAGATTAAAAACTCTGGGGGGTGGGGGAAGGGAGGCCCCTGGTGGTCTAGTGGTTAGGACTTGGCGCTTTCGCTCTGGGGCTCAGGTTCAGTCCCTGGTGGAGGAACTGAGATCCCGCAAGCCCTGTGGCACCGCCAAAATTAAAAAAAAATAAAAATAAAAAAGTAAAAAAATACTCCAGCGGGGAAGGGAGGTTGGAGACACTGTCTCTTCGAGCTCCTTTCCGCTCTACATTTTCCCTGCTTTAGTGACTCTTAGAAATGCCTCTTTGAGCATAACTTAAGGCACAGGGAATCGGGATCCTTAAAAAGGAGAGTAAGCCAGCAGGGAACAGATCCATTTTTTAAAAGAAGAGGAAAAAAACATAATCACAAAAAGGTATTGAGATATTCAATCACTGATGGATTGCTCTCTGATGACTTTCAATGACTTTTTAGCCAATTGGGATCTACTTTTAATAAAACAAAGCAAGGGGAAAGTCTGCTTTTTAAGATTTTGCTAGGACTACGGTATTTCTCTCCTGTTCTAATGTATTCTGAGAAGTTTCTTTCTTTTGATTTAGACTTCCTCACTTGGTTTTATTGTGTCATAAATCTCCTGTGTTTGGTGAGAGCCATGGTGTATGTGAGACCCAAGCAGCTTGCTAGATAACATCTATTTCCCCCGCTTCTCTTTAGAAGATTAAACTGAGACTGTTGTGTCTGATGCCAGAATAGATTTAACCAACCATGTTTCCTTTACATATAGGTCAGTCCAAGGGACAATTCTGCACTGGATCCTATTATCCATGGGTTGAAGGGCGTCGTACATCATGGTAAGTAAGCTGCATACACTTCCTTTTGCTGGGATGTGAAGGGCTAAGGTCTCCACCTAAAAGAATGGGTTATCTTGCAGAGGACGGAGTATGACACCCATTCCTCATCCACTGATGTTGAAGGGCATGAGGCCCATTATTTGATGGGTAGAGAGCACATCCGTTTATTACCTGCAAATGGATCTGGGTTAACAGTAAGCAATTTGTGTCTCTTCAGGTACCACTCGGAATGCATGTGTTATAAATCAGAACACCCTAAGATGTACTATTCATACACGTTGAACCTGCCAGGTGCCTCATATCTATCCTAAAATTATTCCCTTTTCAAGTAACTTTTCATTTATGAATTTCTTGATTTGCCCCACAGATGTAGGGGAAAAAACTTAAGTAGCCATGACAAGTCATTAAATTTTGCCGCACGTGAGCAAGTACCATCAGCTACTAGAATGGAAAATGCTAGGCCGTGTTCTGTGCAGCAGACGTCTTATCCTCAAGCATAAAACGGGGAGAGAAAGTAAGATAGATGGGTTCTGTCTTACCCAACTGTTTTTTATTGGAGGAATTTCCCTGCAACTTTATTATCGGCGATGCATCATTACCTATGACATCAGGATCCTCTAATTTCAAAAGTACCCTTGTCACAGGGAGGTGTGGAGATGAGAGGTACTGTAATGATTTGCAAGATTTTAATAATCTAATTAGAATTCCAAAGACATTGACAGAAATAGCATTAGTAACCTTAATACATCTCCCCTTCATCTCCACGGCTATGATAAGACATCTTCACACCTTTCTGGGAGGATGTCTTTTGACATTAGCCAATTCTGCAGAGCTTAACAGACATCTTACCCCCTTTCTCTCAGGGAAACAAAACCAGTAATCAGTGTTCCGTGGAAGCAGGTAGGATTTTGGATCGTTTTGCTCTTATAAGTGTTCAATCATACAGCGGGTAACAATAATAAACCTAGTGAAAGTAGAAAAATAGGGTGACTGAAAACGCCTCATTGAGGTTTTCACTTTAGGAAACGTCCATTGCTTCCCGATTTTCGTTTGTATCTCTGAAGAAATCTCCTCACGCAGAGCTGGGAAGTAGGTAGTATGGAAGTTTGCCAAGGGAATAAAACACTTTTGCCAAAACTTAGGCCGTCTGCCCCTTTGTGATTTGATGTTGATAGCAGTAGTGGTGGGTGTGAGACGTAGGGAAATTTGCACTGGGCAGCCTCAAAAAATGCACAGAAAGTTGATGTTATGGGCAACACGCTGTGTTCTCTGAGCTCCTTCCCAGAAGGTGCCCGGGAACTCTCAGTTCATCAAACGCTTTCTTGGAATTCCAGTCTATAATATAGATCATGAGGTTGGGGGTTTGAAATATACTAAGTGATGGATAGATCTTCCTTCCCCCTGACTCTCCTTCCTGTTTTAATACAATCACCCCACAAAGAATTCCGGAATCTTCAAAACAGGTACCTCTTCTTCAGCCTGAGAGGAAGCACTCCATCAGTTATGGCATTTGAGTGGGTCTGTGTAATCTCATTTCCATGATGATCATTGCAGGACATTCCACATGTTAAAGATAAGCAGTAGGCTTCCTTTAGCCCCCAAATCCCCAAATCTCAGTAAACTCACTGCATAGTGATCATTTGGTTCATGAGCTGCATGCCGGCATAATTGTGTAATCCTTCCTCATTATCCACAATTAGCCTCTAAGAGGCAGTTATATGCAGGAATATGATACCTGTTACTGGGAGGATGGCAGAGACGCCCAGTATGAGGTTTCAACGCTACCTCCTAATTGAAAAGTCAGAGGAGACCTGCAAAAAATAGTTCCCTGCAAAGGAAGTTCCCTTCTTTTTTTCAGTGTAACAGAAATAATTATCCCCTGGGAGGGGTGGGCATATTTCTTCTTTAACACACTAGTGAATGTGTTTGTCAATCATTGATATTTGACAGGAAGACGTGAGCATTCCTATTTGTGGGCATGTTTGGTTGAACTTTAGTCTTCTGGTAAAAGTCTGCTCTTGGTTTGCCCCCATGCGGTGGCATAGCCCGAGAATTATTCCTCGTTCCCAGTTCTGGAGCTCAGATCAAGGTTTCTAACGTCTGGCTTTTATCCTGATCATGTTAAGTAACTTACACCACAAAGAGTGCCCAGACATGTGCCAAGCTGAGGTGAGGAACTGCAGAGTCGCTCTGTGAACACAGCAACCTAGCCCGGGAGGGAGTGCCAGCAATTCTGGGGGAGAATTCCTTCCACGCGCCAGCGCAGGCATTATCAGGGTCTTAGGGTGGAAAGAGCATGGGCTTTGGAGCCGGCCAGGCTTTGGCGGGGATCTCGGCTTTGCCACTCACTAGCTGGAACTATGGCTGCCTCTCTAGCCACTCTGAGAAAGTTTACTTCTTTATTCAGCAAAAGTGTTGCACGCCCACTGGGTGTGAGTCCTGGGCTGATGTACTGGTGAAGACAGACAGACACAGGCCAGCCGTCAGGTACCTGGAAAGGAGGTGAATGACACCCCCGCTCCCTCCAGCCTGCCTGGAGCGTTACCCTTCCAGCCTTTGCATCTGCTGTTGCTGGTTCCTCTGTCAGAAACGTTCTTCGCTCAGCTCAGAGCAAGTGTGTCTCCCTCTAATTATTTCAGGTCTCAGTTTGGATCTTACCTCCTCAGACAATTCTTTTTTTTTTTTTTTGGCTGCGTTGGGTCTTCGTTGCTGTGCACGGGCTTTCTCTAGTTGTGGCGAGCGGGGGCTACTCTTCATTGCAGTGTGCAGGCTTCTCATTGCGGTGGCTTCTCTTGTTGCGAAGCACGGGCTCCAGTAGTTGCAGTACGCGGGCTCAGTAGTTGCAACACGCGGGCCCTAGAGCACACGGGCTTCAGTAGTTGCAGCGTGCAGGCTCAGTAGTTGCGGGACACGGACTCAGTAGTTGTGGCGCACAAGCTTAGTTGCTCTGCGGCATGTGGGATCTTCTGGGACCAAGGATCAAACCCATGTCCCCTGCATTGGCAGGTGGATTCTTAACCACTGTGCCATCAGGGAAGTCTCCAGACAATTCTTTCTTAATTATCCTATCCAATTCCCCATCATCTCCCCATTCCCATCACTCCTTGTCACATCATCTTAGGCTTCTTTCTTTGAAGCACTTAAAAGTATCTGAAATAACCTTGTTTGTTTATTTACTCCTGTATTACCTACTAAAGTGTAAGCTTCATGAGGGCAGAACCCACGTGTGTTTAACAACTAATAGATGCTCAGTAAAATAAGCCAAATGAGCAAATCAAGTAAAGATACAAATAGGTGAAAAATATCAAAATATAAAATTGGAAAAAGAGGTGGAGGAACTAAAGGCCTCACAGGCTTTGCTTTGATTGGGAAGAGAAAGAAGTAGGATAATGGCTTGGAAACTTGATTCTGCCCGAATTTCTGGGGCCATTGCTGACTCTCGTTTTGATAACCGTCATCACTTCTGTCGTTCTTCCAAAAGAGAATGAACATCTGAAGTTGTTAAAAAAAAACAAACAGGGACTTCCCTGGTGGCGCAGTGGTTATGAATCCGCCTGCCAATGCAGGGCACACGGGTTCGAGCCCTGGTCCGGGAAGATCCCACATGCCGCGGAGCAACTAAGGCCGTGCACCACAACTACTGACCCTGCACGCTAGAGTCCGCAAGCCACAACTACTGACCCTGTGTGCCACAACTACTGAAGCCCGCCCGCCTAGAGCCCGTACTCCGCAACAAGAGAAGCCACCGCAATGAGAAGCCCGCGCACCGCAACAAAGAGTAGCCCTCGCTCGCCGCAACTAGAGAAAGCCCACACACAGCAACAAAGACCCAATGCAGCTAAAAATAAATAAATTTATAAAAAACAAACAAACAAACAAACTTTTGTTGGAACTAGAAACGTTTTCAGTTGAAGGTCCTATGAAGGATTTGAATTATCTGTTACTGTGATGGACATAAATAATCGTGCCCTTCACAGAACCCCTGGCTTGGGAACAATGACAGAGACATATACGAAGAAGAAATCAATATGGATTTCTGTTGCAGTTCACAGTTGGCTTTTATTTCTTCAGCTCTGGGAGTCATATCTTAGCATATTCATTCCTCATTAAGTGAATGTGTTTTTTTTTATAGGAAGCATCTTTTTTTTTTCTAATTAATTAATTAATTTTATTTTGGACTGCATTGGGTCTTCGTTGCTGCGTACGGGCTTTCTCTAGTTGTGGTGAGCGGGGGCTGCTCTTCTGTGCGGTGCATGGGCTTCTCATTGCAGTGACTTCTCTTGTTGCACAGCATGGGCTCTAGGCATGTGGGCTTCAGTAGTTGTGGCACATGGGCTCAGTAGTTGTGGCTCACAGGCTTAGTTGCTCTGTGGCATGTGGGATCTTCCTGGAACAGAGCTTGAACCTGTGTCCCCTCCGTTGGCAGGCAGATTCTTAACCACTGCACCACCAGGGAAGTCCCTAGGAAGAATCTTATATGTTCCTTTAGCTGAAATGGCAATGAGGAATCTGGTCCTACCAGCCAACCATTGGCATTTGGTCAGTAGGGTCCTCTGTGAAGCAGACACCAAGATGGAATTTTAAGTGCAGGCGAGTTTTTTGGCAGGGAGGGACTGCCCAGGAAGAATAAAGAGGAGAGGGAGCAGGAGTGGGTGGGGAGAGCACTGGGACCCCAGTGCAGGTCTGATACCTCTAAAGAGAGGGAACCTAGGAGGACTGGCTGAAGGCAGCTCTAAGAAAGTCTTGGCTGGGACCTTGGAGAATGCCAGAGCCAAGACTGCCCGTGAGAGGAGTCCTCTGTTGGGCAGCAGTGGCCCAGCCCTACCAGGTGTGGTCATTGGCTAGAGCATCCCAGCGAGAGCGGCCTCCCTGCGAGCGCCGAGGTGTGCCCGAAGGCACAGCAGCTCCCAAGCCTCCTCACAGCAGCTTGTCTCTAGAAGGAAGATCTTAGGGGTGTCTCCTGTGGCTGGTCCAGAGGTCACATCTTCCTTCCAAAGACATTTTCCTCATCACCTTGCCAAAAAGTTGATGACTTGGTCCTCTCACTTTTAAAACGCTCAGGACTTCTTACAGTCACTGCTTGTTCCTTTTGTGCATAAATATTAAGTGGCTCATCTAAGTACACCATGAAGCTAGGCAGAAAGAAAGCACAGCACGCATGGACCAGCCCTCCCTGAGTTTGTAGACACTCAGGAGAGACATATGGTTAAGCATATAATTACATTAAAGAGTGAGGAGGGACCTCCCTGGTGGCGCAGTGGTTAAGAATCCGCCTGCCAGTGCAGGGGATACAGGTTCAATCCCTGGTCCGGGAAGATCCCACATCCCACGGAGCAGCTGAGCCCGTGTGCCACAACTACTGAGACTTCGCTCTAGGGCCCACGAGACACAGCTGTTGAAGCCTGCGCATCCTAGAGCCCGTGCGCCACAACAACTGAGCCCGCATGCTGCAACTACTGAAGCCCACGTGCCTAGAGCCCGTGCTCCGCAACAAGAAAAGCCACCACAATGAGAAGCCCGCGCACTGCAATGAAGAGTAGCCCCTGCTCGCCGCAACTAGAGAAACCCCACGCGCAGCAACAGAGACCCAACACAGCCAAAAATAAATAAAATTATTTTTTAAAAAAAGAGTGGGGGGCAGCAGAAGATTTAACTTAGACTTGGGGCTATAGACCGGGCATTGCAGACAAAGTGACCATGAAGACCTAAAGAGTGCATAGAGGTTGTCCAGGCAGAGAAGGGAGTATAAGGTCCCAAGCAGCACCAGCACAGAGGTGGCATGTTGGAGACTCTGAGCTCTGGGACCTTGCTACTCTTGTGCAGGGGAGCTGGGGAGAGATACCTAGAGACCTCTTGGCAGCAGAAAGTGCTCTTTCTTTTTGTTTTGTTTATTTTTTATAAATTTATTTATTTTATTTATTTATTTTTGGCTGTGTTGGGTCTTCATTGCTGTGCGCGGGCTTTCTCTAGTTGTGGCGAGCAAGGGCTACTCTTCATCGCGGTGCGCAGGCTTCTCATTGTGGTGGCTTCTCTTGTTACGGAGCACAGGCTCTAGGCGCACAAGCTTCAGTAGTTGTGGCACGTGAGCTCAGTAGTTGTGGCTCATGGGCTCTAGAGCTCAGGCTCAGTAGTTGTGGTGCACAGGCTTAGTTGCTCCACAGCATGTGGGATCTTCCCAGACCAGGGCTCGAACCCGTGTCCCCTGCATTGGCAGGCAGATTCTTAACCACTGCGCCACCAGGAAGTCCCAGAAAGTGCTCTTTCTTAGGTGTTCATTTTTCTATGTAAATTGTGATTTTTACAAACTCGGAAGCATGAAAAAATATAAATAGAATGAAGAGAGGTGATTTGCCATTGATTCTGGTCCTGTCTATCCATTGAGCCATAGGTGGAAGCATTAAAATGTATCTAATCAGGGATTTTATTTACACTACCGCCAGCATACCCTGGAAAGGAAAAGAAATTGTGACTCTTATTCACCGCTCTGACCCAGTCATTCACAATGCTTTTTGTATATAAGAACCAGGACTTGCAAGTAGCCACACCTGATAGAAATATTGGTTTCAAAGAGCTTAGTCTAATTCTAATTTTTTCAAAACCCATTTAAAAAAAATAAACTTGTGGGGCTTCCCTGGTGGCACAGTGGTTAAGAATCCACCCGCCATCGCAGGAGACATGGGTTGGATTCCTGGTCTGGGAAGATCCCACATGCCACAGAGCAACTAAGCCCGCGTGCCGCAACTACTGAGCCCACGCACCGCAACTACTGAGCCCACGCACCGCAACTACTGAGCCCACACACCACAACTACTGAAGCCCGTGCGCCTAGAGCCCGTGCTCTGCAGCAAGGGAAGACACCACAATGAGAAGCCTGTGCACCGCAATGAAGAGTAGCCCCCACTCGCTGCAACTAGAGAAAGCCTGCACGCAGCAATGAAGACCCAGTGCAGCCAAAGATAAATAAATAAAATGTAAAAAATTTTAAAAAGCAATCCATTTTAAAAAATAAAATAAAACAATAAACTTGTACGTGAATTTGTGTAAAAATGTACCAGTTCCCTTGTAAGTAGTTTGTACCCAATTGACCAATGCTAAATAATGTACATTATATCCTCTATTAAAAAGGATGTATTATTTTTCTTTCAAGTTTTTCAATTACCTACTTTCTATTCTTTTTCATAATATCCACCCAAAGAAAATCCAGCAGACTGTATATATACCTAGTCTAGAACGCTGTCAGAAAGGCATTGGAACACTAACTACTCTCTCATGTCAATCATCTAAGAAAGATCCATTTTTTTTGTTTTTGGAAGGAAACTTGCTAGTAGTGATTGTTTGATTGTTGAGCTTTAACTATCCACCCCTCTTTTTTTTTAATATTTTTTTTTTGGCTGCATCGGGTCTTAGCTGTGTCACGTGGGCCCTTCGTTGCGGCACGCAGGCTGCTCTCTAGTTGTGGCTCACGTGCTCAGCAGTTGCGGCACGCGGGCTTAGTTGCCCTGCGACGTGTGGGATCTTAGTTCCCTGACCAGGGATCAAACCTGCCTCCCCTGTGTTGGCAGGCGGATTCTTAACCACTGGACTACCAGGGAAGTCCCTGTCCCTCTTCTCTCATTGCCTTGCTTGCTGTCCTTTCCTCTTCCACTGAATGTACTACCTTAGTGCGTAGGAAAGTATCTTCCTCCTTCACGGGAAACATAAAGGGGACAGTTAGAAATTGCCTCAGACACCAGTCAGGACGAGATGGCTCTTCTGCCTGTCCTCCCTCCCCAGGCTCTTCTGAGAAACTTATCAGTGAAAGTACAAATACATTATCACCCGAGAACGCCCTTCTAGTGATGTCACAAAATGAGGTGCTTGCAAGCTTTCCTTGTTAAAACTCACCAATAGAAGTTGGGTCTATGAAAATCAAACTTTCTTTGCAGAATACCTCACCCAGTTGTTGACTAGTTTATTCACTGGGCTCACTTTGGGGATATTTTCTACCCATCTTCTCCCCTGCCCTGGGGTGCTCATTGTCAGCTCACCAGATCTGTGGACAATGTCCTAGAATAGTTAGACTCAATCCAGGCATCTAGCAGAAGGGGAGGTAATAAAGTAAATCTGCACATACATGTGACTACCTGCCAAGTGTTTTCATTTGGTGGTGAAAGCTGGAGTATCTGCATCTGTTCTTTTTTCTATATCCCACCTGCTAGAATTGAGGTTTCTATAATCAAGACTAACCTGGAAGAGACTCCAGTCATAGAACAACCTGAATTCCTTTTAAAGCAGTGGCTAGGCTTTGCCTTGTCAACTGCCACTGCATCATTGGCCACAAATACATGATTTTAAAAGAAACTAGCCCTGGGGCACAGCGCAGCTGGCACTCCAGGACAACCACTGTGGGTCTGAAGGTGGCGCAGCCTTTCCAAAAGCCGTGTAGCCATTGCTGCCAAAGTTACACATAGGCCACACCCTCTGAGCCGGCAGTTCCACATGTAGGTATACACCCAAAAGAAATGGCTACAAAAGGACCTGTACACAGGAGCTTTGTTTATAATAGCCCCCAAATGGAAACAGCCCAGATGTCCACCAAGGGTAGCCTAGATATTCAAGTTTTAGTGTGTTCATACAAGGGAATAGTGTACAGCAATTAAAAATGATGAACTTGATTTATACAAAAACAAAAGAACATGTACTGCATGGTTCCGTTTATGCAAAGTTCAAGAACAGACAGAACTAATCTCTGGTGATAAGAATCAGAATAGTGGTGTGAAGGGGTACGTACAGTGAGTGAGAAAGGGCTCAAGGGAATCTTCCCAGGCAGTAAAAAAATACTATATATCTTGATCTGGAGGATGATTAGATTACATAAATATGTTATAAACATTTACTACACTGTCCCCTTAGATTTGTGCATTTGACTGTTTGCAAACTAAAGAACAGCCCATGGATATTATACATTAATTTCTCAAAAATATTACAGTCACGAAGCTCAGAAATAATCTACCATCACGCACCAGACAGTCCAATATTAAAAACCCTGACAGTGCCAAGTGTTGGCAAGGATATGAATGCTGGGAACGCTCAGATTTTCTGGAAACGGTTTGGCAGTGTCTAGTCGAATTGATTCAGTAGTCCCATTGCTATGTATGTCCCCTGGAAAAACGCAGATAAAAGCGCACCATGAGGGACTTTCCTGGTGGCACAGTGGTTAAGAGTTCGCCTGCCAATGCAGGGGACAGGGGTTCGATCCCTGGTCTGGGAAGATCCCACATGCCGCGGAGCACCTAAGCCTGTGCGCCACAGCTACTGAGTCTGCGCACCTAGGGCCTGTGCTCTGCAACAAGAGAAGCCACCGCAATGAGAAGCTTGCGCACTGCAACGAAGAGTAGCCCCCGCTCGCTGCAGCTAGAGAAAGCCCACACACAACAATGAAGACCCAATGCAGCCAAAAAATAAATTAATTAATTAATTTAAAAAAAAACCAAAATGCACCATGAGCTGTGTATGAGAATGTCTGTGGCATTGTTTTTCCTAACTGCCCAAACCCAGAAATGCCTCTGATACCTATTGTTAGCAAGCTGGATAAATACAACCAAGTGTAGTCCTACAACAGAACAGTTCACCCCAGTGAAAACACGTGGAGTCTCGTGGCTCACACCAACGTGGGCACATCTGAAAACTGTAAAGTGATGCAAGAGTCTGAAGAATGCACAAGGTATTCTTGAACAAGTGTTCTAAAAATGGGAAAACCTAACCTTGGTTCTTTAGGAGTGCACATGTAGGTGGTAAAACTACAAGAAAAGCAAAGTAATGATTATTTAAGAACAGAGGATGGTGGTTACTTCTTGGAGTGGGATGGGAAAGTGATAAGGGCCTGGCCCCGGGGAGGGTGGCAAGTCTCCCCCTGTTCAGAGTGGTGGTTACTCCAGGGTTCACTTTAGGATTATTGGTTAACAGTATGTTTATGTTTCTACACCTTTCTGCATGTGTGTTAAATTTCACAATCAAAGAAGACAATGATGAGTATTAGAAAGTCAGAGATTCAGGCAGTGCTTTCTTCTGGGAGACATCGAGTACCAAGTGGCCTCACAGCAAACAAAGAGGGGAGTGACAGCATTTTATTTTTTCTTTACCAAACTTTTTATCATAAGTACCCCTGACAGGTTGTTTGTTCTCTCTACAAATTGATTGTAGACCAGAGAAAGAACTGTGGCTGCCTTGGGATTGTATCATTAAGCGATGACTTTGGAAGCCAATACTTCCTTGTGGAATTTAGAAAAAAGAAATCAGAAACCAAAGGGATGGGGTGGCAGGTGACAGGTCTGAAAACAAAGGCTCCTCGTTGTTAATGGGCTGGTGCATCCTAGCTCTGTACCAGGTCAGGGTATGATTAGCCTGACAGGCATCATTAAATCCTCCAGAAACCCTCTGATGTGCAGCTCTCATATCCCCCATTACATAGAAAGGCAAGTAAAGCAGGCAGGGCCTGGGTGACTTAAACCAAGGTCTTCGTGACTTGAGGCTGACTCTTGTTACTCCCAGGCCATCTCCCGCTCTGTTCTTGGCCAGGGTTACCATTTGCGTCTTTTGGTTGACTGAGGCTTATCATATAGACTTGTTAAAGGGGCAAGTGAAGAAATACTAAACGGGCCCATACTCTCATCCTTCCAACACCATTTTGATTATCCCTGGAATGAAGATCTCAACATGAACTTTCTAAGACTAAATGGCTGAAACTTCTGAAAAATATCTTGCATGGACTTTGGAAGAAGAAGACAAATCCCAGCACAAGGAACATTTGGAACAAAGTAAACTATTAGGTGAAAATGGCCATCTGTGTTGTTACAATCCAGCAGCAAGAAGATGGAGCAGAGATGAGTTGATTTGATTTGAGGGGTTCTTGCCTGTTTTGTGTAACTGAAATTTAAGCCTCTTTGATCACAGTGTCCATCCATCGTGCCTAATAAGTGCTAGTTCGGGTGTTGAGGGTAAGATGATCAACTAGATTTCCTCTGCCTTTGGAAAAATTTTAATCTCAGGAAGAATCTTTCCTTTTCTTTTCTTTCTTTTTGGTCCTTGCCATTCTTGGTGACGGTCAAAGAGACTATAATTTGCCTACAGAATCATGTCATGTGTTCCCATGAATACAGCAATTGGAACTTTGAAATGAATTTATTTACTTATTTATTTATTTATTTTTAATTTTGATTTTTATTTTTGTCTGCATTGGGTCTTCATTGCTGCACGTGGGCTTTCTCTAGTTGCAGTGAGCAGGGGCTACTCTTCGTTGCGGTGCGCAGGTTTCTCATTGCGGTGGCTTCTCTTTTTGCGGAGCACGGGCTCTAGGCGCACAGGCTTTAGTAGTTGCAGCACATGGGCTCAGTAGTTGTGGCGTGCAGGCTTCTGTAATTGTAGCACATGGGCTCAGTAGTTGTGGCACACGGGCTCTAGGGTGCATGGGCTTCAGTAGTTTTGGCCCACGGGCTCGGTAGTTGTGGCTCACGGGCTCTAGAGCTCAGGCTCAGTAATTGTGGCACACGGGCTTAGTTGCTCCATGGCATGTGGGATCTTCCCGGACCAAAGATCAAACCCATGTCCCCTGCATTGACAGACGGATTCTTAACCACTGCACCACCAGGGAAGTCCCTAAAGTGAATTTTTATAAAAAATCTGCATCATGGAATACCTTTAGAGAAATGAAATTTTATTACTTTTCACTTGAAATTTGACTCTTAGGAACACTGCTGAACAGAGATTCTAGACCAGCACTTCAGAGTTCAGGCTGTCTTGGATTTGAATGCTGGCTTTGCAGCTTGGGAGCTGTGTGATACTGTACAAATTGTTGGCCCTCTCTGTCCCTTAGCCTTCCACCTGGGAAAATGACAATTGTGAAAGTATCTGCCTCGTGGGTATTAATGCTAAATGCTTTAAGACAGGGAAAGTACTGAGAAGGAAGGGTGCCTGGAGTGTGTCCACTGTCCTGGAAATCAGAGATCAGGAAATACAATCTGTGGGCCAAATCTGGCCCACTGCCTGTTTTTGTAAATAAAGTTTTATTGGAACACAACCATGCCCATTCATTTACTTACTGTCTATGACTGCTTTTACACTATAACGGCAGAGTAGTTGTGACAGAGAGACTCTCTGGCCTGCAAAACCTTAAATATTTACTCTCTGGTTCTTTACAGAAAAAGTTTGTCAACCCTGCCATGTTGAAACGGTAACTATTGTAGCTCTACTAATAGTGTTGCCTTCACAAAGTGGTTTGTTTATTTGGGGACAGTGTAAATACCCACTCAGGTCATTGCTTACCATTTGATACACTTTACAGAGATGGGCTTCAGGTTTGATATTGCCCAGATTGCCACATCATCCAGATATATTTCAATGAAATTAAAGAGGGTTCTGTTTTAATGTTAACCTTCAAGGAAGAAATCATTCAAATTTTCTCCCTTTTGAATGGGAAACCCAGTGCTATATTATCTACAGGCCACTGATAGTTTTGAACATCTTAACACGTGACAAAATTTCCCCCTCTGAAATTTATGTTTCCAGCATCTAATTACATGGAACTTTCCTGAAGTGTGCTATAAATATGCAGCACCCTGGTCTTGACTAATAGGCTCAAGTCTGTGATGGATCCAGGGAGGGCAGATGCTTATCTGAACCCCTTTGATCTCAAAATCTTCTAGAAACAGACGCTCTTAAGCCATTTCCACAGTTTCCTGGCTTTCGGTTTGTCAGAACCACCACCATAGATGTGGGCTATTTCCATTTCTTTTCTTAGCCAAAGCCAGGAAATGGGGTGCTGTGGGGCTCTATTTTATCACTAATAGCATTGTGAACAATCATGTTGAGTCAGAAAAAGACTTCAAAAGTGATTCCTTTTAGGTTAATTTGAATTTGAGGCTAGTCCTCATTTAGCCAGCCTCCTTTGTCAATATGTCATCATTTGAACAGGATTATGGGAACCCAGGGAAGTGCCCTTTTCCTGGTTGTTTCACTGGGGTGTGAAAAGCAGAGAGTTTAAAAATATGTCTCCAATTATATACTGTGAAAGTGCTCGCTAAAGTGCTTGGGGCTGCCTGCTGTGACCTTCTTACCCTGCTCTATGCATGTCATCTTGGTATAGGAGAAGCAGGGTCGCATTGTGGCCAAGAACCCAGGCTCTGGGTTTGAATACCAGTTCTGCTTTTGGCTAGTTGTACAACCTGCACAAATCACTTCACCTCTTTGTGGTTCCATTTTCTTAACCATATTAAGTGGTGATAGTAATACCAACCTTATTGGTTTGTCTTGAGGAGTCAGTGACTTATTGTACAAACTTGTGACTGGCACACGGTCAGCACCCAGTGTCAGCTGTTATCACTGCCATCCCCCCACCCTCACCCCCAACAAGTTGTTGTTGTTACTTGTTGATGTGAGTATGGTGGAGGCCATGAGGTGACAGGAAATGATGGTGGAGCTCTGAGTTCTGCCCCATCACTACCCGGCTATTGAACTAGAATGTATGTTGCTTGACTTAGTTGGGTCGTATGAAAATAAAATGAAGTGATGGAGAAAATGGGCACAAAGATGATTTGGGATAGCCAGTCCCTTTGAGACCAGGGGATAGGGTAGTGGACCAGGGACCAGAAAGAGGGTGAAAGGAAGAAACAGAAACATCTGTTAACCCCTGGCTATGTGCCTAGCTCTGCCCAGATGTTCTATACGTAGAGTCTCATTTAATCTCAGCGGTAGCCCAGGGAGAGAAGAGTGCTTAATCCATGGTACAGATGGGTAAACTGAGGTTCACAGAGATTGGCTCATTTGTCCCAGCTCATGGCAGTGGAACAGTGATTTGAACCCATTTGTATTGGACTCAGACGCATTCTGCTGGGCCAGTTTCCAATTCTAGCATTGACTGTCTTCCTAATTATTGTCAAAATCACTTAACTCTGGTTTCTGCCTGGGTTTCTCCTCTGTGAATTAGGTCATTGACTGAGCATCAAAAGGAAGCTAAAAGAATGTACACACCATGCCAATTATGGCCACCAGAACCAAGTGGGGGAGAGAGGCAAGCAACGGAACTGTTCAGTGATAACACTGGGGTTTTGTCACTGTATAACTCTATAATTTAAACGTTATGTTCATTTCCTTAATTGGTGACAAGACTCTGCACTCTTCATGTAGTTTCTCTTTGGAAATGTTAATGTCAACATATGCTTTGTTCATACGTCAACCCTTAAATCAAAATGCTGCATTTGGCCACCTGACCACCAATAAACTCAAGGAGGCTAGATGTCTTTGAACCTGGGTAGAGTGGCTATTTCATGACCTTGGAGTGCCACCCTGGTTCCTTGAATACAGGAGTCTGATTAATCAGGTGAGCTCTCTCCTGCTCAGGCCGCCCTTGCTCAGACCCTGAAATAAGATGCCATAGTGGGGGCTTCTCAGATCTTCTCTGGACTGTGCCCATGCAGAAGGCCAAGGGGTGTGTATTAAATCCTCTGCACCCTGGTGAAGAGTGTTTCAGAGGCAGAAATAAGCTCCACACCTCTCTATGTCCTCATGTAGTTTGCTCCATTCATGCTTGAATAGTATTGCTTGTTGCCATCCCTTCTAAATACCCTGCCCTTCACAGAGGAGCAGGTGTCAGCAAACTTTCTTAGTAAAGGGATTAATGGCAAGTATTTTTGCCTTTGCCAGCCATCCATTCTGTGCTACAATGACTCAACTGCACAGTAGTAGCCTGAAAGCGGCCACAGACCATGGTATGGCTTTGTTCCAGTAAAACTTTACTTACAAAAACAGGTACTAGGCTGAATTTGGCCTCGGGGCCCCAGTTTCCCCACTTCTGACTTAGAGCTACTTAGTGACTTAGTTTGATTGATTTTTTTCAGCCACGTATAAAGGAGCTGCTCTCTCAGGCCCTGTCTTGGGTGCTGGGGATACACTAAGGACCCACAGTCTTGATGTAGTGGAGCTTCCAGTCTGCTAAAAAAAAAAAGAAAAGAAAACTATTACTCATCAATTACATAGCCTGTGAGGGAGACCCAGGTCTGTACAGCTGTGACCGTTGGCAAGGTCACAGCCCTCATCATGACGTTGATACCTACTTCACAGGGTCGTGAGGCCTCCATGAGAGAAAGGCCACAGCAGGGCCTGGCACCAAGTTCATGCACCGTAAATGTGAACTAGTCAAAAGACATGAACTACAGAACATCCACGGTGTGGATGGAGTCTAGAGTTCAGGTCAGTGGAGGGTAAACTGAGGCCAGGGAATCCGGTCAGTATAACAGATGGGAGTTTGCTGCCACCCGGCCTTGTGAGCATCTTGCACTGTGACCACAAAACAGGCCCTGGACCCAGCTTCTAGTAGACGCAGAAAGCTGATGGGGACCTTCGATGTGAATCCTACTGAATTATTTCAACCTCCTATTTCATCAGTTCTGTAACTCTCATGTCTTCATATTTTTATTGAGATGTAATTGACATATAACATTATGTTAGTTTCAGGTGTATAACATAATGATTTGATATATGTCTATATTGCAAAATGATCACCACAATAAATCTAGTTCAAAACTATGTGTAACTGCACATAGTTACAATTTTTTTCATTCATATTTTAACAACTCTAAAATTAGGACGCACCTTCCAGGTGATACTGTATCATTGCTTAATTAGCAACTTGTTGCCTTTAATAGTGGCATTTGAAATAATGGTGCATCTTTCGATTGATGGTGACATGGCTATGAAGAAATCTAGGATTTATTGGTTATTTAAAATACACCAACTGCTGTGTTTGTTTGTTCCTTCATTCTCTTTTCACAAAGATTGGGCATCTACTATGTTCCGGGCAGTGTTTTTGTTGCTGGATATACAGAGTGAACAAAACAGGCAAAGGCTTTGCTCTTGTGGAATTATCCGGCTCTTGGAGGAGACAGACAGTAAATAAGTGAATGCATCTGGGAAGGAAATAAACCAAGTGTGATGTAGATGGTTAATAGCAGCGGGAACAGCCTTAAATGGGGCGCTCAGGGTTGGCTCTCAGGAGATGAACTGAGATCTGAAGAATGAAAATGAATCACCCATATGGAGTGGGGGTGGGAGTAGGGCAGGCATTGTAGGCAAAGGGAACAGAAAGGTGAGAAGAGAGGTGATGGTCAACAAGGAAGAGGGCAGAGAGAAGACGGGTTGCAGAGTTAGATCATGGAGGGTCTCATGGCCGTGGTGAGGAGTTCAGATTTTATTCTAAATGAAGGGAGAAACCACTGGATGATTTTGAACTGGGCAGTGTCAGGGTTAGATTTATATTTAAAAAGCTAAATGAGTTCTTCAGTCTTCAGAGAGATTTCCTCAGCTGATCATGTTTATGTCAACTGCAGGTGAGGAACTGGGGGCCCAGGGATACAGAACTGGGTAGTAGAAAGGGATACCCAGACTCCCTTCCCACCTCACTGTGTGATCTTGGTTCAGTCACTTTCCTTCTATGGACTTTATTTTCCTTATTTGTAAATGAAATAGAACTAGCGTCCTTTAAAACTCTTTGGAACCCCGCAGAGTTCTCTGTGGTTCTTGGGTGACTTCCCCAGGATCCCCTTGTTGTAACTTCAGTGTGGTGCTTTTTCCTTAAAATCATCTGTCATGAAGTCTTGCAGACAGCTACACCTTGAAAACGGTCCAGCCCCACTTCATTGCCCGGTCTTTGCTGTTTCATTCTCCTTATTGATGAGAGAGAGAGATGAAGTGAATGACAGTCAACATCCAATCAGATAGAGCAAGTTTCATTTCTTATATTTAGGTCATAAAATTAGTTCCTTGACTCCCTCTGCCACCATCTTAATTATAATGTAATGCTCTCTTACTCCCTGGTGGCTTCTAGATGCCAAACTCCTGAAGTCCCTGGATTCTGGCCTTCAGGTTCCATCCCGACCTCCCACTTCCTGATGCTGTTGGGCAGGCCCTTCTCTCACCAGCTTGTCAGACCCGTGGCCCCTCCCAGATCACACAGCCCATCGTGCCTACTCCAGGCTTAACCCAGAGCTGCTGACTCTATGTCTAGTGTTTTGGCCTCTTCACAATTTTTAGCCAAATTCCAGATTATCCTTAACCAGCAGCTGATTTTTTCCTCCTAGAGCTGTCAAATTTGGGGCACTTGAACCTTTCTTCCCAGGTAGCCACCTGGCTTGCTTCCATCTTCAGGTTTTTCAATCAAATGCTTCCCTCTCAACGAGCCTGCCCTTTGACACCTTTTCTAAACAGTGGTCAGGGGAGACCTCACTGAGAAATGTGTCATTCAAATATGAGTAAGTTGTTAGCAGATGAAAGGCATTTGGTCCACAACCAGCCATGAATAGAGCAGTGAAAAAAATGTTCCAGGCAGAGTGAAGAGCCAGTGCAAAGGCCCTGGGGTAGTGTGATCATGGACCAGCCAAGAGGTCAATATGGCTCAACCTAAGGGCCAGAAGGTAGCAGTGGATGAGGCTGCAGAACAGGGAGGAGCCCAGTGACACAGTCCTCATAGAAACTGGCTTCTCAAGTGTGATCAGCATTATTAAAAATGCAGAATCTCAGCCCCCATCCCAAACCTACTGGATCAGAATCTACAGTTTAACGGGCTTCCCAGGTGACTTGCATACACATTAAATTTGAGCAGCACAGTCATAAATCTTCTCCTATTTAGCATGACCTAATCCCCAGTTTTTTTCCACTGTCACTCTCCCTACCTTCCCCAATATGAAGCAGAAGGCCAGTGCTACCCCAGTGATTTTAAGCTTTTAAGGAAAAATTAATAACTTTTCCTTATAAAAATTTTGGGAAACCCTGAAGAAACCAATCATTGGGCTAAACACTGAAACTTGGGCTTTCTGTTCTTAGTTTATTTTATATACTTCCCTAAAATTGGTTGATTCCTTGTTTTGGGGATAGGACTGGTTTTCTTCCCCTAGAGACTCTCACATTCTGTCCATATACTTTCCAATGAAATCCTTTGTTCATTTGGGTGTGTGTGAATATTTTCAGTATAATTCCATATTTCTCAATTACTGTAGAGTTTTCATCTCTGTGTTGATCATCATGTTTTATAAAGACTTTCTTTTTTCCTATATAACCAAAGCATTGAAAACATTAGGTTATTAACACACTGAAAAATGCAATCAATCAGATGATTATCATCTAATGTTTTAATGATCACATTTTTAATCCAATTATGCATGTTTGAATCTTTCAAATTTTCTTTAATTAAAGATTGCCTCCTAGCACTGCTATCAGAAATAAGAAATTGAACAGAATCGAGCCAGATATAATTTAACGTTGAAAGGAAATTGCAAGGATAACCGGGCCGCTTTGGGTTTAATTGCTGACCATGACTTTAAAGCCCTCATACAGAATTTTCTAATTGATAAGAAAAATTTAATCATCTCCTGATATACTCCGTTTGCATTCAAATAAGGTATTTCTTTTTCTAAATAAACCTCCCCTAACTGATTATTCATATTGTCGTTCAGAATGCTTGAAAATGAAAGAGTTGGGTGAAATGTAGACTACTTAATATAGTGTGTATTTAATATAAAAGTCATACATTATTCATAATTTTTGCAATTTGAATAACTTTGAATTTCGCATCCCTGTTTCTCATCTTTTTCTTTGATGAACAATTAATTATTAAAATATAATATTGTCTGCATACAGCACTGGGATACTTGAAAGTAGAATATGAGATTCATTCCTTTTCAGTTCTTTTAGCTAGTAATGCACAGTACTTGCTTATTATGGTATAATGGAATGGATGGTAGGATAAGTAGAGTATTTCAAATATTTTTCTCAACTAGTTAAGTGTCTGGGATAGGAATGTTTCTAATTCAAATTACTAATTAGAACAAAAGTTGGAGGCAGAGTGCTCTGATCTGGATGGCTTTGGAGTCAACTGCCCTTTTATAATAGGATTCATTTAACAAGTATCTATCTGTGCTTATTCTATGCTCGACACTCTCCTAAGCCCTTAACTACTGTTAATTCATGTAATACTCTCCTGATACATAAACCTCCAGATGAGGTCATTATTATAATCCCATTTTACAGATGAGGAAACAGGGACAGAGAGGTTAAGTAACTTGTCTTAGGTCAGAGCTTTAAGTAGACCAGTTAGGATTCAGCTCCAGGGGCCTGGCTGTAGCAGTCCCTCCACTTTATAACATGTACATTTATTAAGATTTTCTTAGTGGGAGAGTTTAAGTTTTTAGCTGAAAAGTCCATTCTTCCTTCCTCCCAGTGGCTGAACTCAGGAACACCCAGTCTTGGGTCCAGCCAGTTGAGTGCCTCGTGGCTTCTGCGAACTTTGTGGGCAGTGCCAGAAATACAGGGGTTCCATTTCTAAAGTTACTTCTAACAGTTAAGCATTATCAGCACCCCATTTGCCAGTGGAGCACTCCTATGGGACTGAGCAGGAAACGGAATTTTTAGAAAGATCAGCAAAAATTAATGTTCAAGTTGAACATTGGAGAAAGTCAAGGGAGAAAGAAAACAGCTCAGGAGTTAATTCTGTAACGTATGTTCATAAAAGAAATTACCATTAGTGATGGGGACCCCTAAACATGTGGCATGTCCCACCCCCCCTTGCTGTGGCTCTCAAGATGACTTTCTAACACTTGCCCCCCACCCTCCTATACTTGGCTTGCAATCAGGAGGGCACAATATGGCCCGATGGCCAAATCCATTCCACTGACTGTTTTTGTATGGCTCCTGAGCTAAGAATGGTTTTCACATGTGAACCCTAATTAAGTAAAATGTTCTTCCCGCCTTTCCCCTGCCCAAAAGAATTCCTTTCTTCTCATTAGTAGATGTATATTTTTAAAATTGTCCTCAGTTATTAGCGTTTTGAACATTGTTAATAAGGTTGTGGAAGTGTGTTTATTATATAGGTACCTATGTAACATCTTTGATTTTGCCTCTTGGCCCTGCAAAACCTAAAATATTTACTATCTGGTACTTTACAGAAAACATTTGCTAGTCCCTGGCTTAAAACACAAAATAAGCTGGCTGGCTCTCAGCCTACTGCTTGCCTTGATAAGTGAGGGCTTATAATGGACCAGAGATCACAATGGACCAAGTGCTTGCCTTAATAAATCAGGGCTCACAAGGCACTGTGCTAAAGCCCCTCACATTTATTAGCTTGATTAATTGTCACAGCATCCCTGAGGGGTAAATAATCTCAGTATTCCTATTTTACAGGTAAGGGAAGTAGCTCAGAGAGGTTAAGATTTTTTTTCCCTAAGGTCACACGGCTGTTAAATATCAGTTGATTCCGAAGGTCATGCTAGAGCTTTGACAAAGAAAACTACCCTGCAGTGCTCAGATTGATGGAGACTGTCAGACATGCTGTGCCTTTGAGGCGTTAGTCGTCCAGTTAAAAAATAAAACACATGCACGAACATTGAAGGAAGTGCATGGCTATGTGAGATATACGTGGCTAGGTCTTGGTAGTTTAGAAGAAGAAGAAGAATAGTGGTAATAATACAAGTAATAAGAATTAGAATGAGAATCATATCTATCATTTATGAGATGCTCACTCTGTTCCAGGCTCTTTCTGAACCCCTTTCTTATACTGATTTATTTAATCTTCACAACAGCCTAGGAAGGTGTAGTAACTAAGGTCATACAGCTCACAGGTGGAGGGGTTGGGATTTGAACCCAGCAGGCCGAGAATCTGCTCGTTTCACCAATCCCTGTAAGGGGTGGAGAGATGAGGTATTGATGAGGATTTCAGCGTTACGTGATATTTCCTGCTCCCAGGCTTACTGTTTCAGATCCTAAGTGGTGTCTTTGAAGAAAGAATCCCATCCCAGTCTCTGTTTTCTCTGTAAGTTTTTGACCTTGGGTCCATTACTTCTCTCTGGTCTCCCATTTCCCTAGCTGTAAAATTAAAGAATTGGACTAAATTGGTGGTTTTCAAAGTGTCCCTGGGTTCCCAGCTCAGCTTCAGCCCCGGTGGCTGTGCTCTGGCTATTTGAGTTGCCTGGCTCCTGTGTAAGATTTGGTTTGAAGAAAGGGTTCTTTGGTTCCCGAAGCCACTGACCTAGGGTGGTCTAAAGCCCTTTCAGGTCTCAGAATCCGGAGATCCAGTGGCAGTGATGGTGGTGGAATCAGCAAGTAGTGAAGCCCCTCCCTTTTCTGTCCCCCTCACCAACTCTACCCACCCCGCCACTGATCTGATTACACCTTCTAAGCAATTAAATCAGAACTTGCGTCTGAAGCCCTTGGGTTGATCCAGGACCGAGAAACCCTTCTGCATTTGTAGCAATGGTCACACCTGCGGTTTCCATCAGTCCTTGCTGAATTCAAGAGCCCATACAAGAACTTATATGAGTCCTGATCCCGCTGAAACCGTGTTCCCTTTTGAAATCCACCCACTTCAGATTGGTGGGGCAGGTGTTTCTCATTTATCTTTTTTCTATTCTTTAAAGCCACAGCCTCTTCCTCGAGTGGGTGCTTTAGATGGGGGCTTTGCTGCCTCGGGCTTACAGGGATTGTCTTGTCACTACCTGTCTGCATACAGCGTGCTTAACTGCAACCCTAATATTGGGTCAGGCCCCTAGGGGAAGACTCTTAAAGGTTTTCCGGTCCTTCAATCTGGAGCCCTTGATCCTAAGGCAGGTTAGCGTGCTGCGGGGTGACACCGGGTTCACCTGCAACATGATGGGGAAATGAAGGTGGTGATTTTGTGGTTCATGATGCCAGGGCCTGTGCACCTTCTATTGCCTGGGGCCTCGTGTTGACTATTTGCACGGCCCAGGAAGTGCAACAAGCAAAGGCCAAAACGGTTCCTCCTCTCAGCCAAGCACGCTTACAGAGATTTCCCCTATCATTAGCTGTTGGTAACCGGGTTAAATTAAAGCCCAGATTTGCCAGTGGGCGGAGGGGTGATTCTTTTATTTCCAGCCTTTTGTCCCATAGAAGCTGCTTTTGTCATTTTGATTATAGAACCCTATGATGCATGTATTAATTAATACTTAATTTTTCCCTTTAAAAAATGAATTGAAAACCTTTGTGAGAATCAGCCAAGGTTTCTGAGCCTCGTGAATAACTGCTGCCACTTTACTGTTCTCTAGTGACCTTGGGCTTAGTGATTTAACCTCTCTGTGCCTTAAGTTCCACATCTGGAAAATTGGAGTAGTAAAAGTACATACTCCATAGGGTTGTAAAGTGAGAGGGTGTGATGATGTCTTAAGAATAATGAAAGCCTGGATTCCAAACTCAACTACATGGTTGTACGTTCCAGCTCTGTAAATTGGGGATGGTAATACTTCATGGGACTACTTTAAGTATTAAATAAATCAATCTTTGTAAAGCTCTTAGAACAGTACCTGGCACATACAGTAAGTGCTGTTTAAATGTTTGCAACAGATGAGTACTCAGAAGAGTGCCTGACATATAGTAAAAGCTAAATAAATATTAAGTTTTATTCAACAAATCTCTACCAAAAGGAAATTGCCATTTTCATTATTCTGATATAGTTGATTTCTGCTAGGATTTTGCCTTAACACCCAGTTACATAGACCTTTTACGTCTAAGGATACACATTTGCCCAAATACGTATACTGCTTGTTCTGTATGAAGGAAAAGGGGGGAGGAGGTGTGAGGCTGGGAATAATATTCCTGGAAGTCACAGGAGTGTCCATGAAGTAACCTGGAGCCTTGAGGTCCCTGAGAAATGTCCAGGGGCGCATGGAGGAGGCCATCGAGGAGATAAGGCAAGCCATTAGCAGGACTGTAATAGCCTTATTACATCCCCAACAGGATTGAGGTGGGCATTCCAGACTTAAATGCAGGGCTAGACATTTGAAGACCCAGGTAGAGACTAAAACCCTCTCTGATTTGTGAAAGAAGCTGGATGATCTACTGGGTCTGTTTGAAAGTGTTATAATATAGTGCCTAAACTCTGTTGCACTGCTGATTCCTGCCTCAGGACCTTTGCACATACTGTTCTCACAGCTTGAAATGCTCTTCTTTTCCTCTTTTGCCCCCACAGTTCAATATTCACCTAGTTTACTTTAGCTTCTTCAGCCTGAGTCAGAATTGTGCAAGCTCTGGTGTCAAGGTGCATGGGTTCATATCCCAGCTTTGCTATGTAGGAACTAACCTCTTCTCTACCTTGTTTTCCTTGTAGAGTTATTGTGAGATATCATTGTTGGGTCCCAGCTTAAATGTCATTTCTTCTACTTAAGGAAAGACCACCCCACTTTTGTAAAAAGAAGCCTATTTTCAGGGCCATCATTTTACAAGTTCAGGGCTGTGCCTTGATCTGAATAAGCCTTGGGTGAAATCATAATGAAACGTAACCAGCTTTGGAATTGCACTTTACCATTGGCTTACAGTTTTCTTTTCCTACTGAATCTCTCATGGGAGTCCCAAAGTTTGTCCGCCTGATTATTAGCTCATAAGGATTAGACGGAGAAGGGGTCTGTGACGAAACAAGATGCGGTATAACTGAATCACTTTGCTGTACACCTAAAACTAACAGAACATTGTTAATCAACTATATTTCAATAAAAAAATTTTTTTAATTAAAATTAAAATCAACATTAAAAAAGACTTAGTACGGAATATATATTAATATATAAAATATCTCATTAATGATTTTAATTTTGATTACATGTTGAAATAATATTTAAAATATAATGGGGACTTCTCTGGTGGTCCATCGGTTAGGACTCCATGCTTCCAATGCAGGGGGCGTGGGTTCGATCCCTGGTGGGGGAACTAAGATCCCACATGCCATGTGGCACGGCCAAAAAGAAAAAAAAAAAGGATTAAATAAAACATATTATGAAAACTAAAAAATATATATATATTGGAAAGGGGCAAGTTAAACAAAACCAAGTCTATTTCTTTTCTGCAGGATTTAGTGACTTGACTATGCTAGTGTTTTGTCTATTTCCTGGGGGAAGAGGGAGGGCCTGAAGTGTCGCCCAGTGTTGTTTACCATGGGACCCATTTTTCATGACATGCAGTGCAGTACGATGTCTCAGAGCACACACCCTGGGGAATGTTGCTTTGTTTTCCGTGGCTTTCCCACCACCAAATGCTCGTGCTTCTCGGGATGTAAATAAACACAAGACTTGTGATGTGGCACCCGCATGCCGAGGGTTTTGACTGTGTGTCTGCAGCATAGAACGACTCACCACTGTGCTTTTCTTTTCCCTCTTCCCCCAAACAGAGAAGGAGACCTTTCTGGATCCTTTCGTCCTCCGGGACCTCCTGCCTGCATCCCTGGGCAGCTATTACCGGTACACAGGTTCTTTGACTACCCCACCGTGTAGCGAAATTGTGGAGTGGATAGTCTTCCGGACGCCTGTCCCCATCTCTTATCATCAGGTAGCTATTTGGCCCCCAAAGGGCTTCTGTTTTTACTTGTTTTGAGTTGACTTAACTATCTAACATTGCTAGACTATATCAGGGTAAGGATTTTTTTTTTTTTTTTTTGGCATCCTTTGCTTCTCATTGATTCTTTTCATTTTTTCCAAGAAACATGTTTTTGCACCCAAGAATTGTAAAATATAAAACATGGTTGCTGAGCCACAAATAAACTAGCTGAGGAGAACTGCAGGCATGAAATCAGGTATCTTGTAAGTATTCAGTCTTGAGGAGATAGTAGCTACCCTCTGTGATGACTCTGTGCCAGGAACTCTTTTCACCTCTTTATATGTGTTAACTCACTTAATCTTCATGAACAACAGTCCTGTGAGGTAGGTGCTATTTGTACCCCCGTGTTATAGAGGAGAGACAGCAGGAGTGTAGTGACTTGCCCAAGGTCACACAACCATTACCCAGCCATGGTGTCTGATCCCAAAGATCACGCTTGGAGCTGCTAAACCTCCCCTAAGTTCAGAAAAGAGAAATTTGTATACCTGAAGAAATGAAAGAAAAAATACCATTGATTGAGCTCTTTCTGTGTGATAAGCATCTTACATCTCATCAACTTAGTTGCAAAACAGCATTGAGAATTGGGTATGTTGCACAAAGACGGGACACATAAGAACATCGTGGCAGGGACAGGTTGCGTAACATGCCCAAAGATTCATGGTCAGTGAAGGTTGAAGCCAGAAACCAAGCCCGGGTTTGTGTTATTCCAAACCCATGCTGCCGACCCCTACATGGAGCTACTTCTCTCTGAGTGTGGCCTGGCAGATGTCATAGGGAGGTGGGTTTAGGCTGAGCACGTAACTGTGGGAAAGAATTTGGTGAAATGGGGATGAGGTTGGGGGCAATGTCAGAGGAAGAGGATCCACCAGGGGATGAAGGACTTTGAAATCACCTCATGAGGAATCATAGATGGAAGGGGAAATAGAGAGGATAAGTCAGTCATCAAAAATGCAGTCTGCACGGAGGTAGAAGTAGAGTAGATTTCTCCTCCATAATTTCAGAAAACAGAGCCAAGAACAACAGGTAGGATTTGTAAGGAAGTGGATTTGAGCCATTGACCCGGACTGTCTAAAAAATGGAACATTCCTATCAGAGCCATCCATGGAAATGCCTCCCCAGCATTGGACAGCTAGGGGTAAGGCTGATGTAGAGGGAAAATGGAAGTTTTGATATTATGTGATAAATGTCAGTGATATAACTGAAGAGGACACAGGCAACAAGATTATGAACCTGGCTGGCTTGGGGAATAGTCCAAACACTTTCCTAACAAGGGCAGAGAATATGGAAAAGGGAGTGGGGGAAATAGGATTGGATGATGTCCTGGCCAGGGCTGTTTGGGGTGTCAGAAACAGAAACCCACTTAAAGTAGCTTCAGTAGGGGGAATATTTGAAAGAAACCATAGTAGGGTCATCCTGAGATGAAGTCATCATGACCAGGACTGTACCTAGTAAGTGAGGCACAAACTTTACTTTCTGCCTTTTAGGGGCCGCTCTCACATCTTGAAGTTTCTACCACGGCTTTGCGATTCTGTACTTTTGCAAACTTCTGGTTCCTTCTCTCTCCTTCTCTCTTTGAGTGTGGTTTTCTTTGGAGGGGATTGGAACCCAATATGGTTACTCTAGTACCAGTTAACCTTTCAACTCAAGGGCCAGCTACCAACTGACAGTAGTCTGGGTCTGGAGTCAAGTGTTCAGGAAGATAGATCCGAATAGACATTAGCCAACAGCACACTGGCTGGCCTTGGGTCATTTGTCCATTTTTTAATAAATCAGCAGAGGTGCTGATCATATCCTGACACATTGGTGTTGCCGCTCTGGGGGCAGGTTATCTAGAAGGAGCTCTGTGCAGGAGAGAGAGCCCACCAACAAAGGCAGGTAGTGTGGGACCAGGGGAAACAGATTCATTTGGCCTCCCTGCAGCTGGCAGACATTTTACCTTGAGCTTTTTTTCCTTTTAATTCCATCGTGATGAAAAAAGGACTAGCAATGTGGCTGCGGAACAGGATCTGCTGGCCTGAAGGAGATAAAGAAATATGAAACAAGTTTGCTTCCTAATGGTGAAGCCAGCCGTGTTTTATTAAAATAAGAGAAAATTGCAGCCCAAATATTTATATCCTCAAGGTTGGGGAGGGGGGCAGGGGCAGGACTTTGAAAACGGATCCTTTTTGTCGATTAAGATGAATGCTTTTGTCCTCAAAGATATAAAGGCTTGAGATAATGAGGTTAAAAAATTCAAGTTTGGCTTTTTTTTTTTTTTAGGAGGCCCTCTGAAGGGGAGGCATAGAGAGGTAATTGTTTAGTCGGGGCTGGGGGAGGGAAGAGAACCATTAACACATACTGGGTTTTATTGCAGTTTAGTGGGCCTAAACAAAAGGCAGATTTTTAGGCTTGGATGTCTTGTCAAGTATTTGTCAGTTAGAGGCATTTTGACATTTGGGAACTGGGTATCTTCGAAAGTGCTTTGTTAACATCTTTTTATGCTTCTACTCTGCCACCCATGCACTCAGAGAGAGAAATAATGGAAGAGTTTTTCTCCGCGACTTCCAACATATGACCTCTCTGTAGGTACTATTGTTTCAAGAAAATAGTGAAGAAATAAAGTAATCATAGTGGCTCCCCAGTTTCTTTACTCTAAACCATCTTAGATAATACTTTACTGGTATCAGGCACAGCTTCGTGTACCCTTTTCTGTCTCCCAAAGGGACAAAACAGCTCATTTTCATGTGGCCAAACCGGTTCCTTGCTGGTGAGCTGAGTGGAGGTCACAGGTGTGTCAGTCCTCAGACAGGAAAGCATCAGCCACTCGAGTATTATGGGTTCAGACCTTCCCACCCTGATCCTGCCAACATGCTTTCTGAAGTTAACACAGAATGTTCATTTCAGAAGGACAAACAACCAATTCAGAGAAGCCAAGTAGACATGATTCCATGTCTGCTTCTGTCAGAAAGAAAACTTTCCTAGTCCTTCATCCTTCTTTTTCTCCAGAGGTTCTTCTCTTCTCTTACACAGTGTGGGTACCTGTCAGCAGTGAAAAGGAGAGCAGGTTCACCCTGAAATACAGTGCTGAGCACAAACTGTTGACCAGTATGATGTGGATTTCTTTAAAGTCTTCCTGAGTAAATATGAGCAACTCTGTATTTTCCGTATTTTGTGGGCCTCCTTGGGCATTCAAACCAGCCCCGCAGCTAGCGAGCACTGACTCCGGCTTCTGTGATGATCTAGATCTGAATACGGTGTTGCTAATGGAATCACACTATTCCATTGGCTTGGTTGGTCAGCAGACAGCATTGCTTGTGTGGCTCCAATAAAACATTGACCATAAATGTCAGGCAAGACTCATGCCATGATTTTGTCACCCAGACAAAATGGCGGCACACCCAGTCCGGCTGTAGGAGGTCAAAGGAGCAGGGCTAGCACATTGAGACGGTTGCCTGCCTTGCATTCATGATCAGTCAGGGAACATGATCATTTTTAGTCCGGTGTACTTGGATGTGTTTTATTCTAGAACAGTGGCTCTCAGATGGTAGCACTTTGGCCATTGGACACTATCCCAGCCTTCCCTTTCCAGGACTGTTGGCTTCCGTAGTTTTAAATATGACACTGCCTATAATTTTCCCTAGCATGAGTTTTATTTAAGTGCCTCTTGGAGGCGCTATCAAAAAGGAAATAAATGTCAGAAAGGCTAGTTTGTTTGCCTTATTTGCATGACTTTTTTTATTGAAGTTTATAGTTGATTTACAATATTGTGTTCGTTTCTGGTGTACAGCAAAGTGATTCAGTTATATTTATTTTTTTTCAGATTATTTTCCATTGTAGGTTATTATAAGATACTGAATATTGTTCTCTGTGCTATACAGTAAATCCTTGTTGCTTATCTATTTTATGTATAGTAGTTTGTATATGTTAATCCCATGCTCCTAATTTATCCTTCCCCCACCTCTCTTTCCTCTTTGGCAACCGTATGTTTGTTTTCTACATCTGTGAGTCTGTTTCTGCTTTGTATATATATTCATCTGTATTATTTTTTAGATTCCACATATAAGTCACATCATATAATAATTGTCTTTTTCTATCTGACTTACTTCACTTAGTATGATAATCTCTAGGTCCTTCCATGTTGTTGCAAATGGCAATATTTCATTCCTTTTTATGGCTGAGTAATTCATTGTGTATATGTGTGTGCATGTGTGTGTGTGTGTATGTGTGTGGCACATATTCTTAAACCAGTCGTCTATTGATGGGCATTTGGTTTGCTTCCAAGTCTTGGCTATTGTAAATAGTGCTACTTTGAACATTGGGGTGCATGTATCTTTTCAAATTACAGTTTTTGTCTTTTCTAGATATATGCCCAGGACTGGGATTGCTGGGTCATATAGTAGCTCTATTTTTAGTTTTTTAAGGAACCTCCATACTCTTTTTCATAGCTGCTGCACTGATTTACATTCCCACCAACAGTGTAGAAGGGTTCCCTTTTCTCCACACCCTCTCCAGCATTTGTTGTTTGTAGACTTTTTGATGATAGCCATTCTGACCAGTGTGAGGTGATACCTCATTGTGGTTTTAATTTTCATTTCTCTAATAATTAGCGATGTTGAGCATCTTTTCATGTGCCTGTTGGCTATCTGTATATCTTCATTGGAGAAATGTCTGTTTAGGTCTTCTGCCCATTTTTTGATTGGGTTGTTTGTTTTTTTGATATTGAGTTGTATGAGCTGTTTGTATATTTTGGAAATTAACCCGTTGTCAGGTGCATCAATTGCAAATATTTTCTGCCATTCCGTAGGTTGTCTTTTTGTTTTGTTGATGGCTTCCTTTGCTGTGCAAAAACTTTTTAGTTTGATTTGGTTCCATTTGTTTATTTTTGCTTTTATTGCTTTTGCCTTGGGAAACTGATCTAAGAAAACATTGCTATAATTTATGTCTGAAAATGCTTTGCCTGTTTTCCCTTCCAAGAGTTTTATGGTGTCATGTCTTATATTTAGGTCTTTAAACCATTTTGAGTTTATTTTTGTGTATGGTGTGAGGGTGTGTTTTAACTTCATTGATTTACATGCAGCTGACCAGCTTTCCCAACACCACTTGCAAAAGAGACTGTCTTTTCCCCATTGTATATTTTTGCTGCCTTGGTTGTAGATTAATTGACCATAGGCGTGTGGGTTTATTTCTGGGCTCTCTATTCTGTTCCATTGATCCATACATCTGTTTTTGTGCCAATACCACACTGTTTTGATTACTGTAGCATTGTAATATTGTCTGAGATCTGGGAGGGTTATGCCTCCAGCTTTGCTCTTTTTCCTCAGGATTGCTTTGGCAATTCATATTCTTGTGTAGTTCCATGTAAATTTTAGGATTATTTGTTCTTGTTCTATGAAAAATGTCATGGATAATTTGATAGGGATCACATTAAATCTGTAGATTGCTTTGGGTAATATGGCCATTTTAACAACATTACTTCTTCCAATCCAAGAGCATGGGATATCTTTTCATTTCTTTGGATCATCTTCACTTTCCTTTCTCAGTGTCTTATAGTTCTCAGCATATAGGTCTTTCACCTCCTTGGTTAGGTTTATTCCTAAGTATTTTATGTTATTTTGATGCAGTTTTAAAAGAGATTCTTTTTTCTTTCTCTTTCTGGTGTTTCATTGTTAGTGTAAAGAAATGCCACAGATTTCTGTATATTAATCTTGTATCCTAGTACTTTGCTGAATTCATGTATTAGTTCTAATATATTTTGTGTGGGATCTTTAAGGTGTATGACTTTTTTTTAAACCATTGTTGTCTCTGTCATAAAGAGTAGAGCAACTCTTTTGGATTAAGACTAGGTTCCATATGGAGCCAAATTGTTCCATTCTTGGCTACCTTCTTCATCCAGATTAGTCAACTACTCTGCTACTCTATGTCTCAGCTTTCATCTATAAAATGGAAATGATAACAATACCTACTTTATGGAGTCATTATAGAGAGTAAATGATGGAATGTGCGTAGAACGCTTAGACTAGTGCCTGGCACCACAGGAAGTGTTCAGGAGATACCAGGTGGGTTTCTTTGTTGTTGCTTTTTGTTGTTGTTGCTGAAGCCACTAGGGCAGCACTGTCCAGTAGCAACTAAGCAAGCCACATCCATCGTTTTAAATTTTCTGGTAGCCACATTAAAGCATGTAAAGAGAAACAGGTGAAATTAATTTTAATAATATGTTTTATTTAACCTCGTGTATCCAAAATATTATCGTTTCACCATGTAGGGCTGGCCACATTTCTCACATTTATCCCAAGGCCTTAACAACTAACGAATCACTTAATTGAGAAAGTTTCTATTCCAACACTACATAACGTGCAGTGATTTGAATAAAGGCAGTTTTTTTAAATGGTGGGTGAAGATGCCATTATTAATCCATAACAGGTAGCTTTCATTGTTAATTATGGTTAAATCCTCTTCTTTCTGTAGAAGGCCTTTCTTTAATTGCCTTCATGCAAATCTGTCTGTAGCTACAGGGGAAGGGCATGGCCTGTAGTTAGCTAGCTAGTCTCAGATTTTATTTTTCCAGCCATGGTTCAATAAATAAAACTTTGGATGCTCCAGGCTATTGGGAATTTAATATTCCCTCATTATTAGCTTGTTTACTAATGAGGCAACCAAACAAGGCCTGACCCGTCACATCTCAAATGTATGACGAAACTCATGTCCATGACCTTAGGTGTGACTTTACAGTCCCTAATGTTTACCCTGGAGTTTATTATTATTCTTATAATGGACTGTGGTTTTCTTTAATTGCCATTCTATATCCATCCTATCAAATATTGTGCACATCAGCCTTTTAAGGGTTCATAATTATATTACTTTTGATATTTTCTCATGGCCCCCTTCAGCCATGATGGTCCCCTCCCCACATCTTATGGACCAGAGCTCTTGCTACACACAAACGGCATGAATAGATTTCAACTTTCCTTTGATTCGAACTGACAGATTAAAAACTAATTATTCTCTGTAATATTTTTACAATAAAAACTAAGTTGAAATGATTTATATACACTTCCAGCCAACACATTTGCAATTCAAGGTTAAAACTGTTCTTGAAACAGCACCAGTTAAAATGCAATTACAGCTCCCCAAGCAGGGATAAAAGAAAGAAATGTTTTACATGTTCACTTCAAAAGTTAAAAAGCCAATTAAATATTATAGAAATAAAAACTTTCATTAATTTTCACTAAATGATAAAGACTTCATTAGTTATATTAAAGTAAAGATAAATCCAAGTGTGTTTATTACCTGCCTCTGGAAAAGAATAAGATGAAGAAAAGTGCCGGTTTTGGGAGGTGGATTCCATTTTTTCCTCGCACCTGCCATCTTGTTCATGGTTCCTAGTTCTTCCTGTGTTGGGCCATAGGCTGTTTCTTTCCAGAGTGCGGAAAAATGCAAACAAGTTTATATCGCCAGTAGGGAAATGGCAGTAATGGGTGTCCTGCACGCTAGGGATTTTGGAGGTCAGCTAAAAGGAATTGTTTAGGGACTTCTACTATCATCAGATTCAGTTTTTCTGCTGCAGTGTTGCTCTTTCAGTGAATAATGCTGAGGGCCTGTTACACATGTGGTGTGAAGTGACTGCAAGCATGCAAAACAGAGTCACACAGACCCGGGCTTCTAATCCTCACTTCACCTCTCAGTTCCTGTGTGATCTTGGGCAAGTGACTTAATGTCCCTCAGCCCAAGTTCCTTGTCAGTCAATAAGAATAAGAATAATGGCACCAGCGTTACCGGATTTCTATGAGGATTAAGTAAGAGAAAGCATATAACGTTCTTGGCACCTTGCCTTGTGCATAATCAATGCTCAGTGAATATTAGTTGGTAGTGTTAGTGCTATAATAATATTATTATTAACAATGTTACTTTAATGTTATTATTTTGAGCTGAGAACAAGTTAGAAACCAAAACAATGTTTATGAAGTGCTTGTACCTGGCCCATAATGGGTTTGATAAATAGACACTGTAACGTGCAATATGCATTATACAGATACATAGATACATTATATATGTATATCGTACATTGTAAATATACATATATATTATAAAGAAGAAAAGGAAGGCGAAGCCTCAGAGCTTCTTATTGTTGTAAGCTTAGCATGCAATCATAGTTACCACATTCCTCATAAAATAATAATAATAACAGTAATGACAGTAATACTTATTGGGCACCTTTGGTGCGTCAGGAATTATTCCAAACACTTGATCTGTAGTAGCTCAGTCAATAGTAGTAACCAAAACCACGTGAGGTAGGTAACGATGTGAGCTCCATTATACATGTAAGAAAACCAAAGCACAGAAACATTAAATACTTTGACTGAGGTCGCACATTTAGCAAGTAGAGTTTAAAAACAGAGTTTGTAACCCAGGTAGTGAGTGGAAGCGTTTTGCATTTGGAGAATTAGGCACAGGCCAGAACATTAGGACTCCACGGTAAGAATGGGAGGCTGTTGAAAGGTATTAAACAGAGGTGTGTGCTGTGATCTCAGGTACATTTTTAAAGGTTCACTGTGTGGATGTTAAGTAGATCTAGAAGAGTCAAAGAGATTACACACCAAAAGTGTGGCCGCGTCAGAGGCCAGAGAGACACAGCTTTGAAGTTTGTTCTTTGACTCCAGCGTTACACGGGGCTGCCATGTGGCACCGCTGTCAGAGGCACCTTCCTATTGTCATCTGCTCTGTAAGTGGCATCCCACGGAATCCAGCAAAGTGGAGGTCCGGGTGGTGGCCAGGTTCACCTTTGGTGAGTTTGGGTCTCGAGGCAAGGGTTAAGGACCAAGGGACAGCCTCTGGCCCAGATGATTGCTGATCACCTGCCAAAGTGAAAAGTATAGGTTCCCCTTGCCAATCCGGGGATCATGGAAGTTTCCACTCAATGGCCAAGCATGCCAGTTACGAACAGGAGAGGCCACTGGCAATTTTCATTCAATTCAGAAGAATGACAGAGTTTTAGTAAACGCTGCCAACCTACCGAAGGACGTTTGATGAGTCTACTAAGCTTGCCCTCCTTTTTCCTCTTTTATGAGACTGTCAACGGAAGCTATGATCCAGGGGACAGTATAATATCGCCCAGGTCATCAGTTCTCTCTCAGAACCATCGTATACTTCCTTTGAAATCTTCGGGCAAGTTAAGTTAATGACAAGGATGTGGACGAGCTTTTCAGCCATAGCATGTCATTAAGCTGTAAGAGCAATTTAAGCGAAAGCATTTTTGTGTTAAATTCAGAACCTACCTCTTTTTACATTTATATGACTAATTCTTTCCTGAGGCATCAGAAATAAACTTTTTAGGAGAACTAAATGCTAGCTGTGAAAGAAGCAAGTATTTGAGAGAATAAACAAACCTTCGAGTCACATTGCTGAGGGTCTCCCAGGTCATCCTTTCCTGGTGTCTCAGAGATGAAAGTATTTCAGGACAGATGGCTAGTCTCTTCCAGAAAAATTTCTGGTGTTACTTGCTATGTGTGGCAGCCCAGTCCATTTTTCTAAAAAAAAATCACCCTGAAAGTTAAGGAATTCCTCCCTCTATTTAACTCACGTCTCTAAGGCTTTAATTTTAACCAGTTTCCTCTTATTTGGCCTTCTTTGGACATGGAGAAGAGCTGGTCAGCATCTTTCACATACAAGGGCCTTTAATCAAATTACTCCTTACTCGCCTTTTCTTCACACTAATAAACAATTCCACTTCCTTTAACCTTTCCACACAGGATTTACCCTCCATCCCTTTAATCATTTTGGTTGGTCTTTCCCTAGACTGTCTCCAGAGGGTCTTTGTTAATCCCTTTCATGTAATTTTAAGAAGTTATTTTCTCTGAGGAAGTCTTGAAATCTTCTCTCATTTTTAGAAGCATTCAGTTCTGATTTTGATAGTCCTATCCAGTGAGTACACCTTGCTAGGTTGAGTTGATTTTTCCTTTTAGCACCTCCAATTATTTTCGTCTGAGTGGGTCACTTTTGGACAGAGTAAACAGCCCAGTTTTCTTAGTTCTTCTGCTTTTATTGCCTTTCTCCCTTCATTATAAACAGGGAACATCAGAAGGAAGAATGGGAAGCAAGGCGAATTCTAAATAGCAACGATGTGAGTTGTTAGAAGAGAAGTTACATGAATTGTAGAAAATTAGAATAATAGGGGAATAACGGGCTACTTTTGCTTTCAGGCTGCTTGAGAGGCCACCCTGCTTCTATTACCTTGATGAAAAAGCAGAAAAGGCTTCATGGTTTATTATCACTTTCCCTGTGCAGGAGAATTGGAGGGGAGGTGGAATGATAAGTGAATTCATAGACTGAAATGATTTTTCTTGACTATGTAAATTCATTGCCTTCTCATGCAAAGAGAGGGTGTGTCAGACTGGAAGCAGGTCATTCTCTGTGTCATTCTCTGAGGCTGTTTGAGAAACACTGAGGTTAGTTCCAGGCTTCAAGACCCCCCATCCAGAAATCCAGGTCCTAATCCTCTTGTTATCTTATCCGTTGGCATTAGCCACCTCCTGATGCCGGAAGTTTAGGGCAGTCACTCCACGCCTGCTTGGGAAGTGTTTTTCTAACACCACCCCACCTTGTAATTCTCTCCTGCAGAAAGCCTTCTGATTTGGCATTCAAGGAGCCAGATGGGCCAGAAAAAGTTCAGTTTCTCTCTTCTTTATTTCATTTTCTTCCCCCAGCTCAAGGAGTTGGTATTTTTGGTGGCTGGGCATTTTACGTTACACTCCATTTCTTTGGTGACAAGAATAACTTTGTGGTCCATTGAGAACAAATTGCTGTCACTCAGCCCCTGCTCTATTCCTCTTATATAATAGAATGACCCTTCCCCCCCCCCCCCCCCCCGCCCAGTAAGCAGAATGTTGAAGGCTGCAAAGAATCCTTTTTGATAATAAAAATATGATCCTGGAGTGCTGATTGTTTTTTTCTTTGCTTTTCCATAAAAGTTTGGACAGTAGTCTTATGGGAAATGTTTCCTAATAATAATGATGATGATAGCAGCTAATCTTTACTAAGGGCTTACTGGCTGCCACATAGATTTTAATCTTTTCAACAACCTTAAGATAGGCAGTACTAGTATTGTATCTGTTTTACAGATGAGGAAACTTGAGTTACAGAAAGCTTGAATACTTTGGCTCTGATTACCCATCTGGTAAATGTTGAACTTGGGCAGTTTAACCTGCACACCATGGGTTTGGCAACTTTGTGACAGCAACTGCTGAACTGGATCCCTAGTGTGTAGGAAGATGCTTAGTAAGAATTAAATCGCAAATATTTACTGAGCTCTTATACTTCAGGAACTGTTTTAAACACTGTACATGGATGATCTCATTTAATGCTGACCCAAACCCTATCGGGTCGACGCTGCTCGAATTCTCACCATTTTATTGAGGAAGAATTGAGGCTCAGAGAAGTTAAGCAACTTTCTCAGCGTCACAGAGTGCTTGAGCCATGGAGTCAGAATTCCCACCCAAGAAGTCTGGCTCTAGAACCTGCCAGTTTCACTATAACTCTCTGCTGCTGCCTGTAATACTGAAGATCTTGCTGGGGGCAGGAGGGGCGGTGAGGCTGCTGCAGAAAGACTGCGCCTCTTGTCTGAGACACAAACTGCGAAAGTTCTATACACCCTCAAATGAAGTGTTTTCCTGGTTAGTTGGCAGGACAGAAACCGCAGCCAGATAGGCCCATTGGCAGTGATTCCAGCAGGAAGCCTGGGTCCTGCTGGGTTTGTCCCACACAGCTTTGTCGGGCACTTCCTGCCATCCTGTGTTCTTGTCACCCCTATTGGCTTTGGACCCCATAGCTTTCTAACCGATGTTCTTTTTTCTCCTTTTCTCTGGTTGTCTGTTCAGCTCGAGGCTTTTTATTCCATCTTCACCACGGAGCAGCAAGACCACGTCAAGTCAGTGGAGTATCTGAGAAATAACTTTCGGCCACAGCAGGACCTGAACGACAGGGTGGTGTCCAAGTCTGCCGTCCGTGATGCCTGGAACCACGACATGACAGACTTCTTAGAAAACCCACTGGGGACAGAAGCCTCTAAAGGTACATTTGGATTAAGTGCCCTTGCCCAGGGGAAGATTCCTTATCATAAATTACTTTAAATGAAAAGGTGTTCAGAACCAGCCAAGAATTGGAACATGCCGTTAAAAGCATGTTTCTGTGCTAAAAGTGACTTGTCTGGTTGATAAATAGAAGCATTTGTGGGAATAACTTCAGTTAGATACTTTCAGAATTGCCCTTTTCACTAGTAACATATTAGTCCTTCTCTCTGTAATTTAACTGTGTAGCATCAACCCTAACTAGTTGATGTCTTAAAGCTTTTTGGTGTCTTACTTTTTAACTGTTTCCCTGCCGCAATCAGGTGTTTGTCTCTGAGCTCAGACATCAGGACCTCAGACTTGCTCCCAACACCCCAATCTGCAGCTTTCTTACTAACTTCCATACCAGCCAAGAAGTCTCCCTCCAGCTCTCCACCCCCACCAGACATCACATGGCCTCTTTTTTTTTTTATTTAATTTATTTTAGTTTTGGCTGCATTGGGTCTTTGTTGCTGTGGCGAACGGGGGCTACTCTTTGTTGCAGCGCGCGGGCTTCTCATTGCGGTGGCTTCTCTTGTTGTGGCTCACGGGCTTCGGTAGTTGTAGCACGTGGGCTCAGTAGTTGTGGCTCACATGCTCTAGGTGCGCGAGCTTCAGTAGTTGTGGCGCACGGGCTTAGTTGCTCCGCGGCATGTGGGATCTTCCCAGACCAGGGATCGAATCCGTGTCCCCCGCATTGGCAGGTGGATTCTTAACCACTGCGCCACCAGGGAAGTCCCAGATGAGGAATTTATATCACGAGTAAGTATAATATCTGGTAGCTCAGAATTGCTGATGTTACGACAATTACAAAGTTCTTTCCTAATAAATGGGCTGAACATATGATATATCAGTTGTGCAGAGAGGATGCATAGCCCTTCTTACCTAAGGAAGTTGGAGAGGATACTGGTTTCCATTGCATTAAGTTGTCAGAGTGGCAAGGATCTTCCACTGAATGGGCTTTCTCTGAATTTGAGCAGAGCCATGGACCCATCCTTAGATAGAGAGAATCAGTTCTTCATTTTACAAGGTTACGATGATCGTGGTGTGTCCATTGCTGACTCTTAAGATGGGTGAATACTAAAATGTTTTGTGATCTTTCTAGACACAGAGAGAGATGTAGATGCACTCCTCTTTCTTTTTTAAACCTACTATTGGAGTGTAACATACAGAAAAGTGCACACGTAATATGCACACAACTTGATTAATTTTCACAAACTGAATACACTTGAGTAACAAACACCCAGATCAAGAAACTGATATCATTTGCTTCCCAGAAGCACTTCCTTTTCTCCACTCCTAGACACTATCCTTTCCCAGGGGTAACTGTGACCATGAATTAGCCTTGCCTCCTGGTCAATTTCATATAAATGGAATCAGTCAGTAAGTCCTCTTTTGTGTCTTGCTTCTTTTGCTTTACACTGGCTTGGAGAGTTATCTATGCTATTACACGCAGTTGTAGTTTGTTCTTTCTTATGGTTGAATTTCATTGTATGACTGCACCTGAATTTATTTATCCATTTCAATATACATGAATATATGGATTATTTCCATGTTTTGGTAATTATGAAAGTTCTTGAACACGGCTTTTTATGAGCATGTGGACATATCTCTGTTGGGTATGCACCCAGCAGTAAAATGACTACAGCCTAGAGGACACACATATTTTCAGATCTGGTTAGATACTGCCGAACAGTTTCCCAACATGACTATATGTACCACTTTACACTTCTGCCAGCAGTGTAAGAAAGTTTTCTATTTTTTTTAACATTTTTAAAGGCCTAATTTACATACCATAAAGTTCAGCTGTTGTGAATGTACAATTTAACAATTTTTAATAAATTTATAGCTGTGCAGCCATCACCGCATCCACTTTTAGAGCACTTTCATCACCCCAGCAAGCTCCTTCATGCCCATCTGCCATCAATTCTTTCTCCTAACCTCAATTCCAGGCCACCTCTGATTTGCTTTTATCTTCCACTTGACATTAGGATTTTAAGATTTATACATGTTGTAGCATGTATCAGTAGCTCATTTCTTTTTGTTGCTAAATAGTATCTCTGTTTTTTTCAATAACAACTTTATTGAGATTTAATTCACATACCATAAAGTCCATTCTTTTAGAGTGTACACTTCAGTGGTTTTTTATGTTCACAAAAGTGTGTACTCATCACTACTATCTACTTCAGAACATTTTTGTCACCCCCCAAAAGAAATTCCATACTCATTAGCAGTCACTCCTTTTTCTCCTGTCGCTCCTTCTTTCCCAGCTCTAGGCAACCACTAACGTACTTTCTGTCTCTATGGATTTGCCTATTCTGGAGATTTCATATAAATGGAATTGTACAATATATGGCTTTTTGTCTCTGGCTTCTTTCACTTAGCATCATATTTTCAAGGTTCATCCATATTTAAGCATGTATTGAATTTCATTCCATTTTATGGCCAAATAAGATATCATTGTATGGATAGACCGCATTTTGCTTGTCCATTCATCAGTTGATAGATTCCAATTTCTGGCTCTTACGAATATTTCTGCTATGAACGTTCGTGTTCACATTTTTGTGTGGACATGTGTTTTCATTTCTTGTGGATATAAACCTAGGAGTAGAATTGCTGAGTCATAGGGCAACTCTTTGTTTACATTTTTTAAGAACTGCCAGACTTTTCCCAAAGCAGCTGTACCAGTGTACATTCCCATCGGCATTTTTGGAGGGTTCTGATTTCTCCACATCCTCGCCAACACTTGTTACACATCTTTTTTATTTTAGCCATCCTACTAGGTATGAAATAGTATCTCTCTGTAGTTTTGATTTGCACTTCCCTAATGACTAATGATGTCCCTATTTGTTTTTAAATGATGTTCCTATTTGTTTTAAATTTCATAGAACCATGGTCCATATGACCAAATGCTCCTCTCCATGGCACCGAAGGCTGAAAGCCAGCCACAGATGCTGGCAATCATCAGGCAGCCTGGTGTGCTTAGATTATTGACCTTCGAGATCTGAGTAGAAAAGAGCCAGTATAAAGGAGGAGTCCCTTTCTCTTCTCCAGGCTTCTGCAAAAGAAGATATTAGAAAAGGAAGGGTGGTATTCTGTAATCTTCAGGTGATTCAAAAAGAACAAACCCTGTCTGACTGGCATTCTTTATCTGATCATTATTGGAACCTTTTGGTGCCTAAGAGAGCTATGATGTTGAGCATAGAGCTGTGCATTTATTGGGCTATTGTCGCAGAAGAAAGAAAAATTAATTAATTACATAGGGCAGGCATCAGGAAGCTTTTTTGGTTAAGGACCAGGTATTGGGCCATGTGATCTCTTGTTGCAACTACTCAGCTCTGCCACTGTAGCATGAAGGCAGCCATAGACAATATATAAATAAGTAGGTGTAGAAAATGTCTTCTAATAAAACTTTATTTGTAAAAATAGGTGGCAGTCCAGATTTAGCCTGGGGACCATAGTGTACTGACCCCTGCTCTAGGGAATGGCTCAAACTAAGATGGTGGAACCCAATCTTAGGCTTGTTTGAAGGTATTTTCACAGCGGCCGTGACTGTGAAAGTGTCCATTGGTTGGTTCTGCTTTTCCATGGCACTACAAGATCCTAGGACCAAGTAGAGGTTTATTAACTTGGTAACCATTCACTGACCAGTCCACCTTAAGACCTCTTCATCTTCCACTCCAGAAGTGTAAGTGGAGCCTCTGTAGACTGGGCCCCACTTCCCTTGTTCCCTGGCCGTGACCACTGACCAGTGTTCACTGAGCAGCGCTGCAGGGGATGGTTGAGTTGATGTGCCCCCATCCTGCCCTTCTGTCAGGATGATCAGACGTACTAGAAGAGAGAAAACTGAGTCAAGCCATTCAGGCCCAAGCACGAGATGCATCGCCACGTACGACACCAAAAGAAAGGGGGAAAAGTCATCTTAATATTGTATTGTTGCCAAGAAAGATTTATAATGGATGTCATCCGTAAAAAATGTAAAGCTTTAGTTTCCAGTTAATGGAAACGGTATTTAGGCTTGGTGGATTGTTCGAGGAACATCCAGTTCACCACTCTGCCCTTTGTCGGTAAATAACTTATACAGACTTCTGGATTTAATGGGCTGTCATTTTAGTTATTCTGCAACACATCCCGGGCACATGGAGGAGCATTTCGGTGATTAAGTGCTGAATACTGTCTATTGTGAAGACTTTTGGAACAGTGAACAGAGAAAAATAACTTCCAACAACATGAAACATATGGTTTATTAATTTAACAAAACCTGTGCAAACCACAGTGGAATCAAAACCACTTGATCTGATAATTTGATTTGATGGCTTAATTAAAGTGACACTGTATAATGTAATAAAAGCAAAGGAAATGAAGAGGACAGTGGGTGGCCTTTGTCCCCTCCAGTCTCCTAAGCCAACGCCGTGGTTTTTGAGAATGGTTTTTGTTTTTGCTGATGGAGGGATCTCTTTGTTGGCTGCATTTTCAGTGCTAAAGATTGCTTCCTGTCTTGGTTAAAAGCAGTTTTTAAGGACATGTACCAGTGTGTGAGAATGCCTAAATAACTAGCCTATTTTAAATCAGAACACATCGAGAAAGAGCACCACATTTTCCACCAAAATTAGCAAACAAAGAAGTAAATCCACGATGGCTTTTAAAAGGAGTTTGACATTGAAATCATGGTTTTCTGCTATTTTGGGAGAAAATATTAATGTTGTTCTATTTTCAGTTTAATCATTTTCACTCACCACATTAATGAGCTTGAATTACTTTATCTTAATGAAAGAAACTCTGATATGGAACATTTAATTCCTTTATAGGCAGCTGCCCTCCCAGAAACTCTTCCAAAAAGTTATCTTGGTACTTTTAGTAACTTTCAACACAGAAAAGTGCTAAGGAAAGCACATTTTTAATGCAGCCACCATGGAGTGTTTCTGACCCCCTTCTTTTAAAAATAACTATTACTAGCTATTAATTTTTAACCTTGGGAGTGATTAAGAAAGAAAGCAAATAGTAGGGCTGTTTTTTTGTAAGACTCTCCAACATCCTGGGTGCTCATACTTTTAAAGGTCATGCCATGTTCTATCAAACATTTTTACAGGCTCAGATATCCCATGATGACTAATTTTATGTAAATAGAGAGTTGGTGTAAGTTGCCTTTGATTGGTTGACATAAAGTTGATATTTCATAGACATTTAACATAGCATTAACTACTTTGGGCTCATGTTTTCTAGCCAGTGAGTTTCTTTTCCCGTGTCAGGCATCTTCATCTACATTGAAGAGCTTTCTCTGGGAGCTGTGCCTGGTACACCTATGCTTAAAAAGGCTACATAGGGGTTTTCATGGGCCAGGTGCTATGCTAGCCTTTTCCGTTCATAGATGGTTTATTTAATCCTCAGAACAACCTCTGCCAGGATGCACTTTCCATTTGTCAAATATTTGTTGAGCATCTACTATGAACAAGTTTTAGGCACTAGAAATAAAACTGAACAAGGGAGAAGAGTCTCTTATGGAGCTTAAGTTTTAGGGGGAAGAAAGAAATAAAGAGGTCGGTGATAAAGCTCTTCGGTATTCTGCAGATCAAATCAGGTGGTTTGCTAAGAGTGGCAGAACATAGTGAGGCCAAGGGGAAGAGAGCTTCCCTGGAGAGGGTGGGTTGGTCTGGATAAGGAGCCAGCCCTGCAAACTTCTGAGAGGGAAAGGTCCTTTTGCAAAGCCCTGAGGCATGGGAACCCGCAAGAGTGAAGTCTCAAAAGACCTTTCTTGGTAAGGCGTTAAGACTGTGTTCTTATGCCAGTGGCCTTTGGAGGAGTCTAAGCAGGGCTATGGAACCATCTGAACAGGTTTTTAGACCCATCACTCTGACTGTTATGTGAAGAATGTTTGCAGAGGACCTGGAGTGGAATCTGTAAGACCCGCAGGAGGCTGATGGAAGTATTCCTGGCAGGACGACAGTGGTTGGATGAGGGTGATCCTGGTGGATGTAGAAGTGATCCGTTGGGGATGGATTTTGTAACAGAGCCTCTGAGATTTACTAACAGTTTGGATGGAGGATGGGTGGGGGTGAGCAAGGAGAGAAATGCAGTGTTACCGTTTCTCTTTGACAGATGAGGGGTCTGAGATTCAGAGAGAACAGGTGGTCGGTCATCCAGAGCCTCTCAGCCAGGAAATGGTAGAGCTGAGACGTGAACTGAGATCCTCTTCTGTCCAAACACAGCATTCTTTCTATTTTCCAAGGGACTGCCAGCTTCCATATGAATCCACAAGAGGTGGTCTCTGTTTTAAATGGCATCAGGTGGCTTGAGCAACACAGTTTTATTATTATTTATTTATTTATTTATTTATTGGCTGCATTGGGTCTTCGTTGCTGTGCGTGGGCTTTCTCTAGTTGCATTGAGCGGGGGCTACTCTTTGTTGCGGTGCACTGGCTTCTCGCTGCAGTGGATTCTCTTGTTGTGGAGCACAGGCTCTAGGCATGCAGGCTTCAGTAGTTGTGGCACGTGGGCTCAGTAGTTGTGGCTCGCAGGCTTAGTAGTTGTGGCACACGGGCTTAGTTGCTCCGCGGCATGTGGGATCTTCCCGGACCAGGGCTCGAACCCGTGTCCCCTGCATTGGCAGGCGGGTTCTTAACCACTGTGCCACTAGGGAAGTCCCCACACAGTTTTATTATTATCTTTCTGTGAATGAAGGCACTTTAAAAGTCCTTGAGGCAATCGGGTACTCTTCCTAAAGATCAAGTTTTATCTTCCTGAAGGGAATCACTGGTCTCTGTCTTTATCTGCTTGGCTTGCTTTTGGCAGGTTGTCTTGGGTCCTCGGGGCAGAGGTTACTGAGGTCTTGATCACAGGGTTAGTCCCTGGGAGGGTCAGTGCACCCACTTGATGTAGATGTTGGGGCCTCCTAGGCTAAGGATATTGTGCATCCTTGAATCAACAGGACCTAACACAGTACCTAAAATATAGTAGGTATACAGTCATTGTTCATTAAATGAATGAACGGGGAGACAATATAAGGGCAATGGGTAAGAATCTAGACTTTGGAGTCAAGCAAAGCTGGACTCAAATTCCACGCCAATCATTTACTTCTGCACATCTGTGCTCTAGTTAATATCTAAGCCTCAGTTTCCTTTCTGTAAAATGGAGCTAATAATCACATCCCCTTCCTTGGCTTGTGGACTTCTAAGTGAGACAGTATAGAGAACAAATAGCACAGAGCCTGGGACACAGAAAGTACTCTGCAAATAATTGTACTTCCTTGTCTGTAGGTCAGCATTGGCTTTCAGGACAACCTATTACATGTGACATGATCACTGGAGAACACATTTCAAAACAAGGGGACCACATTCTCTTCCTGGTAGAAATGCGAAGCCAGATTGCCTGAAGTAGTTAAAACCTTTCCAGTGAATCCCACGGCCCATAGCGTGGTCCACACGTCCTGCCCCCTCCCCAGCCCCGCCTTGCACTTCACTTTTCTTCGCATCCTGCACCTCGGTCCACCAGCCGCACTGCAGTTCCAGCAGCCTCTTCCCTGGAAGGCCCTGGCCTCACCTCTGTGCATTATCCATCCCTTGTCAGCCTTCAAGGCTCAACTCAGTGGCCCTTCCCCATGAAGTTTCCTGGCTGCCTTGGCCCAGACACTGTCGGGGCACCCAGTACCTTTCTTTTGTAGCATTCTCAGCGTTGGAATTTTACATTCATTTATGTATTTTTTTTCCTAATACCTAGCTCTCCCACTACCTTATAAGCTCATAAAGGGTAAAACTGTTTTTTTTTTTTTCTTTTTTTGTTAGAGAGAGGGTACAATGCTCACTGTTGGCGCCTTAGTAAATATTGGACTGGAGGGAATGATGATGGATGGATGGTTGGATGGATGGATGGATGGATAAAGCTAACCCACACATGCCAGGTGGCCAGGAGTGAAAAAATTCTTGCTCCAAGAGTTGGCACAGTTGAGGCGTTTACGATCTAGCCCAGGCTAGGTGCTCTAATGGGAGGAATGTAAGCAGGCATTTGGAGCAGGATTCCACACCACTCCCAGGACCTGAAATCAGAGAGCTCCTAGGATTTGGGAAGCCATCTTCCAAATCCATTTGACCATAAGCCACTTGGATGGAAGTGTTGGTATCAAAACACCACGGAGAGAGGGCTTTCCTCTCTGTCCCAAGGAACAGCCACGTTTCCCAACCGCTCCACCACTCCTAAAAGCAGAGAAAGGGAAGCACTGAAGGAGGCAAGCGCTGGTGTCAGGAGGCTCCCAGGCAGAACCACGTTATGGCTTGGGAGCCGTTGAGCTGATATCGCTAACAGATGCCAGGGCCCGCCTATTGTTTTCACCCTTTATAAATATCACCTCATTACTTAATCCTCTGTCTCCAGGCAGGTAGGCCTGGAGAGTTTGATCTTCAGGGCCGACTTAGGCACCCTCCTACGGCTTCAGCTTTTCTCTTCTCTCCAGGAAGATCTTCCCTGACATTGGGTTTGTTTGTGTGAGCACCGTGGTGCTTATGAACTGCAGTCTGGAGATTAATAAAGGCCACCAGCATCCCTCCTCCCAGAGGGACACACTTCCCCTTTCTGTCGCCAACGAGTGTTCACAGCCCATGGAGCAGGAGACTCCGAGATGCTTGCGTGCATCTCCTTCTCCTCGGAGTCACGGGAGTCACGGTGGCTGAGAGGCAGACAATTTATCTTCTCCGTTCTTCCCACTGATTCTTCTGTAAACAAACACAGGCTGGTTGAGGTGGTTTTCCTTAAGGTTCAAGGAACATGGGCCGAACCCTTGGCTTTCTCGGGTGTAAGCAATGTTGTCACCTCCCCAGTCCTTGAGACCATGTGTAAAGGCACAGAGGGGGAGACCATGATGAGGCCTCTGGGGTCATCTTTTTCTCTTCTAAGCACAGCCAGGGGTCATCACAGTTGCTGGCTTCTCTCCTGGGCCCTCTCTGGACTGGTTTTGTGATTCCAAAGCACTGGCTTGGACCGAAATGAGTGTCTGGGCTGTCCCATGTCACATCTCTGCCTGTGTAGACAAGGTGCCGTCTGTACATCTGACACTAAGTGCTAACAGGTAGCATCTGTCAAGTGCACAGAGCCCTCTGGTTTCCATGCAAAGGCTTCCGGGAAGAGAGGAGCCTTCTCCGTGAGGAGTGTACTCAGCATCTCAAACTGTTGGTTTTCACCAGCCAGCTAGAAGCCCAGTTCCTCGGAGCATGAGGATCCGTGTGCCTGGGGTGGCCAGGAGGCCAGGGTTGCTCCGTCCCTCCCAAGTGCTGCACAGCTGATTTCCCACTGGGGCCCACTAGGGGCGCTGCTTGTTCGCAGCCTGGTCTCTCCAATTTAAGGGGCAGGCTCCCTGATCTCTTGGGTCCTCTTGACCAAGCCTCGGAGGCGCTGCCTGAGGCCAGTCCCCAGGTGTGGAAGATCCTGGAACCATGCCAGAGAGGGCCATCCTTACCAAATGATCCAGGTGCCACACCTGGGGGTTGGAACAAGGTTGGCAATTAAACAATGGAGCTCATCCAATGGCCTCCCTGAACCAGAACAAGTAAGAGAGGCAGGTGCCAAGGAAGAATCAGAAATTCAAAGCTAGTAAGGTGAATGTTGGGAGACATTAAAAGGAGAACGCTCCTTTTAAATATAGCGGGTCCCTAAGTGATACCTAATTCTAAGACAAAAATTATTTTAAGGACCAAATTGAAACAAATGAGGTGGGCATCTTGGCCTATTGAGTCACAGTCATCTAGAATCAAGAATTTAAATAAAAGCCTGGCTAAACCCATCAGTGTGGGTCACTAGTTGATCTCTTTTTTTTTTTTTTTTTTTTACATTTAATCACTTTTTTTTTCTTATACAGCAGGTTCTTATTAGTCATCAGTTTTATACACATCAGTGTATACATGTCAATCCCAGTGTCCCAATTCATCACACCACCACCACCACCCCCTGCCGCTTTCCCTCCTTGGTGTCCATATGTTTGTTCTCTACATCTGTGTCTCAATTTCTGCTCTGAAAACCGGTTCATCTGTACCATTTTTCTAGGTTCCACATATATGCGTTAATATACAATATTTGTTTTTCTCTTTCTTACTTACTTCAGTCTGTATGACAGTCTCTAGATCCATCCACATCTCAACAAATGACCCAATTTCGTTCCTTTTTATGGCTGAGTAATATTCCATTTTATATATGTACCACATCTTCTTCATCCATTCGTCTGTCGATGGGCATTTAGGTTGCTTCCATGACCTGGGTATTGTAACTAGTGCTGCAATGAACATTGGGGTGCATGTGTCTTTTTGAATTATGGTTTTCTCTGGGTATATGCCCAGTAGTGGGATTGCTGGATCATATGGTAATTCTATTTTTCGTTTTTTAAGGAACCTCCATACTGTTCTCCATAGTGGCTGTATCAATTTACATTCCCACCAACAGTGCAAGAGGGTTCCCTTTTCTCCACACCCTCTCCAGCATTTGTTGTTTGTAGATTTTCTGATGATGCCCATTCTAACTGGTGTGAGGTGATACCTCATTGTAGTTTTAATTTGCACTTTTCTAATAATTAGTGATGTTGAGCAGCTTTTCATGTGCTTCTTGGCCATCTGTATGTCTTCTTTGGAGAAATGTCTATGTAGGTCTTCTGCCCATTTTTGGATTGGGTTGTATGAGCTGTTTATTTATTTTGGAGATTAATCCTTTGTCTGTTGATTCATTTGCAAATATTTTCTCCCATTCTGAGGGTTGTCTTTTCGTCTTGTTTATGGTTTCCTTTGCTGTGCAAAAGCTTTTAAGTTTCATTAGGTCCCATGTGTTTATTTTTGTTTTTATTTCCATTACTCTAGGAGGTAGATCAAAAAAGATCTTGCTGTGATTGATGTCAAAGAGTGTTCTTCCTATGTTTTCCTCTAAGAGTTTTATAGTGTCCAGTCTTACATTTAGGTCTTTAATCCATTTTGAGGTTATTTTTGTGTATGGTGTTAGGGAATGTTCTAATTTCATTCTTTTACATGTAGCTGTCCAGTTTTCCTAGCAACACTTATTGAAGAGACTGTCTTTTCTCCATTGTATATCCTTGCCTCCTTTGTCACAGATTAGTTGACCATAGGTGCGTGGGTTTATCTCTGGGCTTTCTATCTTGTTCCATTGATCTATGTTTCTGTTTTTGTGCCAATACCATACTGTCTTGATTACTGTAGCTTTGTAGTATAGTCTAAAGCCAGGGAGTCTGATTCCTCCAGCTCCGTTTTTTTCCCTCAAGACTGCTTTGGCTATTCGGGGTCTTTTGTGTCTCCATACAAATTTTAAGATTTTTTGTTCTAGTTCTGTAAAAAATGCCATTGGTAATTTGATAGGGATTGCATTGAATCTGTAGATTGCTTTGGGTAGTATAGTCATTTTCACAATGTTGATTCTTCCAATCCAAGAACGTGGTATATCTCTCCATCTGTTGGTATCATCTTTAATTTCTTTCATCAGTGTCTTATAGTTTTCTGCATACAGGTCTTTTATCTCCCTAGTAGGTTTATTCCTAGGTATTTTATTCTCTTTGTTGCAGTGGTAAATGAGAGTGTTTCCTTAATTTCTCGTTCAGATTTTTCATCATTAGTGTATAGGAATGCAAGAGATTTCTGTGCATTAATTTTGTATCCTGCAACTTTACCAAATTCATTGATTAGCTCTAGTAGTTTTCTGGTGGCATTTTTAGGATTCTCTATGTATAGTATCATGTCATCTGCAAACAGTGACAGTTTTACTTCTTCTTTTGCAATTTGTATTCCTTTTATTTTTTTTTCTTCTCTGATTGCCGTGGCTAACACTTCCAAAACTATGTTGAATAATAGTGGTGAGAGTGGGCAACCTTGTCTTGTTCCTGATCTTAGTGGAAATGCTTTCAGTTTTTCACCATTGAGAATGATGTTTGCTGTGGGTTTGTCGTATATGGTCTTTATTATGTTGAGGTAGGTTCCCTCTATGACCACTTTCTGGAGAGTTTTTATCATAAATGGGTGTTGAATTTTGTCAAAAGCTTTTTCTGCATCTATTGAGATGATCATATGGTTTTTATTCTTCAATTTGTTAGTATGGTGTATCACATTGATTGATTTGCGTATATTGAAGAATCCTTGCATCCCTGGGATAAATCCCACTTGATCGTGGTGTATGATCCTTTTAATGTGTTGTTGGATTCTGTTTGCTAGTATTTTGTTGAGGATTTTTGCATCTATATTCATCAGTGATATTGGTCTGTAGTTTTCTTTTTTTGTAGTATCTTTGTTTGGTTTTGCTATCAGGGTGATGGTGGCCTCATAGAATGAGTGTGGGAGTGTTCCTTCCTCTGCAATTTTTTGGAAGAGTTTGAGAAGGATGGGTGTTAGCTCTTCTCTAAATGTTTGATAGAATTCACCTGTGAAGCCATCTGGTCCTGGACTTTTGTTTGTTGGAAGATTTTTAATCACAGTTTCAATTTCATTACTTGTGATTGGTCTGTTCATATTTTCTATTTCTTCCTGGTTCAGTCTTGGAAGGTTATACCTTTCTAAGAATTTGTCCATTTCTTCCAGGTTGTCCAATTTATTGGCATAGAGTTGCTTGCAGTAGTCTCTTAGGATGCTTTGTATTTCTGCGGTGTCTGTTGTAACTTCTCCTTTTTCATTTCTAATTTTATTGATTTGGGTCCTCTCCCTCTTTTTCTTGATGAGTCTGGCTAATGGTTTATCAATTTTGTTTATCTTCTCAAAGAACCAGCTTTTATTTTTATTGATCTTTGCTATTGTTTTCTTTGTTTCTATTTCATTTATTTCTGCTCTGATCTTTACGATTTCTTTCCTTCTGCTAACTTTGGGTTTTGTTTGTTCTTCTTTCTCTAGTTCCTTTAGGTGTAAGGTTAGATTGTTTATTTGAGATTTTTCTTGTTTCTTGAGGTAGGCTTGTATAGCTATAAACTTCCCTCTTAGAACCGCTTTTGCTGCATTCCATAGGTTTTGGATCATCGTGTTTTCATTGTCATTTGTCTCTAGGTATTTTTTGATATCCTCTTTGATTTCTTCAGGGATCTCTTGGTTATTGAGTAATGTATTGTTTAGCCTCCATGTGTTCGTGTTTTTAACTTTTTTTTCCCTGTAATTCATTTCTAATCTCATAGCGTTGTGGTCAGAAAAGATGCTTGATATGATTTCAGTTTTCTTAAATTTACTGAGGCTTGATTTGTGACCCAAGATGTGATCTATCCTGGAGAATGTTCTGTGCACACTTGAGAAGAAAGTGTAATCTGCTGTTTTTGGATGGAATGTCCTATAAATATCAATTAAATCTATCTGGTCTATTGTGTCATTTAAAGCTCTGTTTTCTTATTTATTTTCATTTTGAATGATCTGTCCATTGATGTAAGTGAGGTGTTAAAGTCCCCCACTATTATTGTGTTACTGTCGATTTCCTCTTTTATAGCTGTTAGCAGTTGTCTTATGTATTGAGATGCTCCTGTGTTGGGTGCATATATATTTATAATTGTTATATCTTCTTCTTGGATTGATCTCTGGATCATTATGTAGTGTCCTTCCTTGTCTCTTGTAACATTCTTTATTTTAAAGTCTATTTTATCTGATATGAGTATTGCTACTCCAGCTTTCTTTTGATTTCCATTTGCATGGAATATCTTTTTCCATCCCCTCACTTTCAGTCTGTATGTGTCCCTAGATCTGAAGTGGGTCTCTTGTAGACAGCATATATATGGGTCTTGTTTTTGTATCCATTCAGCAAGCCTGTGTCTTTTGGTTGAAGCATTTAATCCATTCATGTTTAAGGTAATTATCGATATGTATGTTCCTATGACCATTTTCTTAATTGTTTTGGGTTTGCTTTTGTAGGTCCTTTTCTTCTCTTGTGTTTCCCACTTAGAGAAGTTGCTTTAGCATTTGTTGTAGAGCTGGTTTGGTGCTGCTGAATTCTCTTAGCTTTTGCTTGTCTGTAAAGCTTTTGATTTCTCCATCAAATCTGAATGAGCTCCTTGCTGGGTAGAGTAATCTTGGTTGTAGGTTCTTCCCTTTCATCACTTTAAGTATATCATGCCACTCCTTTCTGGCTTGTAGAGTTTCTGCTGAGAAATCAGCAGTTAACTTTATGGGAGTTCCCTTGTATGTTATTTGTCGTTTTTCCCTTGCTGCTTTTAATAATTTTTCTTTGTCTTTAATTTTTGCCAATTTGATTACTATGTGTCTCAGCATGTTTCTCCTTGGGTTTATCCTGTATGGGACTCGCTGCGCTTCCTGGACTTGGGTGGCTATTTCCTTTCCCATGTTAGGGAAGTTTTCGACTACAGTCTCTTCAAATATTTTCTGGGGTCCTTTCTCTTTCTCTTCTCCTTCTGGGACCCCTATAATGCGAATGTTGTTGCGTTTAATGTTTTCCCAGAGGTCTCTTAGGCTGTCTTCATTTCTTTCCATTCTTTTTTCTTTATTCTGTTCTGCAGCAGTGAATTCCACCATTCTGTCTTCCAGGTCACTTATCCGTTCTTCTGCCTCAATTATTCTGCTATTGATTCCTTCTAGTGTAGTTTTAATTTCAGTTATTGTATTGTTCATCTCTCTTTGTTTGTTCTTTAATTCTAGTTGATCTCTTGATATGGCCATTGGGATCACTTAAAAAGATAGCTTACGGGATCTTAGATCTTGGATGGTGTTTAGAAAAGTCTCACAGTGCTGAGGACAGCTATAGGACTCTACATGACCCAGGTGTTTCTTCATGATAAACGAGGCCATAACATCATCTCAGCCATGGGAAGTAGGAGACTTGTCCAGCTTCAGTATAAGGGCACTGGGCATTTGCACACCTGCACCCTGGTTTCTGGTATAGACCCTCGGTTGGAGCCTATGACTAGAGCAAGGCTGCAGGAGAAGTTAAGAGGTACCATGTAGAAAGGATGCTGTGCTCAGTTAAAAGGGGATAGGTCCATTGTGCCCTTTTGGCAGGAAATCACAGCATGTTAAAGTTGGAAAGGAGGGAAGGGGCTTCGGGGCATATGGAATCCACCCTTCCACCCAGTGTCTGAGAAGCAGCTGTTCTCAAGCAGGGCTTGGATGATGCACACTCTGGACTTTGCCACCTCCCTGAGCACCAAGCTGAACAATGCTTTCCCCTGCACAGGACAGAGGCACTTCCCCTGGCCTTTAGCTCTCAGCAGAAGAGGGATATCACATAGAAGATGGACTCCAAGGAAGTAGGTCAGGAATAGCATAATGGGGAAAGTCAAACCTGCGTGCTTAGAGGACTCTGGCTGCTGCTGTTGTACTTTGAGCATATGGCTCCATCATATGCACAGTGTAAGAAAGTTTTCCAGTTTGCTGTCTTCCAGGGTAGTTGCCACAGAGCTTCTAACGCTCAGTTGTTGGCTGATAAACGGAATTGCACACCAAGGCTTGTTCGTGGGAGCGGAGGGGATACTGTGGGGTGGTGTAGAAAAGAACTCCACAGGTGTATTAGGGAAATTTAGTTCTCCCTCCTGAGTAGGTTCTCCACCTCCTGTGTGTTTCTCCTTTACTATTATGCACAATCCTTCACTTCTGGTCACCAGATATGGGGGCAGGGGTTTCCGCACAACAAGCAATTCTCTGCAGCACCAGCTGGGTGTCCTACGGTGTAACTCCGTTCCAACGGTGGCTTCTGTCCCACAAGACTGCTTCCACCCCGCTTCAGATGCCAGTCGCAAGTAGGAGATCCCCGAATTACCCGTAACTTCTGTCTGATTTGGTTACAAATTGGAGGTACCCACGATTTCCTCCTCTGGTTTGATTAATTTGCTAGAGTGCCTCACAGAACTCAGGGAAGCACTTACTTACATTTACCAGTTTATTAAAGGATATGACACAGGGTGCAGATGAACAGCTGGATGAAGGGAAACATAGGGTGAGGTCTGAGCAGGTCCTGAGCACAGGAGCTTCTGTCGCCATTGAGTTGGGTGTGTTCACCCTCCCAGTGTATGGATGTGTTTTCTTCTTTGTTTGAAGGAAACAGAAACTCTAACTTGAAAAAGGTATATCCACCCACATGTTCATTGCATTATTTACAAATACCCAAGATAAGGAAACAACCTAAGTGTCCATTGATAGATGAATGGATAAAGAAAATGTGGTATCTATATAATGGAATATTATTAAGCCATAGAAAAGAATGAAATCTTGCCATTTGCAACAACATGGGTGGACTTTGAGGGCATCGTGCTAAGTGAACTAAGTCAGACAGCGAAAGATAAATACCATATGATCTCACTCATATGTGAAAACAAAAACCGAGCTCATAGATACAGGCAACTGACGGGTGGGGGTAGGGGTGGGAGAAAGGAGTGAACTGTTTTTTCAATTGTTTTTTAGTTTAAATAAACTGCATGATTGTTTTAAAAGAAATTTTAAAAAGAATAAGAGATGCTCCTAGTATCGCTTCGGAAGTTACCAGGGTTTTAGGAGCCCTATGCTGGGAACCTGGGGCAGAGACCAATATATATATTTTCTGTTATCTCATAACAGGTTAGAGCTTGCATTATTTAAGACACCTTAGATTTAAAACTTGAAAGCAGTTGCCCTAGTGCTTGGGGGAACTTGGTGTCTCCCACATCATGAGAAAGTGGTCCTCCAGCAATGTCTGGCCAGAGCTGCCCAGGGATGAACCCAGCTCCACACACTTCACTTCCTTTGAGACCTGGTCTCAACCATCCTCCTTCTCATTCTCTGCTTGCCAAGCCATGCTAGTTTTCTTTCCAGTTTTCCCGCCTGAGGGCCTTTGCACGAGCTGTTTTTCTGTCTGCCATATCTAAGGCTCCTTCCTTCCTTCCTGCTCATTTTCTTTTTTTAAAAATTTATTTTATTTATTTTTATTTGTGGCTGCGTGTGTCTTCGTTGCTGCGCGCAGGCTTTCTCTAGTTGTGGCGAGCGGGGGCTACTCTTTGTTGCGGTGCACGGGTTTCTCATTGTGGTGCCTTCTCTTGTTGCGGAGCACGGGCTCTAGGCGCGTGGGCTTCAGTAGTTGTGGTGCGTGGGCTGAGTAGTTGCGGTTCACGGGCTCAGTAACTGTGGCTCGTGGGCTCTAGAGCGCAGGCTCAGTAGTTGTGGCGCACGGGCTTAGTTGCTCCGCGGCATGTGGGATCTTCCCAGACCAGGGTTAGAACCCGTGTCCCCTGCATTGGCAGGCAGCTTCTTAACCACTGCGCCACCGGGGAAGTCCCTTCCGCTCATTTTATAAACACCTAATCAGTTCAAACATCACTGTGCTCAGTAAGCCTTTCCTAACCAATCCCTCAAATCTAGGTCAGGGTCTTTATTAAACCTTTTTACGGAATTCCTATAATAGTTTCCTTAAAAGCATGTAATCACATAATCCTTACTGCTGGGAGTATCTAACCTTTTTGGTGCCATGGGCTCTTTCAGCCATCTGGTGAATCCCATGGGGGAGTGCTGCATCCTGCGCCACCACAGCTATTTCCAGCTTCCCCGTGATAGCTTGAGGGACCATGAGCTTAGTCTGTATTTCTGACGGGGGAGAATGGTTACTTGGGCTGCGCCCAGTTTTCGAGGGCCTCGAAGGAGTTGGAGGCTGCTCTGGAAATTGTCAAGAGACCCACACTCTCATCTGTCATTGGGAACAAAGAAAACCAGGAAGGCAGAGGGAGTGGGAAGGAAGCTTTTTGTGCCAAGTATTGTTAACCAGGGAAGAAGCACAGACCTGAGCTGTAGTAGTGATGCATTGTGTCTGCGTGGGACAGTTTTCACCTTTTAAGCACTTTTGAGTTACCCTCCTGACCTCTTCATTGCCGTCTTGCAGATAGGAAAACAGATGTGGGAGGTGTTTGTGGCTAGAACATATGCGATGGTATGGACTACTACAGGCTGCGTTCCAGTTCCCAGCCCTCCTCCCACTCAGGGTCCTTGGCCCAGCCCAGTGGCTTGGTCTCTCTGGACCCAGTGTCTTCCTTCATCTTTAGGGGAGAGGGTGCCCTTGTGGACCATCTGAGAGGAAGACACAGAGCCTGGCCCGTGGCGTGTGCTTGGCAACTCCAAGCAGAGAGAGTTTGGGTGTTGTAAATCCGCAAAATGCCAGAGCTGGGATCCGGCTTTGATCCGGTTCCGGCACCTTCGCCCCTGCGGTTTCCCTTTCATGAGCTCTTGGGCATGGAGGGGGGAAGATGACACCCCAGAGCACCAAGATGCCAGGTTTGAAGTCCTACGTGATCGGCTTTGGGGGATTTTGTGTTTACCTAGACCTTTTGGATACAGCCCTTCAAAATGAGAAATCCTTCCCTAAGGCCATTTCTTTGGAAATTTCCCCTAAAGGCGGTAAAGAAATGACAGGCATTTGAGCTGTCTGAGGCTAGGCTGGTGGCTTTGTTCAGCTGAGAGGTTCCTTCTGCTGAAGAGGAGACGGTACTCCTCTCCTTCCCTTCCAGGCAGGCGGGTCCCCGGCGGGCGGCATCTGTCTCCCCTGTGGTCCTCCGCTGGGCTGGTGTATGATGTCGCCGCACCCCACCCTGCAGGAGGCAGCAGTTTCTTGTCTGTTGACAAGCTCCGTAAGAGGCGGATGACACCAGATCGCTGTGTTTGAGCAGTGCTGTTCGTCTGACGCTTGATCAATAGTTGGCCCGTTGCCTTACGTGTGAAACTTGGAGGGGTCCAGGGGTGGGAGGAGGCCCCAGGGAGGACTTCAAATCCAAATTGTTTAAGGCACTTGGAAGTTACACTAACTTTCACAGAGTTTATCCTGTGAGTTTATCTCAGACGCCCCAAAGGAAGAGGATTGGGGGTAGGGGAATCTCTCATTTACTTGTGGAACCACTGAGAAAATATCCTGGACGTTGATTGAGAATCAGAGGACCTTGGGTGCTCTGCTAGAAGCCTCTTCATTATTTAACGAAGGCTGGGATCCTAATCACAGGTGGTTCAGAATGAAGGCAGGAATTCTCAGAGCTGGTAGAGCATCATCCGAGATGCCTGTGAAATGCAATCAGACACCAGTGAGAAGGTAATCAGGCCCCCAGAAGGGGAGGCTGAGGTCAGGAGCACCTCACAGGGGACATTTGTTTAGAGAGCCGGGTGTGGTGCCTCCCTCATGGTTAAAAGGCTTTGATTTTGTGCAGAAGGATGTCTCAAGACGCTTGGCCAACTCCCTGTGTTAGGTGCATTTGCAATGGCCATTTGTCAGGGGTGTTGGGCACCTGTTCTCCGCCTAAGGCCGGGCTCCTGGTGCTTGTTTTAGATCAGTGGGAAATTCACCTGGCCTTGGGGGCCAGGCAGCTGTGGGTGAAGGCAGTGGGGAGGGGCGGGGACTGTGGCAGATGTGAGCGCACACACCTGTCTGAAGGGGGCCTGCACTACTGCCCAGGAAACCACTGCTGTGTGTGGATGGAGGCCCAGTTTAAAAAGCCAGCTTTGTATGTTTTCAAACACTGTGTGGGCCTGGCAGCTTGTCCCCTGCGTGTGCCACTGGGCGTCAGGCCCTCAGAATCTGGTTGGCCCACAGCTTTCTCTGTGATCGTTACCCCAACTCTGTGAAGAGGATATTATTACCTGGTACTAGCCACCCATTTTACAGATGAGAACACAAGGGTCCATATGAGTCTGGCTCCAAAGCCCACCCTTTATTATACGAGCTCTTCTAAACTGTCCCTTCTGTGATGTACCGCAGTGCCGCTTTTGTCTGTGGTCCTTGGAATTTGGGGGGAGGTTTTGTTGGAAAGAAGGGTGTGCATCCCTGAAAAGGCCCGCAAAGCTTGGAAGCACAAGGCACGTGTTCTTTGGAGGGTGTCTGGTCATCTCGTCTCCCCCAGGGGCGTGATGAGCACGCTGAGGGAGGGGGCCGAGGGGCCCAGGGAGCACAGGGGAGACCTCGGCGGGGAGGCCGGAGCTTCAGGGAGACTGGGTGTGGGCTGGCCACCGAGGAGGCGGTGAGGAGGGGGTGGAGGGCGGTGAGGTCAGAGACGTGGAAGGGGTCATGTCACATGGGACCTGTGGGCCAGGGCAAGACCAAGGGGTCGATTCCGTCCACTCAGCGCGCCGTTCGTTCAGCCCAAATTTACGGGGAGCCCACTGCGTGCTGGGCTCTGATTTAGTACCGAGGACAGTGTAGCAAACAAGACAGAAAGTGTGCGGCCTCGTGGAGCTTACATTCTAGTAGGGGAGTGTGATTGCTCATTACAGACAGTCCACGAGGTCAACAGTATCACGCCACGTAGTACTGAGCGCAGGAAGATCTCAGCTCTGCAGGGGAGGGGGCCTCTCAGGCTGTGTGCGGGGCAGAATACGGCACAAACAACACAGATGCAGTCGGTAAACGTGTTTCAAACAAAGGTTTGGCCTCCCTTTAGCTTCTACGTCTGGAATCACCAAACCACTGATCCACAGGCCAAAACTCTCCCACCGGCACCTTCTGTACAGCCAGGAGCTGAAAGTGGTGCTTCTGTGTTAAAAAGTTGAAAAAAATGAAAAGAAGAAAGTTTCATGACACATGAAAACGGTATGAAATGGCAATGCGGGGCCCATAGCCAGTTTCTTTGCAGCAGAGCCACGCCCATCATGTCCGGATGACCTCGGCTGCTTCTGTGCTTCATAGGCAGAGCTGCGTAGTTGTGACAGAGACCATATGGCCGGCAAAGCCAAGCACACCTACTGTCCTGCCCTTTACGGAACAAGTGTGCCAGCCCCTGTTCTAGGTCCTCCTTGTAATCTGCAAACGCTTCCTCCACATCTGGCCCAGAAGAATCCACCCTCTCAGGGAGATGAAGAGCAGAAGGGAAATTTGTTCCACCTGCTCCTCCCTCAGGCCGAGATGGGCGAACCTCAGCCCACAAGCCTCCGGCCCAGCGCCCCCATGTGTGGCCTCAGACAAGTGTGGATCTGTGGAGGCCCCTCAGTTACGGAATTCCCCACCCCCGCCCCGGCAGGCTGTCCAGTGGTGAAGACTGTACGCTCCCAGTGCAGGGGGCACGGTTCGATCCCCGGTCAGGGAACTAAGATCCCACATGCTGCACAGCGTGGCCGAAAAAAAAGGTGGTCCTGTTAGAGTGAGGCCAGGCCGTCCACCTTTGTGAGCCTAAACCAATATTTTCTAGTCCATTGAGACAGTGGGATTGTGTACTTTCATTCAGAACAGTATTACCAAGCTCTTCTTGACAAGGCAATTATATACGTGACTTAGTAAAATACAACAACTACAACAAATTCAGTCACAGGGCCATAATGCGTTGTATCCCATTTACATCAGATTGCATGTATGTGTTTTTACACATGCATGAAGACGTTGGATCCCCAGAAAGTTAACAGTGGTTGTCTCTGGATACTGGGATTTCGGGTGATTTTTTAAAACTTTCTTCTTCTTACTTTTTTGGATGACTTGGATTTCTTTTTAAAAACATTAACATGAATCATCTTAATGAGCAAAGAAAAAGCCAGCTATTTTTATTTCAAAGAATAAATAAGAATGGTTGCATCCGCATGTGGGTGATAGGATTATTTGTGTGGTTATGATGTAACTGTTAAGAGATACGTGCATCCCCATACGGCTCACCCCTAATTGGAGCAGGGGAGTGATGGCTTCAGAATGAAGGAGATAAGTAAAAACATAGGGGGAGGTGAGAAAAGATGTAGAAGTCAGAAAATCTGACATGTCATCATTGGAAGGACACGAGCTTCCGAGTATATAAATCTCCTTGGTTCATTATTGGTATTTGGAAAGTTGGGGATGTAGATCTTTCCCTGATTCCTCCTCCTCCCCAGCCCCACCCTCTTGAGAAACTGTAAACCACTTAGACGTTAGGGTATTTTAAAATGGTATGTGAGCGCCACCTAGTGTCAGCACTCTGTCATTTCACCCCCTGTCTCTGTGGGAGCCTTAACATCACATTCTTTCTTTGATGTCCCTGCTCTGGTGGCATTTGCGCAGCAGGCAGCGAAATGCCTTCCGGGGTTCTGCAGGGCAGTGGGGATGCCTCATTAATTTATCCCTTCCTTCTTGTCTCAGTTGCACAAAGCGAATCTGTCCGACTGAAGCGGGGTTTGGCAGTCGAAGAGCAAAAGGATGCCTCCCTGTCAAAACCAATCTCCGCTTTTCTCCGTCAGCCGGCTCCTTAGAGCTGGGCCCCTGCTTCTCTGGCAGGAAAGCCATCCTCCTCAGGGCTGCCTTGGGCTTGGGGCTCTTGAGGAGCAAATAGGGGACTCCGGCTCATGGTGGGCTGCTTGGCTTGTAGATGGGCTCCTGGGAGAAGCCAGAACCAAGCCCCACGTCCCCTGGCCCGTCCCCTCCAGGGCTGCTCCCCTCCTGCCCCCCCAAACCCCAGCATCGTCCTCACTGCGTCCCTCGCCCTCATGCCCCTCCTTGTCCAGCGCATCGCCAGGCTTTGCCTCTGTCTGCTCTAGAACCTGCTGTTCTCCTGTTCTCTCCTAGGTGGGCAAGCACCCAGCCATCTGCAGCACTTCCTCCCAGGCCTCTCTGCTCCTCTCTTAGCCCCTCTGGGTTCTTCTTTGCTCAGGTGAAGCTCCAGGGAGCTTTGTAAAGTGCACACCTGCCTGCGTCGTTCTCTGGTTCAGATCCTTCCCGTGGCTTCGGAGTGCCGTAGGGTGAAGGCCAGAATTTTCATCTGGGCCTGCGAGGCTTCCCACTCCACCGGCCTCCCTTGATCCAGCCCCACTGCCTTCCTTTGGGCCCCTCAGGCCTTCTCCCTGCTGAGGTCCCTTGGCCGGCCTCCCCTCTTCCCCTGACCCCCACGTAGTGAATCTCCACGCAGTTCTCAGTTGGATGCACCTGCCTCACAAGAGTCTTCCCTGGACCCTGTCGCATGAATCAAGTCTCCCTAGAAAGTGCTTGGAAAATACAGCGTTCCTCTCCTCCCCTCCGCCCACCCCATCCTGGTGTGTGATAGTAGCTGCACACGTGTCATTCTTTGATGAATTCCCATCTCCCTCTTTAGACCTGTAGTTCTCAGGGGTGTTTGGCCCCCCAGGGACATTTGGCGACACCTGGGGACATTTTTGGTTGTTTTGACTTGGGGGCAGTGCTACCGGCATCTAGTGGGTAGAGGCCCAGGATGCTGCTGGACACCCTACGGTGCACATGACAGCCCCCAAGAGCAAAGAATCTTCTGGCCCGAGAGGCCGGTGGTGCTGAGGTTGAGAAACCCTGCTTCAGAATGGAAGCCCTGTGCGGGCAGGAACCAAGGCCACTGGGAAAGAGCACATTTGGAGGGCCAAAATGTCGCTGTTAATGGCTGACTTGATACTCTCAGCCCTTAAATGGGTTTGTTAGTAGATAGATATAGAGCCACGACATTCCTTCAAACCTGCCGGCCACAAGGAATAAACAGGGGAATTAGCCTGACTTTTCCTTTGCCCTGCATCAGGATAGTTATACAGAGTCCTGCTGGTCCAGAGAAGGTCGTCCTGGTTTTTTGTGCCTTTGCTTTAAAATTATTTAAAGTCTCATTTTGCATTGTATTTGTTGACACTCTGATCTATCTACAATAAAATGTCATCTGCAATTTTAGTTAGTTGGGACATTCCACATGTCAGGTGGCCTGGCTTCTAAAAAAATTCATTGTGGAAGAAGAGGCCAGATGAGAATGCTAGATTAAAAGAGGTTAAAGCATTATAACACTGAATGTGACATGTCATGTGGGCGGGGAAAGGGTTATATAAACAATCTTTTGGAGACAGTTGGGGAAATTTGAATAGGGATGAAGTAAATGTCAGATAATATCAAGTTAGTGTTTATTTTCTTAGGTATGACAGCAGTCAGCTTGGGCTGCTGTAACAAATAGCATAGACTGAGTGTCTTACAAACAACAGAAATTTATTTCTCACCGTTCTGGAGGCTGGGAGGTCTAAGATAAAGGTGCTGGTAGACTCACTGTCTGGTGAGAACTTGCTCCCTGGTTCACAGACAGCCGTCTTCTCACTATGTCCTCACGTGGCAGAAGGGGTGAGGGAGCTCTCTGGGGCCTACTTATGAGGACATTAATCCCACTCATGAGGGCTCCACCGCCATGATCTAATTGTCTCCCCAAGCTCGACCCCCTAATACCATCCCATTGGGCATTAGGTTTCAACACATGAATTTGGGGGGCACGTAGACACTCAGACATTGCCATTATAGACGAGAATGTCCTTATTCTTAGGAGATACAGACCTGAGTTTAAGGAGTGAAGTTCAGAATGTCTGCAACTTGCTTTCAGTGACACAGCAGGAAAGCGTGTGTGCGTGTGTGTGTGCGTGTGTGTGTGTAGAAAGAGGAGGGGGGAGGGAGAACAGGTGTGGCAAAATGTTAGCAGCCGGTGGATCCAAGCGATGGGGGGCGTTGGTGTTCCCCATCCTACTGTGTCAACCTTTCGAGGTCGCGGTCTTGAGGGACACGGGGCGTGTACGTATGTAGTGCCAGGAGGCCCTGAGCTTGGCCGTGTGTCTTCAGTCTGCAGCTCTCCGCCCATCCACATGAAGGTGCAGCCCCTGAACCAGACAGCACTGCAGGTGTCCTGGAACCAGCCAGAGACCATCTACCACCCACCCATCATGAACTACATGATCTCCTACAGCTGGACCAAGAACGAGGACGAGAAGGAGAAGACGTTCACAAAGGACAGCGACAAGGACTTGGTAAAGCCTCCCTGTTCTGAGTCGGGGTGTCTGTAGCAATGAGAGGGGCCCCTGCGCATCTCTTCGGCGTGCTTTTCCCTGTGGCATCCCAGCCCTACGCCGCCTGCTGAGGGCAGGTGCCACCGGGGTGAACCGGGGCCGGAGCCTGCCCGGGCTCCACTCCGCCTTTATACTTGATGGCTACACCACCCGGAAAAGAGTTAATTTCTTTGTAACTGGGCCCTTCAAAACTGACTGCTTTTTCTTTCGTTATTTAAAAAAAAAAAAAAATCTGAAAGCCTCCACGAAGCCCTTGTCCTCTCTGATAGCGTTGCTGTAAATGTTAAGTGAGTTCTACAGTTGTAGAGCAGGGCCCAGCACAGAGCAAGCACCGTGCCAGTACTGGCTGTTATTATTATTGCAGCTGTCGCCCCCATCCTCCTCCCCACCCCTATACTGTCACCCACACCAAGCAGCTTTCCGAAGTCCCCACCACTCCCTTCTGTCACATTTCATCTGCCTCATACATTCCGACCTGCTAGACCCCAGTGACCACGGAATTTTTAGCCACTGTTCTCAGACTCTCAGACGCTGTGATACCTGACCTCACTTTGAGCTACACATGCCCAATCCAGCTGCTCATCTTAAATGTGCATAAATATTTAGTGCCCAGTCCCCACCAAGGCCCTTCAGAACAGATGTTTGCAGAAGCCGTCTTCTTCCCCTGGAAAAGCAATCGCTCCAACAAGCGCTGGTCTTTACATCTCTGCAGGGAAACTCAAAGTGACACATTTGGGTTTGAAAGCCTGGCGTTTATTGTTAATCAAAAGAAGTCTTTGGGATAATGAAGCCCATAATTGTATATGCACATGGAAAATGTAATAGCACTGAGTGGGATTCTTAATGACTGTTAGCACTTTTTTTCCTCCCCGTACAGAGTCCCCGGGGCCCATTCAATCAGTTATAGAATAATACTTTTCGTATTCCTTTAGATGAAGATTCTTTCACTTCATTTCCATTTATGTTTTCAATTTCCCCACTAGACATTGTTAGCTGGGTCACATTAGGGAATGATGAGCTTCATGAAATCGGAGAGGAATCTATTGAAAGGCACCCAAGGTTATGATGTGTTTTAACCTTTCTCTTGTCACGACTGGAACTCCGTGAGGGATGTTTCTCTTTCTGAACTGAGGTGGCTTGCATTAATCAACAGAAGCTATCTAGGCGCTTATTCGGTTTCTTATTCTAAGTGGAAAATAATTAAACATGCAGAGATGAATAGATAACCGGCTTGGAGTGAATTCTAATAAATCCCTGCATAGATGGAGCGAAGATATTGCTCTGAACAGAAGACGGGGTTGGAGGTTTAGAGAATGAGGCATAAATGAGTTTCAGAGAAAGAGAGAGCTGTAGAGAAAAACATGCTTTGACAGCAAGTTCTTTTTTTATAAGAATTTCTAGGGGTGGTTATTTTCTTTGGGGACACACAAAATTAATTAATTCCTCAAGAAGTTGAGAGTGCTGACTTAGTGGCAGGCAAAGCTATCCTCCAACTTGGGGTTCTTGTGGCCCAGAAGCCTAAAAGTCATACTGAACATTTTCCCGGCATTCTCCAGCATCCATCTCTCTCTCTCACGCCCTCGCTGCCAACCTGTGGGACAGGTGTTACTGCCTCCTTTTTCCAAAAGAGAGAAATGAGGCTGAAAGTGAAATAACTTGACCCCAACCTCCTCCTCTCACCAGCAATCCATTTGCTAGGCAACAGATAGCAGGCGTGGCCACGATGACATTTTAATGCCTCTTCAGAGGTTTTCAGTAGCTACACTGGGGAAAACCCACTCAGTGATTAAGCTCCCAGAGCTGCTTTCTGGACTTGGCCCACAATGGGATGACAAGACATTTCATCCATTAGGGAGTCTTTGAAAATCAGTTGCTTTTGTTGTTTGTTTCTTCAGGAAGCAAGCCCTGCTGGCTTTTTAGGTATTTTCCATTTTCTGATTTTTAAAAGACTCTTGGAATAAAGCTTTGAGGAATGGGGGTCTGGATTTGGCTTGTGATGTTGGACCAGGGGTTGGAAAACTTTTTTCTAGAAAGAGTCAGAGAGTTAAGATTTTAGACTTTAAGGGCTATATGGCCTCTGTGGGCAGCTACTCAACTCTGCCGTCGAAAGGTGAAAGCTGCCATAGCAACAGGTAAATGAATGGGCGTGGCTGTGTGCCAATAAAACTTTATTTACAAAAAACGGATTTGGGCTGTGGGCTGTCGCTTGCCACCCCTGTGTTAGACTGGGGGTGTACTTTCCATTTTGTGGTGTGGACTACCTATGAACAAGGCTTGCCTAGCCTTTGTTGTACAGCACTCACAAGAACCCTGTGAGGGAAATATTACTCTCTGCATTTAACAGTTGAAGGGAGCAGAGGCCAAAAGACATTGAGCAACTGACTTGGAATCACACAGCTGGTGAGTGGTGTGACACAGGTAGATCTCCTGTCCTCTGACCTCTAGTCAGGTGTTCTTCTCGCATCGTGCCCCATATTATCCAAGGTCAAGGTACAACAATGCCTTTAAACTGCAAAGAAACAGACACACAGAGATTTTGTTGTGGCTGCGCTAAACTCTGCACAGCCCTGGAAATTCAGTACACCTGATAATTCTAGAGGCTGTCTAGGGTAAATCACTATCGTTTATAAGGTAGAGTAGTTTTGATAGAAGTCCCAGCCTTGTGAGTATAAAGAGGGCTGAAGGCACGTTCCAAGCCCGAGTCAAGTATCTGAGCCAGGACGGCTTTTTGTTCTCTTACCCTACACATTTCCATGTCGAAAACAGATTCCCAGGTGAGGTTATTTCTGAAAGCTCATTCTTTTCAAGGTGAGCCTTTGGTCAGTGAGGAAACATCTGTTTGTCTGTTGTGCTTTGCCTTGGTACCCCGAAACCTACAGGCAGCACTTAACATTCTTTTAGGTTTGGCTTTCAAATGTAAAGTGTGCTCTGGCCTTCAAAACCAGCTCACTGCCTGTTCTTTCCTCCCCTGCAGAAAGCCACCATTAGCCCTGTCTCACCTGACAGCCTTTATCTGTTCCGGGTCCAGGCCGTGTGTCGCAATGACATGAGGAGTGACTTCAGCCAGACCATGCTCTTCCAAGGTGAGTAGCTGCCCTTTCTGTCTGCCCTGCATCCCCCGGGTCCCTTCTCCCTTGGGCTTTGTCTTTTTTCCCGTTCAGGTGCTTGGACACAAGAATACGAACCTGGCCTAAGCATCAGTGTGGGGTTTGCAATAACACCTGAAAAGCCTGGGGAATTTAGGCCCGTCTTTTTGGTTGGGGGTTTCACAGGCCAGAAGAGGTGAAGAGGAATGAAGTGTTGATTATTTTTTTAATTACTGTTATTTTCCAGCTGTGGGGAACCAAGTATTTGTCTAATACTGTGTCAGATCACAGAATCACCTCCTAGTCGTGTGGAGGAATATCGTCTTTGGATTTCTAACGTGATTCAGTTAGCTGATTTAGGGTCTAGTGGAAAGTTTCAGACCAGCACTAGGGCAAGGCTAGAGGAGCATTCACTTTGGTGCAGAATTCAAAGGAGCTCTTAAAAACTCTGTCATCAAGATACATTGTATTTCAATGGAATTTTTTTTTAAAGCAAAATCAATGCAAAAGGTTCTTGAACAAAATATCGAAATTTTGCATACAGACAGGATCCACTCTGTCTTACTTGCCCCGACCTAATCCCAGTCCTGGTTCCAATAAAACTTTATTGGCAAAAATTGGCAGCCAGCCGGTGGGCCGTAGTTTGCAGACCTGGTTTGGTGAGGGGCACTAAGACCAGCCTGAAGGGAGCAACCAGGGCATTGGGCTTTGCTCTGCCAGTCTGATGCCCTCCCTGGTAAGGTTCTTTACTTCCTGAATCCTCAGTTTCCGAGACACCTACACACCTACACACCAGGCCAGTGATTCTTAACTTTTGCAAGTCATGTATCTGATGAAGACTTTGGACACTTTCTCTAGAAAAATGGCAGAATTTTGCGTATTACAGCTTTAGGGGTCCCATAAAACCCGTAGGCTGTGGATCAGCTTCATTGTCTGGAATCCTGTGAGAAATGCACATTCATGGGACCCTCTCAGACAAAGTGTCTCAGAATCTCAGAAGGCAGGGCCCAGGAATCTGAATTTTAACCAGATGGCTCAGGTAACAGGCGTGCACATTACAGATTGAGAAGAGCTGGCTTAGAGCCGGGGCCCTGACACGAGCGCCCCAAGGTTGAGTCCTGGCTGCCACTTAGTGTTTCTGCGACTCTGAGAATGTTGACTAGCTTCTCTAAGCTGCAATTTCACAGTCCAAAAGTGGTAGTCGTGAGAGTACCGACCTCACGGGGTCCTTGTAGAGTGACAGGGGGTGACGCATGTTAAGTAATTAGCACAGTGCCTGGTACGAACTATAAATACCCCCTAAGTATGAGGTTTAATGTAAAAAATAATAAATGATGAACCCAGGATAAGAAGCCCTTCAGCTGAGAGTCCCTCCAAAAGATCCCTTCTAGCTTTGCAATTTTGCATCTAGTATTGAAATATTCTTTGCTAATGTTCACATTATCTCATCCTTCCATTTAAACTAATTGAAATTAGCATGGCTGCATTTTTTCTCACAAATAAATCACACTCACCATGTCCACCTTTGCCCTGAATGTATTGGCCCATCTGCCTGTGTTGAGGAGGGTCCGAAAGCCAAGGCCAGGTCTATGCCAGCCCAGGGGAGAGAGCACGGGAAGCCAGAGTGCAGCCCCGGATCTTTCGGCACATAAATCATAATTAGGCCTTCCATGCACTCCAGCTAGGAGCCTGGAATCTGCAGAACCACCTTTCTTGATTAATAGGCCCCTGAGCTCGTTGGCTTCTGCACGGACTTTGAAAAATTAAATGTTTGTAATGTAATGCAATTCAAAAAGGCCTTGTCAGCTGTAAATTCCAAGCACGGAATATTTAAAATGTCTGATCGCGGTGACTTGTTGAAAATGGCCAGTGTCTCCTTTGTCTGCAGACTTTCTCTGCTCAGGGGTGGACATGCGTTTGCTCGTTTTCTGTAGTGGTGTTTGTCCCTGCATGTTGACAAAGGGGCACACAATGGCCTTAGCACCTTCCCTGCAGCAGTGGGCGGTGGAAAAACGAAATCTTCAGGTAAGCTAGCATGCCTTTTCTGGTGAGCCAAGTAGGAGTTTATGAGCAGTAGAGGCCGGTGTACAAAGCTGGTCAACTCTTAGGACTGAAGTTTTAAAAGGGAAGGAAATTAACTTAGGCAATTTCATGGACACCTTTGTTCAGAATAATTAGGTTTCCCAGTGATAAAGTTTACCTCTGGTTTGGGAGCATGAGGAAGCCCCGTGGAATATTTACATTATTATAGTAAATAAAGCAATATTTATGTCCTATATAACGTAATAAATAAGTTATGTTTACCTTACTGTAGTAACTATGATAATAATGGTCAGCATTATCTGTAGAGTGGCTCCCAGTTACAGAGCATTTGCCCATAGGTTATTTCATCTGACCTCGTGGCAACTTGTAATGCAGGTGTTACTTTACGGAGGAGGAAATGATGTCCTGGGCAGTTGAGTAACTTGCAAAAAATCACTTGGCTATTAAGCAGAGTCCGATTTCTTATTCCAAAGCCCAATCATTTGTACACAACAACAGACCACCCCTAAAGCATAAATATTACCCTGTATCCCCGGTCTTCAACAAATGGCTAAAAAGATTGATTACTAAGTGTTCGAAAGCCTTTTTTGCAATTCTCAACAGTCATGGAAACTAGGGACTCTTAAGCTTTTTCTTTGAGCCACAGACTCATTAGGCAGCCTGGCCAAGCCAACAGATCCTCTCTCAGAATTGTTTAAAATAAATAAGTAAAATACATAGGAAAGGAAACCAATTATGCTCAAATACAATTGTCAAAATATTTTAAACAAACAAATTGGGAACGTAGTCATCTGTGCGCTTCTTTTATGAAAGTATTAAATGACAAGTGGTGGGTCTGTTAGCGACGGTGATTTCTGAGTAGTGATGAACATAAATGATACTTCGAAATAGCTCCAACAACTCTAAGGCAGTAGGAAAATATTCCCATTTCAATCACAGAGTCATAGGACGATCCTATTAAAATGCAGCTGAGATTTGGAGCTTGCGTTCCTCATGCGAGGAAAAGCTGCATCTTCGTGACAGCTTAGTGGGGATGCAGGTCTTATTTTTTTCCCCCGTCCCTGAAGTCCACCAGGCCGGTGGACTCCTGATCTGAAAGCTCTGGTAGAAACTTCGTAGTCACCACGGCTAGAACTGACCCCAGTGGAAATTGTTCAAGATCAATGAAAAGCGGGCATGTTGATGGAGTGGCCAGTTTGTTGGCCTTAAAATAAGGCCTTTGTAAAGGGCAGGGAAAGCAGGTCTCTTAGGGGGCTTTCTTCCGGTCTTAACAAAGGGAGGTGTGTGTACCTGTCTGAGGCAGTGCAATATCGATCACGAAGCAACTCACTGATGGTGGGAGGTTATGTTTAGTGCCAGGAAAGAACTGTCTGCTTCCTAGGCTGCCTCATTTGACCTGGTTGTATTGACGTCTAGGTCAGTCTGTTCTCCACATTTGTCTCTTCACCCATTTCACTTTCCAGCTGAGCGAAGTGAATATATCGTTAAGTCGGGGGTCGCAAATACAGGTGCCCCGGGGCCCGGCAGGGAACACATACAAATGCGGGGAGGGCCGTCAGTGGGAAATTGCAGAATGTGCCCTTCGAAAAGGGGTGACAGACACTCAGCCCCGACCAAATGTTGCCCTGCAGGAAGGTGAGCTCAGTTTTGCCAGATATTGTGATTTTTCAGGGATGAGCAGGAAATTGGGATTTTTAGGTAAAAGTTGCTGTTTACAATGTTGGCAGCAAATTCTTTTTTTTTTTTTTTTTTCCAAAAAGCTTGCAGGGCAAATAAAAAAATATGTCGGGTACTTGCCCCACTTCTAGTTTAGATAAAAACTCCAGCAGGTACAAGTGTTATTTATTTGGAGATTTAGCAGTTTTTTGCTAATTTTTCAGTGCCTTGTATGTATAGGAAGCAAACGTTTAGTTTATGTTGAGACTATTGTTTTTGAGATGAGCACAAAGAAGCAGTCTGATATATTTTTTAAGTTATACTGTTTAGCATTATTCACAATAGAGAAAAGGTGGACGCAATCTAGATGTCCATCAACAATGAATGGGTAAACAAAATATGGTACGTACAGCAGAATATTATTTGGCCTTAAAAAGGAAGGAAATTCTGACACATGGGACAGCGTGGATGAATCTTGAAGACATTATGCTAAGTGAAATAAGCCAGTTACAAAAAGACAAGTAAATATATATGACTCCACTTACATGAGATATATGGAGTACTGAAACTTACAGAAAGTAGAAGGATGGTTGCCAGGAGCTGGGGGGGCGGGGAGGGGCAGGGGGAAGCTGGGACTTGTTTAATGGGTACACAGTTGCAGTTTTGCAAGATGGAAACATTCTGGAGATCTGTGGCACAAGGATTAAGCACAACTGAACTGTACACTTAAAAGTGTTTAAGATGGTAAGTTTTATGTTATGTGTATTTTACCACAGTTAAACATTTTGTGTAGTTATATTGTATAATAATAACACATGGGTGAACAGAACTGAAAGAAGGAAAGAACACCAGAAGGAGTAATCTGTGGCTAATATAAAAGAATTTGAGGGACTTCCCTCGTGGTCCAGTAGTAGAGAATCCGCCTTCCAACGCAGAGGACTCGGGTTTGATCCCTGGTCGGGGAACTAAGATCCCACGTGCTGCGGGGCAACGAAGCCCGCGCTTCACACGCAGACTGCAGAGCCCACGTGCCCTGGAGCCCACACGCTGCAACGAAAGATCCCACATGCCTCAACGAAGATCCCCCGTGCGGCAACAAAGACCCAACGCAGCCAAAAAAAATGAATAAAATAAATAAATAAAATAAATATTAAAAAAAAAGAACTTGACCATTTAAAGCAACAGTGGTGATGTGTTATGAAGTTTTAAAACTTAAGTATTGATAGAAATAAAATATATGACAGTACACAAAAAGTGAGTTGGGCAAATAAATTACTGTACAGTTCTTACATTTTTAAGGAGAAATAAAAGTACTAGTTTAAGGTAAACTGTAATAAGTTTAGGATGCATATTATATAGTCACTGAAAGGATAATATAAGAGATTATAACCAAAAAGACAATAGAGAAGAACAATGGGATAATACAATTTCATTTATGTGAAGTTCAAAAATAGACAAAACGCTGACAAAGATCAGAGTGGTGGCAACCTTAGGGAAAGGTCATGAGGGTGTTCCCTGGATGGGTGCACGTGCAAACCTGCTGGGGTGCTGGAGGATGTCCATATCTTAATACGGGAGGAGGGGGAGTTACACAGGTGTTTACAGAGGTAAAAATTAATTGGACTCTACACTTAAGATTTGTGCATTTTAGAGTATGTAAGTTTTACCTTACTAATAAAATAGAAAAATGATTAAAACTTCTGAAAGTTGTAAACTAATAGCTTAAGACAAGAGTCAGCAAACTGTGGCCCACAGGCCAAACCTGACCCTCTACATGTTTTTTAATGACTCACAAACTAAGAAGGGTTTTACATTTTTTGATGGTTGGAAAAAAAAATCTAAAGAGGAATATTTATTTTATGACATAAAAATTGTATGTATTTCAGATATGTGTAGGTAAGTGCAGTTTTGTCAAAACAACAAAGTTATATTGTTTACAGTGTAATTTCTTTGTTTCTCAGCTAATACCACTCGAATATTCCAAGGGACCAGAATTGTCAAAACAGGAGTGGTAAGTAGAGAATGTAATCGCTTTGTCGTGTCTGGTTGGTAATTTGCATGCAGTTAAAACTGTCACCACGAGGTGGCAGTATGATGTTGTCTAAATGCTCAATGTGAAGTGGTTAAAATACTGAATAAATTACATTATTCACTCCTATAATTCAATGCATTATAAAAACAAGCTGTGCGACAGAGTTAAACCAGTAGTGTTATACTGTTATAATTTTTGTCAAGATAAAAATTCTCCATATTTTTAATTATTTATTATTTGTGGGAGCATAGGACGTAAGAGTGCAAAGGAGTAGACATGCTAAAATTGAAAGGTTGTCATTTGGGAATTCCCTGGCAGTCCAGTGGTTAGGACTCGGCGCTTTCACTCAGGGGCCCGGGTTTGATCCCTGATTGGGGAACTAAGATCCCACAAGCCATGCAGTGCGGCTTTAAAAAAAAAAAAAAGAAAGAAAGAAAAAAAAGAATGGTTGTCATTTGCCCAGTTACATTTGCACATTTCTGGAGCCTCAGTATCCAAGTTTTCCCCTTTCTAGTGCAACTAATAATTCCAATATTAATTGCAGCTTTGGTGATAACAATAAGAGCCTAAAATTTATTAAGCTTTTCCCGGGTTTCAGGCACAGATTATTATTTTATTTACTCCTCACAGCATCCCACAAGATTCGTGTTACTATTACTCCCATTTTATGGATGAGGAAACTGAGGCTCAGTGAGTTAAAGTAATGTGCCCAGCATCTCCCAGAGAACAAGTGAGGGATCATGGACTCAAGCCCAGGCTGTCTGACTGCTCTCTCTCCAGTGCCTTATCTAATGTGGCACCTGGCATTTCATTAACCAGCTTCAGAACTCAACATTTGCTAACTTGGTTGTCCTTAAACTACAGACTTTTCAAACTGAAACTTGATGATACAGTGATGAAATCTGAGTTGTTCTGGCTGTATTATTTTGAACTGTATAAATGATGGGATGAAATTCTGGATTCTGCACGCCAGGTTTCAAGAACTAAAATTAAACTAATAACTCAGAGCAACACATCTTATTTTCCTAAGACACTATGTACAAATAAAATCTCACAGCTGAGCCCCAATTTAGTTTGGTGGGAAGAATGAGCTGAGGTTTGGACACAGGCAGCCACCTCTACCCCTTAACCTCTCTGCACCTCGTTTTCCTCACCTGTAAAATGGGGTGATGATCACATGTGTCTCCAGGGTAGCTTGGGAAGCCCCAACACACAGTTGGTACTTGTTGAATAGAACTCTTATTGTTGTCATCTACATGAGCATAGATTTTGCCGTAGATAAATCCGGAGACTCTGGAAGGTACGGCGGCTGTACAGCGCCCGGCACGGGGATGCCGGCTGTAAACCAGCTCCCAAAGCCTTCAGTGGAGAGCATGGCCCCTGCTTCTGAAGCTGCCACTGCAGACGCGGGCGGGCCACTGTCCCTCTGTCCATCCACTTCCTCACTTTAAGATGCGGAACCAGATCCTGGGGAGCGTTTCTAGACAAGGGCTGTGTATTCTCCACAAGAGCCACCAAGATACAAAAAACCAAGGGCTCCTGCTTCTTCCAGTATCATCCCAACAACAGGTGGCAATCTGATGTTGCCAGTTTATTGCTTATTTGATGTTTGTCTTTCAAACAATGTGAATGCTACTTATTGTTTTGTCACTTAGCCTCCTCCTGAGCCCTATCAGTGAAAAGTCGGGGTTGATATGCTGGTTACGATTTTTAAGTAATTGTAAAAACTTTTAAGAGCAGAGATGGTCATCCGTGGATCACCTACTGTCAGCTTTGGCACCATGCTTTAGGAAACCCCATGAGGAAAGTAAAAGATGAGTAAAACCCTTGGAGGGTCATACCCAGGGCCTTGTCCCCAATCCTGATGACTGACACTCTGCTTTCTCTTCCTCTGTCCCTTCCCCCAACCTCGCCGGGTGACCCCTTCAAGCCCACAGCCTCTCCCGCCTCTTCGGCCGACATGGCCCCCATCAGCTCGGGGTCTTCCACCTGGACATCCTCTGGCATCCCCTTCTCATTCGTTTCCATGGCAACTGGGATGGGCCCGTCATCCAGCGGCAGCCAGGCGACGGTGGCCTCGGTGGTCACCAGCACGCTCCTCGCCGGCCTGGGCTTCAGCGGCGGCGGCATCTCCTCCTTTCCCAGCACCGTGTGGCCCACACGCCTGCCCACGGCCGCCGCGGCCAGCAAACAGGCCGGCAGACCCGTCCCGGCCACACCTGAGGCCTTGGCCTCTCCGGGCCCCGACGGTGATTCGGCGCCAACCAAGGACGGCGAGGGCGCCGAGGAGGGGGAGAAAGACGAGAAGAGTGAGAACGAGGATGGGGAGCGGGAGCACGAGGAGGAGGGTGAGAAGGACTCTGAGAAGAAGGAGAGGAACGGGGTGACCCACGCCACGCAGGCGCGGAACCGCACCGAGCCCACCCCCGCCCCCTCGGCTCCCGGCAGAGCCGCCCAGGATGCTGGGCGTCAGACTACAGCCGGGCGTGAGCGGGACCGCACTGCCATCCCCACCGCCGGGCCCGAGGACGCCCTGGACCCCCGCTCCGTCACCCTCACCCAAGCGCCCCCCACGGTCACAGAGGAGCATCACGAAGAGAAGGATCCCAAGAGGCCTGAGACACCGTCTAAGAAGCCTGTGTCCCCAGGGGACCGATTTTCTGAAGACAGCAAATTTATCACTGTTAATCCAGGTAAGTGGTCCGCTCCTCGCTTGAGCCTCCAGGCTGCTGGGAACAGCCCTACCCTTTATTTATTTATTTTTTTTATAATGATCTTGCTCTTTTTTTTCTTTTAATTTATCTATTTATTTTTGGCTGTGTTGGGTCTTCACTGTTGCGCACGGGGTTTCTCTAGTTGCGGCGAGAGGGGCTACTCTTCCTTGTGGTGCGCGGGCTTCTCATTGCGGTGGCTTCTCTTGTTGCAGAGCGCGGGCTCTAGGCGCGCGGGCTTCAGTAGTTGCAGCACACAGGCTCAGTAGTTGTGGTTCGTGGGCTCTAGAGCACAGGCTCAGTAGTTGTGGCGCACGGGGCTTCGTTGCTCCGCGGCACATGGGATCTTCCCAGACCAGGGCTTGAACCCGTGTCCCCTGCATTGGCAGGCGGATTCTCAACCACTGCGCCACCAGGGAAGCCCCAGTCCTACCCTTTAAAAAATAATTGGGGGCAGGGGATAAGGGTCCAGAGAATACTTAATATTCCTGGAATTGTGTGTGTCTCTGGTATAAAAATGTGTGTGTGTGTGTGTGTCTTTCTATTTTATTCTAATAAGAATCACCTACTCTCTTATCGTTGCTGGACTAAGTCTTGCCTTGATACTTGTTTCCTGGTAAAATCGACTTGCCTCAGAATAACTCCAAGCACTTCAACCAGGCCCTGAAGTAAATGAATAAAAAAGACATCAATCTTAAGAAGTTTATCCTTCAAGATTTCATTCCTTATTCACTTATTCAGCACCTGTGTTTATGGACTGCCCATTTGGTGCCAGGCCCTGGGCTGGGTGCTAAGCCTGGTGAGCACGGTCCCTGCTGCTTGCAGCTTACAGCGTAAAGGAGAAGACAGTGGTGGCGGCAGCTCGCCAGGGCACACGCCGGGAAATCGGGAAGCAGGAATGTTAGAAAGCAAGCAAGCAAGTTCGCTGAAAAGCCAGAAAACGAGCTAACTAACACTGGAGATTGTGTACGGTAAATAATAGAGGAAATAAACAGGGTGCTGTCAAAGAAAATAATCAGGAAGAGGACAGGGAGCTTTTTTAATTAAGAAAGGCCACTCTGGGGAAGTGACATTTACATTAAAACTGAAAGCGTGGGGATGGGGAGAGCTGGTATTAGCCCATGATCCCAGCCCGAGAAACAGGACTTCTGCTCTCAGAGCCCCATTTGCTCTGTGAATTAGCCAGTTCCTGGATGATAAGACCAGGGCATGGCTGGTCTGGCCTCCACGGGGAGGATGTGATCCCCACGCTGACCGAGGGCAACTTTGTGACTCTGTCATATGCTCAAATCTTTTTCTTTTCTTTTTAAATTTTATTTATTTATTTATTTACTTTTGGCCGCTTTGGGTCTTCGTTGCTGCGTGCGGGCTCTCTCTAGTTGCAGTGAGCAGGGGCTACACTTCATTGCGGTGCGCGGGCTTCTCATTGTGGTGGCTTCTGTTGTAGCAGAGCACGGGCTCTAGGCGCACGGGCTTCAGTAGTTGTGGCACATGGGCTCAGTAGTTGTGGTGCGCGGGCTTCAGTAGTTGTGGCTCGCAGGCTCTAGAGCGCAAGCTCAGTAGTTGTGGCGCACGGGCTCAGTTGCTCCACGGCATGTGGGATCTTCCCAGACTGAGGATCGAACTCATGACCCCTGCATTGGCAGGCGGATTCTTAACCACTGCACCACCAGGGAAGTCCACGCTCAAATCTTAATGAACCATCCTGATAGTTTCTACAAGGGAGCCCTGAGCGTGAGGGGTTGTTATTGTTGTGAGGGGTTTTCTTAATAAGAAGTTCTTTCTTTTGCCAGACTACAAGATGTTTAGCAACAATTTTTTTTGCATCTAAGCTGTTGTGGAGTTATAAGAGTGCAAAAAAAAAAAAAAGCAACTGGTAAATATTTATTTGCTTTTGCACTTGTAAACATTAAAATTCATCTAAAGCTGAGACCTCGTATGTTAAGATACAACTTAGAATAAATTTTCATGTTTTGAATTACGTTCCTCCTTAAAGCTGGTATGGACTCATTTTTTGAAGTGTGGGTTTGCTATGGGCGTTGCTCACTTTGTCCTGGTTTTAGGGAAAGGTGCAGAGTGGCCCTCTGAGGAACTGAGTGGAGGAAATATCGAGCCACTTGTGAAGCTGTTTGAAGCTATTCCTGCATGAGCAGTGACATTCCCTCCAGGAATTTGCTGTGAAAAAGTTGGATTTCTTGCATTTGAAGATATTAAAGAAATATTTATAGAGTACCCACTGTGTCCCAGGCACTGGACTAGGCATTGGAAGTAGACTCTAGATCTAGTCAGGCCTTGCTCTCCTGGGGTTTACGTTCTAATGGACAAGCTTGAGAATATTCCAGTGAACAAATGCATAACGGCAAGTGCTGGCGTCGGGGACAGGGACAGTGTAGCATCAGGTGGTCAAGGGATGGCATGTGAACGGAGACCCAGGTGGTGAGAAGGAGTTAGCTGTGCCATGATGCATGAAAGAGCGTTCTAGGCTGCAGGAGGAGTAGCAGGTCCAGAGACCCTAAAGTGAGAACCAATTAGGATCAGTCAAGGAGCCATCAGAGGGCCAGTGTGTCTAGACCACCAAGGTGAAGGATCCAGGATGAGTTCACAGACAAGCAGAGCTCAGATCAGGAAGGGGCTCATCAGCCATGCTGAGGATTTGACTCTAACTGGTATGGAAAAGCAGTGATGGATTTCGGCAAGAGAGTTACTCATCTGATTAACCTTCTCAGAAGGTCATGTGGGCCTCTGTGTGGACGTCTGGGGAGGCCAGAACGGACACAGGGAGTAGAGTTAGGAGGTGATGGCAGTGGTGACTCGGACCACTGTGGTTTCTCCACAGACAAGCGGTGGACCTGGAATTTCTTGTCAAGCTTGAGTGGTTTGGCCTCTGGACTAGAGGCTCTGGCAAGTTGCATTCCCAGCCTGCTCCTCTTCAACATTTTTTTTTGTCCACACTCCTGAAAAGCGTGGCTTGCTAAGAGCTTGGGTTGGGAGTGTTGATACCTTGAGAGACTGGTGAGGGTGGGGACCTGGGGCGTAGTCCAAGTAAGCGGAAATGAGTCATTGCAATGGGAGTCAAGTTCCAGCGTCCAAGGAAAGGGGAGAAGAAACAGGTGGTAAACCTGGGGTATTTCCACCTCCAGGCACGGGGCGTGCGGGTCTCAAGTTGCAACGCTGCAGGCATCTGAGTGTCTGCCATCTTGGCAGGGTAGCTCTGGAGTCACATCCCTACAGTAGGCTGTGCCCTTTATTCACGCAGGGTCCTCAGGCCAGTCTTTGCCCAGAGTCTGTCTGTAAAGTGGGGATAGGCATAGCCCTTAGTGCCAAAGGAGGTGCAGAGTCACCCTTGTCGTCGGTGACAAGGAAGGAGGAGCTTTCTGCAGCCCGAGGGCCACATGATGGCAGTGGTGACTGGGAAGAGGCCCCGCATAGATCTTTCTTCTGCAGTCATCCTTGGAGATTAAAAAACATGTGGAGACTGTGGTCCCCAGTGAGCTGGCTTTAAAAATGACCCCCAGGAACTCCGGTCTGTCCCCAGCACTGGTGAATCAGAGCATCTCCTTTGCCACCTTCATCTCAATGGGAACATCCACTCCTTCCCAAAGCCAAAAGGGATCTTCCTTTAGAATTCCAGGCAATTCCAGGTTGAGAGTAGTGGTGGGGATCGGTTAAGCCAGAGATGGGCAAACTTCTTCTGCAAACAGCCAGAGAGAGCGGACATTTTCAGCCTTGGAAACCACAGGTCTTTGCTGAAACTGTGCACCTCTGCCAGGTAGCACGCAAGCAGCCAGGGACACTACACAAATGGGCGGATGTGATTGGGTTCTGGTAAAACTCTGTTTACAAAAACAGGCAGTGGACCTCATTTGATCGGTGAGCTGTCATTTGCCGACCCCTGGTTTAAGCAGAAACACGTGTGTACCCACTGGTTAATAAAAGATGTGAGTAACTTGAGGGTAAAACCCGAAAACCCTGCATTGTCCACGACCCCCAAGGTCTCACTTTGCTTCCATCCATCTCAGCCTTTTCTCCATCTGCCTCCTCCAGCTTGGTGTTTATTTTTTAAACGAAATCACCATCATTTTAATGTTAGTGGTGACTTCTTTGAAAGACTGTGGATGTACATTTGTTTAAATCTGTTCCACATTTATTTTTTCTTCGCGTTAAAAACAATTCTTTAAATCAATATTTAGTCTCTTTGAAAAAAGCGTTAACGTTTAAAGTTACAAACTGTGTTATATTTTTACCAGCATCTCAAAAAGGCTTGATGTTTGATAACATCTTTTCAAGTGCTATGAGTAGTAGCTTTAGTATTAACTTGCAGGGAAGGAGAAGAGGGGAATGCTTCTCTAGAAGAAGGGGCCGACTCAGACACATACAGAGATCAGGCAGGCAGTAGCCATGGTCCGTCCCTCAGGATGCACAGCCCAGATGTGGTGGAGGTACCCTCAGATGCCTATTGATGCAGTAAAATGTTCTCGGGATGGTATGTGGCATGCCCCAGCAAAAGCATTTCAGGGTGGGCATTGTCTACAAACTCATCGCTCAGTGCTGGGGTTTTTCATTTTTCTTTCCTTAAATCAGGGCTCCTTTTTCAGATTCAATCTTGCTCAGACGCCATTATGTAAACACTCATTCACCAAAAGCTTGTTGACTGCCTTCTCGGGGTCAGCTAAAGAGACAGTCCAGTTTAGGGGTCAGGAAAGTACAGTCTCCAGGCCAGAACTGGCCCCTGGCTGGCCTTTGTCCTGCCCCTGAGCTAGGAATGGACTGTGTCGGTCGGAGACTTAGGGCTGCTGCTCTGCTCTGAGCCAGAGTCAAGGGTGCAAAGCTCCAACCACTCCACTCCTTTTGGGCAAACCCCACTCCTCTGGGCACCTCTTTGGAACTTTCAAGCTCTAAAGAAAAACCTTTGATTATAAAAATAATTGCATCACTGGTTAACATTTGTTCCATGCTGGTGTTGTCTGTGCTAAAAGCCAAAATGTGATGTCACTTATCCCCCGGGAGGCCTGTGCTGTCCTTGTTGCCATTAGACCAGTGAGGAAACCGAGGCTCAGACGGTTAAGGAACGTGCCCCGGGCAAGACGTGGCGAGACCGGGGCTCAGACATGGGCCCTGACCTGACTCCGCCGTGGTGCTGCCTGCGTCCCGGCTTAGGGGCTTGCTCCCTGAGTGGGCAACACAACATGGTTTCAGGTGAATTATTAATTATTAAACGAGTATTTGAATGTGTACTTTTAAAAAGATACCATTTTTTAATTGATGGCACAGGTTCTCAACCAGAGTGATGATTTTGTTCCCCTTCCCTGCAGGGATATTTGGCAATACCTGGAAACATTTTTGGTGATCATGACTGAGGCGGGGGCTGCTACTGGCATTTAGTGGGAAGAGACCAAGGAAGCTGCTAAACACCCCACAGGGCACAGACCAGCCCCGCAACCAAGAACGACCTGGTCCAAAGTGTTGATAGCGCCGTGGTGGAGAAGCTATGATTTATAGTATTAACATAAAGTTCCTTTTCAAAGAAGTTTACTTGAGGGAGAAAATAGTAGTTAATTTAAGGTCAGAAGGAAGTAGCAATACAGGCTCCTGAAGATAGGGCAGACATCATGAATGTGAAGCTCAGCTGGGGTATATGGAGGTAGGAAAATGTTGCATACTTTATTTAAAATAAAATAGAACAGGCACTCGTATGGACTACCGTGGCAGTTTGCGGCCTGGGCTAGTTTTGTTGGTCAGGCTTTTTGTGGGGAGAAGTTTTCTACGTAATTCTGCTTGCCCCGGGTCTTGGCTGTGATCTTCCTGGGCGTGTTGGAAAGAACTAGCTCGGGTGCCCTGAAGGCACCAGTGCAATTTAGTTTCCTCCCAGGAAGTGTCTGGGTCCTTGGAAGTTTCTGCCCCCCACTGAGGGATCTTTGAACTAGGACAGCCTGTATATCTCTTAGTGCAGGCAGCCAGACACAAGGAGGTTTCCAAAGAGGCTGGGGTCAGGAATTCAGGTTGTAAGGAGCGATGTGTCTGACATGAGTCCTGACTGATGGCAGAGTCACGTGACGTTGCAATGACGTGTCTGTGGTGGCGATTTCTGGTAGATGAGGACCTGCCGTATATATGGGACTTCGAATTAAATTGGGATTTATCAAACGCCCTCAATTTTCCAGCACCTATTGGAAATACACATGACAGTTCCACTGTTGAGTCTGATTAAGTGAGCTCTATGTGAAATGGTAAGGAGGGCTTATTGATGAGAACTCCTAGTGGTGATATAAATTGAAACACATGACGGATGCTCTAAATGCAGCTCAGACATGGTAATCGGAACATGGAACCCGTGTCCCGTTGCAGGAGAATATATGTATTTGTAACCCACAATCATGTCTCTGCAACAGTGGTTTAGCTAATGCCAGGGCTCCAGAAAAATAAGACAAATTTTGTGGCCCTATAAAAAAGCGGCCGCCTGTTTACTGGGCTACCACGAAACCCCCAAACCAAAGCAAAATAGAAAATAAGGTGTTGGTGAGGATGTGAAGAAATGGGGACCCTTGTGCCCTGTTGGTGGGAATGTAAAGTGGTACAGCCACTTGGGAAACAGTAAGGAGTTTCCCCCCGAAATTAAAAATAGCATTACCGTATGATTCAGCAATCCCACTTATGGGTACTTACCCAAGAGAATTGAAAGCAGGGTCTTGAAGAGATATTTGTACACTCATGTTCATAGCAGCATTATTTATAGTAGCCAAGGGGTGGAAGCAACCCAAATGACCGATGAATAGATGAACAAAATGTGGTATATACCTATAGTGGAATATTATTCAGCCTTAAAAAAGAAGGAAATCGTGTCACATGCTACAACATGGATGAACCTTGAGGACTTATTTCATTAGTGAAATAAGCCAGTCCCAAAAAGACAAATATATATATATGTATATGATTCCACATATATATATGTATGATTCCGCTTATGTGAGGTACCTAGAGTGTAGTCAAGTCGTAAGGCAGAAAGTAGGATGATGGTTGCCAGGAGCTGGGGTCGGGGTGCTGGGGAATTGCTGTTTAAAAGGTGCAGAGTTTCAGTTTTGCAGATGAAGAACAGATTCTGGAAATCGGTTGCACAACAGTGTGATGTGCTTACCCCTACTGAACTGTACTGTTAGACATGGTTAAGACGGTGACGTTTATGTGTGTTTTACCACAGTTTTTTAAAAAACCAGTGCCTTAATTCACAGTTGCAGGTGGTTTTGAAGGAGTGGCCTTATCAGAACAAATGCGGTCCAGTTGTGCGCGACTGAACCCGGCTGTAGATGTCTGAGTGTGCAGGTTGTTCTGCTCCTAATCTTTCTTGAAAAGTGAAAGAATCCTCCTTTCCCCAACTCCTGAGAGTGGCCTCTCAGATCCAAGCTCGTTTTAGTCTTGACCACGTAGGAGTTCTTGTCCTGAAGCAGAAGTTGAGCCCTCACTGTGGGGTAGGAAGCGTTTCAGAAAGGTCCATCTGATGTCTCACTGTCTGTAGCATTTATAGTACATTGTACTCCGTTTTTATTTGCTTCTACTGGGATGAGAGCCAAGCCAGTAAAAGGCAAACAGCATTAATTCAGTGATGACATATGCCACTGAAAACTGTTTTTCTTTTTTTTTTTTTTTTTTTTTTAATTTTTTGGAAAAAGCAGAATGGAGGCACTTTACTCAGATTCTGGTGGATGCTGAAATAAAAGCTGGGAGGAGGAAGGGCTGTGGGGAGGTCATTAAACCATTACCTCCCTCCCGCAGATGCTCAGAGAGGGTTAGGTATTAGACAGCATTTTGCCGTAAGTTTCCACTGGAAGACATTTCTGAAACCGGCTCATTCTCTGAGTCCTGGCCCTGCCTGGCCTCACATCTTCTGACCCTCCTAGCGTCCCCTCATCTGCACATCACATCCATGGGGGGAGATGGGGGTGTAAGTTGATACCTCCTTTCCATTTTTATCCTCTTACACACAGACCAGCAAGATGCAGCCCTGGAAAGAGTATGAAGAAGGTCCAGGTTCACAGAGAGGAATGGCCCACGTTTATAGATGGAGCAACTGTCTGATTCATTTCTAATTGGTTGAAAAATAAAATCTCTTTGAAAATAAATATGGAATTGGGAAAGCTGCCTGGTCAGAAGCAGCCTCTTCTCTCGAGCCGAATTAGTAATTTCAGAATCCTGGTCAGGAGTTTTATTAAACCATGATTTTTGCTTTTGATGATAAGGCCTTTGTAAAAGTCCCAAGTGTGTGCATTGTTCTGCTGATTCTTTGGGTCAGAGTGCCATCCTGCAGACAGAAATTCGACTGGCCGGAGGGAGCTGGCAACAGGAGTCAGGAGTGAAGAAAGCAGGTCTGATGTGAGACATTAGGGAGCAGTGAGGACTGTGGCAAACTGATGAGCCATGCCCTGTGTTAGAGAGTGTGCTGCTTGGTTCTAGCTGATGTTTGCCATGTGGGAATTCAGACCTGTGTTGCTAGCCAGTTTTGAACATTTCCAGGAGAAGATTCCCTTTTTTTTTTTTTTTTTTTTTTTTGATTTTGATTTTTTTGTGAACTCTATTGTTTATTAAACCTTGGCAACTAACTCACAATTTAATTAATAATTCCCGGGGGAGGGGTGCCAAGCCAGACACATCTGTGGGCTGCCAGTTCACACAACCCATGGCAGGCAGGAATCGAAGGGCTAGGCCTGCTGGCAAAACCAAACCAGCTGGACACATCAGAGATGGAGGCGAGAAGGAGGTGCATTAACCCAGAGGTCCTGCACTTGTCCTGGTGTGAGGATTCGGGCATCACGGAGAGGGGCAAACCTTCCAGGAACAGGGCAGCCACGCTCTCTGCTGGACCTTTCAGGAGGCGGCTGGGATACGAGTGAAGCTCTGAATGAAAGTGCGCTGCTCCTAACAGTTGGGAGCACCTAATTTTATCACACTGTCAGCGCCGTTGCTTGGTTCCATTGAAAGGAAGAACGGACGTTCTCTGGACGCGGGCACTGTGCTCAGTGCTTGACTGGTCAAGGCTGGCTTTCTGAGGATGCAGCCCGTGCAGTCACACAGCCCTGTGCTCAGAAGGCCCTGTGTTTGCCTTCACGTTCTGCTGTCGTTTCTTGAAACTCTTTAATAATTTCTGAACAAGAGGCCCCGTGATTTCGTTTTGCAGCTGACACAATCTGCTTTGCACGGATTATCTCATTTAATCCTTCTAAGTCCCCTGAGAGGTGAGCGTTATCATCTGTTTCCCTTTGACAGAGGAGCGACCAGAGGCTCAGAGACAGGCAGTCACTTATCCAAAGTCACACAGCTAGAAAGGCCTAAGCCAGAATTTGTAATGAGGTCTGCCTGCCTCTGAAGGGCAGGATCTTGGTTGCTCTGAAAAGTTGATAGTATGTTCTAGTCTCTGGGGGCCTTGACGTGGGGAAGATTGTCAGGAGACTGAAGCAAAGGAGGAAGAGAGTGTATACCCAGCTCAGGCGGCATGTTGTGTGTCCCTAGTAGCTTCTGGTAGTTCACTGTTTGATTATACTTTCTCCTTTGAGGGCCTGCTGGGCCACAGATTGAGTCAGGCAGTGGGACAAGCGTCTCTCCTGAAGGATGGCACGAAGCGTAGTGCAGTCTTGTCTCAGGGCAGACTTTGAGCTTCTGGCTCTTCACTGGCGGTCTCCTCACAGGCAGCCCCCTGCTGCTGATGCCCATAGAACCCATCTGAGGTTCTGTGTGGTCGCCACACATGCCCTCATTTATTACAGCGGGATTCAGATTCAGCAAACACCCGATGAGCGCTCAGCATCTGCCCGGCGCTGTGCTAGGGTGTCGAAGAGGGAGAGGAGGGTGGTGGTGATGATGATAATTAGTGATGCTGTGGGTGGTGGGTGGGGATGGTGATGATCATCATCACAGTTGATAATGTTAACCAGGTGCTTGTGGTTGCCAGGCAACGTGCTAAGTGTTTTATTGCATTAGCTCATGTAATCCTCACGCCACCCACGGTGTAGTGAGCAATATTATTATTTCCATTTACAGATGAGGAAACTAAGGCCCAGAGAGGTTAAGTAACTTGCCCAGAGTTGCATAGCTACTAGGAGACAGAGCTTTCTTACTGTTCTATATACAGAGAAAATCAGCCCTGCTTTGGGGGAGCTTACAGTAAGTAGTAAAAGAGCACTTGTAATTGAGTGTGATGTGTGCTGTAAAAGAAGTGCACAGCGACAACCACCATGGCGAGAATGAGAGTATTTACTTAGCATTTGCTCAATGCCGGGCACACTTCTAAGCGTTCAACATGCATCTTAGGTTTTCCCACCACCTCTATGAAGTAGGTTCTTTTATCCAATTTTATAGATGAAGAACTCCAGGCCTAAACTGATTTAAGTTATTGGTTAGTGGTCACGTAGAAGGTGGCAGAGCCAGGATTTGAACCTGTGATCTTTACTCTGCCCTCCAGAGCACAGACTGAAGGTTTGGGGAGGCTTCGCAGAGAAGGTAGCCCCTGAACCAGGATTGAGGGATTAAGAGGAGCTTCTGAGGGCGGGATGGGAAAGGTGTTCCTGGCAGTGAGATCAGCAGGGACAAAGGCGGAGAGGTGGGACCGTGGCCCAGCATGGTCACTGGGTGGGTGTGTGTGGCTGGGACCCACTGCAGGGGGCACAGCAGGAGATGATGGGGTGGGAGGAAGGCCCACTCATGAAGGGTTTTGCTGTGCCTGAGGGCAGTGTGGGATTCCTCAGCAGAGTGACAGGAAGATTCCACATGACTGTGTGGCCATGGAATGAAATTCCAGGCTCCTGGTACTGCGAAGGCAAAGCAGTACTGTGAATTTTAACATGAACTCAGCTTTATCATGCCCACGTGGAAATCCAGTAGCACTCCTATATTTGCCTGACCTTTATGTAAAAGGCCCGGGCAAATCCGGCTGCCAGTCATTAGTCCAGGCCAAGATTTTTTTTTTTTTTTTTTTTTAAGAAATTCACGTTCTTTTATTTATTTATTTATTTATTTATTTATGACTGTGTTGAGTCTTCTTTTCTGTGTGAGGGCTTTCTCCAGTTGCGGCAAGTGGGGACCACTCTTCATCGCGGTGCGCGAGCCTCTCACCATCGTGGCCTCTCTTGTTGCGGAGCACAGGCTCCAGACGCGCAGGCTCAGTAATTGTGGCTCACGGGCCCAGTTGCTCCGTGGCATGTGGGATCTTCCCAGACCAGGGCTCGAACCCGTGTCCCCTGCATTGGCAGGCAGATTCTCAACCACTGCGCCACCAGGGAAGCCCCCAGGCCAAGATTAAACTGCCGTCAGAATAATTTCCTTAGGTCTCTCTCTCACACTGCAAGTTGTTGCCGGCCTGAGTTCTCCTCCATAGAAACCGCCATTCGGGGGCTGCCTAGAGAAGGATTTCTGATGTGTTCACTCCTCCATCCCCTCACAAAAACAACAACAACAAAAAACCTTACACAGCGCCATGAAACATTAGAAAGAGAAGTAGCTCAGTGGTGAAACCTGAGGGACAATTTTGGCGAAGGGTCCTTTTCAGTGATTGAGGATGAAAAGGACCTGGAGTTTGCATTCGGTCTCCTGCCCACACCTGCCTACTGTGTAGTAGCCCAGGCAAGAATCCTTTTCTGTAAGAAGGCAAGGAAAGAAATAAGGCCCTGGGTATGCAGGGGCTTCCCACAGTGGATAGTGAGTTCCTTGGACGTGTGGCCTGTAATGTCAGCCCTCCTGCCATATTTTCCATTAACGGGACCATCCGGGCTTGGCGATTCCCCACTGCCAGCCAGATTATTACCTGGCTGGGCTGCCCCCTGCTGGAGCCCTGCGAAATTATCCTCATTTGCAACTGTGGTTCTTGCCGCACGTGTATTTACACATTCTAACCCAGTTAACTCATACCATGTAAGAGCTACATAATCAAAATCCCGTAAATTCCTAATTAAAATCCCTGCTTTATCTAAAAATACAAGAACAATGGGGGAAAGTGTGGCTGGCGACCAGAGCTTTGCAATTAAAGCATTATATTGAGGGATAGACTGCACATCTGATGCTTGTCTGCCTCAGCTTACAATACTGCAGTGCGTCCCACTGCAAGCCCTGGGGCCTAAAAGCGGTGCCCGTAATTCAGCCTACAGACCCTGGCTGAGGTGTCCTCTAACCCCACCGCTTCAGTGCACTCTCTCCAGAAGACATCTGCCCTTGCCCTTGGCCTGGCTAACTCCCCTTCATCCTTCAGCTCCCACCCGAACGTCAGGAAGCCCCTCCGGAATTCCTGGGCTAGGACAGCTGTTCCCCTGTACCCGTTGTGCTTCCCCTGGCGTCACATTCATTTTATTCTAATTGCTTGGTCATGTGTCTGCTTCTCCCCCTGTAAATTCCTGCCCCACGGGCACAAGGTTGTTCCTGTCTGATGTTCCGCTGCATCCGCCTCCCCTAGCACCGTGCCTGGCACACAGTCGGGGCTTGACAAATAGCTGCCTGATGAAAAGTTGTGGAGCAAGGGATATCGAGAAACGGGCTGGCACAGTTAGGAAGGCAGTTTATAAACCGCCGGCTGCCCTGCTGTGATTTTTAATCAAAGTGTGCCTCTGTGTCTTTTTACCTGTGAGCTGGGCATAAATCTGGCCCTGCCTGTGCATGAAACAAAGGAGGGCATCAAGGTCCAGTACATTCGAGGAAACCCAGTAAAAATGCTGTAACCCATTTCTTCTTCACTCCAGGTCTTGCCTCTTTAACAGTCTCCTGCCAGGGACAGTTATCTCTTTCCTGCTCAGCCCACCTCCTCTCTCTTGGAAACCCAGCCTGATTAGCCGTGCATTTAGTCCATCCAGCAGACGGACGCTCGGGGCTGGCTGCAGGCTGGCCTCGTTTTTGCAGAGCAGGAGGAATCCTTGCTGAGCACGGGTCAGCCTGCAGCCAGCTGTGGATGACTCCGTGGGCTTCTCCGTGCGGTCACAGTGAACCTTCGCTGTCTCGCCGCGTGCCTCCCGTGACCGTCTCTGTGTACCCGGCTCTTCCCAGCCCCGCACCGCGTCTGAGCTCCATTCGGGCTACCTGGAGATTTCCAGGCATTGACCCCGCAGTTCAAGAGACTAGGTTCTCACGTGAGGCTGCTGGGGACTTGTGAAGATCCTCGGGGCCTGAGAGAGACAGGAGGAGCTGCTGGGGTAAGAGGCGCTGGTTGACCAGAGAGAGCCCTGGACCATTGCACAAGCTTCCCCGGTTAACCCCGGCACTGGCTGCTGTTGGGCGGCCGATGTGCGCTAGGAGCAGAGCAAGGCGTGGCCGCCAGTCTGCGAGCTTTTAGAAGGATGGGGAGAGGGGGCAGGTGCGAGGTGAGATCAGAGGGAAAGCTTGTGAACCGTATTTGAGGAAAAACAGGATCTCTGGGGATCTGGGTGGTGGGAAGTGGTAGGCAGAGGAGTCCGGGTGCTCCTGCTGGGAGGCGCTGTTGCTCAGACTTTGAGTGGCTCGTTGAGATTCTGGGGTGAGAGCACCATTGCCTTAGCTTGCGTCCTGCCCCTACCCTTGGCCAGGAGCCGGGGGGGCCCACACTTGGACAGTTGTCCCACCAGGACTGTCTGCAGGGGAGAGGTGGTTTCCCAAAGCAGAAATGGGTGCAGTTACTAGAGGAAGGGGTAACAGATGCTAAGCAGACAAAGAAATACGTACCCATTGTAGTCACAGCCGGTTATCTTAGTAAAACCCATCGTTGCCTCCATCCCTCCTGCCTTGGCAGACCTGCAAGGCTCCCCCGCCTCTTTCCACTGGCAAGTTTTGTGCTACATTCCGACTTGAGCACATTTCTTCAGTGTATCCAAAGGCCGCTCAGGGACAGTAATGTTCTTGGAGTGAGGCTGGGTCTCTGTCTTCTGTGCAACTCTTCCTAACAACATCTTGAACACTACCTGCAAATCCATCCCACTGGCGATTACAGGGTGCAGCCTGCAGAAAAGGTCCCATTTGGCTTGGGACTCAGTGGGAAGCAGTGTGGGCTGCAGATTGCCCCTCGTCACCCCGTAGCCTTGTTCTCCAGAAACCACCCAAAACTGGAGCAGAAATCTCCATCACACTCTGGCTCCCCAGCTCCCCGGCTCGGCTAGCCTCTGTCCTCTAACTGGCATGGTTTCTCTTTGCAGCAGAAAAGAACACCTCTGGAATGATAAGCCGCCCTTCTCCGGGGAGGATGGAGTGGATCGTCCCTCTGATTGTGGTATCAGCCTTGACCTTCGTGTGCCTCATCCTTCTCATTGCTGTGCTAGTTTACTGGAGGTGAGTCGGCCAGGCAGCACTGACAGAGGGGGTGTGGGCGTCGGGTTGTGCTGTCAGCACGCTGCCCTGGCCGGGGGGTGGGCGCTGGCCCGAGGGGAGGGGAAGCCCATGGCCTCTTCATTCAGAAAGGTAAGGTAGCTGGAGTGTTTCTAGTGTCACCACCTGGGAGATCCGCTTTATCTGCAAGAAGCCGGTGGGATAGAGCCACTATTGAGATGAAGGCACTCATGATGAGCTTCTAGGGATTTAGTGCCAAAGAGGCTTTTGCTTGGGAATCAGGGAGATCCGGGTTCAAATCCCAGGCCTGCTACTTGCTGGCAACAAATCTCATTTCCACTTTGAGCTTTAGTTCCTAAACCTGCAAAATGAGTTAATAAGTTTCATAGCATTTCCAGTTTCCCTGAGACCATGCTTCACTTTGTCGTATCCACATAATAGCTGCTCTTGACCTGAAAATTTTTTTCATAGCCCTTTGCTGAAAATGCGGTGATAGGAAAACGTTTGTCATGTTATGTGGCATTTGATACACGTAGGATAAAGATGGCTGATGGTAAGTCATCCTTATATTAGCATCATCCTTGAACTGGTTCTCACTGCTTCCCACGGGAAGCCTGCTTGCAGCTTCTATTTAAAAGTTGTGTGTTTTTTCAGCTACACTCTCTCAGCCAGTTTAACTGAGTGAAGCAGGCTGGCCCACGTGGTTGGCCTGGCTGCCTTCACCTCAGACTGATGTAGGAAGCTTCTGCCCTTTAACAAGCTTCATCAGTGATGAATAGGTGTCATATTTCCTTCCCTCCCTCCCTTCTTTCCATTCATTTGATGAACTTTGAGCCCCTGTTGTGTGCCAGACACTCTTCTTTCATGGAGCTTACATCTTAGTTGGGGAGACAGGCAATAAATAAAGCAAACAAGGTGGTGGTAAGTGTATAATGGAGAAAACTAAATTTGGAAAGCAGAGGGGAGATGCTGAGGCTTAGCGGTGAGTGGTCAGAGTGGTTAAGGAAGGCCTGCCTGGCGAGTGGTATTTGTCCAAAGACGTAAAGGAGGAAGGAGTCAAATGGGCTCCATCTGGGGCATGTTCCAAGCAGAGGAAACAGCATGTGCAAAGGCCCTGAGGCAGGAGTGCACCTCGTATGTTCCAGGAATGGCCAAGAGGTGTGGCTGGAGCAGGTGAGAATGGGGGAGAGTGGTAGGAGAGGGTATCAGGAAGAAACAGGATGGAAGGGAGTTGGGTCAGGTACCGCTTTGTGGGCCATTGTAAACACATTGCCTTTGACCCTAAGAGAAGTACTGTTTGGTAGAGATGTGTTGTGATCTAACTTCAGGATTACTTGGCTGTGCTGCAAAGACCACTGAAGAGGAGCAGGGGCAGAAGCAGAGAGACCAGGTAGAAGACTACTGAACTGGTCCCAGAAGGAGTGATGGTGTCTCCCATGAGGGCAGCAGTGCAGGTTGTGGAACTGATTGGATATAGATACATTCTGAAGGTGGGATCAACAGAATCTGCTGACAGATTGGCCTGTGTCCCTAGGTCTGTTTTCAGTTGGAAAGAACAAGAGAAGAAGGAAGCGTTCATCCGAGGCTTCCCCAGGCGTCTACCTATGGCCCTGTTAGTGCTACAGACCAGCTAGATGATGGATTATATTGTGTTTCAGGGTGAGCCTAGAAACGCTAGACTCACCTCCATGCCCTTTCGCCGGGACAGTGGTTTGCAAACAAATAGTTGTCTGGAGCCCGTTAGTAAGTGGGAGGCTGCCTAACACGGGTTGAACAGAGCACATAGAGGTAACGAAAGGTCTGCCTGCCCTTCTCTTGGCTCTTTTTGGTGCTGTGTGGCTTTAGTTGCAGACTCTCCCCACAAAGGAGCACAGAGAACCCACAGCTGCCCCAGGCTGGGTAACCCTAGCAACCCCAGTGTGAAAAAGTTCCTGTTCCAAATAGTTCTAGCAAAAAGCTCAGGGTTGTTTCTGGTTGGCCCACCTTGGCTCTCTGCCTACCTGAGAATGGATCACTCTGACGAAAGAAGACCATGGACATTTGGCCAAGCAGACATGTTGATGGCAAGCTGCTTACAGGAAGGGGCTGTGTAATGTCATAAAGAGAGCTTTCAAGACCCTTACATTCAAGGTGTTTTTTCCCACTAGAAATTCACACTGTTTATATTTTTGACAAACTCAGTGAGTCTGAATCAAAAATATGTATTGAGTAATACATTATTATTTCATGTTTAAAATATATGTATAATGTCTTATATATATTACTTATATATATACATATATATGTTTATGTTCAAAGGTTGGTTTAAAGTAACCAGAGCTTTAAACCTCCTCCAGTAGACGCTGCCTGTGAGTTTTTACCAAACTCCTAACGCCAGTACACAAAAATGAGCGGGAAGGAGAAAATTCTTACAGAGCAAGCAAAGTAAAATTGAACTAGCATCAGGACGGATGAGTTTGCTAAGCATGAGAACAGCCTAGAGGGATAAAGACCTTTTTAATGTCCATCTTTTTTTTTTTTCTTTATTATTAATGTGAAAGAGGGAAGTGTTGGGGAGCTCACACAGAAAATGGGTAAATGCAGAGAAGATGGGTATTTCCCTTCGACGACGCAGTTTTGAAGCTAGACCAGCAGTGCTCCTCTCCTGCCTTTTGAGGCACGGTGAGAGCGGATGATTGGCAAACAGACTTGACCTGAGTAGAGCATCGAGGCAGATCAAAACCTTCTGGAGTGTTTCCTCAGGTGGCAGGCCTTGACGCTCGGGGTTCCAGCCAGCTCGCCACGGTGGCAGTTTCTACAACCAAGGACTGAGCCTTTACAGCTATTGCTCTGGTTTCTGTGTGTTCACTTAGGGCTCTTTTCACTGTAATTGCATGGGTTCATGAAAGCGTCGGAAGTGAAAGCCGAGGACTCTGAATTGTTTCTCCACTAGTGTCCCTTGCACGATGTTGGTGTTTGCTGATGTTCACAGAGTCCTTTTTGAGCACCAGCCGCTGTGCCAAGCCCTCGCCAGGCCCCATCTCCTGGGATCCTTGCGACAAATGTGTATGTTACCATCCCCATATTAAAAGTAAGGGGCAGAAGCTCAGGGCGGGCACGTGACTCGTGAAGGGTTCTGCAGGAAGTGGTGGACCCTGGTTTTGAACACAAGATGTCTTCAGTGTAGAATCCATAAACTTATTGAACCACTGAGATACATACCTGGTACTACACTGAATCCTGTGGAGGCTGAGCGTGATGGATGGTCAGCTGTAAGTCACGTGGACTTGGGATCCGTGGGGCTGTCGTGCCAGTGCCTGACCGTTAGGCTCAGCTGCTTTCTTTGACCAGGGAAGGGAAAGGGAGCCAGCATTTGTGGAAATGCCTGCCGTGGGCTCAGGAGTGTGCATCGTTCTCATCCAATACTGGTCAGGACCATTTCTGTTACAGCTGACAGAGATCTCTTCCCAACTGCCTTAAGCACAGGAAAGAAAGAGTTGGTTGATTCGTGACGTTGGTTGTTCAGGAGCATCAGGCCCAGCTCTTTTCGGAAGACAGAACAAGGAAAACGGGGCTCGGCATGTTTTGTGAGCCTCTTTCTCCCTCACTCTGTCTCTGGGATCTGCACTCTCTCTGTCTGTATGGTCTTTTCTCTTGGGAAGGCCCTCTGACTGTTTCCACATGGTGGCCTCTGGCCCATGTTGGACTTACATCCCCCCATCCCAGTGGAAAGGGAATTTCTCTCCTCCAGTAGTGCCAGTGAAACCCCAAGATGGCATGTCTTAGGACTGACTCAGGTTATTTACCCATCCCCAGAGCCCTCTGGCAGCCAGGGGGATGAAGATTTGTCAGGCCTGGGTCTTATATTTAACTCTGGAGCCCAGAAATGAGGACATTGCCCTCGAAACCACATGCATTGAAGGTGGACAAGGGGTGGTTCCCCAAAGGACTGTCAAGACCCAGAGAGGCGACTGGATGCAGGTGCCAGGCAGACAGAAGAGGGCGGTGTCCCCTCCAAAAGCTGGGAAATTGGAATCAAGGAGGGGAGGGATTTGCACTAAGAAAAGGGAATTCAGACTTGGATAGCAGGGGAAATACATGTGTAAATAGCCAGAAAGAAACAAGGCAGGCGTGTGAGCTCAGCGTGGCCAGCTTTGGGTTCTCACTAGGACTCTGGTGTCACACGTGTATGTGTCATGCCCTGGAAAAATGGGGGGAGCTTTCAATCCTGTCTCAAGTGCAGGATTATTAAGGAGTGCATGCAGGAGTTTAGAAGGTTCAGCTAAGGGTTCTGCTATGAAATAATAAAGCTATTTTACTATTCCGTGGGCATTGGAGCCCCTTGCAGCTCCTATTCAGCAAGCGCTTGTGGAGTGCCTGCCACACACTGTGCTGGGCCTGGTGATTTAGGGTTGATGTCCCTTCCCTCGAGGCCCTCACCGTCCACTGGGCGACGCAGTCAGGTGAACAAAGACTATGGCGAGTGTATGGAGAGGAGCGAGCCCAAGCTGCTGTGACAGCACGTAGGCAGGACTTGGAGCAGGCGGGGGGAGCCGGGTGGCGTCCGAGAAGGCTCCCTGAAGGATCTGATGCCCGAGCCGGGCCTTGAAGCACAGCGGTCCAAAGCCAGCGAAGGAGGCGTGGGGCTGGAGAGCGAGGACCCAGCCTCTCGTAAGCAGGCACCTGTGGTTCAGTGTTGCTGCAACAAAGCATGAGGACAGGAGGGGCCCGATCGCGAAGGCCCCGGATGCCACTGCCTTATCCTGAGAGTGATGGAAACGCATGAAGGACCAAAGCTGCACGAGGGCAAGACGAAAAGCGGCAAACGCTGGCAAGTGAAGTACGAACACGGGACAGAGTCAGACAGCCTGGATTTGGGGCCAGGCTTTACCAGTCCCTCACCATGTGTGTCGCCTTAGAGCATGTATTCCTAACGGGAATGTGATCATCCCCAAAGCGGTGAAAATGGGTTTGGGGAAGGTGAAAAAACTGACTTTTTGTATATCAAGCACAGATATATATATACACACACACACACACACACACACACACACACATATCTAGTACATACACAGATATGCAGTTTGTCATTGATATTAAAATTTCATTGGGAGGGTGTGATTAGGAAAAAATTGTCTATAAAGGCCCCTTAGGGGAGGTGCCTATGAGAAAAAGGGGGAGAAACACTACCTTAGACAAGACTCCTCCACCACCTTCAGCGTCCTCTGCAAAATAGAGTTAAGAAATGTGCCAATGAGTTCATGTGAGGATTAGGTCTGAGCACCAGGAAATGCTCATTCCAGTACCTGGCAGGCGGTGAATATCAGATCCCTGACTGTAGAGAAAAATACAAATTTAATTCTGGGTCCTGCTGTGCCTAAAGAGAAGTCATTGTTCTCGAATAAAGAAAATCAGGTTTACAGATCTAAACAGATGCTGTCCCGGACATGTAATCATATTGTAGGACTGCACACACTTCCCAATTATATGTTCACTGCTTAACACATGGCTTGAAAATAACTTTCAGAATTTCCTTCTAGAATTCCTTCTTTTGCATGATCTCAGTTGTGCAAAGTACTTACCCTAGAAGTAGCTGAACGTTGCCTGTTGGGAGCTAAGGATAGTAGAAATGTAGGTGAACCTACCGAGCAGAGCCGCTTTGGGCCAGAAGAGGGAAGGGCGACCATAAAGCTAATGATTGGTTTGGGTGATGCTCTTAATGGGCTTGGAGACAATTCCAGAGGAGCTCACCCTAAGTAACTAAAGATGTGACCCCACCCACGGCCCCGTCCCTTCCGAAACAACACTGAGGCTGGGTGGCCAGCCTGGGCAGTGCTGGAATCAGCTGCTGGAGCTGCTGCAGGAGATACCCCCTGACACCCAGTGGCCTAACCACACGAAGCTGAGTCCTCACCGTGTGAAGTCTGAGGGGGGTTGGGCAGCCCTTTCCCACCTATGGTGGAGAAAAAATTGATAGAAAAATCGACGAGGCACCTAGCTCTCAACTGCACGACCCGGGAGTGTAATCCTCCACTCCTGTTTGCTCCCCATTGGCCACAGATGGCCCCTCAGCCCCAAGGACACAGGATAAGTTGGGGAGCGCACTGATATTCGTGGAGCACAGCCAGAAGTATCCTTAGATATTTAGGCCCTTTGGCATCATTGGGTTAAGAGTATGTTTCCTGAAAGGACCCCTTTGGAGGCCAATTGTTAGTCTCGTTACATCACATTTGGCCAAAACTAAAAAATATAGGTAGAGACCTCGTATATTTTTGGTCAACTGGAAGATATACAGAGGTCCATTGGGAGCTATTTGAGCAGCATTTTTACAGGCAGCAACATGGGTTTGTGGGAGAAGTTTATTTTGAAATACGGTTGGCTGAGATGTTACCGGTAGTTCTCTCTCCGAGTCTCCTTGCAAAGGTGTGCCTTGAAGAGATGTAGTAAAATCGGTAACAATGCAGAAGGTGCTGTAAAGCTAGGAAGAAACATGCAGAGCATTTTGGCACCAGGGTCAGGGCGGTGGGACAGCTGATAAAGATAAAATCAAGGAAAAATCAATGAGCACTTACCACTTGCCTCCTTTTATAAATGGTGCCCTGTGTGTGCCTTTTAAATAGTGTAACCCGTATCAACATGCGATGGTGCAGGGCTGTAATCGTTTCAATTGAAACGAGGGAGAAGAAATCAATTCAGTACTTTTTAAAGTGTGCCATTTTGGCCCTGTTCCTCAAGATGGTAACAAAACGCACCTTTTGAATGACTACAGTCAGAAAGTACGTTCCAAGAGCTCCAGCCCCCCGTCTTACCAAGACAAGCTGTTATATGGCATTAATGTGCTGACGTTCCTGAAAAAGACTTGGAGCAGCACAGCTGCTGCCACTCAGAAAGAAGAGGAAATTTTGGAGAAGGTTTCTTTGCGATTTGCATAATTTGAGGTTGATGCTGGGAAAAGAGCTTTATATACAGGGTGTCCAGTCCGTATGCTGGGGCATGCAGCTTGTTTATTTATTAACTTGTTCCATAGAATACCTTAGCAACTGTGAGCAAGACACGAGTGTCCACTTCGAATTGTCAGTATTGTGAAGATATTTTTAATTCTTTTTTTTTCTGTTATCTTGAGGAAAATTGCTTTGAAGGTAGCTCTTCTCTCTCTGATGAGGAAAGAAAGTCTTACCCTGACATGGCTTCATATATCTTAAGGCCTAAACAGCCAAGAATCTTTTATTGAGTATTCACCATAATACACATGTGCTAAGCGGATTAACATTCGAATCCTTGGAATTATTACATCCATTTTGCAGATCAGAAAACTGAGGCTTGGTAAAATCATAAGTCACAGTGTTAATCTTTGGTGGATCCTGGATTTGAACCCAGCCACTCTGACTTCATTGCCCACTGTGTTAATCATTACATTGTTTTGCCTAGACGAGGAATAGCTTGTCTGGAGGCATTTACTTCCTTCCACAGCCTGTTTTTATAGCACATGTTTGTGTGTTGAAAAGATCCTATGTTTTGGATTTGCCAAAAACACAAAGGAGAAAACCTGAGGACCAACTATATGTATTTTCAAGTGTTTTAGAAGCCGAATAGATTTTGATGTTGAATAATATCACCTATCTGTTCTGTTCTTAGTTCCAGCTAATCAGTGCTGTCGTACCTTGATGACAAATTGAGCATCTTATTGACCGTAATTCTAGCTTGGGAAAGAACTTTCCAGAAGTATAAAACAGCTTTTCTTCTCAGACTCAGATAGGGCTGAGCTAACTACACAGACTCTGGAACAGAAAACTGGAAACTCAAAGTGGGAATTTTAACATCTAACCCAGGTTTGTTGCAGTTTGGTATTAGAAGGATTTCACTTTCTGACCTGAGAAATTCACATCCCTCTTCAGCCCATGACTGAGCTGTCTGTAAATTCCGTGGTAAATCAGTCAACACCAATTTAGCTTCATAGGCAGATAGAAGAAGGTCTCTCTTTTACTCTCATCTTTAGACGTTCAGAAATTTTGCCCTCTGTTGGTGCCTCCTCATTAAGAATGCTGTTCATGAAAGCAAGTGCATTGTGTTGACATTGCAATTTTTCTCTTCCCTGGATGTTCGGGGGAGACAGTGTAGTAAATAGGAAGGGACACAAACCACAAATGTGTGTGGATTTTGAGTTGGCATAACAGAGCCTCTGGTAGACAAACAGATGCGTGTCAGGTCAAGTGTGGGCATGTGCTAACACCCTTCTTGCTGGAGGAATGGCGGACCACGTGTGCCCAGCGGAGCTCGCATCCCTCCTGGATTCCACAGTAGCAGCCGTGACACTCAGAGCTGCTGTGAGCCGGGCACACGCTCTGCGCCCATCTGCTCTCGCAGCGGGCGCTTCCATGCGTGCTCTCTGATGACTGGATTTGGTTTAGATGTTTGCCCTCCCCCCCTCCACCCCAGGAAAGTCACAAAGGAGATGGTGTAATAGCAGTGATCCCTCCCATGACTGTGGACAGATAGCAAGGGGGAAACATTGTCAATCACAACAGTCAATAATGGTGAATTAACATGAAGCAAACATGGCATGACTTAATCCTCATAGCAGCCATGGGTGGTGGCCAAGGTGGCGGGGACTGCATCACCTTCTTCCAAGGGAGAAGACAGTGTCCAGAAGGGGAATGGACTTGCCCAGGATCACAAGCTAGTATGTTTGGGAAGTACAGTTGACCTTTGAACAACGCATCTTTGAACTTCAGGGGTTGACTTATACTCGGATTTTTTTCAGTAGTCAGCACTACAGTACTATACGATCTGTGTTTGGTGGAATCCATGGAATCACAGATGTGGGGGAACTGTGGATATGGAGGGCCAACTACATTATATGCAGATTTTCGACTGTGCAAAGGTCGACACCGTAACCCCCATGTTGTTCAAGAGTCAGCTATATTCACACCTATGGCTTTGTTTTGTTTTGTTGACCTAAGACCCTTTACAGCTGGCTTGTGTATTCCTTCCTTCATTTGTTCATTCAAAGACATTTCTCAAGGATCTAGTCTGTGTCGGGCACTGGAGATGCTGCGAGGAGCCGGAATTCCTGTCTCAAGGAGCGTGTAGGTTAACGGAGGAGATGAGCAGGTAGACAAAGTTTATCCCAAATAGAGGTCAAAAACTGGCCTCCAGGGCTTCCCTGGTGGTGCAGTGGTTGAGAATCTGCCTGCTAATGCAGGGGACACGGGTTCGAGCCCTGGTCTGGGAAGATCCCACATGCCGCGGAGCAACTGGGCCCGTGAGCCACAACTACTGAGCCTGCGCTTCTGGAGCCTGTGCTCCGCAACAAGAGAGGCCGCGACAGTGAGAGGCCCACGCACCGCGATGAAGAGTGGCCCCCGCTTGCCACAACTAGAGAAAGCCCTCGCACAGAAACGAAGACCCAACACAGCCATAAATAAATTAATTAATTAAAAAAAAGAAAAGAAAAAAAGTGGGACTCCTGATATTCATCCCACTTAAAAAAAAAAAAAAAAAAACTGGCCTCCAGATCTGTTTTATGTAGCTGACTTCTTGTTTTTTTGGTTTTTTTTTAAACATGTCCTTCCTCCCTCCCTCCCTCCCTTCCTTCCTTCCTTCCTTCCTTCCTGTTTTGGCTGTGCCATGCAGCACACAGGATCTTAGTTCCCCTACCAGGGATCGAACCCGTGCCCCCTGTAGTGGAAGCGTGGAATGTTAACCACTGGACCGCTAGGGAAGTCCTGACATCTCGTTTTTAAGAATCTGAATTATTTTGAAAATAGGAAGATTTTGCTTAAAACCCCAGCTGTCTGGGTTCTCGTGATAAACAGGGAGATCGACGTCACTGTTCTCACATCCCCTCATGGCACTAGTAGGCTGCACAGAGCCAACTGTGGTCCCCTGCTCGCCAGTCTGCCCGTCTCTGCCCTCCACTTAAATGTGCATTCTTCATTGCAAAATAAAGTCCACTTTTGTGGGCAGGCTCAGATTCTTTCTGAGGGAATTTGGGGCACGTACAGAGGCATTGGGTCAGACCAAGCTGCTTTACGGTATCTCTTGTGAGGGAGGGCATGAGAATCAAAAGATGGGTTTACATGCAATTCAAGTCTAGAAAAAGCCAAGCTTCCAGGTCGTACTTTTTGGTGGCTTTGTGTGATCACCTTTATCTTTTCTGTAAACAGACCACTCACGGGGCCACCTGTATTCTGGGCATCATTCTTTCTTTTATAAACTGGTAAAGTGCCCATGTCACTCATCTCTCTGGGGAACCTGTACCTGTAGGTATAGTTCAAGAAGTTTTTTTTAATCATTAGGAATAACTGTTAGAATCCAGCTCGTCAAAGCCTGACAACGTGTGGAGCCAGTGGGGAGAAGAATGCACATTTCATGCCAAAACGTGCTTGCCTCGGAGGGTTGAGTTTCTGATGACATGGTGGTGTCTTGCTCTGAGATGCTAAAAGCATGGGGGTAGGGAGCCTCTAGAGACCCCAGCTGTTCCTGAAGATGGGCAGCTATTTTTTTCTTTCTCTGGGCAGCTCTGTGCAGGGAGATCTGGGTCACGTGGGCGATCCTAGGCAACTTTTGCTCAATAACTGTTTCCCAAATGGCTACTCAGGGGCCTTTCAGAATTCACGAGAACCGTCCGTTGTTATAGTAACCGGCCCCCTGCTGTCGAGTTGGCCCTGAGATGCCAGTTGAAGCTCTTAGAACCAGGGAACACGTAGTCATTTAGACAAAAGCAGGGAGAGATTCACCACTAAAGGTTGCTGTTTAAACACTATGATACTTAAAAGACAGGACCCACTCTGTTAAGAAGTGAATGGATACATTTTTCAACCAAGCTGGCTTTTCAGGAAAAGGGAAACTCCTTATAATGTTCAGTCTCTGCTACATAACCAACACCTTTCTTTGGATTTCTCTGAATTAAGTGTCCTCTCTCCCAGGGCGGATCAGGTCTGTCCTGTCGGGTTGCTCAGGTAGCCCCCTCGATTATTCAGGATGTTAGTTTTATGGCATTTGCTTCTCAGCGGAGTGTTGTCAGTTTACAGGGTGGTAGTTTGAAGCGCCTGTGATTGTGTGTGAGGAGAAACTGCGGAGATAGCCGGCTCCGCTCCAAAATTCCCGAAAGAGTGAGTCTGGCAGAATTCAGAGTAGGGCTAAGGGTTGAGAGGAAGTCTAAATATTTTAGGAAGCTGCAAATTTCAAGTTCTTATGAAAATTTGCAAAAACACTCCACACACGTGATTTCCTCGGATTAATGTTGGTAGCCGCACTGAGTATGTGCGTGAGGTTTTGAGGACAGTTGTTGTAGTTGCAGAATGTACTCAATAGAGGGAGACAAGAAGTTCTGAATTACAGCACCCTCCCCTTCCCTTCCTCACCCCGACACTTTTTAATCATTTTCCCAAGTTTTGACTCCTCCCTAATTTGGTTTCTGCGCCAAGCACTTTTACCCAACTTGGAGTCTAATAATTAACAAAATAAATGAAAGCTTGTATTAAGGGAGAAGAAAAACCTAATAGTTGAGAATTAGAGGATGTCTATTCCTAGAAGTAGAAAACCACCAAGTAAATCAGAAGTTAATAAATGTTCTTTGAAATCACATAACCTGAATTCAGAGTTCTGCATGGGATTCATTAGAACTTCTAAAAAAGAGAACCTTCCTATATCGGAGTTAAGTCTTTACTGTTCTATCAATGGAGTTTGGAAAGAATAGGAATCCTTTCAGTGTGAAATGCTATAGCTCAGGTGGTTTGGGGATTAAATATAATTAAATGAACATTTTCCAGTGTGAAAAAAGTGCATCTTTCAAATGCTAGAGCCAAGTCTCCGATTCTCTGGTCATTTAAGTTTTAAGGGGAAACGAAATATCGGACTTTATATTTGGTAATAACTTGCCAACTGCTACCTCCGCCTTATCTGAGGAGCCCTCGTACTATTCCACCATCTGTATTGTGAATCAGGAAAGTGTTTGTCCAGAGATGAGAGGAATGCGTGGGGAAAAGGCAAAACCCTGCATTGGTCTAACAGTACTGAATTCAGAGAAATTTGTGGCAGAAGGGAGGTTCAAACGGTACCAAATAGATTCCTCCCAAGTTCTATTTATTCCAATGGTATTTTAAGCCATCCTGTTTGCCAGGGGAGCTTGTCAAAAGTGGAAGGACCAGAGGTCATTATTGGGTTGGTGATATCTTTTTAAAATTTTTTTAACATCTTTATTGGAGTATAATTGCTTTACAATGGTGTGTTAGTTTCTGCTTGATAACAAAGTGAATCAGCTATACATATACATATATCCCCATATCTCCTCCCTCTTGTGTCTCCCTCCCACCCTCCATATCCCACCCCTCTAGGTGGTCACAGAGCACCGAGCTGATCTCCCTCTGCTATGTGGCTGCTTCCCACTAGCTATCTATTTTACATTTAGTAGTGTATATATGTCCATGCCACTCTCTCACTTCATCCCAGCTTACCCTTCTCCCTCCCCGTGTCCTCAAGTCCATTCTCTATGTCTGCGTCTTTATGTCTTTATTCCTGTCCTGCCCCTAGGTTCTTCAGACCTTTTTTTTTTTTTAGATTCCATATATATGTGTTAGCATACGGTATTTGTTTTTCTATTTCTTTCTTTTTTTTTTTTAAATTCTCAGTTGGGAGTTTCCCTTTTTTTTTTTTAAATAACAGCATTTTATTTATTTTTTTATTTTTATTTTTGGCTGTGTTGGGTCTTTGTTTCTGTGTGAGGGCTTTCTCTAGTTGTGGCAAGTGGGGGCCACTCTTCATCGCAGTGTGCGGACCTCTCACTATCGCGGCCTCTCTTGTTGCGGAACACAGGCTCCAGAAGCGCAGGCTCAGTAGTTGTGGCTCACGGGCCCAGCCACTCCGTGGCATGTGGGATCTTCCCAGACCAGGGCTCGAACCCATGTCCCCTGCATTGGCAGGCAGATTCTCAACCACTGCGCCACCAGGGAAGCCCGTTTTTCTATTTCTGACTTACTTCACTCTGTATGACAGACTCTAGGTCCATCACCTCACTACAAATAACTCAATTTAGTTTCTTTTTATGGCTGAGTAATATTCCATTGTATATATGTGCCACATCTTCTTTATCCATTCATCTGTTGATGGACACTTAGGTTGCTTCCATGTCCTGGCTATTGTAAATAGAGCTGCAGTGAACATTGTGGTACATGACTCTTTTTGAATTATGTTTTCTCAGGGTATATGCCCAGTAGTGGGATTGCTGGGTTGTATGGTAGTTCTATTTTTAGTTTTTTAAGGAACCTCCATGCTGTTCTCCATAGTGGCTGTATCAATTTACATTCCCACCAACAGTGCAAGAGGGTTCCCTTTTCTCCACACCCTCTCCAGCATTTATTGTTTGTAGATTTTTGATGATGGCCATTCTGACCAGTGTGAGGTGATACCTCATTGTAGTTTTGATTTGCATTTCTCTGATGGTTAGTGATGTTGAGCATCCTTTAATGTGTTTGTTGGAAATCTGTATATCTTCTTTGGAGAAATGTCTACGTAGGTTTTCCGCCCAATTTTGGGTTGGGTTGTTTGTTTTTTTGATATGGAGCTGCATGAGCTGCTTGTAAATTTTAGAGATTAATCCATTGTCAGTTGCTTAATTTGCAAATATTTTCTCCCATTCTGAGGGTTGTCTTTTCGTCTTGTTTATGGTTTCCTTTGCTGTGCAAAAGCTTTGAAGTTTCATTAGGTCCCATTTGTTTATTTTTGTTTTTATTTCCATTTCTCTAGGAGGTGGGTCAAAAAGGATCTTGCTGTGATTTATGTCATAGAGTGTTCTGCCTATGTTTTCCTCTAAGAGTTTCATAGTGTCTGGCCTTACATTTAGGTCTTTAATCCATTTTGAGGTTATTTTTGTGTATGGTGTTAGGGAGTGTTCTAATCTCTTCTTTTACATGTAGGTGTCCAGTTTTCCCAGCACCACTTATTACAGAGACTGTCTTTTCTCCATTGTATACTCTTGTCTCCCTATCAAAAATAAGGTGATCATATGTGCATGGGTTTATCTCTGGGCTTTCTATCCTGTTCCATTGATCTATATTTCTGTTTTTGTGCCAGTACCATACTGTCTTGATTACTGTAGCTTTGTAGTATAGTCTGAAGTCCGGGAGCCTGATTCCTCCAGCTCCGTTTTTCTTTCTCAAGATTGCTTTGGCTATTCAGGGTCTTTTGTGTTTCCATACAAATTGTGCAATTTTTTGTTCTAGTTCTGTGAAAAATGCCATTGGTTGTTTGATAGGGATTGCATTGAATCTGTAGATTGCTTTGGGTAGTATACTCATTTTCACAATATTGATTCTTCCAGTCCAAGAACATGATCTATCTCTCCATCTGTTTGTATCATCTTTAATGTCTTTCATCAGTGTCTTATAGTTTTCTGCATACAGGTCTTTTGTCTCCTTAGGTAGGTTTATTCCTAGGTATTTTATTCTTTTTGTTGCAGTGGTAAATGGGAGTGTTTCCTTAATTTCTCTTTCAGATTTTTTATCATTAGTGTATAGGAATGCCAGAGATTTCTGTGCATTAATTTTGTATCCTGCTACTTTACCAGATTCATTGATTAGCTCTAGTAGTTTTCTGATAGCATCTTTAGGATTCCGTATGTATAGTATCATGTCATCTGCAAACAGTGACAGATTTACTTCTTCTTTTCTGATTTGGAAAGCTTTTATTTCTTCTTCTTCTCTGATTGCTGTGGCTAAAACTTCCAAAACTATGTTGAATAATAGTGGTGAGATTGGGCAACCTTGTCTTGTTCCTGATCTTAGTGGAAATGGTTTCAGTTTTTCACCATTGAGGACAATGTTGGCTGTGGGTTTGTCATATATGGCCTTTATTATGTTGAGGAAAGTTCCCTCTATGCCTACTTTCTGGAAGGTTTTTATCATAAATGGGTGTTGAATTTTGTCAAAAGCTTTTTCTGCATCTATTCAGATGATCATATGGTTTTTCTCCTTCAATTTGTTAATATGGTTTATCACATTGATTGATTTGCGTATTTTGAAGAATCCTTGCATTCCTGGGATAAACCCCACTTGATCATGGTGTATGATCCTTTTAATGTGCTGTTGGATTCTGTTTGCGAGTATTTTGTTGAGGATTTTTGCATCTATGTTCATCAGTGATATTGGCCTGTAGTTTTCTTTCTTTGTGACATCTTTGTCTGGTTTTGGTATCAGGGTGATGGTGGCCTCGTAGAATGAGTTTGGGAGTGTTCCTTCCTCTGCTATACTTTGGAAGAGTTTGAAAAGGATAGGTGTTAGCTCTTCTCTAAATGTTTGATAGAATTCGCCTGTGAAGCCATCTGGTCCTGGGCTTTTGTTTGTTGGAAGATTTTTAATCACAGTCTCAATTTCAGTGCTTGTGATTGGTCTGTTTATACTTTCTATTTCTTCCTGGTTCAGTCTTGGAAGGTTGTGATTTTCTAAGAATCTGTCCATTTCTTCCAGGTTGTCCATTTTATTGGCATATAGTTGCTTGTAGTAATCTCTCATGATCCTTTGTATTTCTGCAGTGTCAGTTGTTACTTCTCCTTTTTCATTTCTAATTCTGTTGATTTGAGTCTTCTCCCTTTTTTTTTTTGATGAGTCTGGCTAATGGTTTATCAATTTTGTTTATCTTCTCAAAAAACCAGCTTGTAGTTTTACTGATCTTTGCTATCATTTCCTTCATTTCTTTTTCATTTATTTCTGATCTGATCTTTATGATTTCTTTCCTTTTGCTAACTTTGGGGTTTTTCTGTTCTTCTTTCTCGAATTGCTTTAGGTGTAAGGTTAGCTTGTTTATTTGAGATGTTTCTTGTTTCTTGAGGTAGGATTATATTGCTATAAACTTCCCTCTTAGAACTGCTTTTGCTGCATCCCATAGGTTTTGGGTCGTCGTGTTTTCATTGTCATTTGTTTCTAGGTATTTTTTGATTTCTTTAGTGATATCTTGGTTATTTAGTAGTGTATTGTTTAGCCTCCATGTGTCTGTATTTTTTACAGATATTTTCCCTGTAATTGATATCTAGTCTCATAGCGTGTGGTCAGAAAAGATAGTTGATATGATTTCAATTTTCTTAAATTTACTTTGTGACCCAAGATATGATCTATCCTGGAGAATGTTCTGTGCACACTTGAGAAGAAAGTGTATTCTGTTGTTTTTGGATGGAATGTCCTATAAATATCAGTTAAGTCCATCTTGTTTAATGTATCATTTAAAGCTTGTGTTTCCTTATTTATTTTCATTTTGGATCTGTCCATTGGTGAAAGTGGGGTGTTAAAGTCCCCTAGTATGATTGTGTTACTGTTGATTTCCCCTTTTATTGCTGTTAGCATTTGCCTTATGTATTGAGGTGCTCCAGTGTTGGGTGCATAAATATTTACAATTGTTATATCTTCTTCTTGGATTGATCTCTTGATCATTATGTAGTGTCCTCTTTGTCTCTTGTAATAGTCTTTATTTTAAAGTCTTATTTTGTCTGATATGAGAATTGGTACTCCAACTTTCCTTTGATTTACATTTGCATGGAATATCTTTTTCCATCCCCTCACTTTCAGTCTGTATGTGTCCCTAGATCTGAAGTGGGTCTCTTGTAGACAGCATATATACGGGTCTTGTTTTTGTATCCCTTCAGCCAGTCTTCGTCTTTTGGTTGGAGCATTTAATCCATTTACATTTAAGGTAGATATCGATATGTATGTTCCTATTACCATTTTCTTAATTGTTTGGGGTTTGTTATTGTAGGTCTTTTCCTTCTCTTGTGTTTCCTGCCTAGAGAGGTTCCTTTAGCATTTGTTATAAAGCTGGTTTGGTGGTGGTGAATTCTCTTAGCTTTTGCTTGTCTGTAAAGGTTTTAATTACTCCATTGAATCTGAATGAGATCCTTGCTGGGTAGAGTAACCTTGGTTGTAGGTTTTTCCCTTTCATCACTTTAAATATGTCCTGCCACTCCCTTCTGGCTTACAGAGTTTCTGCTGAAAGATCAGCTGTTAACCTTATGGGGATTCCCTTGTATGTTATTTGTTGTTTTTCCCTTGCTGCTTTTAATATTTTTTCTTTGTGTTTAATTTTTGATAGTTTGATTAATATGTGTCTTGGCGCATTTCTCCTTGGATTTATCCTGTATGGGACTCTCTGTGCTTCCTGGACTTGGGTGGCTATTTCCCTTCCCATGTTAGGGAAGTTTTCAACTATAATCTCTTCAAATATTTTCTCAGTCCCTTTCTTTTTCTCTTCTTCTTCTGGGACCCCTATAATTTGAATGTTGATTAGTTTAATGTTGTACCAGAGGTCTCTGAGACTGTCCTCAATTCTTTTCATTCTTTTTTCTTTATTCTGCTCTGTGGTAGTTATTTGCACTGTTTTATCTTCCAGGTCACTTATCCGTTCTTCTGCCTCAGTTATTCTGCTATTTATCCCTTCCAGAGAATTTTAAATTTCATTTATTGTGTTGTTCATCATTGTTTGTTTGCTCTCTAGTTCTACGTCCTTGTTAAACGTTTCTTGTATTTTCTCCATTCTATTTCCAAGATTTTGGATCACCTTTACTATCATTACTCTGAATTCTTTTTCAGGTAGACTGCCTATTTCCTCTTCATTTGTTTGGTCTGGTGGGTTTTTACCTTGCTCCTTCATCTGCTGTTTCTATGTCTTCTCATTTTGCTTAACTTACTGTGTTTGGGGTCTTCTTTTCACAGACTGCAGGTTCATAGTTCCCGTTGTTTTTGGTGTCTCCCCCCAGTGGCTAAGGTTGGTTCAGTGGGTTGTGTAGGCTTCCTGGTGGAGGGGACTGGTGCCTGTGTTCTGGTGGATGAGGCTGGATCTTGTCTTTGTGGTGGGCAGGTCCACGTCTGGTGTTGTGTTTTGGGGTGTCTGTGACCTTATTATGATTTTAGGCAGCCTCTCTGCTAATGGGTGGGGTTGTGTTCCTGTCTTGCTAGTTGTTTTGCGTAGGGTGTCCAGCACTGTAGCTTGCTGGTTGTTGAGTGGAGCTGGGTCTTAGCATTGAGATGGAGATCTCTGGAAGAGCTTTTGCTGTTTAATATTACATGGATCCACGATGTCTCTGGTGGACGAATATCCTGAACTCAGCTCTCCCACCTCAGAGGCACAGGCCTGACACCCGGCCAGAGCACCAAGACCCTGTCAGCCACGTGGCTCAGAAGAAAAGGGAGAAAAAAAGAAAGAAAGAAAGAGAAAAATAAAATAAAGTTATTAAAATAAAAATTTATTAAAAATAAAGAAAAAATTTTAAAGTAATAAAAAAGAAAGAAGAGAGCAACCAAACCAAAAAACAAATCCACCAGTGATAACAAGCGCTAAAAAACTATACTAAAAAAAAAAAAAAAAAGACAGAACCTTAGGACAAATGGTAAAAGCAAAACTATACAGAGAAAATCACACAAAGTCCACCTCCTCAATTTGGGATGATTCGTTGTCTATTCAGGTATTCCACAGATGCAGGGTACATCAAGTTGATTGTGGAGATTTAATCCACTGCTCCTGAGGCTGCTGGGAGAGATTTCCCTTTCTCTTGTTTGTTTGCACAGCTCCCGGGGTTCAGCTTTGGATTTGGCCCCGCCTCTGCGTGTAGGTCGCCTGAGGGCATCTGTTCTTCGCTCAGACAGGACGGGGTTAAAGGAGCAGCTGATTTGGGGGCTCTGGCTCACTCAGGCCAGGGGGAGGGAGGGGTACGGATGTGGGGCGAGCCTGCGGTGGCAGAGGCCAGCGTGACGTTGCACCAGCCTGAGGCGCCGTGCGTTCTCCCGGGGAAATTGTCCCTGGATCACGGGACCCTGGCAGTGGCGGGCTGCACAGGCTCCCAGGAGGGGCGGTGTGGAGAGTGACCTGTGCTCGCACACAGGCTTCTTGGTGGCGGCAGCAGCAGCCTTAGCGTCTCATGCCCATCTCTGGTGTCCGCGCTGGTAGCCGCGGCTCGCGCCCATCTCTGGAGCTCGTTTAGGTGGTGCTCTGAATCCCTTCTCCTCACGCACCCCAAAACAATGGTCTCTTGCCTCTTTGGCAGCTCCAGACTTTTTCCCAGACTCCCTCCCAGCTAGCTGTGGCGCACTAGCCCCCTTCAGGCTTTGTTCACGCAGCCAAGGTTGGTGATATCTTTACCTTCCATTAACACCAGGGGTGATAGAGGTTTCTAATACCTAAAGACAGTTTTTTAAGAGCAAAGTTCCCATTTCCCATTTCTTACCTCAGCATAAAAGACCTTAACAAGCCCAGATATCATTGTGTGTAACCTTTCCCTATGGAACGTGCCCCCAGTGAGGCCTGATGGTGGGGTTTGTCTGTGATAGGTGGGAGGGGGGAATCGGTGGAACTCTTGGTGGCCATTTGAAAGTATTGTCTGCTACACCTGTTCTCTTTTGTTTTTTGTCCATTTAGAGGGTGTAACAAAATAAAGTCCAAGGGCTTTCCCAGACGTTTCCATGAAGTGCCTTCTTCTGGGGAGAGAGGAGAGAAGGGGAGCAGGTGAGGGGCAGTCAAGCTTAAGGTGGGGGGGGGGGGGTGTCTCTTTGGCCGGGGCTGGCTTGCTGGATTTTTGTTCTGTTGCCATGGGGATTAAAGCCCTCTAGATAGCACGGTGCTGAAACTCACCTGTTCTACCCCAGCTCCCAAAAGTATGACTTGCAAATACCAATGCAGCTTGCAGGTAGCTGGTAGCAACTAAATTTATGTCCTGTGTGTGCTTGCTTTGCTTGATTTTGCCATTTGGGGGGATGTTTTTTGTTTCTAGGATGGGGGTGTGTTCTGTGTTTATGTGTCTGTATGTCTGTTGCATCCATTTTCTTTCTGAAATTTCAGGTGTTTGCATGTTTGAGAGCTTTAAAAAAACAGTTTATGCATGCATTTAGCCTTATAAGTGAAAAATATCTTGTAGAAACCTAAATTTATAGAAGAGTTAAAGAAGACAACTAGGAAGGGAAGAAAAAAGTAAATGGGGTTACATCATGTGATTTTCCATAAGAAGGCTAAAATTTAAAAAAATAAAGTTCTAGATAGCTTGAATACTTGAAAAAATTATTATCCTGGAAAGATTTATAATAAACCTTTAGAAGTTGGGATTATGTAATTTTAATCACCACACATGAGCCCTTGATAATACTTCTGTAAGGCTTATCTAGGCAAACTCTGCTTAATATGGTAATTAATACTTTAATATTAAATGGCCAATTCGGATAATTCACTAATTAATATTTTGTTGTGAGTAGTCCTTTATTACTTTCAATGAACCAATTTATTGAATTTACATTAGAATTTTTACATGGAATTATTTGTCTCCATTGGTTGTGGGTAAATCCGATTATTAGATGAAATTGTAGATATCTACCCACTATAATCAGGGATACCTATGAGACGTATACCTATCCTAAGACGGTATAGTATAAGAATTATGGAAGATGAATGAGAAATTCTATGATCCATCTTCTTTTAAGGTCAACGGTGCAATTTTGGCCTTTTAGAGAAAGGCAGTAACTGCTGACTCTGGTAATGTAATTATTCTTTCTATGATCTCTTTTTACTTATTGAAGTGTTCAATTTTGAATCACATTTTCAACACTCCAAGGGTAAAAACTGAAAGAGAAACCCCTCTGTACAAGCTTTCGATTCAAAGATCTAATCTTAAGAGGGAGACCTTGAACATCAATTAAATGCCTAACTTTTATGCCCAGTTCATTATAAATATAATGTGGTTTTGACTGTAACACTTTTAAAAGCCAGCATTACCTCATGGATGGCACAAAGATAAATGCTCTTCCAATTTCTAAGTCCTTTCCAGAAATGATGCCATAGCCAAGTGGACTGTTAGACTGTTACTAAGTCTAATTTTTGTACTTGGCCCCAAATGTGGGCGTGTGCTCGTTAGAGATATATTTCAGATCCTGAGAGGCTATGTTTTGTTATAAAGCACTTCAGTCCCTCTGGTATCTTCTGTACTTCTGAGTGCCAGAAGCTTGGGGGAAGCACAGTTTTATGTAGGTCTAGAAGTTGAGAACTATCTTGGGAAACTACAAGTATTTATAGAATTCACCTACTTGTGAATCATGTCTTTGACTTTACTTTTTTTTAATAGAATAGCAACTAAGACAGACCTTGGCTCAGGGAGTTGTGAGCTCTCACTGCAGCTCTACCTCTTCCTGGCTCTGTGACCTTGAGTTACTTCCCGAAGCCCTCTGAGCCTCAACTGACTCATCTAGAAAATGGGTCTAGTGATCGTTCCTTGTCGCGGGGCTGTGAAGAGTAAATGAGGTAATAGGTGTAAAATGCTTAGTGCGTGAAATGTGTTACCCCATTAGAAGATGAGGGAACCGGGGCTCTGAGAAGTTACTTGTCGGGGCCACCCTGCTCAGGTGGCCGAGTGGGGACTGCCTCCCCTGTGGTCTGAGTGCTTAGCGGCGCCGCTTCTCCTCACTGCCCCACGTGCTGTGCTGACTACTCCATGGTGAAGCTATGGGCCTGGTAAAGACCTGTTCTCAAGTCTCCGCTCTTCCTTCTTCTGGCTACCCTGCCATACTCTCCCCCTCCAGAGCCTGCCATTCCTCACTCCTCCTGAGGGTTCTGTGTCCTGAAGACCTCCAGCCAGCCCACTTTCCCCTCCCATCCCCCTGCTCTATCCCCAGGAGCTTTGGTGGAGCCCCCTGACCCAGTTGCATCCTCTGCTGCTCCATAAGAAGCCTTCCAGGGGACAGGGGGCCCTGCTTCTCTTGGCCCCTTTGTCTAACCTCACTCTTCTTTGGTTTCTGAGTTTTGAGTCATCATTAGAAAATCTTTCCCCATTCTGAGGTTACTTTTTTTTAGCTACTTTTATAGCTTCAAATTTTAATGTGAAATTCTTAAATCATTTGGAATTTAACCTGGTTGATAGTGTGATGTCTGAATCAACTTTTTTTTTTTTCCCAGATGGTCCCAGGTATTTAAAAAGTACTGCAATCTGGGGCTGTTTAGTGAAGAAGCACGTAATACCTCACTAGATCCTTAAAATAAGACTCTTACAGCAAAAGCCTGACTGACTTAGTTCAGTCAGTATGTTAATGAAATAAGTAGTTGCCAAAGGTTTTTACCAGACCATTTTATGATACAGATACTGAATCATGTGTGCAATAAGTAAAATGTGAATCTCCTTGTCCTGGCTCCTGCCCAAAATAAGTTGGACCATTCTGTCCCCGTTAACCCTCCCAGGCAGTGGGGAATTGTGTCAGGGCTCTAAAACAGCGGCAAGATAAGGTGAAGAGTTCCTGAAGCCTCAGTCCAGAAATGGAGAACATTCCAGGCCAGGGTCCTAACTAAACGGGAGATGACTTCAAAGCCTTCTTTCTGGGTAACAGCTGGGAGTGTTGGCAAGGACTGTTCAGAGCTCGTTTCCTTAAAACCAGCTGGAACATACAAACTGCCCTGTTCAGGTTCTCAGTCTTATCAAAATGTGGTTTATGAAGTGACCTTTTCCTCTGTTATCTCCTGGAAAGCATTACCAGTACTTCATGGTGTCTGCAAGGGCTTCTTGGCAAACTTAATATCTAGCCAGGAGGTATGTTGCCTTGAGACCACTGATGTAGATATAATTTGTTAATTTTCTCCCACCGTCCTAAGATGTTAATTGCAGGCAGTTTGTATCCTCCAGTAAAATTCTCACTGCAGAAGTCAGATTTTTGTCACTTCCAGCTGTAACGAGACTTGAACGGCACATCCCTCCTACCCATGTGAGATCCAAAATATTTCAAAACATTTTCTCCTCATTTAATACCTCTTTGCTGTGTCACACCCCCCGCCACTCAGCTTCAACATAATTTTGTTCGCTTTTCTCTTCCCTTCCTCCCATCATCTCCTCCTCACACCTGACAAGCCCCACTGATCCAGGTTATGACAACCATCTGTCCCAGGATTTCCAAGATAGCCCTGATGTGAATTATGCCATTAGGTTATCCCCACAAGGACACTGGTATTTGTCAGATCCCGTGTCTCTCTGACGGTTTGGAGAATATGCAAATGAGAAACACAGCCCTCAGTTCTTTTTTCTAGAAGATCCCCTCCTAAAAAGATACTCCAAGTATAAACTGAGTTTTACAAACAGAGTCATTTAACATGAAGTGAAGGAAACTTAACCGCAAGTGAGTGGTTGCAATGTGAAACCCCTCAGCTCAGAACTTACACTGGGCTCTTTTCCAAGCGGGACCCCCGCATTATTTCTAGCAGACCCTCCTCTTTGAGGAAAAGCCCATCAACGCCCACAGACTTTTCCTTCTCTTGTTGTCTTTGTCAGTTCCATTTCTTGAAACATTTTGCCCTAATATATCAATCCATGTCTTTTTAACACAGCCCTCAGTCATCTTCCTGGAAGGCATGCGAACGTGTTCCCACTTTCTATTTATAAGTGGCTCTTATTCATACACGGTTTACTACAACAGCTCCATTTACAAAAGTAAATACTAACGTGATTTCTGTACTCGACAGCGTGAGAATGAACGGGATTATTAGCAGGCGTGCCGCCGTAAATTTAGATGAGGGCAGTATACAAATCAGTTACGATTACTTAATTAATATTCAACAGCAGCTCAGCCAATGGCCCGTTCTAGCCTGCAATTAGCATTTTGAGCTGCACGCCCCTGACGAACTCCTTGTCACTCCGATGTGATTATAAAACCATTGAGCTCAATTTGAAGACAGTGACTTGGCTCCTAATCCCTGTATATCAATGTTTGGTTATTTTGTAATCCCGGGTTTTTCACAGGAGTCTAGAAATCGCGTTGTGATCCTGCTCTCGCCCCGGCCCCGTCAGTCATACTGATGCTAAGGGCAGTGTTAGTACAAGCCGAGGACCCTGGATGACAACAGGGTGACATCTCAAGCTTGCCAAAGGGATGCCCATTTTGACCCAGACTTCTAGAGACCTCAGAAACCCCCTCTCCTGTAAGCGGGTCTGGATTTCTGCCTTCGGAGGAGCCGTACGGAGTGGAATTCCACACATTTCCAATATTCAGTCTTCCTAGACTGGAGGTCGGCACTTAGCTTTTGAAAAGCATCGGTCACCTAAATTATTCCCAGCTTCCTGTTCGAGGGGCAGAAAGAGGTCTAAGTAAGAAAATTGTTAGGACACGTCAGAGGTTATCTAAGCAGGTACCTGGGAAAACAGGAGCAGCAGAAAGGAAAGCCTTTCTGCAGAAGTTTGCTCTCACTGGGTGTTCTGCCTTAAGATGTGTCAGATTCCTGGAAAGAAATGAGAGGCAAGGAAGGGAGAGTCTGGAGGGTTCCTGCTTATCTTTGTAGTTTGCTGCATTTTGTTTGAATAGGAAGCCTCTGTAACTTGAGTCTATTTATTAAGTTATAAAGCACTGCCAGAGTAGCTGGGTGTGTGTGTGTGTGTGTGTGTGTGTGTATGTGTGTGTGTATTTCATTCGTCCAAAGAGCCAATTAAACACACCAGCCTGTCCTGTGCTGGCAGCATGTGTGTTTCGGTGGGGAGCTCTGGGAATTGGCATTGATGGCTTACTGATCTCAGTTGGTATCTACTGCATCCTGACTAGAAGATGTACTTTGACATGGGCTGTGCTTTCTCAAGAGTAGAATTTTTGATTTTTGAAAAAGTCTCTCTTCAAAATATATGCCTTATTTGAAAGAATGAAAAGTTATTTTTAGAAATTTCAGTCCGAGACCCCTTGTTCATGACTGTAAGCTTTAAGTGTCTGTGGGTTTTCAGAAGCCAGGCTGATGCGTACATGCCCATTCCTGCCACGAGGCCTTCAGACACTGGGTGGGTCTGGAGCACAGGTAGTGGGGTGTGGTCTTGAGACCAGGGAGCTGCTAGCCAGGATCCACTTCTGATCAACTACTGGTGAGGATATAGTACATTATCCTCTTCACTTCTAGTCAGGCCTTTCTTAGAAATCTTAAACTATGAGCCCATGTTGGTTTTCTAAAAAGGGATGAAGGAATGGAGAGTAATATAGAAGGCTTGTTTCCATTTTGCTACTTAGAACTTCCTGTGAGATACACATAGTTGACCATCTTTGGTCAAGAACCAGAAGCATTTATTTGGCTTGTGTGCCGGGGCTGTGTCATATGAAACATGCATACCGTTAAATGGTAGACTCTCATTCAAGGTGAGAGATGCTTAGTCTGTGAGAGGCATAGGAGAAGTGGGACCCAGAGACTCACATCTCCCATTTCATTTTCGTTCTGGCCCAGATTCCCCTCAAGTTGAACGGAGGAAAAGTATCTCCTGCAAACTGGGATGTCTTTTTCTTGCATCCACCTGGGAGCGTTCAGTGAACGTGTGATGGCACTCTATCGTGGTACTTGCTTCATGGGCCGGGGAGGGGGAGTTTAGAAAGCCATCTAACTCGGTGGTTTTCAAATTTGTTCAAGTGGCAGGACGCCTGGAATTCAGGACATCAGAACATCATGAACTGCTTGATAGTAAAGTTAGTATCGACAACTTCAATTCCTTCATAGAAACTAAAATTTATTTTGCTGGCAGACAGGTAGAGCCATAAAGCCACAAAGGTGGCTTAAAAGGTGGCTTTAGGAGGAAAAACTTTAGTTTGAGAAATCTGAGTTTCTTTTGTGCTCTGAGACTTTCGTTCCATACAGTGGGAGAACACTTGGCTCCAACTTGGAGAGTTCCATCCTATTTCTGAGAAACTTATGTCATAACAGAAACAAAGCAGAAGACCTTTCATGTTTTTATTCAAGTATATGCAATACAGTTTTTCTTTCTGTGTTTGAGTATGTTAACGTCCTTGAATTCTATTTTTTTTAACTTTTTTTTTTTTTTTTTTTTTTTTGCCTGCGCCGTGCGGCATGAGGGATCTTAGTTCCCTGACCAGGGATCAAACCCATCCCCCTGCATTGGGAGCACAGAGTCTTAACCACTGGACCACCAGGGACGTCCCCATCCTTGAATTCTTAATACTGTTTCCTATCTCATAGGGGACCCTTTAAAATCTAGAGTCTTCTCTGGGCATTTTTAAGGTGCCTGCCATTCAAGATTGTTTTATTTTGTTAGGGCTTTCCTAGAGTGCTGGAGACTCTCGGGAACCGTTTTTCTCTATTTTAAAAGCTGCCCAAACCAAAGAGATACGTGCCACTGGGTGATAACCAGTGCGTGATTGAAACTTCAGTGGGGTGCGCGTGTGTGCGTGCATGGGTTGGTGGGGGGCGCTGACTGACTTCAGGACCCTCCAAAACTAAGGTGGACTTAAATTCCTAAATTGGGAAACTCAGAGAGTCAGGAAAATACATGCTCAAAGGTAGATGAGGCAAAGTAAAAGATAACTAATTTGGATCATTACTAAGCCAGTCAGGGTCAATGAAAAAAAAAAAAGATCTGTTCTCAGTTCCTTAAAGCATATATATAGGGGTAGGGGTGGGCAGAGAAAAAGGAAAGAAAGAAAGAAGGTGGCAAGAGGTGAAAACAGAATTTATGGTGGGAACCCATCAGACTGTAATTTGTAGTGAAACTTGAAAATGTATTTTTTTATTCCAAACATGATCTACTTTATTGTTTTCCCTTTTTAAGGTACTGGCATAAACAAATGCTCACTGTGAAGAAATAATTTTAGAAAATGGCTCTTGATGATCCTAGAATCTTTTTCATTCAATGAGGGGTTTTAGAGTCAGTTATTTAAAAGTGAATTGGACCTAGATAGAACGTTGAAATTGCATGCTCGGTGACACACTTGGGCATTTTCAGAAATTGTATCTCCATTTTCCTGAGCTCAGAATTAGAGACAAGACTACCTCTTCGAACACATCACAGTTGAGACATTAAGAGGCATTAAAACTTCCATTTTCTTTTGCTCTTCTCCAAAATCACTGCCTTTACATTTTTATTCCTGGATACTGCTGAAGGTAAAAAAAAAAAAAAAAACGCTCTCATGAGATTTCTCTGAGATGAGCAAGTTAAATAAAATGTCATGTGATAACGACTCTGAACCAGCCCCTTTTCTTAGATTTTAAACTCACAGTGTAGAATTTGTACCCACTGAGTGTTCATCCCCGTGTGGTCACTGGTAGTGAAAAGGTGACCACAGATGAGCACCGTAGTCAGTCCCTCGCCCAAAGTAGACCCCCAGTCAATAGTTATTCAAGAAATAATAAGTTAAATATCAAACAATGTGGTGCATCCATGAAGTGGAAGAGACATTAATGTGAGATGTCAGTTCATATTTGTTATCAAGGAGATACATATAATATGACCTCATCTTGATCTGCCTGTCTGTATTTGGGTGAGATTACATCAGTAGCCCCTGATGGATCTCCTTGCTCCGTTCTTGCTGCTCTGTACTCTGTTCATCACATAGCAGCCGAAGTGAGCGCTTCAAAGGAGATGAGTCAGACCGTTCCAGTCCGTGGATTAAAGCCCTCCGTTGGCTTTCCATCGCTCACAGATGCCAGTGGAGCTTGTGGCCTTCGACCTGGCATGACCTGGCTCTTGCCCACCTCTCTGGGTCCACTTCTTTCCCTGCTCTTAACTTTGGCTTCCTTTCAGTTCCTGCAGTGAATGAGCTTACTCTGTTCCAAGACTCTTTTAACCAGCTCCTGGATCTGCCCAGAATGGTCTTCCCCTATACCCTCCCACGACTGGTCCTCCTCAGTCAGCTCTCAGCTCTGATGCCGCCTCCTGGTGAGGTCCCTTCCTTCACCTCCCCGCATCAGTTATCACCACCTCATCCTGTTTTATTTTCTTCATAGCTCTTGACTATTTGAAATTGTTTACTTGTTTGTTGTTGATTTCCCCAAGAGAATATAAACTGCCATGAGGGCAGGGACCTCGTCTGTCTTGTTTATGTTCTGCTCCCAGCCCCTCACTGTCAATGATAAAGGAACAGTCAATAAGTGAGGAAAAGTGTGGAAGGATATACCCCAAAATATTAATAGTGAAGATTACTAAGAGAAGGATGAGGGTAACTTTAATTGTTTTTTCTTTTTGTTCATTTGTATTTATTTCCCAATTTTTCTGCAGAGATTGTGAATTACGTACGCACACAGTTCTTTCTAAATTACTCAAATGTTTAGCCAGGCTTAAGGAGGTGTTTTTAAGGCTTCCAGCCATAAGAATGCGTTATATGCATGCTCCTTGCTGTGTAGTGGGTGCTGAGTAAATGTTCAGTGGGTCCACTGAAACCTTTATTCTAAGGGAAGACATTTGCCCCCAAGTTCTGTAGTTGGGTGCCCACCCGAGTCCGTGGGTGGGAGGAAAGCCCGCGTGACCTGCATCGAGGTGCAGATGCAGGGAGCTGTGTCTCCGGGTTTCTGACTTTCATCCCAGTGCTGTGCTCCTCTCTGGCAATCACAGAGTCCTTTTGCTCCAGGGAGAATCCATTATAAACAGCTGCACGTGGGGCACTAGCGTGTGATGTGCTTCGGTACACACTGCTTTTTTCAAAGAGAATGTGGAGCCTCTCGCCTTACATGGAACTGAGAGTCTGGGTGAACTGTCTGCCTGTCTTCTGCCAGAAAAAGAACCTACCATGTCGTTTATCCTTTCCAAGTCACTTGACGTTAACAGTCACTTGGCCGGTACTGATTCTTTTTACTAATGCTTTATATCTTAGAAATTTAACAGGTAGAGTAATTGTGGTCTTCAAATAGTTATTTCTTTGTTGTTGTTGTTGTGGGGTGTCTTTTTTTGCGCTTTTTTCCTTCTTCACTTAGTTAAAGTCTGAGCCGGCAAACTGTGTGCCATTTGTTTCAGCGTCATATAGCACTAAATACTTCAGTGGTCCAGTATCTTAACAAAAGTAGATTTTCCTTAGCTATGACGCTGGGTGGTTAGGGTTCTAGCTAGTTTGTGAAGTCCATATCCTATGTGTTTTAACTCTACTGTTATATTCTGGAAATCTGTGCAAATTGGGGGCAGGGGCGTAGGGGGAAGAATCCAAGAAGAGAAAACTTGCTGACGAGCTTAGAAACAGAAAGAAGCTATTACCTCAAACACCAAAATCATGGGGTTTTTTCACGTGGATTTGCATCATTTCACATTCAGTAGAAGATTCCATTACTACCACAGCCCTAAAATACCTTGTACGTTGCATGTCCATGTAGCGTAAGTCAGGCTGACTGTTCCTTCCAAATTTAGGTAGAGGCAGCTAGACAGTGAGTGATGAAAACATGTTCTATTATTTATACTACAAATGCCAGGCAATTCATAGAAAAAAATCATTGTTCAGAGCACTGCGAGAGCAGTCCCGTGGGATGTGCCCAGAGTGGGAGTGATTTATATTCAGGATCCCCTGATGGTAGGGAGCAGCTATCCAGACCGCTTCTAGAGCCATGCCCGGGTGTACAGTTGGGTAGAGCCGCTTTCCATCCGAAAATAGGCACTGCTTAAAGGAAAACACTTCACACTGTGACACGCGATCGTTTCTGATTGTGCGTGGTTCTGATCGCTCCGTGTAAAGCTGAGGAGGAATAATCCGTAGGACCTGGAGGCCTCCTCACTTCCACCAAGATCTCCTGTGCTCTCTAGAGTTCCATGATTTTTCTGATCCACCCCCCCCCCCAACCCCCTTTTCTTTGGCTTCATAGCAACAAGGTACACCCAACAGAATCATCCCTGGGTACTTCTGATTCGATGAGCAATGACAGTTCCGAAGAAAAGTTGACTTAATTCCAGTGGTGGGAATACGCCCCCCGAAAAAGCAAAGCTGCAGTGGGTGTAAATGGGGCCTGGTGAGAGATGCCGGAGGAGTGGAATGGGTCCCAGGGACACGGAGCACCAGAAGGTTGCCGCCTGCTTGGCTCAAAGGCCCAGCAGTGGGGCCAGCTATTGTGAAGCCCCTCTGCCAGACGAACAGGGACCCTTCTCTGGTCACAATAGCCATTCACGCTGAGCAGCCTCATTAAATATTCAGCCTGTGCTTCCGGCAGCTCATTAGGGCCGCAATGAGCAGTGACGTGGCTGCAGGATAGCCGAGGGCCTGCCGGCCGGCAGCAATAGGCAGAGGCTGAGTGAGCTGCCGATGGCTTTTCTTTTCACTGCCCGTCCTGTGATGACCAGTGTTTGCTCCCTGCTTTGTCTCAAGTCCAGGTAAAAACAAAACAGAAGCCCCAACAAGCAGCTGACACTTGAAGCCTTCGGCTCCTTGTTTCCCATGCTGTCTGGCCAGGGCCTGGGATTTTGAGTGCCTGCCCCCTGGAAGCCCTCTGACCCCCTTCAAGAGCTGTCTGGGGCTCCGAGGGCCTTCGCTGAGCGCTAACAATGTGCTGCTATTGTGTGCTTGGGCTGTTTGATGACTGCGTTTGGGAGGGTTTGAGGTGTGCTTTGAACTTGGCGCTAGGGGTTTAGAATAGCAAATTCTTCCTCTGGAACAGGTTGAATTTGGGAATATTGTGGGCTAAGACTAGCAGTTTGTACAGCAGGTTTACACAGTCCGTGCCAACTTTTCATGTTTCTGAGTGGTTCATTACTAAGTTTTTTCCCTTTTAACTCTGAGGATGGGTGGGTATGGTATAATAAAAAATGGATATTCTTCAGCTATTTGGGGTTCTTCCAATTGGCTGGATATTGTCCTTCTTGTATCTTGTTACTTTCCCATGGGTCTGCACTCAGTGCTGGGTGAAATTTAAAGCTGGGAGAATCTGAAAGAAGAATTGAAAGATGGTGAACTCAGACAAAGTGTATTTCTCTTCTCTCACTGTTTGCATGTTTTTCTGTTTCCTGTACAGAAAATGTTTTCAGACAGCTCATTTCTATGTGGAAGATAGCAGTTCACCTCGGGTGGTCCCCAATGAAAGTATTCCTATCATTCCTATTCCGGGTAAGTAAGACACGACTCCTATTTCCAGTGGGCTATGTTTTTCTCTTTTGTTCTCAGTGTTATGTGACAGCCATGACAAAATATTATTTTTATAACCTTTTCAAGCTTGCCCAGTCTACTAGAGCCTTAACTAAGGGTAACTTAATGAAATCTATACTCCTTTACATATCTGCCATGTAATGAAATCATCTTTCAGGGGAACAAATAACTATGAGTTCATATAGTGTAGATTCACAAGAGGGAAGGGAAGAAACAGTAGAAAAAAGGGGGAAACGTACTTAACGTATTTGCAACCTACTTGGACTAAATTTCGTTCTGATAGGTAATTTGTGCTTGCTTTTTTAAAAAAAAAATCACAATTTGAAATACTGGGGTTTTTTGTGTTTTTTTTTTTAAGATTTCTACTAAGATTCCTTACTCTGAAAATATTGATTACCTTAGTGCTGGAAGTTTTGGTTCTTAGGCTGTTTGTGTGGAGATCTAGGGAGATGTTCTTGATCTGGTGTCTGTTTCATGTGTCCTTGGTACAAACAGGAAACACTCAGTTACTGCTAGGGATAGGGATTGGTGGAGGACACTAGTAATTCCTAACAAATGCCGTAGACGTTAGAAGTTGAGCAGCGGGTTTGCTGGGATAGATGGCATGAGGGATTTGAAGATGTCTCCCACTATTTTTATTTCGTGTCCCCTTCCATTTTGCCAGGATTGAACTCTCTTCCTCTGGCTTGCATTTTGTACTTGTAAATACCTATCTTCAGATATCTTATACATTCATCCTCTTGACATTATTCTTTTGTAAGCAGAGGCACTACTTTTATTAAGTGCCACCTCCCATATACCCGCACAGCCCACTTGTCTGCCTCATTCTCCAGGATGGTTTTCTTCATCATCTAATATACCATATATTTTACTTGTTTGTTTATGGTCCCCCCAACTACAATGAGAGCTTCCTAAAGGCAGGTGGATGTCTCCTTAGTGCTAGAATAATACCTGGCATGTAGTAGGCATTCTCAAACTCTCTGAATGAATGAATGAATGAATGAATGATAAATATCAGCAAATCTTCCTTAGGGTTCTTAAAAGATCAAAGCTGTGAAGCTCAGAGGTGCAGTCCTTCTCTGAGTACCCAGAAGGAATGCTGCTGTTGTTTGCTTATCTTCTCTAGGTGCAGTTATGGTTGGGGACTTACTTGGCCCATTATGTCTCTATGTGATAAGTCATTAGATATTGCTGGAATTGGCCATGTTCTCTCCACTCTGGTCAGCTTCTCTCAGTAAAGCTTGCCCCACAGAAAACAGAACGATAGCAGAAAAGTGTCTGGGTAAGTACCCTACTGGATCATTTTGTGGCCGCTGAATGATTCCCATACAGATGGGATAGGTTTTGTGTTACGTTCATTCTTCTCTGCTGACCCTTGACCTTTATTGTTGGTGGAGGAGATTGCACTCTTGCCTTTGAGAGGTGGCAGACAGGAATCAGCCCACCATCCCCAGGGAATAAGTTTTGTTGAATCTACCAGATTTGCGCAGCAGCTGTGCATAATCATTTTCCTCTTGCATCACCTAGAGTATCTGTTGCCCTCTGGAAAATGCCTGGGAGACTCTCTCCTCTGAATTGATTCAGCTGACAAACACAGCTGTTGGGTAGCTGGGCAATTGAAATCCATTTTAAAAGGTTAAATGGTGAGATACTTCTTGGGCTGTCTTTCAGTTTTTAGTTTCTTTTCCCCCTGGATGGGGAGTCAGAACACCAAGGATCTTGCCCTGCCTCTGCCATGAAACCTTTGGTCAATGCCTTGACCTCTCGGAGCCTTAGTTTCCAGAATCTGCAAAGTGAGCAGGATGTCTGCCCTACTTGTAAACGACGCAGTGTTAAAGATCAAATAAGGGGCTTCCCTGGTGGCGCAGTGGTTAAGAATCCGCCTGCCAATGCAGGGGACACGGGTTCAAGCCCTGGTCCGGGAAGATCCCACAGGCGGCAGAGCAACTAAGCCCATGCACCACAACTACTGAGCCTGTGCTCTAGAGCCTGCGAGCCACAACTACTGAGCCTGCGTGCCACAACTGCTGAAGCCCACGCGCCTAGAGCCCGTGCTCCGCAACAAGAGAAACCACCGCAATGAGAAGCCCTCACGCAGCAACGAGACCCAGTGCAGCCAAAAATTAATTAATTATTTTTTAAAAAAAGATCAAATAAGATGGTTTGTGTCAAAACACTTCAGAAAGCTTAAAGGAAGCCAGAAGTGTCAGCTGTGGAAGCTTTCCTTCCCAAATCATGATATCGCTCAACCCGGCAGCTATGGAGAGCAAGCATTTGCATGGTCCCCAGGTTAAGACTGTCCCAAACACTGATCCACATCTACTGGGTGCAGCCGACCTCGCCATGCTCTTGGGCTTGGACTTTAGGACTTCAGTTCCCCGGAATCCTCAGAAAATGCCATCAATCGTACCTGCCTTGGACCAGAAATGCTTTTGAATGTTCTCTGCTTCATTTCCCAGCAGGCTGTTTAATCACCAAGTTATTAAATACTCACAACCCAAAGACATTTCTTTCAATGTGAGTTTCTCCTGATTCTTACTCACTGGTGGTAGAAGTACATGGAAGGAAAAATGTCTTCAGATTCTCCATTGACTGAGAAGTCCATTGTATCCAGTTGGGCCTCCCTTGGCATAAGTAGGTGCATCCTTGATGAGTTGTAACACGTTTGTGAAAATGAATTACTTTAAATGCTGTAATGCAGTGTGGCGTGAAAGGACTTACCTGCCGAAACCAAAAGTGAGACTGCTCTTTCACTGTTTTCTCAGGTTTTTATAGACAGCAATAGCCTTCACTAGGGGCATGCCTAGACAGAAAACTTATTTCACCCTTAACTGGGAAGAAGTTACCCTACATGACCCTTCTTTAAAAATATTTCAACTTGATCACAATCTTATTTTTCTTAAACGGAAGTACATAGTCCTATTTAATAGTTAAATTTGTAAAGTAGTTTGTAATTTTACTTTAACAATCCATGACTGTATTTATTCTTAAGGTTTCTTCCAGTTATTACACTGCAACTATGTCTCGCATAGGAAAAATCAATATAAGGAAAACACGATTTTTTTTTTTGAAATCACACGTTTTTTTCACTCTATTAAAGGTTTCAGCACAATTTTTCTTTCTTGGAGACCTCCTTGGGATCATTTTAAATGATTTAACTTAAGAATTATCTAATTGTTTTTGTGTCTTAAAAATAGTAGGACATTTATAGAGCTTATACGGAATACTTATTCTGCCCACCGGATCTCACTTATATTTTATCTTTGTTCAAAACCTAATAAGAAAGACTACTGGGCCCTAAATGTATCAACTTATCATTTGAACCCCTCATTTGCTGTGACTGATTTTTTTAAAAAGATATTTCTGGACAACGACCAGTAAACTGAACCATTATATAGATTTAAAATGTGGGCAACAGGATGAGACTGAAAATTCAGGTACTGAACTGTTGCAAAATAAGAGTTCCTAGGTCATCATTGTAAAATGTGTAATATACTCTGATCCTAGAACTTATTTTACACTTAACCTTTTTCAGAAAACATCATCATCGTCATCTAATACTTATTGAGCATTTATTGATTAAAACTACGTGCTTTATTTTTCACTACAACCTTAGGGAAAGAGGTGCAATCAGTATCCCCATTTCACAGATGAAGAAACTGAGGCTCAGAGACATCATTTAATTTCCCTGAGGTTACGTGGACAAATGGTGGAGCTAGCATCGGAATCTTTGTGTGACTTCTAAGTCCAGATGCTTAGAAATGTCTCTGCCACCTCTTGGCATGCTTCTCTGACAGTCCTGATCTCTCAAGACTTCAGGCTCCTCATTTGGATTTTGCTTCATTAAATCAAGACATTTTCAAATACATGTGACTGTTCTCTTAAATTTTTCTGAGTTGTTGTTCTTTATCATTTTCTTCTTCTTTCACTAGCACTGACCACTTGCTTTTCCATTAAATTCTCTTTCATCCTCCATGAGAGAGTTTCATCATTCTTCTGTTGAAGTTTCCTCCATAGCAAAAAAAAATCTCTCCTCTTACCTTGTTTCCTAGTCATTTATTCTCTTCTTTCCTAAGAAAAAGACTCCTCCCCCACCCCACCATCAATATCTCCATTCTCCATTCCCTATGCAAAAGTAGGTCTGTGTGATTTAAATGCTTTGAGGAGCAACTCACAAACATGTTGAATGTTGAATAAATTTAGACACTAAATCACCAACTTTTGGATGATTCTGCTGAGGTTTAAATTCACAAATAAACAGCTCTGCTCTTGAAATCCCAAAGCATAAGTGAAGTCAATGAGTTACGCTGACTTTTAAAAAGTATTATAAAATAAATGAAACGTTAAGGAAAGCTTTGCTAACCTTTGCTAACCTTTTGCTAACCTTTCAATACTCATCTCTTGGAGGCAGCAGTCTATAGGAATTTTTGAGGAATTTTGAGTTATCAGTTTTACTAAATCTAACTGTAATTTAGGAATTTAGAATCTTCAGGGTGTTCTGGTTTAACTGGCAAAGACAGTGGTGTGAGAATGAAGACTTTTTTTTTTCCTGGTCTCACCTACATCTCTGTAAAATGTGGAAATTGTAAAGCCAGTATGGTGGCTAAGGTTAGTTATCCCGCCACATGAGAAGGAACTCCACACGCAAGAGTATTATTATCCAACAGGAAAGAGGTGCTTTTGAGGTTAAGTTCCAATCACTAGAGAAGTGACATCAATTCTTTTATTAGGAAATGTTTAAATTGTGGTACCTGCTCCATGTATGATGCATGAGAAAAGTGGGGGATTTTCTTCCAGTTCAGTTAAATTGTGACTTCTTCAGGAGAATGAAAGGAGAGACTGCAGGCTTTGACTCAATATTTTTCACTAATGGGTTTTCAAAATCAAATGTTCCATGCTTACTGGTCTCCCATGGTTACTGTGGGAGGATAAAGCGTAATTGAACGTAATAACCTAGCTATCAGCCCCCTTCTAGCGTTCTGTCTTCTAAGATATTGAAGTAGCCACAAATTTCTGTCCTTTAAGGTCCATGTTATTCTTAGCATCTACAAATATTTTACAAAATCTACTGTTTCCCACTTTGGGATATTCTTTTGAAACAATAAGCTTGAATAAGATTTTTGCTGTAGTTATTAATGAAGCATTACATACAATATGTCATCTACAAATTATATTCACTGTATTATGCCACTTATACTTTTAGATTTTCGTTGTATATAGCTTTTTAAAGCCAGAACTCAGGTCATGAAATTAGCCCATTCATGGAGCATGTTGAAAGGGCTTTTCCAAACGTGCATGTTGTCAAACACAAATGTCCTTATAAATGCTTTTTTTCTGGATATTAGAAAATCTAACTTTCTAATAAGAGCATTACAAAACAAAATGTTGCTGCTAACCAGTAGCTTAGAAATCCAGAAATGATTCATGCCTTTCCCGCAGTTAAAATACATCTTAATAATTTGAAGGTCACTGGCTTCAGCAGGGCGCCAGCACATAAAGGGGTTTTAAACATGCAGTTTAAAACCCTTGGGATTAAACCAACCTTGTTGGCATATTTTATTTATACAGAGATTATCTCCAAAGGAGATTCATTGGTCTTTTGACTATAATGAAGCCCTTTCTTTATTGACTTCATTGTGCCATAAATGAAAAGAGATTTCTTTTTATGGCAGGAAATAAAATGTTCCCATCTCCACAACACTCCTTGCATCCTAAGAGTCTGATTTAGACAAAAATCTATTTGTTGTGTCCTAAGTCAGGAACTAAAAATCTTGATAATCTTCTTTTATTTCCTGTTTGCTTTATCTTCCTAAGGTGACACAGGTATTGCCAAGCACAGAGAGAGGCCTGAACTTGGCCTCTGAGAGGCTGAGGGGGCAGATAAGAAGGGGACCGAGTTCCGAATATTGAGGTCTGTCCACTACAGGGGTGGTTAGCAGTCCCTGGTAACAGCCCAGTTGCGGGGCGTGGGGTTGGAGAGAGGTCTGAGCACGACTGACTTGACCCAAGTACTGTGCTTTATAGGCTCTCCCTTCCCTCAGATAGATTTGGTTGGGATTTGGAATAGGGTTGAAGGAACTGCTAAGGGTTAAATGAACTTTATAGAGATTGGCCTCAGTAAGTGACTTAAGGCCCTCCAGAATCTTAATGGTAATTATATATGTACCCACAGCCTGCCAGAGTGACAAGCAAGCAGCAATATTTTGTTAAACAGTCCTTAAGCCAGTCAACCCCACAGCTAAGCATCTTGGCAGGAAGGTAAATCCTATGACACTTTATTTACCTGGCATCATCAAGGTGACCAGAATATCAGTGTGAATTTTCCAGGTAACCGAAGTTTACCCTTAAAGCCAAAGCGATTCGTTTCAGCCCTTTTTTGTTGTGGTTGGAGAGCTTCTTTAAAATGTATTATATGGTTCTCTGCCCTCTCTAACCCTGTATGTTCAATTTAAGATCTAGAGAGGTCATGCAAGGTGGTGGAAGAAGCCAGCTTTGGAGTCAGCCTGGCCCCGCCACTTCACGATGACAGTAGACCTTGGCCAAGTTCTTTGGTTGTCTTAGCCACATTTTCTACATCCATAAAATAGGGGTCATGACAGCCCCTAGATCATAGGATCATGCATGTAAAGCGATTAGCACCTAACAGTAAATCATAGCTTTGTGCATTTACTAAATGCCAAGCACTCTTGTAAGTACTTACGTTATCTAGTTTACTGTGCATAACGCTCTGTGAGTTAGGTGCTTATGATTTCCGTTTAGAGATGAGGAAAGGGAGTCACAGAGAGGTGAAGTCACACCACCAGGCAGACTGGCTCTGGCTTCTGGCACTTACTCCACTGCCTCTGGATGGCTGATACACAGGAAGCATTCCGTCAATGGTGGCAGATAAGAGTAACAACTACACAATTTGACTGAGTTGCAGGCTAAAGACCCTACCACCAAGCAGCGTACTGGGCGGGGCCCTCTGCAGCGCCTCCCTGTGGTGGATGTTCAGGGATGCTTGGGTGCTGATTTTTTTCTTTCGAATTTCAAACCAAAAATTGCTAAGTTTTCCCCTTTTTGTTTATTTAATCTCTTGTTCCTTAAGATTAAGAGATAGCAACTTTGGCATGGGTGATTTCCCTCTAATGGCTCTGAGGATGTAAATACAACAGAGACATAACCACAGATTTGGGAAGCAACTTTTCTTTTTTTTTTTAATTGAAGCATAGTTGATTTACAGTGTCGTGTTAGTTTCTGGTGTACAGCAAAGTGATTCAGATATATATATGTATATTCTTTTATACATATATATATATATTCATTCTTTTTCTCATTCTTTTCCATTATGGTTTATTACAGGATATTGAATATAGTTCCCTGTGCTATACAGTAGGACCTTGTTGTTTATCTGTTTTATATATAGTAGTTTGTATCTGCTAATCCCAAAGTCCTAATTTATCTCTCCCCCACCCCTTTCCCCCTTTGGTAACCATGCCTTTGTTTTCTATGTCTGTGAGTCTGTTTCTGTTTTGTAAATATGTTCATTTGTATCATATTTTAGATTCCACATATAAGTGATATCATATGGTATTTGTCTTTCTCTGTCTGACTTACTTAGTATGATAATCTCTAGGTCCATCCCTGTTGCTGCAAATGGCAAAATTTCATTCTTTTTATGGCTGAGTAGTATTCCATTGTGTGTGGATAAATAGATAGATAGATAGAACATATCTTCTTTGTCCATTCTTCTGTCGATGGACATTTAGGCTGTAGAAGCAACTTTTCTTCATGTTCACATGCATTTTTCTTTATTTCCTGCAGTTTTGCATTTGAGGTCAACATTAACCAGCTCTTTTTTTCCTCCTTGGAATCTCTCACCTTCTTACTTTCTTCTCAGTAGACGTTCACCCTCTTCTAATGCTCTGCTTTTGATGAGAACAAACCAGAGACTAATTTCAGGCTTCATCAGAAGTAGTACATGAGGATGTTCTGTTGTGGACTGACCGAAATAAAAAGCCTCTTAAATGCCAAATTTAGTTCCAACCACAAAAGGCTAACATCTTGGAACAAAGTATAAATGATGTTATTTAATAACAACAGCCCACTTTTCTTGATCCTCAACTGACTATATCAAATATTTTATAATGGCATGATTTAGTGGGAATAGTACTTATCCCATTTTTGCCTAATTTAAACCTTTGGTATCTGAAAGCTCTATATGTAAAAATATTGGCACAAAATTACACAGTAACATTTTACCAGATTAACCGAGATACTCTGATTCCTTGCTTTTCCTTGAAACTGTGCTCTGAGAATGAAGGCAGTGTGTCCCAGTGCATGCGAGCACAGGCTTTGGGCTTAATACACCAGGATTCAAATCTCAGCTCTGCCACTTAGTAATTGTGTCACTTCAGACAAGTTGCCTCAGTCTCCTTATATGTAACATGAAGATGACGACATCCTCTTTACCTAGTTCTTGTGAAGATAAGTGTATGGAAAGCATTGAGCACAGTCCTTGGCAATCAGTAAGGTCTCTCTTCACATTTATATCGACTCTATCGTTAGACCATTTCACTATAGCATAATAATCCAACCTCTAACCTGTAGTCAGTGAAAACGTCTCTACTTTGATTCCAGCTCTTTTCCTTTTCTTTGTGTTTCTCCCCCATCACCCCTGTGTCAGCAACATTTATATACTCACCTAAGTCATCAAATCCATCCCTTCTATGGCACTCGTCGTCCTCACCGTGTCATTACACACTGTTCGTGCTCTTACTTTCTTATGTTCATTGTAACAAATGTTTCCCTTGGGCAGACACCATCTCCCTAATATCTGGCTAAGTCCTAGGTGCTCAGTAAATGCCTCTTCCAGTGGCTTCCCGTTCACTGTGACCCAGACAACAGCTGTTCTCTCCCAGTCGGAGCACTCTTTGCCTTGTCTCCGTGGCCAGCTTCCACTGCCATACTCCAGGCTTCAGTTAATCTTTCTGAGCTTGTGTTCCCAACTATAAGATGAGTATGAAAATAGTACCTATCTCTTAGGGCTTTGGGGAGGAATGAGTACATGTTAATACATGTAAAGGGCACAGAAGGTGCCTGGTCCATAGTTAGTGCCACTAATAGTTGCTACATTTGTTAATGAAACTCAGATGTATAGGTGGAAATAACATTTTACAGATGGATATCTTCTTATAACACAGGATCTCTCCAGATAAAAATTGAACAGATCAGGTCTATGATGCTGTCCTGATTGCTTGGCCTTCTGCTAGTTAATTTTATAATTATCTGGCTCATGTTGAGAGAAATTTAATCGAAAAGCGATGTAAGAGGAAAACTATTAGGACTTCTAATTAGCTGTAGCCTTATATTCATCTTAATATTGAGGAAAAAAAGATTTACCGACCCCTCAGTTTCATTTATCTTGATTGAAAGACAAATAATGTATTATCTGGACTGCTGATGGTGGTCACTACGGCGTGTGTGTGTGTGTGTGTGTGTGTGTGTGTGTGTGTGTGTCTGCCTGTCTGGTAGTTTTATGACGTTACTGGTGGTGCCTGGAAACCCAGAGGAGTATGATTAGACTTCTTTGGATAAAGAATCAAATTGGAGGCTAGTGAGTCGTTTATTTCCATATACGATTATCATACTGAGCTCTGCTGGGTTTTGCTGCATCTAGCCGTGGAGGGAGCAGAGCAACTGATTTCTGGGCATGTGTGGTGTTAGCTTGGATAGTACAGTTGAGCACTTTGCAGGAAAAAATAATAAATTGTTAACCTAAAAGCATTTTTTTTAGCGACTTGAGCTGGGCTATGCCCTTTAAAACACCGTGGTATGTACCTTGCAGAGTAAAATACCTCTAAAGCTGATGTGTTTTGTCTTATTTTGAACTAGAGTCCATGTGCTTAATCATGGCACCATAAGTTTATTGGGAATCTCCAGTTCTAAACTATCACTGTGGAATAAATATTGCCCTCAGCCTATTATACTATTAACCCCACGTCACTCTACTCTTGGAAACAGCATTGTGTCTTCCATTTCAAAATAAATAGGAGAAAAGTGTTGCCTGCAGTCTGTAGGCTGGAGTGTTTGTGGGGCTAGGTTGTGACCCATCTTATTTATGTTGCCTCTTGTCTAAAGATGAGTTTATTCTTGGGTTAATCTTTTAGAGATGCTCCAATTTTGTACACATTAGTCCTTCTCTCAACTTAAGGTCTTTTCTTTGCCACTTGATCATTATTGTAGAATTTGCTTACTTCTAAACATTTTAAGTGAAGTGATCAGATAATTTGGGAAATTTTTCTTGAACTGTGCATTCTGCTAAATATTCTGGGGAAACATTTTGGCTCGGCTTACTTTGTTAATGCTGGTTACATCATTATGGGAGCTATAGATTTCTTGGGCGTGCAAAATGATTGCATATTCATGAACATCTTCAATCCTGAAATATTTGTAAATAACTTGGCAATTTTTTTCATAAGGTGGCCTATTAAAATGATTAGGTCTTTAATTGTTCACACAGAAAGACTCTGTACGTACAGAGCACCCCCTATTTGATAAGTAACATTCCTCTGCTAAGCAGTTTGGATTATGAACGTTTATAAGTCACCTTAAACAAAGTATATGAGAGATGCTTTTTTCCGCTTTAGAATGATGCAAGTTTGAAAATGTCAATAGATGCAAAAAGCCACCCTAGAGCTTTGCTCTCTCGAAAGAAAGTAGAGAAGGAATGACATAGTCAATGTTAACTGTCACCAGATGAAGAGAAATCAGATTGTCAGGCCTGGATCTATAACATTCTTGCCAAAGTAGGACCTCATTTACACATACAGATCTTCATACCCTTTGCTAAGAAAAGCATCTGTGGCAGTTTAGATGTTTGTGCGTTTGCCAAAGATCTTTCACTCTGAATAAAGTAAATGTCATGTCTGTTGTTTATCTCAAATTCAGCAGAGTATTTTTAAAAGGAAATATTTGCGGGGGAGGGGCGAGGGAAGGAGGGAAAGAGGAGGTTGGGGAGCTCCAGTTAGCGGGGTGTGGCTGCGTTCCGGCAGTACTCAAGTAGCAGAGTGGATCTGGGTGAATCGGCTTAAAACACACTTGGGGCTCAGGAACTGAAAATGTCCTTTTGAAGTGACAACACTACAAATAAATTGCAATGTGGAGTCTTCCTGAATCTACACCTAGTCTGTCAACACCAAAAAAAATCCAGTTAATTCCATCAAACTGGTTATTTGGCATTGTGTAGACACAGCTGTCTTGAACGAAAATTGTGAACACTTAAACATAGATGGCATTGTACCCGAAGCCCGCTGGTACAGTGGCACCTGTCTGTAATTGTGTATAAAGATTGCTTAGACTTCAGAGATCAGAAATAGGACTTAGTTGTTCCAACTTCAAGCTGGACCCCACTGAATAGCAAGGTTTTGAAAAATGTAGGGTGTGATAACATTTCTTAACAAATAAGTACCCTTGGTAAGCTCAGAATTTTAGTTAAGAGTATGATGTGGTGATTTAACTACATAAGTTGCCTTGAATATAAAGAATAAAGGTAATAGTTTAAGACTGTTTTAAAACCCTGTGTAACCTAGCATTTAGGCGTTCAGAATCATAATGAGACCCTAATGTCAAGTAAATCCAGAGACTTTTCTTGAAGACATCTATTTCAGGTGATACAATTACATCAGTCTCTGCAAAAATCAAATATCTGTCTTCAGTAATCCCTTATCAGTGTTATTTGTTTATGGAAGTATTCTTTGTGACTCTGAATATTGTTTTATTCCCACAGATGACATGGAAGCCATTCCTGTCAAACAGTTTGTTAAACACATCGGTGAGCTCTATTCTAATAACCAGCATGGGTTCTCTGAGGATTTTGAGGTATGTTTCAAAACCAGAAATTTGTTTCCTGAAAGCTAACTCTTATTTTACAGGGATTTTTGTAAGCTTGAAGTGAATGTGTTTCAAGCATAACAGAAGCAGTCACTGAGGAAAGTGGGGACTTGATTCTCTTTTTTCTTTTCCTTACACTTAGAGTTTTAACAGGCCCTCTTTTCCCAGTAAAAATGAGGTGAAAGGGGGTTGCTTGTGCACTTCTGTGAAAGAACAGACTTAGTGGCAGGAAAGAGGCAACCTCAGATTCTCTCTTCATCTGCATTCTAACTGGGGCAGCAGTCATCATGCAAAGGACAGGGCTTCTCATTCTGTGTCACTTCTGGGATGTACAAGGTGTAGCGGAGACAGCAGATGTGAAGTCTGAGGGATCTGAAGCTGGCTCCACCAGGAGTGATCTTTAGTATCCTTGAGCCAGTCATTTCATTTCTGATCCCCAGTTCCCTCATTTTTGAAAATGGCACTGATGTCACCCCCAACCCCAACGATGTTGGAAAAAAACGAATGATTAACATCCTGGAAAGTGCTGGGTTAACTGTTAAGCCCATGCAAAGGTCGACTGTTGTTTTCGTGACTATTAACCCTTGGAGAGGAGACGTGGGTGAACGCTTTAAGAACTGGGACGTAGGAGACAAGGTAGAGAGCAGCGCGCACTACCCTGCCAGCTCTGGGTTTCGTGCCAGCTCAGCAATGACAGGGTGTCAATGAGGAGCTATTAAACAGACTGCCCTTTTCTTCACTGAGGCGCTTCACTAAGGCACATCTCTGGCAGCAAGAGTTGTGCCGAGGAGGCCAAGTTTTCATGGCAGCTCAGCTGTCTTCTAGCTTTGTGGGTAAGTCGATTCCTTTCTGTCTCGTTTCTGCTTTAAAATGGAAATGATGATGATGGCACTAACCTGCCCACCTCTTTTCACGAAATTGGTTCTGGGGATCACATGGAATACTGGAAGGTAAGCCCTTTGAGATCGCCCAGGAGCTATACAGCTGGGAGGTGCAGTTACTTCGCATGGAGAAGGAGAGAGAAAAAGAGGACCAGAAGCCCCTGTCTCTATGCAAATTTGGAGTCCCCCAAAGGCCATCCTTATTGACAACTTGTTTTAAATTAAGTCCTTCTCCTAGCTTTTTTGTTTTCGTTTTATTTCTTGAGCAGAAGCAAAGCAAAGGTGGTAGAGAGAAGGACCCCTCTGATTTATTCTGCAGTCGTATGTTTCATGGAACAAACAAAAACACGTCAAGTGTTTAACGCGGCTCTTAGATGCTGCCCCAGAAAAGGTGCCTGTCCAAGTACAAAGCACATGGTTTAAAGTCAAACGTTTTGTATTCATGAGGACAGCACATGTGTGTGGTGTTCAAGTGATTTAGTTCAATTGACTGTTGGCTGGATGACTGAGCAAGAATATTGAGGCATTTAACAATGTTGATGGTATTCGGGACAAACATTTATCCTCTAGAGACGAGAATTTGATCAGGATGATCAAATGCAACTCCAGTTTCTCAATTATTTATGATTTGAGGCCCCAGTGCTATTCATCACAGCTGGTTTTGACACCATTTAATTATTCAAAATAATCAGCTACACCTCTGTAAACTTGATCTGACTCAAAATGGGCTTCGCTGCATCAAAATCACGCCTGTTAACAAATCCTGGGCATCTGCACCCTATTTCTATCCTAAAAAGAAAACTGTGGCTAGAAGCTTTTGTCGCCTATATTGAACTCTCTAGCTTAAGTATTATTCTGGTAGTTTCAGGATTGGAACAGGGAGGGCGGGGAGGAGGGAGGCTTTGTTCTACTGTTGTTATTTCACAGTCTGTCCTGGTTTGAAAGGTTTCAAATCGGGGCTCTTCAGACTAGGAAGAACATCCTTTCTCCCTCAAAGAATAGTAAGACAGCCATGTAAAGGGGGAAATGAGACATAGAAAAGCTCACTAACATACTGTCATCATCTAATTTAGGGGGAATTTGAAGTATTTTGAAACAGTAGTAGTACTCCTTTTGGGTAGCTCTGCTAGAAAGGAAAATGGTAACAGGCTCTATAAGAAGCGATCAAGGCTGTTTTTATAAACAAGAGATAGTAATAGGCTGTAAAAAGGAGGTCAGGATGAGAGATTTTGTGTAATTTAACAACAATAAAACAAAACCCTCATATTAAGAGAGTGGTAACCTCAACCTCAGATTTCTTTTATGTGGAATAACGACGGCCAGCATCTACTTGGCACGGTTGCCTGGATTATTTTGCTCGTTCCTCAGAAATACCCCATGAGGTGTGTGCTATTTTACTGTCCCTATTTTGCAGATGAGGAAAGTTACCCATGAGAAAACTGAGGCATTGGGTGATTCAGTTACGAAGTGGCAGCAATAGGGTTTAAGACCAAGGCTTTCTGACTCAAGCCCACATGTTTAACCTTGATGCCCTCCAGACTCTCATCGAAGTAGTGTCCTATAATGAGCTGAAGTCAAAGGAGAGAGAACCAAGATTATCAGTGATTGTCTAAAACTGATCATGCAGCTGATGGGCCAGTGAGTTCCTTGGCAAGAAAAGGGCGGTGGGGGGGGGGGGAGCAGTCAAAATAAGGAGCCTCCCGCCCCCGCCAAGAGTACTGGGAGCCCAGTACATGATCTTTATGGGCTAGAGCCTTCCCAGAGGGCTGAGAATCTGACTTATAAAAATCTTATATAACCTCTGAATAGAGGCCTAAAATTAGTCAAAGAACTAATCTTAAGATTATAGAGGAAACCACTGAACAGTGAATATTTGCCCATTAAGAGGAGTTAAAGCAACTCATTCTGCAGTTACTGAGTACCTAGCATTCTCTGAGTACCTGCTATTCTCCACAGGTACTGAGTACACCTACATGGTATAAGGCACACAGATGAATTGGACAGAGAGCTTGCCCTCAGGGAGTTCAGCCTGATGGGGGAAGACTAGAGTATACACAGCTAAAGTAGAAAGAGGGCAAAGCAAAATAAGTGCTAATACAGAAATGAAGTTCTGGAGGAGAGCAAAGGAGAAAGGCTCCTATGTATTTTGATTGGGTATTTCTGCAGAAGTTCTATTTGCCCCATCTTGATTTCAAATCTTGGAGGGAAATGGAAAAAAACAAAGGTGGTGAATAGCTGTCATACGTTCAGAACTTTGCTGCTTGGAGGAGAATGAGAAATGATTCACTGGTAATTTTGAGTCTTTGTTTGGAGGTGATGCTGAAAGCAAGCTTTTGGTCCTTGTCAGATAAATTTTGGAGGCTGTTAAAAGCTGGGGACATTATACCTCTAGCAGATTTTGCAGTCACTGGAAATAACGTCATTCCTTATGCCAGGATAGTGTTCAGTGACTGTTCCCTTGGCTACCTTAGCTGACTACAACCTCACTCTTCCCCGGCCTCCCCAGTCATAATCCAGGAGGCTTCCAGAGGCGCGATGCTAGCATATAATCTTTCAAGATCAGGGGAGCTCCAAGGCCCTGTGGGTCAACAGAATTAATAGGCAGGGGTCAGGAGCATCACAGGTTTAAAGGCTGAGTGCAGAGATGAGGCCAGAGGTCCAATACCCCTTGACAAGATCCTTTGGGGGATCAGGTCTGTTACAATTAACTCCAGCTGAGCTAAATTTGGGCCAGTTGCTCATCTTAAATCAAGAGAAGAAAGCTTTGTCCACCTGAGCTCATGTGCCAAGGGACCAGTGGCCACAATCGCTTTATGTAAGGTGCAGAGTTCTCGTGTTGCCGATGACACACACCACGAGTTCCTGACAGAGGCGGAGAGCTGCAGAAAGAATGCTGCCTGCAGGATGGCAGAAAATGGCCCTGTCGAGTTTCCGGAGCCTCGGTGACAAAATGCCAGTGTGGGTCTTAAATGTCCCACAGGAAAACATTTTAAACCCTTATCATGAAAAACATCATAGTTGCTTAAGTTGAGGTTTTTATAAAGAGTGAGAAAAAACGTACGTTAGCCAAATTTCACAGATCGTACAGGAAAAATAATTCTATTTTATAGACCAGCTGCAGTATGATAGACACTGTGATGTACTCTCCAAAGATGGGTTGGTTTTCTGGAGGGGAAGGCAGTCATTTTAGATAAAGACATATGGATTCGGATGGGGGAGAGAAGGACAGGCATTCTTAGCAAGGAAAATGGCAGTGAAGCACAGAGCAGGAGGTCATACGGTCTGTTCAAGGGGCATAGAGTTAAAACTGTGTGGCATTGGGAAGGGAGTGGGTGGAAAATAGGATGGGACCTTGAAAGCCTGGCTAAGGAATCTGGCGTCTCTCTAGAGGTGTCTGAGTGAGAGAACAGCAAAGTCAAAGCAGCGTTTGAAGAAAATCAGGGCGGCAGCAGTTTGTAGCCTGAGCGGAGGAGAGTAGAGGTAGGAAGATGAGTGTGACCAGTACCTGGCGAGGGCCAGCTCTGAGTCCGACACGAAACAAAGCACTGAGCTGTGGTCATGACTTAACCTTGTGTACAGCAGTCCCCTGAACACAGTTGTGGGCTGCCTGAACTCAGGCACTAAGAAAGTTATACACACTCGGTCTAACACTTGGTCACCAGCTCCAAAATATTTCCTTCTCAGCTTGCTTCACTGTGAAGCTGAGTAATCTGAAAGATTTCTAGATCTGTTCTGGTTGGCTTCTTTTTTTCAATTTGAGCTACCGAATGGGAGGACAGTAGGTCACCATGTGCCCTTTGGACAGCCTTTCACATCCACAACTCCAGGCAGGAGGTGATGTAGTCTGTATCATCTCCCAAGAATTCTGTGCCTGTCAGCTTTTAGTGGTTTTGTTTGTTCGTTTTTTTAAGTTATACTTTATTTTAAATCTCTTGTTCTCAGTTGGCTCTTTTCTGTGATCGTGTGCCTGTTCCTTCGCAGAATATTCATTTTGAGAATACCAGCTCTGTTATAGAGACAGTAAAGTACAAACAAGCTTAAATCTTAAACTTTTTATCAGGGTGCTGAACAGGTAACTTTACTATACACACTCTATCGGCCAGTGTCACTTCAAAAGGTTTTAACACCTATTAAAATCACATTAACTTTGAAATGCCAGTTCTGATGGAGAAAAGCCACTCCAGGATCAGATGATATTATCAGCATCTAAATGAGTCAGGCAGTACTGCAAGGAATTACAGATGACATTATTATCCACAAGACAAAATCAGAAGGCCATAGGCAAACCCCTTGGGTTCTCATAAAATCAGATTTAACGTTATTTATGACTATCCTTTGTTTTCTGTCATTCATATAATTGGAAAAGTGAAATAGAGGCAACGGATCAGACCAAGAGTTTTAGATAACACAGAGTTTGATTGGCCATATTGAATGGCTGCTTTAAACAGTACAGACAGCTGCTCCCACGCAGGCTTGGTCAATTGCATTAGACTGTAATAGAGGCCCCACCTCAGTCCATAGTGTGTGGTCAGAGCCACACAATGGGAAAAAAATATCAATAAACAAAGCGAATCTCAAACTAAAGTACTAAAAGCTGAAAGCTCAGCACAAGATATCTGAGCAGCTCAGCCCTGAAGAGGTACATGCCAAAGGTATGACCTTCAAAACCCAGAAACCAAAGCATGTCAGCTTATTTCACGGATTTGTGTACAGATTGAACTGTCTTCCAGAATACAAATCCATTTTCAAAGGTTTTCTGGCCCTGCAACTATTTAGAAGAGCACACGTCAGGCTTTCAAGGCAGTTCTAAAAGGCAAATATTCTGAGTACGGCTAGCGGCTAGCGTTGCTTCTGTTCTTGGAGATGTTAAGATATCAGACTCATTCCATTGTGCTCACATTTTATTATCTATTTTAGAGAAAAGAGCCAAAGGCAGCCTTAAGGCCCTTTAAACCAGCATTTGCCAAACTGTAGGTTATAAACCATTTTAGATAGAATAGCAAGTATCAGAGTTTATCACATTTAGTAAAAGTAAGAAAAGATAAAGAATTGTCATGAAACGCACACTTTCCCCAGAGAGGTGTGTTGGATTAATGCCTGTGGGTCTTCTTTTTTTTCTTTGCTTCCTTCCTTTCCTTCCTTCTTTTGCTTCCTTCCTTCTTCCTTCCTTCCTTCCCTCCCTCCTTCCCTCCCTCCCTCCCTTCCACTGGGAATGCCTACAATTATGAAAAATTGAATATATATATATCCTCTAGGAATCGGGTGTCCATGAATATGGTTTCTTTGAATAGTTAGTGACCCATTGTTTTTATACCTTAGTTAAGTTCTTTGATCACAGTGAGTTCCTCCTAAGTATTTTGCAAGTATGAAAGACAGCCAGTTCCCTGTTTCATTATGCGTGATGTAAATGCTGTGGAAATCATCCGTAATTGCTATGCAACTCCTTTGTGAAGAAAAGTCTGCACGCTCGTAAACTCTGTTACATCTGTTACGTGTAAAACATTTCTCCTGATCATCTTGTGTCACTTTGTCCCTGCTCTTTGCCGCAGCTGTGCGCTGCTAATGACTTCCCTTATTAGTTCGCGCCAGTGCAGTCTTGGGTTTGAAGCACACAGGGTAGAAAAATGTGGCTTTTTAGCAATCTTGTATCAGGCTAATGGATGATGTTTCTATCCATGGCAAAGGTGACCGGAGAGGAGAGTTGCTTCTCCCACTGCTGTTTTTCTAAAGAAGGATAACGTAAATAAATTCAGAGTTAACAAATAACGCATCAGAGCCATATATATTTGAGCCAGATATGACAACTGTTTAAGTTCTATTAGTGTCATTTCAGGGCTGAGTACAGTCAATTTGTAGTCTGTTAGTTATAAAATGAGGCTGTAAGGACTATAATATAAGCATATTGCAAATCATGGTGGAGATTATTCTTCTGCCTGGAATATTCCTGTTCATCCTTTAAGGCCCGGGTGAATCATCTCCTGTCTAAAGCCTTCCTCTGTGTTCCCATCAGTTTCTTCAGGCCTCTTTTCTACTAATCACATTTGACTGTCATCATCCTTCTACATGTTGTTCTCAGCCATCCGACTGCGACATATTCAAAAGGAGATACTATTTTGTAATCCCCATGCCTAGGTCAAAATCTGGAATAAAGTAGATAGTTGATGAATTAGTAAAGAATGAAATCCTTTTATTTTGTTCACATCCTTCATACGTTTGTTATTAATATGTCAGTAATCATTTCTGAAGTTGAGTTTGGGGAGGTAACGGTGGCCTGTGGCTGGGAAGTGTGTAAATACTCTGTGCTTTTGGATGTAAATAGTTCCTTTCTTTCTACGACCTTGTTGTTAAACGTCTAAAGCGTGTCTAAAAATCTTTGAAATCTCAATGTTTGTTTTCTTCTCTAGGAGGTCCAGCGCTGTACAGCTGATATGAACATCACTGCAGAACATTCTAATCATCCAGATAACAAGCACAAAAACAGATACATCAACATTTTAGCATGTGAGTAATAAACTTTAAACTATCTTAACTGTGGGGAAATGAAATCTTTCTGCTGGGTATAAGCTGAAAGGCAAGCAATCAGAATCAGGATGCCAAGAGAAAATTACACTTGCAAGTTAACCTCTCATTAGCCCATCTTCAACAGTGTGGAAGAAGAAGTGGGGACATTCTCTGCCCGCTGAGTCTTTCACGAAGCTGTCAGATCTCTGCTTAATAATCAGGTGATCGAAGGAAATGTTCTGAGCTTTACTGTTTTTACATGAAGTGATTTCATATCTGATGCTGGGAACCAAAATGTAATGTCATGTCGCTATCTTGACATTGTTCTTAACCAATGAGAGCCAAGTCTTTTAACACAAATGGAAATACTGGGAACTGAATCAAGGAAGTTGAATTTCAAAGTAGTCTCTCTAAGATTAGGTAATTAGTTTACACCAGTCCTTGTGGCCCATGTGCTTAGTCCTGTCCAAAACATTTCCAGGGTCAAGAATACCCTGGAAGTTCAGGACGCAAACAAATAAAGTGTTCTTCTTACAGAGCCTCAAGGAATACCCTAAGAGGACAGGCTACTTTTGTGGCTAGAAGGCCTCTTTTTGTAGACATTGTGGCTTGGGTCACTGGCTGAAAATATACACTTCTGTATTAAGGGCAGGGGCACAGATGTTTATGGTTAACATACACTATGGTAAAGAACACAGTACTTGCAATTTTATGTAATAGCGCATTTAAATCGGACCACTTAAATCTGCACGCTACTATAGATAGTTCTTTTAAATAATACTTTACTGAGATGTAATTCACATACCATATAAAATTCACCCATTTTAACATTAATTTGAATTTAAAGTGAATTTCAGTGGTTTTTATTATCGACACAGAGTTGTACAACCATCACCACCATCTAATTTTAGAACATTTTCAGGACCCCAACAAGAAACTTCCTTACCCATGAGCAGTCATTCCCAATTCCTCCCTCTCCCAAAGTCCCTAGAAACCACGTACCTACTTTCTTTCTCTATGTGTTTGCCTGTTCTGGATAGTTCATATAAATGGAATCATACAATATATGGCCTTTTGTGTCACTTCTACTTGGCATGATGTTTTTAAGGTATACCCATGGTGTGGCTTGTATCACTACTTCATTCCTTTTTATGGCTGAATAATACTCTGTGCTATGGATATACCACATATTCATTTCTCATTTGATGGACATTTAAGTTGTTTCTACTTTTTGACTAGTACGAAGAAGGCTGCTATGAACATTTGTGTACAAGGTTTTGTACAGACATATATTTTCAACTCTCTTGGGTATATACTTAGGAATTGAATAGCTAGGTCATATGGTAACTTTATGTGTAACATTTTGAAGAACTTCCCAACTGTTTACCGAAGTGGCTACACCATTTTACATTCCCAGTAGCAATATATGCAGGTTCCAACGTTTCCACATCCTTGCCAACACTTGTTACTATGTTTTTTTGATAATAGCCATCCTAATGAGCGTGAAGTCGTATCTCAGGGTAGTTTTGATTTGCATTTCCCTAATGATCAGTGATGTTGAACATCTATTCATGTATTTATTGGCCACCTGTATATGTTCTTTGGAGAAATGTCTGTTCAGATCCTTTGCCCATTTTTTAATTGGATTACTTGTCTTTCTATTGTTGAGTTCTTTATAGATTCTAGATACAAATCCCTTATCAGATATATAGTTTGTAAATATTTTCTTCTATTCTGTGCATTGTCTTTTCACTTTCTTGATGATATCCTTTGAAGTACAGATTTTTAAAATTTTGGTGAAATTCAGTGTATTTTTCTTTGGTTGCCTGTGGTCTTGTTCTCACATCCAACGAACCAGTGCCTAATCCAAGATCATGAATATTTACACCTGTCACAGTTTTTTGGTCTTAGCTCTTACATTTACGTCTTTGATCCATTTGAGTTAATTTGTGTATATGGTGTGAGGTAGGGGTCCAGGTTCATTCTTCTGCATGTTGATATCCAGTTGTCCCAGCACCATTTGTTGAAAAGACTCTTCTTTCCCCCATTGAATTGCCTTAGCACCCCACCAAAAATCAACTGACCATAAGTGTGAGGGTTTATTTCCAGACTTTCCTTTCTTTTTCATTAATCTGTATGTCTATCCTTATGTCATTGCCACACTGTCTTGATTACTGACTTTGTAATAAGTTTTGAAATTGGAAACTGTGAGTTGCTCTTCTTTTTCAAGGTTGTTTAGGCTATTCTGGATCCCTTGTACTTTCTTATAAATTTCAGGATCAACCTGTCTATTACTGCAAAAAAGGTAGCTGGGATTTTAATACGGATTATTTTGAATCTATAGATGAATATGGGGAGCATTGCCATCTTAACAAAATTAGGTCTGCCAATTTATGAAGATGGGATGTCTTTCCATTTATATAGGTCATCTTTTATTCCTTTCAGCAATCTGCATTTTACAAGTGTTGTGCTTTTATTAAATTTATTTCTAAGTATTTTATTCTTTTGGATGTAATTGTTCACTTGATATTTTCAGACTGTTAATTGCTAGTGTATAGAAATATAATTGATTTTTGTATGTTATGTTGATCTTGTATCTTACCACATTGACCGAACTCATTAGTTCTAACAGTTGTGTGACCCTTGTTATTTTCCATATTTTTGTTAATAGCCACTCTAACAGGTGTGAGGTGATATGTCATCATGGTTTTGATATGCATCTCCCTGAAGATTAGTGATGTTGAGCACCTTTTCATGTACCCATTGGCCATCTATATGTTTTCTTTGGAAAAATGGCTATTTAGGTCCTCTGCCCATATTTTAACTGATTGCTCGTTTTGCTAGCTATTGATTTGTGTGAGTTATTTATATATTTTGGATGTCAACCCCTCATCAGATGCATGATTTGCAAATATTTTCTCCCCCTCGGTAAGCTGCCTTTTCATTTTGTTGATGGTTTCCTTTGCTGTGCAGAAACTTTTTAGTTTGATGTAGTTCCACTTGTTTATTTTTGCTTTTGTTGCTTTTGGTTTTGGTGTCAGATTGAAAAAAATCACTGCCAAGACTTATGTCAAGGAGCTTTTTTTCTCTGTTGTTTTTTCCTAGGAGTTTTATGATTTCAGGTCTTAAACTCAAGGTTTTAATCCATTTTGAGTTAATTTTTATGTATGGTGGACTGTAGTGGTCCAGTTTCATTCTTTTGCATGTGGCTGTCCACTTTTCCCAACACTATTTATTGAAGAGACTGTCCTTTCCCCATTGTATATTCCTGGCCCTTTTGTCATAAACCAATGGACCATATATGTGTGGGTTTATTTATGGGCTGTCTACTCTGTTCCATTGATCTGTGTGTCTGTTTTTATGCCAGTACCATACTGTTTTAATTATTATAGCTTTGTAATATAATTTGAAGTCGGGGGTGTGATGCCTCCAGCTTTGTCCTTCTTTCTCAAGATGGCTTTGGCTATTTGAGGTCTTTTATGGTTCCACACACATTTTAGGATAGTTTGTTCTATTTATGTGAAAAATGCCATTGGAATTTTGATAGGTATTGCATTGAATCTGTAGATTGCTTTGGGTAGTAGTATGGACATGTTAACAATATTAATTCTTCCAGTCCATGAGCATGGACTATCTTTCCATTTATTTGTGTCTTCTTCAGTTTCTTTTATTAATGTCTTAGAGTTTTCAATACACAGGTCTTTCACCTCCTTGGTTAAGTTTATTCCTAGGTGTTTTGTTCTTTTTGATGCAATTGTAAATGGGATTGTTTTCTCAATTTCTCTTTCTGATAGTTCATTATTACTGTATAGAAATTCAATCGATTTTTGTGTATTGATTTTGTATCCTGCATCTTTACTGAATTCATTTATTAGTTCTAACAGTTTTTTGATGGAGTCTTTAGGATTTTCTATATATAATGTCAGGTCATCTGCAGATAGTACCAGTTTTACTTCTTCCTTTCTAATTTGGATGCTTTTTATTTCTCTTTCTTGCCTAACTGCACTGGCTAGCACTTCCAATACCACGATAAATAAAAATGGCAAGAGTGGACATCCTTATCTTGTTCCCATTCTTAGAGGAAAAGCTTTCAGCTTTTCACCATTGAGTATGATGTTAGCTGTGTGTGTTGTCATATATGACCTTAGGGTTTCTATATACAGGATCATGTCATCTGTGAATGTAGTTTTACATCTTCTAGAAAACATTTTAAAAGAACCAAAAGTCATTTTTGAATGAGAGTATTTGTTTCAGTTACCTGAGAGAATGAGGAGAAGGAAAAGAAGAGAACAAGAAAGAAGAGTAAAACTTTTCTTTTCTTGCCAGTCTTTGGATAGATTGACTCTGGCAGTATTTGTTGGCCAAGCCAGTCAAGGCTCACCTTCCTGAGATTGTGAGGACTTGTCCATATTTATAGACCTCATTTCTAACCATATAAGTCAGGCAGAGATATACACGTGTATATGCCTTGCATATGTCCACACACATCACTCTCCACCATAGCAACCTCTACTTCTAGTGAGCTCATTGCCTTAGCTAAAAGTATGTGGCAGAGAAGAGGGAGGAAATCAAGGCAACTTCTGTGTGATGTGCCCAAGGGTCATCGTGTTTTGTCACAAAACCACCAGTTCTTGTTAGACATGTTTTACTTTCACAAGTTCATTTGAGGTTTTACTTTCACAAATTCAAATTAGATGTGGTTTTATTTTCATAAGTTCAGAGAGCTGGGTTTTGGTGCTCTCTTGGCCATTTGGTTAGACTCTGGGCACATAACCCGGCACCTTGGTCGACCCCTATATTAATGCCTTTATATAGCAAGGAGTAGCATAGAAATGTTATGGAACAAGTAAAATTAGTCCATGAATGTGCCTGGAACACAATATAGGAAGAGCCTTCTCTCATGGAGCCATCACAGCTTTCAAGGCACACGTGGATGCCACCTCCAGTATTGATCTTTTTAGCTAGTCTGTTACCTTTTTGATGAAATATGAATTGTGCAACTTGAGGAGCATGTGTTCCTCTTTGTCAGTCTGACAAGTAACAATATAATGCTCCTAAGGCATAGGATCCAGATGCCCTAGGAGAGTATTTTCAGTTGGGGCCCATTTGTATCAGGCAGCCCCTGTTCAGATTCATTGCAGTCTGAGAGTTTGTCAGCACAACAAAAGCAATTCACAGTTTCAAGAATGTGGAGGGCTTTCCAGAAGTGCTTGATATAGTCTGGGGTCAGTAATGTCTAGGCTAATCCACTCATTGGACTTCTTTTTGAACGAGCCTTTTACGATCATGATTATAAATAGAAATGGAAATCGGGCTTTTGCCCATTCTCTTTCTAGCTAGGGAAAAATAAAAGTATGACCTCAGCTTTCTTTTGTTTGTTATCCTATAAATACAAGCTCATTCTGTTGGGCAACCAGAGGCACATATCACCACTCACCTTTTGTTCGTAGGGGAAGGTTAAGTGGATCTTAAATCTGATCATGGACTTCAGATTCCTGTGAAGAGATTACTCTTAGAAGCAAGCTCTGGCTCCCTCAGTTACTCAGGGTCTGCTGGGGTGATGGGGAGTCCAACTGAATTTAGCAATGGCACCTCCGGAAAATAGACGTTCTGGACTTGATCTAATAAAATCACCTTTTTATATTTGTATCAATGGGGAGGGGGTGGGGCATGAGTAATCAAAGGCCTTGGAAACTGGTTTTAAAATATAGGACGAGGAAATCTGGGAGGGTTGCAACTTGAATTGTTTTACATGAACTAATAAGGACCACAATTTGCATTTCTTGCATATTAGCACTCACAGGTCAGAGCATGAGGTAGGAGTGTCCCTATGGTTTGGAGATGGGTTTGAATGCTGTAGCTTTGAATTTTTAGTTGTTCTTCTGCCAGAAGGTTTCTCGGGCCACTCTGGGAGATGCCATGTTGCCCCTTTGCCTTGTTTTGTGCTTTAGAATGCTGCTAGTTTTTGAATTATACATTTTGTTTTTGCTTTTTTTTTTTCTTATCCTCTGTAGATGATCACAGTAGGGTGAAGTTAAGACCTTTACCAGGAAAAGACTCTAAGCACAGCGACTACATTAATGCAAACTATGTCGATGTAAGTCAGAAATGTTTTTATAAACCTGTTTCTGATAAATGAAGAGTGCTGCAGAGACTGTTGAATGTGTTTTCATACCGCACAGAGCTCACACGAGAAGCACAGCCTACTCAATACGGAAGGCACTTGAATTATTAACTGGTCTGTGATACTGCTTTCATCTTACTTTGTGCTGTGTCATCTTTGAAGGGTTACAACAAAGCGAAAGCCTACATCGCCACCCAGGGACCGTTAAAGTCTACGTTTGAAGATTTCTGGAGGATGATTTGGGAACAAAACACTGGAATCATTGTCATGATTACGAACCTTGTGGAAAAAGGAAGAGTAAGAACTTGTTGGCTTAATCGTGTACCTTCATTCAAAAAAATATTTGTGGAGTACCGCTGTAGGGTAGAAACTTGGCAAGGCCGAAAGAGTTAGAGAAATGAGAAGTGTCCTCCCTGCCAGGAAAGTGAGCTAGGCACTTACCAGAGTGGATTAAACATGATGATCGAGGTGAATAGGGTATTAATTAGGGGGGTGCTGCAAAGCACAGGAATGCATCCTCTAGTACAGAGATTTTTTTTAAAGAGTTAGTTAATATTTGAGGTGAGATTTGAACAGTGAAAGAGGAGGAGGAAGAGTTACACAGGCTAGAAAAGAGAAGGAGGGACGTTCTAAGTATCTGGGAGAGAAAGAACAAAAGCAGGGACGTTGGAAGAAACCGTTTAGTCAAGGAACTACTAATAGTTCACACTGGGGGGAGTAAAGACTGCTTAAACACCTTGACCGTGACTAAGAGAACCTTTTTTTAAGATGATGATTCATATGTTAACTTTATTGGGTTATGAGCTTACATTAGACGTGCATTTAAGCTGGAATAAGGATCCAGGCTCTGGCTGGTAACTCAGAATCACTACTGCTTCACTTGGATGGTGGAATCCCTGTTTTGCCTTTGGTGACCCAGTTTTTAACACAAAGGCTCTCACAGTTACAAGAGACTTTGTGTTAACTGTGAATGCAGGCCAGCCTCCCAAAATGATACTTAAACTCCCTTGATAACATATCCTACCCACATTTCGTAGAGGTCAAATATACAGGATTTTTCTTAGACCTTCTTTTAAAGTACATCATGTGTTGAAGGATGATCACGAATACTAGGCCCATTTCTCAAATGATCTTGCCCAAATGTGTCCCAAGATTAACCTCTTCAGAGGTCACATCTGCCTGCAGGGACTTCAGCCCATGCATTCCTTTTTTAGTCAACCACGTGGTAATATGGCCTGTGTCTCAACACCGTCATTTGAAACCACATTATCAACATTGGAATTGTGCATCAGTTGCAGTTATAATTTACAGCTTTTTTCTTTTTTGCAGCGAAAATGTGATCAGTATTGGCCCACAGAGAACAGTGAGGAGTATGGAAACATTATTGTCACACTGAAGAGCACAAAAGTACACGCCTGCTATACTGTTCGTCGTTTTTCAGTCCGAAATACAAAAGTGAAAAAGGTATTGAAGGAGTTGGGTGGGCTGCCAGGGCATCTCTTTTTAAACTAGTATGAAAATTACTGTGCGACTAAGGCCAACTCTCATAACCAACTTGGTTTTTAAAAAAGTATTTTTGAAACATTTTTTTCACAACTCTTTTGATTGACATCAGTGTATGGTGTGAAAGATACTGGCAAAGCACATAATAGAATTTAACGGCCTGATTGAGTTCTTTAATCTCTTCATGAAGGAGGCTTCATTTGGGGGGAAAAAAAAGGTCCTCTGAGGTTTTGGTAACCAGCAAATATGGCAGCATCTGTTTGTTTGGTGATTCAGCTTTTTAATTCCAATTTTCTGACAGCTTTAAAGCATTGTTTCCCAAAGTGTGTCCCAAGGGATACTAGCCCTGCAAGATGCTTGCAAAAATCAAATTCTGTGCTTCAGTAAGTATGGAAAATGAATGCCACGGAGTATGTATTCCCCCTTAGAAATTTACAAGGAACACAAGTACCCAGAGTGCTAGAGTTAAGAAACCGATATAACTTTGTCGTGTTTCCTAATGTGACTTAAAGATAAAACCCTTCTCTGTAGTAGAACTGTTACCATCCTGAGAATTACACCTTGAGAAAATGGTGCTTTCAAGCTATCTCAGTTTCTCTTGTTGAAAAATCCACTGTCCCATCGAGACTCATAGATCACTGTAGCAGTACTATGAACTCAAGACAGATGCTCATTAGGAAAATGTGAAGTAGTACTCTACAGAGGTTTAGGTATGGGAGTTGTTTGTAGCAGTGGTTCCTAATTTATTTTTTTAGTCTTGGGCATCTTTGAGAATGGGATAAAACTGTCTCCCTCTTGCCCCAGAAGAATTCGCATTTACCGAGATTTTTATACGCACTGTCAGTGGCTCTGAAGCCCATTTGTGACCCAAGGTTAACAGTCCTTTCTGTGTATAGTTTTTTTGCAAGAATAGCAGAAGTATATAAAAATCAGCTGCACTGTTTTTATCTGTGTCCTCTGTAATAGAGCTGTTAACTGGCTCAAGCTAACCAATAACCAGTTTATACTCATGAAGTACAGTGTCCATTACTCACGGAAGCACCTCAGGTTATTTAAACACGGCCCACTTACTCTTATTTTAGAAACAGCTTAAGCCAGAGGAGGAAGTCAGATAGGAATGTTAGGTGTTTTGCACGCTGACCGTAGTAACTGCAAATGCGGAAGAAATAGGAGAATGAGAGGTAACAGAAGAATTAAGAAATCAAAGACATCCAAAGGCCTTATAGCACAGGGCCAGACACCCTACAAGGTTCAGTGTCAATGGATTAATGACCCTGAGTCATCAAAAAAAATTTTTTTTTATTTTAGAGGTATTGGTAATTAAAAAAAAAAAAAAATCACAGCAAGTGATCTATTGGGGGAAATTTTTCATCCAGAATGGTTCAAGTGTAAAAAGTGCGGCCACGTAAATGAACTTTTCAGAGTAGTTTTCCTTTATGAAAGTGACAGATAAATTGATTGTTGCCTTTGACTCTAGAGATTTAGAACCACTTGTCACTTAGGATCCTCCCCACACTTCCTGGAGAGTGTACAGCACGAGCCCTTCGGCTCCTAAAGGTCCAACCCGGACAGTGGAGAAAGAATGTGAGTCCCGGCCCACAGTCAGATGAGTTGGGGCAGGAAGTCAGGAAATGGAGGCCTTGTAGGCAAATTACAAAGTGCTATTAAACATTCATTCTTGGTACAGTCTTAACCCATTTTCTCTTCCAAGAGATGTCTGATCCGTCTCATGCACCCAGGTCATGTCTCCATTTTGGGCACGAGAGGGCCACAGAGAGGAAAAAACCAACCCCAGGGACGGCAGTTAAGGCAAATGGGAACAGAGGTCAGGTTTGCTGACATCCTTATGTGATTTTTATCAGAATGCCCACTCTCAGCTTAAAGACATCTTTTCTCACCCTTCTCTTAGGGTCAGAAGGGAAATCCCAAGGGGCGTCAGAATGAACGGGTAGTGATCCAGTACCACTACACGCAGTGGCCCGACATGGGAGTTCCCGAGTATGCCCTCCCAGTCCTGACCTTCGTGAGGAGGTCCTCAGCAGCCCGGACTCCAGAAATGGGCCCTGTGTTGGTGCACTGCAGGTGAGGCCGACGACGTCCCCTTTCTTCTGCCTGGGATTCAGCATTTGAACTGGGCAGAGCAGCGGGTGTGGGCTGTGTGAACTTGGACCACTGTGGCCCTGCTGCTGCTTTGTTTGATTTAGAAACGGAGTCTTACGCTGAAAACTGGACCAATGAGACCTGTTAGGGTTATGGAAAGTCACTGTAGTCCCCTCACATTAAGAAACCATCTGCTGCTTCTGAGGTTAAAACAAAATCTGCTCTTAGAGGATGAGTTTCCAGTTTTTATAACACCTTCTTATTACTGATAAAATCCCCAGTGTTTATAGGGAAATTGTTGGCAGCTCCTAATATGTAGAAACCTTAACACACAAGTTTAGAACTTTCCACTCGAGAGGTTTTGAGTTTTTGAACATGGCTTTTCTGTAGGGTTCCTCCAAATGATAATATTTAGTTTATGTGTGAAAGGCTTTCAGCTTATGCATGCTATATAAAATACCTTTTTTAAAGCACAGATAAAGCCTGTTTTCCCATCTTAACTAACTACCTTAAACAACCTTAGCTGATTGTTATAAAAATGCTTTTATTGTGTTTCATTTGGATTGCTGGGCTTTTTTCACTTTGGTATTCAAATAGATGTTGCTTATTCTGTGATGTATGTTACATAGCTGCCCGGCCTTTTCTCAGCATTTCTCTGGGGCTGTTCTCATCACATGCTTCCACAGAGCAGATCCTTTGCAGACGTCGGAACCCATCGTCTGTTTAAAGTCCCATGAGGACTCTACATTTTTGCTCACCCACTTAGAATCACTAAAATAGAGGTGAAGGTCTATCAATCAAAGCACTTGGGTATCATCAACAAAACTCTGTGAGATGGGGAACCTGAGGCGGCAGGTTTCTGCCAAAAGAAGCCTGTGGTTCAATACGGCAGAACTCGGGTCTCCCTGGGTTGTGTTGTTTTGCTTACATAACAATCAGGAAATGGGAATTGAAGAGGCCAGCTTTTCTAGAGGGGCTCTTATTCTCCTACCCCTGGATTACTAAAGGAAAGTAGCCCTTTAAATAGAAACTTGCCCGTACTGAGCACCCTGGGGGGGAGTGGTGCAGAAAGGGGGTTTATTGAAAGGATAGTGCATTCTCCCAGAATCCCTGGGGGAGCGGGAGAACCGGGCAATGCCTCAGCAGGGGTGGTTCTGGTGCGGAGATGGCTACTGCCAGGAGAGACACCTTGCGGTCCCTGGCATCACAGAGTTAAACCCTTTGCTTGAGCTGCAAGCAAGGCTGAGAAAGCAAATATGTAACTCTATATATTTTTATTTATTTATATTTAATTTTATATTTTTATGTATGGTAGAAGGGCAGTCTTCCCTCCCCATCAAGACTCATGAGGGAGGAAGGATCCTATTGAGGTTTCTGGATGCTAGCCGTATATCATAACCCTCTTGTTGAGAGAACCTAGTGTAGTTGACGTAGGTTATTTCTCAGCGCGTTGGAGACTCAGATGATAATTTTTGTAATCCATGGTTCATGACATGGTAGAGCAGCAGGTGTACTAGTTGAGTGTCTGCCTTGCTCCCAGTGCTGGCGTGGGCAGGACGGGCACCTACATTGTGATCGACAGCATGCTGCAACAGATCAAAGACAAAAGCACAGTCAATGTCCTGGGATTCCTGAAGCATATCAGGACACAGCGCAACTACCTCGTCCAGACTGAGGTGAGGAGGGGCTGCTGGGGTTCTCATGTGATTCCAGCACACGCTTGAACGGAAAGTTGAATGACTGATAGTGAGGAGACGTATGCATTCTCTTGAGGCTGGAAGGAATTTACAGGTTTGTGTTGGAAGATGTCCTAACCGGGATACCGTTCTTTGGCTCACAGTCGTCCATTTCTGTGTGGATCTTAAAATGAAGCAGATACAGTTTTCTCTTGTGCCGTGTACTCCATGCTGGGGGCGGTTAAACCTTGTTTTTTAGCCTGAGAGATATATACGAGAGAATGGTTCTGAAGCCCTTCACTGAACACACGTTTTCCCACTGCTTTGTTTGGGGCGTGGTGTGGAATACAGAACTAAACGCAACACAGTCCCTACCCTAAAATAACTTCTGGTAGACAAGGAAGGAAGGAAGGATTGACTGGAGCCGACGCCCTGGCTGTAAATGCATGAGGGGATTCCCTGGGGGGGGGGGGGAGTCACTGCTAGGGGAAGAGTTCACCTAAGGTAGATTTCACGCAGGGGACAGAAGTGGCTGCCCCGTCCCAGGTCTCCTCAGCGACCACCATGTCGTGTGCCTTTTAGGAGCAGTACATTTTCATCCATGATGCCTTGTTGGAAGCCATTCTTGGAAAGGAGACTGAAGTATCTTCCAGTCAGCTGCATAGCTACGTTAACAGTATCCTCATACCGGGAGCAGGAGGAAAGACACGACTGGAAAAACAGTTCAAGGTAGTGCTTTGAATACGTTTCTTTGGCAAAGCAGCAAGGAGGTAAAGAAATGCCTTGAGTTTGGAAGGGCATGTCTTTTTTGCATGAATGTCTAGACTGAAATGGATTGCTGTTTGTACTCCTCAGATGTAATCCATGGGAAGATCAAGTTTCGACTTACGAATGAATTGTTGGTATCCAAGTAGATAGTGCCGTGCTGTATTTTCTTCTGCGCAGTTTACGACTTTAACATTTGCCCCTGGCCACAATGACATAGTACTCTGTCAGTCGTTCCAGTCCAAAAAATATCCTCTGTATTTTTTTCTGAACGAATCTCTCTTACCCTGATGAAGAACGGCTATTTGTTGGCGTTATCTTGAAAGCAAAGCTCTTTGAATGACTATCCTAGCAGATAATTTAGAAACTAGAAAAGATCTAGTTACTATGGAATACTAAAGAAACTTTAGTTAACTTTTCCTAAATGGTTATTCTTTTTATTTGATAGGGGCATGGGGTGTAAAGACAGGAATTGAGTGAAATAAAAGTGAAAAAAGAGACTATAAGAACTATTTAAGTAAGATCAGAAAGCTCAGTCATCTCAAAGTACTAAGTGCTTTCCTGTTTCGTAGTCTCTCATTAGACTTTAAAAAACCAGGCTTTTTTGCACATTGTTCTATATGTAATTTCTCATTTTGTGTCAAGATGGAAAGAATGAGATGAATCTCTGCAGTTTTAGTTTTCATGGTAAAACTTTCCATAGACACTGAAGCCTTCGAGTCTCAGCTCAAGAAATGAGACTGTCAAGCAAATGATAACAAGTGCTATGAAATGAAAAATACATCAATTTCACCAGGTTCAGTTAGTTATAACAATTTTAAATTTCTAGGTCTCCTTTTGTAACATCCTTACTACTCTGCAAACCATTTGAGGTAATCAATAGTGAGGACATAGTGTCTCATTTTGAATGTTTAAAATGAATTCTTAAAAAAATTAAGTACCAATAATTCTTAATTAAATTCTGCCTTTTCTGTTTCTGCAACATTTGTTTATACACTGTTTTAAAAATTCATCAAAGGAAACCAGGTCATTTGTTCCTTTACAGGCATTAACCATGTTAGAACTTAAATAGAAATAAAAAACAAATAGAAACTTAAACTACATCCATCTCCATGTAGAGAAGGAGACCGTTCCCATATACTCTGTTAGGATGGACCCCTCCCCACCCCCCCCAAAAAAGATTGACAGAATGATTCAACCAAGCTTTATACACAGGAAGAATAACCAAACTACTGGGCTAATTATTTATAACAGCCTTAGAACAATGTCAGTTCAGTTTAACAGACAGACATTTACTGAGAACTTAGTAAATTCTTTACCTTCAAGAAACAGGATTAGCTCTTATTACCACGAAGCCGTCTTTGCTAGTATAGCGCCACCTCCGTCTCGTGTGGCTGTGAGGAATCAGTGACATCATCAACAGAGAAACCCACGTTAATTCAACAAATGCTGCTTACATAGTGCCTGTCGTCAAGAAACCTAAGGCCTAATAGTAAATAAAACAAGCATGCAAACAACTAAGACAACTGAAAAAACTACCACTCTTGAAACACAAAAAAGTGTCTTTTGGGATACAAAAATGTTTAAAATTCATGAGTAATCTGATTATAGTTATTTGTGCCAGATCATCAAACAGATGCTATCAATTATACCTTTGTTTTTGTTTTGTTGTCTTTCCCCGCTTGACTGAGATAGACAATGCTGCATGTAGGTCAAAGAATTCTAAGTTTAGGGTCTACAACGTAATGATTTGATAGTTATGTATATACTGAGAAATGATTACCACAGTAAGTTAGTTAACACAGGCACAATTATAATCCTTTGAATGAAGGCTAAAATGTTGCTTTTCTTTCAGCTGGTCACACAATGTAATGCAAAATACGTGGAATGCTTCAGTGCTCAGAAAGAGTGTAACAAAGAAAAGAACAGAAACTCTTCAGTCGTGCCCTGTAAGATCTTAAAATCAGTTCGACTTGCCTGTGTTCGTTTTTTCTTTGGATTTTGCGTGTTTGTTAGGTAAAGAGGCAGCCACTACCAAGGGGAAAAGTTATGCTGAGGACAACTGAAGCAGTTTGATCAAAACGGGAGGGGTGGGTGTCGGCACCAGCAAGTTGCTGCGTCTATGTGACATGAAAGCTAGCTTCACTTCTCCTCGAAATTCAAGAGTTAGATTATTTCTACCGTGTCTTACCTTTAAAAAAAAAAGTGAAGTCATTATCACTGTGGCATTAATGCTCTCTTAAAACAGAGAGTCCTGGATTAATCTGCACAGCTGGAACTACATTACTGAATTATTCTGGCTATTGAGACTAAGGCACTGTTGGTAGGTGGTGACCACTGCATAAGTAACTTGGGACACAGCAGTGGATACTGTGTGTAGTACACTGTAGACACAGGCATGGGTGATCAGTGGAGAGATTCTCTCTACTGAAAGAGGCCAGTATTTTCTAAGCCCTTCCCGAAGAAAAAGATAGGGAGTAAGGGGATGGCAAAAGAGCAAAATACAAAACGTTGGTATAATTGTAGGAATATCAAACCAGGGTCAAGAGTGACCTGAAACCCTGTGTCGTCTCCATACAGAGTATCCTCTTAGTGATCTGCTGGGAAAGCCTCTCCCACAGTCAAGTGTTATTCCTATAACGTCTGGGTCCTGCTGGGCACGTGCAGCAGAATTTCATTTTACATTCTTCCTTAGCTGATAATGCTCTAGCTTGTTTAAAAATATAGGTAAGTCTTAAAAAGAAAGGGGAGCCAAAGAGCTCTGTTACTCACCAAGTAACTCGCAGAAAGTGCTGTTGGTGGTGAGCGGTAATGAGGCAAATGTGGTGTTTTCGTTTTTTCCACGTCATAGCTGAGCGTGCTCGAGTGGGCCTTGCACCGTTGCCTGGAATGAAAGGAACAGACTACATTAATGCTTCTTACATCATGGTAAGAGTCAACAGTTAATTATAAATAAAGTCAATTAAACTGAAAGGTGCTAAACCGCAGATACCACCTATGTGACTTTCATTTTTCAAGTAATTTCTTGATCTGTAATATCAAAATTATAGAGATTTCTGTATCTGGAAACCTCTAACCAAGGATACCTAATCGGTGAGGACACAAAAATTGCTTAAGTTAACAAAAATGCTTGTTAAGGAATTAATCTTTTCGTGAATTTCACCCACCTAGTCTTGGAATAAATGTTGAAATTGCTGTCAAGTAAAAACAGCAGGGGGAACTAGAAGTGCATCGGATGTGGAGAGAAAACTGTCTATACGTGTTAGGAGAAGTACATCTAAAAATTAGCCAAATGCACTGAATGCCTCTTTTGATTATTTTCGTGAGGTCAAAACAGTGCTGGTCTTATTTCATGAATATATTTTACTGCTGCAGAGTTAAACACTCATAATCACTGGTTTTTCGTCTCCCTAACTGAAGGGCTATTACAGGAGCAATGAATTTATCATAACCCAGCATCCTCTGCCACATACTACGAAAGATTTCTGGCGAATGATTTGGGATCATAACGCACAGATCATTGTCATGCTGCCAGACAACCAGAGCTTGGTAAGTAAAGCACATCTGCTATATATTAATGAGCCCGGGAGGCCACAGCATAAATTACCTTGTCACAGGGCTACAGTGTCTATACATGCTAGGGAGGGAATTCAGACTTCTCATCGTGTATGTCTGCACAGGTGCCTTTCCTAGTCTCACCATTCCTGACCCTATCAGTTCCAATAGGATCAGCATTGATCCCTAATGCTGGTGATATATCAATCACCCCTCAGTTGTACTGTACATGGCAGTGTGGGAGAAGGTTTTTATTTATTTATTTTGGCTGCGTTGGGTCTTTGTTGCTGCGCGCGGGCTTCTCACTGCCGTGGCTTCTCGTCGCGAAGCACGGGCTCTAGGCGCGCGGGCTTAGTTGCTCCGCGGCATGTGGGATCTTCCCGGAGCAGGGCTCGAACCCATGTCCCCTGCATTGGCAGGCGGATTCTTAAGCACTGAGCTACAAGGGAAGGCCAGAAGGTTTTGAAGAAGGTCCTTTTTCTAACCTCACTAATGCATGACTTTAAGCCGACCTCTTAGTTGCTGTATGTCACTGTTGAAAAATAAATGAACAATAAGAGTAGTTAACATTTATTGATTATATTTTTACGTGTATTAACTCCTTTAATCCTTTCTACAACTCGATGACACAGGTACTCTCAGCATCTCCTTTAGTAGCTGAGAAAACTGAGGGAAGTAACTTGCCCAAGGGCATATACGAATCATGGGAGCCAGGATTGGAACTTGAGTCACCTGTCTCATTTTGCTATTGTATATGTCCAACGCCGCCACATCATAGAAATGTTTCCTAGCAAAAAAAACGGTATCAAAAGTACTAATAATGTATCGTTAATTTTCCCCCAGTCCATAGGCAAGCCCGATCTATTACAGGGAGGGAGATTAGGAAAGGCTTCTTTGTTCGGACTTGATGGTGCTTTTTAAGACCTTGACTAAGCTACTACCTCTTTCTTCTCCCTTCACTCCTTCCCTATTGAGGTCTCTAGACCCTAGAGGAGAAGGGTGAGCACGCTTATGAAAATAAGTGTAACTATTTCTGCTGAGCTCTCATTGCATTTTTAAGTTTCGAAATAGTTGCATCTTCGGAAGTTACTATGAGGACTTGTAAGCGCACAAAGTAAAAACAAAAACAAAAACGATCTGCCTCCGTGAGTGTCAGAGTAGTGAGTTTTTTAATCAAGAAAGAACAGCATGTGAGTGAACCCCTAGTCTTGATGACATGCATTTGACTGTGTGCCCAGTCAGTAGGAACTTCACTTTGTCGCTTTCTGCTCCAGCTTCGGAATACCAAGACTGCTTCTGTGTGATAGAATGGCAACAAAGTTGAGAATCTTAAGCTAAAAACTGGAGTGTAAATTTTCAAATTAGCTGGCAATAGGGGTCTACTCTGTTCGGCATATGGAAATTGGAGGCACTTAGGGTTGTTAAAACGTGCATTTGTTGGATGAGTCAGTGTTTTGTTACCCTCACTTAACAGAGGACAGTCACTATACCCAAGAGCTCATTTGTATGGGGAGGAGAGGGGGAGACTGACTGAGTGAGTCAATACGTGTTCTGTGGACAGCGACGAAACAGGGCCACCAGCCCTGTCGTCTCGGTGTCTCTCTGAGGCCCAAGGAGGCTATGCTGCAATCATGCATGTCTGCACTCATAGCTCTGGAGTCGGAAGTCAGATTCAGTAGTGTGTAGTTTTTTTCGAAAGATACTGTCTCTGCATTTTTTGTTTGCTTTGTTATTTATCACTACTGTAACGTTACAAAGACCATCATTCTGTGAATAGCCCAAAAGTCACTGCTGCTCAGGCATCTCTGCCCTATCTGTAAGCAAAATAACCATGCGATCAGAGCTCCCACTGAATTAAGAAGTAGCATTTCTTTGTCATAGTCTGTCAAGAGGATCAGTTATTCCCTAGTTTACTGTCTGTGTTCAAAAGGTTTTTCTGCCGTTCCTCCACCATTACTAAAATCCCTTTGGCAGTCTTTAGGCAAATTAGATAATTTCCAGTTCATGTTATCATCATAATAGCTCTTTGAGGTATGTAGTTTTATTATTCCCACTTTTCAGATATGGAAATTAAGCCTTAGATAGATTACTTTATTCAGCATCACATCCAGTCCTATACTTAATCTATGTATTTGGTTAAATTTAGAGGCCTTGTTCATCATTATGTCTTTAATATCTGTTCAAAGGGCCCTAATTCCACTTCCTTGGGCAAAATGTATTAAAACCCAAGACAGTTACAGGCTTCTTTTGTATAGACTAAACCCCGTTGCTAATCTGTTTCCCCTTATGCTGAGCTTTAAAAATAAAAATGTACTTGGCAATAAGCTATATTGAAACTTGAAAGGGTGATAAGTCTTATTGGACTGTTGGCTCATTTCTAATGCAACAATGTAAGATTAAACAAAACCTTTGTTTTCAACATTATTCAGAATTATTTCTGACTTCACTAGTACTGTCTAAGCATTTTCAGGAAAATGCCCATAGAAATGTATATATTACAGGCAAACTGTAATTTGCCATTTGAACTGATTAGAAAAAGGAAGGGGCGGGGCTCATCATAATCATTGTATTTCTCACAGAGTCTCCAGCCTAGGCAACGGTTCTCTTTTTCTTAGGCCTCCATAGTTTTCAGGGATAGAATTCAAGTATCAAGCCTGAATACTGTATTAGTTTCAGGTGTACAGCTAAGTGATCCAGTTATATTTTCTGATTATTTTCCATTATAGGTTATTGCAAGACATGGAATATAGTTCCCTGTGCTATTCAGTAAATTGTTATTGCTTATCTATTTTATGTATAGTAGTTTCTGTTACTGAATATTTATTTTTAATCTTAAAAATAATAGATGAACGTTTAAAGCTTACCTGATTCGAGGCTGAAAGACTTGAAATCGAACACTGACAGACTAACTTTCCTTTTACAAAGCACCTTATACTTAGAGCCAATATGCTTATTTATGGGCCTGTCTGAGCCTTGGTGTTTTCATCTACAAAGCCAGAAGATAAAAATAGCTCACTAGCATATAATGAAAATTAAATAAGATGATGTTTACGAAAGTCCTTTGCAAAATGCTTATCAACTGTAGAACTGTTAACATAATCCACAGAACAACAATTAGCACATCTTAGTTGCATAAGCCATTGTGAAATAATAAGTTAAAATTACTTGACCTAGATCCTGTCTCCTTTTTTACTCTGACAATTATATTACAGAGCATTTCTCAGCTAGGGGTAATACATCCCCTACAGAGGGAGGTTTTTTGGTTGTCGGAATGACATAGGTGAGAGGTGCTAGGAAATAGTTATTAAGCGTATTTTACAATAGAATACAACCACCACTGAACTCAGCATGATTAGATAGGGCTAATCTAATCGGGCTAATAATTCTATGAACCCAATTTAAAAAATGATTTGAGAGGTATGGCAAATGGCAAAGAAAGAAATCGTTTGGTAAGAAAATTCAAAAACAAATGGTTGACAGCACTGCAGAGGAATTTTTGTCCTTCTTTTTTTTTTTGGTCCCCATAGGCTGAAGATGAGTTTGTATACTGGCCAAGTCGAGAAGAATCCATGAACTGTGAGGCCTTTACCGTCACCCTTATCAGCAAAGACAGACTGTGCCTCTCTAATGAAGAACAAATTATCATCCATGACTTTATCCTTGAAGCTACACAGGTAACCTCAACCTCAATTCCTCAGTAACAGCCACACCTAGGCGCCACACCTGGGCCCTGGATCACCCTTCCAAGTAATAATGAAGTAATTTACCACCCTTAAGACGGGCCCAAGCAGGCATTTGAGTATGACTTAAGTATGTTCACTTCCTTTTTTGCTTCCTTCAAATATTTGCTTTTTCAAGCTGGAAAGATGACATGTAGCAGTTCCTCTGATTGAGCATGCATACAAATAGGCCTGTTGACCTAATTATAAAAACAATATACTAGAGCTCAGTATTTTCTTTGCCATCAGAAATGTAAGCCTTGCAATATGTTGCAGAGATGATAATATTAAGACTTTTTTTTTTTTTTAGTAAACAACATTTTGATGCATAATTAACTACCTTCCTATGGGGTTGGTAAGAGGGGAGCTGTCTTATTTAAATAATGATGTCCTCACCCCTTCCTGGGTTTTTTTTCTTTATTTTTATAGATAAGATAGATAGAGTAGGATATAAAGCCTCTTATAATTTGTTGTCCCTTAAAATATTTCCCTGAACAGGATTCTATTTCACTATCATAACCTCATTTGTTCAGGTCAAGCAGACCTCCCTAGTATTTTTCTCCTTACAGCAGTTTGGTTAACCTGGCATGCTTCAATCATCTATAGTATACACTTCCTCAGGGGCAAGTACGAGTCATTAGATTATAGACAGGATGAAATGAAGGATGGGCCGTGACTCGTGTTGTATTGGTCGTAGGATGACTATGTCCTAGAAGTTCGGCACTTCCAGTGTCCCAAGTGGCCTAACCCGGATGCCCCCATAAGCAGTACTTTTGAACTTATCAACGTCATCAAGGAAGAGGCCTTAACAAGGGACGGCCCCACCATCGTTCATGATGAGTATGCACCTGTTTTTAATTATCTTGTTGCATTGCGATAGTAGGGGAGGAAAGACGGATTTTAAACACGTACCCCCTCTCTCAGCGTGTGACAAGTCCAGCTTATTTCTAATGTGTCCATGTGCAAGGTGTTGGGGTTCTCTTTGGGTTTTAATTTGTCAAAGGCTTCAGGCTCTCCGAGTGTAGGTTCTAGAAAGGTGAAAGTACTGTATCTTAGCCTACCAAAATACATCTGCATGCTTTCTGAGGTTTTCTGTTTCAATAATGCAAATTAAACAATAACTTACAACATGTCTACATTTCTATTAATATAAATGTAATACTTTATATTAATTAGTTGTTTTTAAATCCTTACACTGATTTCCAGCAAACACTTATTAGGGAAGAAACCTTTTAAAATATACTTTAGCTGATTAGTAATGAAAAAGGTACTATTATTAATGATAATGTTTATAGTTTACAGTGTGTTTTGAAGTTTACAGTACTGTCTCTGGGAGTTTAAAGGTAAAGCATATGAATTGCAAAGAGCACAAATAACTTGCTCCTGGCTCTGAGCTTCTAAGTGTCCGAATAGAGTTCAAACCCAGCCCACTTTCCCTTTAATGAGAAGGAAGGGGGTCATAGATATACCTCATGGTATACGAATACCTGGAGTCAAACTTCATAGATGGACTCGACCTGCAAATCAGTTGCAGACTGTTGTGAATCTCACAAACCTTTAGCCAATGGCACCAATTAGACGCGCTCGTCTCTAGTTCTAAGGTAGTTAGTTATCTCCCTTGGTCAGCAACGTGTCAGGGCATCCATTATGTTCATTAAATTACCATCTACTCTGCTAGAATAGATATTAGTAAATTTTGAAGTAAAAGCTCATTAAGTCTTATCCTTGAACTAATGCTGTCACAGGAAGTGAACAAAGACTTTCGGCTGAGGTCAGCACCTTCACCTCAAATCCATGGTGCTCTCCTATTTGAAGCAAGCCATATGTTTGGCTCCTTCCAAAGAGTTTGATGGTCTTTTTTAAATAGTGACTATTTCAAAATGTTGACCTCTTAATTAGAAGAATTAGGATTAGTTAAGTAGCCTAAGTAAGATCCCTGGAAATGTGACAACCAGCAGTAGTGTTTAAATAACACAGTCAACCTCAGAATAACTGGGTAGTTACTACGAGTCTACGAAACTTTAGGATATGCAGTTATAGCACAAAGTTAGGGCTGCTTCTAGAGTTTTTTCCCCCACTAATCTGGGTCAGCTTTTCATATACCTTCTGGATTTTACTAGCTTTTATCAATTCAGACTAAATTCTAATGTTGCTGCCCAGCTCCATGACGGATTTTGCTGTTCTGATAGTACTCCAAGGATCTGTCGTGAAGTCAGTAATGCAGCTAATGTTATATTTCATGGTAAGAGAAGACGGAAAGAAGGAAAAAAAAAAACAAAAACCAACAACAACTAGTTAAACAATTTAAACAGAACTGTTTGATTCATTTATCTATATTCAGCTTTGGGGTATATTGTCTTATTGAGTGATTTTTATTTTACGCTACATGCTGACTGTGTCACCTCTGGAATTAATCAAATGTAGCTTGTTCTTAGGCCTAAGCAAGAAAAGAACAAATTCATCCTACACTAGTGTCTCTTCACATATCATATAGGTGAGCTGGATTAAAAGCCACCTAAAGACATGCATTCGTTCATTTATCCACCATCTTTAAGAGATAAGTGATTCCATTAAAATTATTTTTGTACATTACTCAAGCACATTTGAAGTTTTTTAATAGTTGTTAGCTCTAGTACAACACTGAATGCCAGTTACCTTTCAGTTTCCATCTTACCTACTTTTTGAACCTCTAAATATTCCTTCCTGATGGCCTACAAACAAACACCTCAAATCTAGCATATATAAACCCAAACTTACCTTCCCAGCCTGCTCCCATCCACTTAGTTGTACAAACCAGAAACATATCAGAGTCCTTTTCTGTGCCCCCTCACCTCCAATTATCATTGGCCACCAAGTCTTGTTGATGCCTACTCAGTACACTTCCCAAATTCAAGCTGGTTGAAGCTTTACTTCTTCAGCTATCATCCCAGTCCTCCACTGATTTACTTCCTGCAGCCCACCTTAGCCCTGCAAATACTATTCTAAGTGCCCTTTTATTTAACACACACTTCAAAAGTCACTCTCTTTGAACTGTTTCTAACTCAAACCAGAGGGGATCATCCACAAACATCGCATCTTTACCAAGTCCATTCCTGTTTATCATATCATATTGTAACTACTTGTTCACATGACTGTCAACCCACATTGCTGTGACCAGCAGTGCTAACTTATTCATCCCATTCTCCATAGAGTGACACACAGTGGGTGGTGGATAAATATTGGTATGAATTGGTACCGTGCTTTCAAGTTAGAATGACTTACCCATTATTCAGGATATGTGCCTGTATCTGAACTTGCCCCAGACAGCCTTGCTTTTTGTTTTGGTTATTGGTATTTTTCCTGCTTACATTCATCTGTGAACTATAAAAGCAATTTATCGACACAAAATTTAAGTTCTGTCAAAGATAGCAGCGGGCAGGCTCGGAAAGAAGGCCTGAGTGCTTCCACCGAAAGTCAAAGAATTGAGTTGAACTTTTAGTGCACAAACTCTGTGATGTCGATCTGGTCTTCACAGCTGTGTGCCAGGTGGATGAAGTTTCTAGGTTAAATGATCTAAAGGTAAACTTCCTCAACAAAAAGTAAACTGATTCTGTTTGAGCACAGGCACAGCTTAAAGGCAAACTGCTTTATTCACGGCATCCTATATTTGTCTGCTCAGGACAATTCTATCCAGAGGCTGATCTGTATCACTACTGTCAAATTTTAAACACAGAGCCTACAAGATAAATTCAAAACACAGCATGGTTCTTACACAGTTTTATGAGACACCAGTAGATTAGACCTTCACTTGCAGAATGAAGGCTAGTTTTCTGTGCAAATACTTATGTGGATTCACTGTGGAGCTATATCTATCACTCTGTTGGAGGCCATCGTGGGCTAATTTCATTTAACAGTTTTCAGAGTGGGATCCGAGGGTCCCTGGTTGGGAAGGAGGTCTCCAAGGCCCTTCCAAGAGATCCAAGAGGACACAACTGTTTTCATAATACAAAGATACCAGTTGCCTTGTTCACTCGTATTGTCTTGAGTGTACAGTGGAGTTTTCCAGAGCTACGTGACCCAGGAGGACATCCCCACTCTGACAGCTAATGGAATGCGTGCTTGCATGGTTTTGTGTTTTAACACTTTCTCAGTTCTAACATCTGATACAGTAATTATTGACAGATAAAGCCCAAATAAGCAAAAGCTCTTTGGGGGTCTTCAATAAATGTTAATTTTAATTTTGTCCTGAGACAGTCCAGAGGAAATGCTGAAATATTTGGACTGCGTTCTGTACCAACTGCTGCAAAGACACCTTCAAATCACAACTAATCGAGTCCTTCATTTAATCCTCAAAATCACCCCACTGGGGGGGGTAACTTTAGGATCCCCGCTTCATGCATGAGGAAATGGGGGCTGCGTATGTAGGTATTAGTCCCTGTGTACACACATATCCAGTTACTAAGTGTCAGAGCCAGTCCCAGCTACATAATGTATGTGGGGTCCAAGGCAAAATGAAAATGTAGGAACCCTTGCTCAAAAATTATTAACAATAAAGATTTTCCAATTAAAGAAACAATCCTATTTACCAGCACATCAAAAAGAATAAAATACCTAGGAATAAACCTACCTAAGGAGGTAAAAGACCTGTACAGAAAACTACAAGACACTGATGAAAGAAATCAAAGATGACACAAACAGATGGAGAGATATACCGTGTTCTTGGATTGGAAGAATCAATATTGTGAAAATGACTATACTACCCAAAGCAATCTACAAATTCAGTGCAATCCCTATCAAACTACCAATGGCATTTTTCACAGAACTAGAACAAATAATCTTAAAACTTGTATGGAGACACAGAAGACCCCAAATAGCCAAAGCAATCTTAAGAAAGAAACACGGAGCTGGAGGAATCAGGGTCCCTGACTTCAGACTGTACTACAAAGCTACAGTAATCAAGACAATATGGTACTGGCACAGAAACAGAAATATAGATCAATGGAACAGGATAGAAAGCCCAGAGATAAACCCACGCACCTATGGTCAACTAATCTGTGACAAAGGAGGCAAGGATATACAATGGAGAAAAGACAGTCTCTTCAATAAGTGGTGCTGGGAAAACTGGACAGCTGTATGTAAAAGAATGAAATTAGAACACTCCTTAACACCATACACAAAAATAAACTCAAAATGGATTAAAGACCTAAATGTAAGGCTGGATACTATAAATCTCTTAAAGGAAAACATAGGCAAAACACTCTCTGACATAAATCACAGCAGGATCTTTTTTGATCCACCTCCTAGAGTAACGGAAATAAAAACAAAAATAAACAAATGGGACCTAATGAAACTTAAAAGCTTTTGCACAGCAAAGGAAACCATAAGCAAAATGAAAAGACTACCCTCAGAATGGGAGAAAATATTTGCAAACGAAGCAACCGACAAGGCAGTAATCTCCAAAATGTACAAGCAGCTCATGCAGCTCAATATCAAAAAAACAAACAACCCAATCCAAAAATGGGCAGAAGACCCAAATAGACATTTCTCCAAATAAGATATACAGATTGCCAACAAACACATGAAAGGATGCTCAACATCACTAATCATTAGAGAAATGCAAATCAAAACTACAATGAGGTATCACCTCACATGGGTCAGAATGGCCACCATCAAAAAGTCTACAGACAATAAGTGCTGGAGAGGGTGTGGAGAAAAGGGAACCCTCTACACTGTTGGTGGGAATGTAAATTGGTACAACCATTATGGAGAACAGTATGGAGGTTCCTTAAGAAACTAAAAATAGAGCTACCATATGATCCAGCAATCCCACTCCTGGGCATCCAGAGAAAACCATGGTTTGAACGGAAACATGCACCCCAGTGTTCACTGCAGCACTGTTTACAATAGCCACGACATGGAAGCAACCTAAACGTCCATCAACAGATGAATGGATCAAGAAGATTTGGTACATATATACAATGGAATATACTCAGCCACTAAAAAGAAGGAAATAATGCCAATTGCAGCAACGTGGATGGACCTGGAGATTACCATACTAAGCGAACTAAGTCAGAGAGAGAAAGACAAATATCAGATGATATCGCTTCTATGCAGAATCTAAAAAAAAGATACAAATGAACTTATTTACAAAACAGAAACAGACTCAGACTTTGAAAACAAACTTATAGTTACCAAAGGGTAAAGGTGGGGGGGAGGGATAAATTGGAATTAAAATATATGCATTACTATATATAAAATAGATAACCAACAAGGACCTACTGTATAGCACAGGGAACTATACTCAGTATTCTGTAAGAACCTAAATGGGAAAAGAATTTGGAAAAGAACAGATACATATATATGTATAACTGAATCACTTTACGGTACCCCTGAAACTAACACAACACTGTAAATTAACTATACTCCAACATAAAATAAAAATTAAAAAAATTTTTTTCCAGATGGCAACACCAGAGCATTAAACTAAGAAGTTTAGTTTACGCAGGACCCTCCTAAGTAGGGGACCCATCTAAGCACAAGGCCCAACACAGCAGCACAGGGGGCAAGCCAGGAAGCTGGCACTGGCTATAGTTAAATCCAGATCTGTGTAATCCCACTGGTTAACACTGCCTCCCACTGGTTTTCACAGTAAGCACTCCTGTCCTTTCTGTCTTCGGACTGTGTTTTGCTTTCTGTACTTTCTCATTCAATTCCAAAGTTTTAATTTCTTAAAGTCCTGTGGTTTTGTGCTTCCATTATTCCCCAGGATTAATGGATACTGAAGCTTTAGCTCTGTTTTCCTTCCTGCCGTAATGATTTTGAAGGGAAGCTTCACTTCCTTCATAGTGACAGGGTTATACCTCTGCATTGCATTGTTAGTTATGATTTTTAAAACAACATCGTAAAAGCAAAACAACAATAATTGTAATTATATGAAGTAGTAAAAAGTGTAATTAAATGGCCATAAGTATTATACACACTGATGATACAAGGAACCTCAACGTGTCTTAAAATGAATATAGACAGAGCCACCTGAAAACATTACTGAATGTCGGGAACTTAAAGTACTTTCATTTCTTCGAGGCACAGACAGGGGAAGATGAAAATAAACAGCACAGCGCTAGTTAAGGAAGTATTGCTCTCAGTGGGGCCCTTTGAGAAAGTGGCAAACAAACTACCAAAACCAGTGAATTTATACAGTATTCTTGTTTTAGCTAAGTTGTAAATTACCTGTATCACTTTTTCACCAAGTCCCTGTAATTTGAAGTGCAAATGCATGAAACTTGACAAACATCCTTTAATCCTACTTAATTCCTAAACTTCTGAAAGAGAATGGCCTTTCTTTTTTCAGTCTTTAAAAACTGATACTTTAAAGTATGTATGCATTTGATTGATTTGACCTAGTTTCTAGTCCTGTTTAAAGTCTTATTTTGTAGGTACTTCCTTTTATTTAGGTACTTATTTAAGAATGGCTAAACACAGGAAAGGCAACCCAAGCAAAGGCCAGAGTAATCCCACACGGAGTGCACAGTGCCTAGTAAAATACATAATACCTGACTTTCCTATCTGTATGGCTATGGTTAGCTTGAAGCGGGAAAAAAAAATCCTAACAGTTTCACTAGAGCAGGTTTAGCAAAGATTAAAGGGTTCAGTTCTTCCCCTATTGAAAAAAAATCCATACAAATGATTGGGGGCGGGGTGGGGAATTCCTAGCTCTGCTAAAATGAGAAGGTAAACCCGGTTCAGTTTAGAATCTGAAGAAAGACAACATGATGAACAAGAACAAAAAAATACAGTGAATCAGAGGTAATAGAGCAATCATAATTGGATTTTGAAATAATATGCTCAGAGATCTAAAGGAAGACCATATGAGATGAATTAAAAACGTATTAAGAAACAGGAACAAATCAGAGGCTAAGAAATGGAAAATATGAGAGATGGGCTAGTAGTACAATGGACAAAACCGCAGTCAGACTCGGATATGGAAGCCAGATACAGAAGTTCTAACATCGGTCTAAGGGTGTGATCCATGGAGAGAGAAAAAAGATGAAAGAGGAAGAAATTAATAGCTGAAAAAAAAATAATGGCTGAGATTCTCTAAGAACTGAATAAAGGGATGAGTTCTTAAAATGAATTATCAGGATACAATGAACAATAACATTCAGAGAGAAGATCTGAATACCATAATTAACAAGGCTGATCTAATAGTGACATATAAAAGTATGTACCCCATCGACAGATGAATGGGATAAAGAAGATGTGGTACATATATACAATGGAATATTACTCAGCTATAAGAAAGAATGAAATAATGACATTTGCAGTAACATGGATAGACCTAGAGATTATCACACTAAGTCAGTCAGACAAAGACAAATACCATATGATAATCACTTATGTGGAATCTAAGATATGGCACAAATGCACCTATCTACAAAACAGAAACAGACTCACAGACACAGAGATCGGACTTGTGGTTGCCAAGGGGAAGAGGGGGAAGGAGAGGGATGGACTGGGAGTTTGGGGTTGGTACATGCAAACAATTGTATACAGAATGGATACACAACAAGTTCCTACTGTATAGCACAGGGAACTATATCCAGTCTCCTGGGATAAGTCATAATGGAAAAGAATATTTTTTTAAAAATGTATTTATATATGTGTATAACTGAGTCACTTTGCTGTACAGCAGAGACTGGCACAACACTGTAAATCAACTAAACTTCAATAAAATAAATAGAATTTAGAAATAAACATTTCTAAAATTAAATACATAAATAAATACATATTAAGAGTATGTACCCAAGAGAGACTTATGGAGAGACCATATAGTCTCTTCAAACACAAATAGTTTATTCATAATTACTGACCATAAATGGAATTTTAATATATTCCAAAAAACTGATATCATACAAGGCCACGTTCATTGATTATATGCATTAAATTAGAAACGAACAATGAAATGAGACCCCAAATTCTTATACCCAGACACTGAAGTCCTTATGGCTAGAATTAGAGATAATTGATGGTTTAAAGAGGTAATGAAAATAGAAATTACGGACTCCTAAAACTAAATGATAATGAAGGCACTGCATTTCAAAACCTGATAGGATATATACTCAGAGAAAAAATGTATAGCCTAAGCCTCATATATTGGAGAAAAATTTTAAAATAAACTAAGCTTTCAACTCGAGAAGCCAGAAAAAGAACCAAATAATTCCACAAAAAGTACAAGGAATTAAAAGAAAAGCAAACAGTAATGAAATGGGGGCAAGGAGGTGACAGACTTCATTGCTTAAATTTTACTAACAAAAGACACAACTTTGGAAATTGGTGAAAAAAAGGCGGCGTAATTTATCATTGGGAAGAAAAAAAATTTACCATTTATCTGTAGTTCTCAAATGTTTTAAAAATTGTTAATTTACATAGGTGTGATAATACCTTATCTTTTAGAGTTTTATGCTAAATTATTAATGAATAAAATACCTGGGGTTTGCTTCAAAATACATGGGGAGGAAATTGACATGAAACAACACCAGCTATGAGCTGATGATTGTTTCAGTTTAGTGATGGTGCAGTGAGGGTTACTATGCCTTGTATACATTTGATATTTTCTTTAATAAAAGGTTAAAAACAATAGAAGTATTTTAAAGGAAATGAAATAAACATTTAAAACTATTTATAACTCTATACCAATAAATTTTTAAGCCTACCTAATCAAAGTAAATGATATTTAGTGAACACAATGTACCAGTCAGTCTCTGTTCTGAGCCATTGACATGTATCAGCTCAAATGTAAGCTCTAGTCTCCCGAACTATGAGACCTTGGCCAGTTACTTCCCCTGGATGTGCCTTGTTTCTTCAACCTCAAAATGGGGATACTAATAGTACCTGTAGTACTGGGTTATTCTGAGAATTAAGTTGACACATGTAAAGTACTTATAAGAGAGCCTGGCACATAGAGTTTTCAACCCATTAAGGCCCACTAAGTTTTGACCAGTCTACGTTTGAACAACAGCACACAGAGAGAACATTTAATGTAACCTTGATTAAGAAGACAAACAAGGCTAGCACCAGAATGGAACAGTATAAGCCAATGTTACTTACTTGAATATGGGTACAAAGGTCTAAAAAAAATACTGTCAAAAACCCAGTGTGTTATAGTAAGAGAATTATATACATCATGAAAAAGATTTATCCTAGGAATATAGAGCTGCTTAAATGGTACCAAAAATTGCTCTCAGTGAATTCAGAACATTATTAAAGGAATTTTTTTTAAATCAGTAGATGTTCAAAAACATACAATAAAATAACACCCATTCATAATCCCCTTCCCCAAAAGAAAACACTCTTAGCAAACGAAAAGTCAAAAGCAGTCTCTTTAACTTGATGTTACTTCTCAGAAGCCTATAGCAAATATTTTTATTTAATATTAAAAAATTAGAAGCTTTACCATTAAAGAACACAATATGACACCTCTTCACAGTGTTAGAATGCAAAACTATTGTATCCTAGCCAATACAGTAAAAGCAAAAGATGTAAGAAGTATAAAAGAAAGAGACAAGTGGCGTTGCTAGCAGATAAAGATGTAGCCAACTTCCCAGAGAATCCACAAATTATTAGAACTTAAGAAGAGTCCTGCATGGCTGGATACAAGTTCACCACGTGAAAATCAATAACTTTCCTATATATCAACTGAAACCAAACAGTAATGTCGCAAAAAGAGGCCATTCTTTGGAGTAACAGAAACTACCTAGGATTTACCCTAAAATGAAATTGGCAAAAGACTACGTAGAAAACTGTAAAATCTAATTGAAAACTATAAAAGCCCTGAATAAATGGAGAAAAGACATCGTGTTCATGAACAGAAAAACTCAAAAAGATGTTAATTTCCTCAGATCTATCTATATATTCAGTGCAGCCTAACCAAAGTCCCAACAAAACTTTTTGTGTTCCTTGACAGCCCAGTATCAATCAACATGAAACAGGATGGGATGCAGTAGAAGCGTAGAGGTATATGGAAACGAGTGTACAAGTGAAAAATGAAAATATGTATGTTTGAAGCACTAAAAGTGAAACAATAAATATAGAGGCAGCCAAGACTATTGTGCAAACTTGCTTTATCCGGTATCAAGACTTACTAAAAACCTATGGGAATTTAAACGAATGTGGGGAAATACAGTATAAAAAAACAGACAAGCAGATTAAAGGGCCAAAATAGAGAGTTCAGAAATAGGGCTGCATATATGAGAATTTAGACTATTAAAAAGGCAGCTCAAATCAATGAGGAAACATGAGGCAATTCAATAAAAAATGCTGGCACAGAGGGAGCGAAGACTGCTGCCATGTCCTGCATGTCCTGCCTGCTGCAGTCTGCGCATACAGTGGGATGTCGCTCCAGGACCCTGCTTCAGACATGTAAGCTCCCCCATCCATTAAACCTTCGGCGTCTCTGTTGCTGACTCTGGCTCTTTCTTTGGTCTTGAGGCTGGGCAAGTACAGGGCCTGCAGGCCTGTGGCGTGCAGCCCAACAACCGTGAACTCAGGTAATCTTGTCAATGTAGCAGGCGTCAATCCCATATGTGGAAAGTGAAAGAAAGAGTATGTGTGAGATGGAAAAGATTCAGAAAAGGCTCAACATGTTTATGGAGCATAGAAGACTAGTTATCAAGGTATAGTTGGATTGCCAGATGTATTAGGAAGTTACTGGGTTTTGTGATTCTGTGTTTAGAAGAGGATCAATATTCTAATCATGTGCTTCATCTGAAGCACCCACTGAATAGGGAACAATTTTGAGTCACTGGGATTGGTGTCTTGATCATGAGATACAGTAAAAGGTCAGATAGACTTAGGAATCATTTGTCTTAATAAATATAGGTTTAAATAAGTAAATGGGGATGAAATTAGGCTAGGCAGTAGGAATGAGGAACGTTAGGGGCTGATGGATGGAAAGTGGGGAATGGAATATTGGATTCCCATGTGGTAGGAGAGCTTGTACATGGGGAGTGATCCTGTGAATGAGCTGGAAGTAGACAATGTTGTGGTTCCTGGATGTGGTCTCTGATAATTGATTTTATAGGTCACATTCATGGTGAAAGCTAAGTGTGGTATGTATTCCTAAAGATGACCATTTTTATAAACGTTAGGTTGGAAAACAAAGCAAAATTTGCACTATAGTTGTGGCATTGTCTAACCATGGAATTTGGTGATATTATGCCTTCTGAACCTTTGTTCACATTATTTGTTAAATAAACCAAATCAGCACATTTTAAAATGAGGATTAATAAAGCAAATATATGTTAAAAAAATGCTGGCACAAGTGGTTATCCATTGGAAAAATAACTAAATTCAGACCCCTACCTTACATCAAAACAAGAATAAGATTCCAATGAATTAAACAATTACATGTAAAAAAAAAAAAAAGTAGAAAAATATAGGAGAATATTTTTTAAATACTGGGGTAAAGAAAGCATTAACAAACAAGATTCCAAAAAAGCTAAAGATTGATAAATTTGATTATATCTAAACTACATTTCAGCATTAACAGAAACAACCACAAACAATGCTAAGAGAAAGTAGAGACTGAAAAAAATACTTGCAACATGTACTGCAGATAATATAAAATAACTCCTAGAAATTCATTTAAAAGAGACATACCCAATAGAAAAATGGCCGAAGTATATTAATAGGCAGTTTCAGAAGAGGAAATACAGATGGGTCAATAAACATAGAAAGATATTCAACTCCCCTGGTAACCAAGGAAATGCAAATTAAACCAACAGTAAGATTCAAGTTTTCACACATCAGACTGGCAAAAGCCAAACTTTAAAATGATGAGGAGAAACTAGTATTCTCTGGCTGGGAGGAGTATGGACAGGTAACAACACGTGGGAGAGAAATACCGCAGTGTCTTTAAAACTAAATGGGCATACCCGTGACCTAGCTCTTCTCCTCATGGTAAGGTGCAACTCTGTACTACTCTGCTATGTGCACAAGGCACAAACAACCTAAATGTCCATCCATGGGGAAGTGAGGACATCCGATATGCATGCAGCAGATGAAATAATGAGCCAGATCGACATGTACTGATATCCTTAAATCTAGGAAGGCTGTACCTAAATGCATAACAGTTTTTTCCCTTAGACAGATTACCTCTGAAGTTGGGGTGGTGGTTAGGGAGACGTTGGCTTTATTTGCATTACAGAAGTAAAAACATCTGTACTGTTTTAATTTCATGTAAGAATAAATTTAGAAACAATATTTAATAGTTATTAACAGAACAGTGGACACAGGGCATCTAAATTCTAGTCTTATTTCTGCCACCAACCAGCAACACCTCCTTGAACAATTCATTTAATCCATCTGTTTTCTCATCATTAATAGGGAAACTATGTGCCACACAGGTTCCTGTAAAAACTGAAGATGCCAACCTGGCCTGATGAAAAAGTCTGCTACCCTTCTAAGCCTTTTTTGTGCCTGTGTGTGAAGCAAAGAGAACCATATTTTTCCAAGAATTTTATAGAAGGTGCTCATACTTGGAAACTTCCACTTCAGTGCCAAAAATAATTACTAAATATGAAACTCATTTTGGAAATTCTCTGACTGCATTTTAAGCCACATATTTCCATTTTTATTCATATTCTGGAAGTTCAATTTAGCCCTTCGGGATTGTTAAAAAAATTTTTTCCAGAGCCTTTCACCACTTTCTACTTGTCTCATAGCCTCTAGTTAAAATTCTCGTATTATTTTTCCTACTATATCACCCAGCTTGTCCCCGACATCAAATCTTCTTACAGCCCTCCCAAGTCTAATTTTGAACTTCTAACTTCATATTAGACATCAAGCTAAACATCTGGTAAGCCCGTCTGAGAGATGTCACATTCAGAAACAAATGTCACCTTTATGCTAACCTCTAAATCCCTGCCCTTGTCCAGCATTTCATTCATTTTTGTGTTCTAGAGTAGATATCAATACAGTCTACCTAGCTTCTACGGAAATAGGTGATGGTAATTTTGTTCCAATATATTCTGTCCTTTAGTGAATCTGAAATAGCTTTTTTTTGCCTTCCCAAGGTACGGCGCAGTTTCCGCAGGAATGCTGTGTGCCCTTACCACCTTGTCTCAGCAACTGGAGAATGAAAATGCTGTGGATGTGTTCCAGGTTGCAAAAATGATCAATCTGATGAGGCCTGGAGTATTCACAGACATTGTAAGTACTTTGCTTATTTGTGACACTTGTACATCATTTGAAACTCAGCCTCACCCTTTAGAACAGTGGTTCTGATTGGGGGTGACTTTGCCCCCCGGGGAATGTTGGGCAATGTCTGGAGACCTTTTTTGGTTGTCACAGCCGGAGATGGAGTTAAGTGAGTAGAGCCCAGGATGCTGGTAAACGTCCTGCAACGCCTAAGACAGCCCCCCACAATAAAGAATTAGCTGGCCCACGTGTCCAAAGGGCTGAGGTTGAGAAACTCTGCTTTCTAAAATGTAGTATCCTCTGATTATAAAATATGGATATCCTATTATCTTAGTGGACTGTCAACACTGAGAATTCATTCCAAGGTAACAGAGATCAAAAGGACATGAAGAAGGTGTAGGTCTTGATTATAAAGGACTCAAGAGATTATTTTTTAAGTGTCTGAACTAGCAGAGACATAATTCCTGTTTCTCTAGTATATTTTTCACATTTACATTTTTAGTCAGTATTTCCACCTGAGATGAAATAAATGATTAAGCTGCTCTTTGGCTCAAAAACTGTCTCCCTCTTGTTTTCCAGGAACAATACCAGTTTGTCTACAAAGCAATGCTCAGCTTGGTCAGCACTAAAGAAAATGGAAATGGTCCCATGACAGTGGACAAAAATGGTGCTGTTCTCATGGCAGATGAATCGGACCCTGCCGAGAGCATGGAATCTCTAGTGTGATCAGAATCCTGAAAGGGCGCTTCATTTGTAAAACTTCTGAAGACTGAGAACTTTTTTGAGGCCTTTTTTTGCCAGACTCTACGTTATACAATAACCCGGTTACTTTTTTACACTGATAAAAGTTTTGATATTTATTTTTTGCCATTTTATGTCTTAATGGTATCCTACTGAGCATTTGCACCTCTGTTCATTTCACACAGTGAAACGCGGTTTTACCTAGTTTGCACTATCTGATCAGTGTTACTGCCTATAATCTAATACTAAAGCAAACCCTGATGTGACATTCCATGACAGCACACATGCTACTTTTTAATTCAGTACAGTGAAGGTCTTTGTTATGACAGTGAATCTTGGTTCTTTTAATTATTATTATTATTGTTGCTAAAGCAGTTGCATTCTACTAGCGGGCAAGGCTGTACTTTTCCTCAGATCTCCTCTTCTGTTTTTTCAAGGCACTGTTCAATACTGTATGCCTTCTGTATTTTAATGGAGTGGATGAGCATTGTTTTCTTTTAAAGAATTGCAGGTGTGGGGAAGCTACTCTGAAGGTCTGTCAAACCTCATGGCCTTGAAACAGTTCCATTTATGATGGTGAAGATAGCCATTAAGAAATTAGAAGGTTTGAGTTGTTTCATGTGAACATCACTTATTAGTTACAAAAGTTATATTCATAGCTTAAAAAAATGCCCAATTGTGTCAAAATAAAAGATATCTCTGTATTACAGTTTTCACAGTAGCTATGTGGACAGTGTGTGTTGTTTCCATTTTGACTCTCTGAAATAGCTACACCCCAAAATCAGGGCCATCTTTTACCAAAGAGAGATGGCAATATTTTATATAACTCCAGATATGAAACCCTTTAGTGAATCTCCATTAATGCTTCATGGTTTATAATACCATACCCTCATGGCAGGTGGAATAATGAAAATCTTTGCAGGTGTGTAATTTTGAAACTAGTCCTCTAAAATATTCCTATTACTCCTATAGCAATCTAATAAAAACTACCTATATAGCTAACATTCTTACATTCTTTTCTTTCCTTTTTTTGCCAAATGTTTCATGATAAATCTCATAATTACATGCATTCTTCTACTTCTTAGGATTAAACTGAGAATACTGTATTAGCAAAAGTCTTTGGGACTATCTAGATTCCCACACATGGGTAAACCTGATTTGGAGAGAGAAAATTAGAATCTTGAGTGAAAGGTGATAGTGACATTTTCAAACAATTTTTAAAAATAGGAGACAGCTTTGTAATGCTTTTGTGTAGTTTAGCCTCAAAAACAGATAAAAAGACACTGCTCATCATGACACAGAGCCCAAGGAAGTAATTTCTTGGAGCCATATTCACCCTGCTGTACATCATGGGAAAATTAGGAGCATTAATAAGAAATTTCAGTTCAGTTATTTAGAAAAATAAGCTACTTACTGAGATCTGTTTCTTCGACTACACATTTGCTCTTGAGGGATGACTTCTGTCAGAAGTGAAACCATCAGCAGAACTGGGCCTGTTAAGAAGAAAAGGGTTTTGGTTATTTTTTATGTCAATAAACTTCAACCAAAAGTCCATACTGGCTATTATCATACCATCTGGATAGGCATTAAAACATTCATGATAATCAGCCTTGAGATTCTGTTTATCTTGAGTTGGGTTTCTATGAAGTTTGTCAGAGTGGACCTGAAGGAGCAAAGCTGCTAAGGAGAGAGAGGCTACAGGACTAGCCCAGGATTTCTAACACATAGGCCAGGTCAACGGAGTTTTCGTGAACTACATAACTTGCCAGGGTTCATCTCGTCTTTTCATCACATAGATTCAGCCACACAGAACAGTCCACTGTTCACGAACTGTGTAGGCTAGGTTGAGAAAAGCTGTACAAGTGAGCCAAGTTTGCTAAACTGTATGTGCTAGAGGACACAGACACCTTTACCGCCCCTCTGCTCCCATCCGAGGTGACACAAGGAAGCTCTGCCTAACACTTAAGAAAAAAAGCTTTAACGTAGGAACACTACAGTTGCCGGCTGGCTGAGGGAAATCAGTAAGGGAAAGGTTTCACATCATGGCAAGAGCTGGATCATTTTACTCAATTAAGTAGGTTCCTCTAGTTGTATAGAGTATTGATATGAGCTAATTCTCAATAGATGGTACAGTGGACTTGAGTTTCAGAAGTAACATTCAAGTTGGGGTTCATGGTCCCTCTGTCATTTTTTCTTAACAAAAGTAAACACTGGTTACAAGACACATGGCAAGTATTCCCTTCTGTGCTATTACAGAGGGGTCAATTCATGGAAATGCATACCCTCCAATTCTGTGACCATCTCTTCCAGAGGTATCAGAATCATGATAAAAGAGAGATAGCTAGTAAATACAATAGAAACATTACAAGGATGGCTTATAAGTTTTCTGTGAGCAATTGTGTGTCTGTAGCGGTCTTGAACCAAAGTCTACAAATCCCGACACACTGAACTATGAGCAATTGCTATTTGCCCATCTTGCCAAAGTGGTCCAAACACACTTCACTGAGGATAGTTATATTCAGCCGTTCCTCACTTTGACCATGGAGTGTATCCTCACTATTATTCTTCATCTGTTATTGGCAAATATATGCTTGCATCTTTCCAGAGGCAAAGATGGTGTTCTCTTTGAGACATAAGCACATTGCTTAACTACATAACAAGGTTATTACCACTTGCACTCAGGAGGAAAGGAAATAGCTATTGCAAATTAATCTGTGCTATGTTATAAAAATAAGCTTTTGGGAGTGTATGAATTTAGCTCTAGGTAAGCAGAATGCACACATCATTCAAAACTGAATTGCAAAGATCAGAACAAGTGGCCATGCTGGACATCAGAAAAAACACACCTTATTGCCATCAAGAGAACTCTCCTTCATCTAAAGGCCACAATATCATCTTTTATATTTTAAAAAAAAGTTTCCTTCTGAAATTCAACATGGTTAAAATTAGGTGAATTGGTTTTCCTAATTTTTATGTCTTGGCGCTTTTAGAGTCTATTTCGAGTTGAAAAGTCCAGCAAGGTCAGAGAAGGTTATGGCATTTAAGGTCTGGCTGTTGGAGTTTTTAGCCCAGAGTGACATACTGAAATCAACAAATAACCTTAATTACTTTATAATGACAAAGCACAACTGCCTTGTTATGAATTTTTTCTTAAATGCATATACACTGTATTTAAAAATTAAAATATAGATACCAATTTACCAAAGATACATACTACTAATTCTAAGCAAAAAATTAAAAGAAGAAACCCAAACTCATCATAATTTAAGAAATAATAATCAAAATGTAGTTTGTCTTAAGAATTTAGCAGTTATACTGGAAAATGCATTTTCAACTCCTATGTCCTAAAGTTTATGTTCAAATGGTGCCAGTGAATTTTTATATGAAGGGAAAATGCCTGCTTTTTTTTTTTTTTTTAAACAGCTGTAATTTCACTTACCCCTTTGCGCTTGCCCTTAGTTGCCACTTAACATGCAATATTGGCTTTACTTATCTCTAGAAAGAAGGCATGCTACAAATAGGAAGGAATTGTAATAATGATATTTGGCCTCTACTTTGTCTTAGCTGTTAAACTGTTTTTAGTATTTTTGTTAAATATTTGCAAAGGGAAGCATTTTCTACAGAGGATAATTAATTTCAAGAAAAATATCTTGAGTTTTAAGAAATAAACATCTCCAGAAAAGGAGACGGCCGATTTTATAAAATGTCGCAACTCTCCAACATTTGGGGTAGCGACTCCTTTTTTGTTAGGACGTTTGAAACTAGCAAGCAGCCATTGTTTCTAAAAAAAAAAAAATTCAGCCTTCATGTTGATTCATGTTTCTTTCACTTCATTTTGAAATAGCTAAAATCATTAAAACTGTAAATATTTTGTTGCTTGGATAAGCATCTTCTGGGAACTTTGTATCTATGGTATATAATCATAGAATTTTATATTTTCATATAAAGCTAATTTTTTTCTAGTTTCAACTCTGTCATAGTTTTTTTTTTTTTTTTTTCCTTTGTGGTGGATATGTGAATTCAACTTTCTGTGTATTGAAGTAGCAAGAACCATCTTTGCATTCCAAAAGAATCCAACATGTGTTATTTCTTTGAGGAAGTGATTGTGAAAGTTGGGTTTTCCTTTTTAATTTCATTGACCATTTGTGCAATAGGAATTAGACATAATTAGTCACTGAATACAGTCGTTGCATTGACCCATTTGGAAAAAGTGGTTTTTTTGGTTTTTTGGTTTTTTAATTTGTTCGGGGGGTTTTGTAACCTGAAAATTTTCCCTTTTTTCTTCTGTTTAAAACTATATCAAATCATTCTATTATAGTGTTATTTAATATGTAAATTGTATTGCTATACATAAAATAAAGTATGGTTTTTGATGTATTCATTAGTGCTGAGCATTTCTATGAAAATATCTACATCCAATAAAATCAGATTACTCGTTTCTCTTAATAGATCACATTTATACCCACAGACCCTTGGTCTTCGTTTTCATGGTAGTAAAATGATTATTAGGAGCCATTTTACATAGGCAGAAAACCAGAAGTGTCTTTTCTGAGTTCCTCCTGCTTTAAAGAGTAAACAGTGACCACATTGTAACTGCATGTTGAGTCAAACTTTATTCGCTTTATGAGTCTGCTGCTAAGTTATAAGTAGAATTATTATTTTCTCCAGTGTATCAACTAGATTTGTAGCAAGTTCTCCCTCTTAATTTTTACTGTGTAGGATGAAGGATATCTCTTGGCAAGACTTTGGGAGAATCTATGAAATACATATATAGGATCGCTATGATTGCTTCTACTTATGAGGAATTTTGCCATTTCCAAACAGGAGTCCCAAACTTGGCAGCTTGGGTCCACCATTATCTCTCAACTTTTAGAGGCCCCACATCAGGAATTCAACTCTCATTATCAGGGCTCCAATTTTTCTTTCCACAAAGATAAAGAACTGATAGTTCATTCTCCATAACTAACTGGGAATTTAAGAAACAGTGTATTAACCTTTTCCAGTAGTATCTAGAAGAAAGACCAACTCACCACAAAAGAATGAACCTCTCTAATTATATAATCCTAGTCTTCCTCAAATTACACCCATGGGGACTCAATACTCTGTATCACAGAGTACACAAGAGGTCACAAATTGTTGACCTGTAGATCATATTCACTCTACAGATATATTTAGGCCATAATTTTAAAAAGTCTTCTTAGTTTCCAACATGTAAAAAAACAAAAAACTTTTTCGTTAAGATTCAGATTTCAAGCTTTTTTCAAAAATTTTGGTGGTGTTACAACACCAGGCTCCTGTTCTCAGGTGGGCAGAACAAGCTGGAGGGGAGTAGCTGTTGCCCCTTTTAGGTGACGCATGTACTCTCCAGTTCACCAGAGTCTACATCTGTCACATTACATTATGTCTGCCCATCGTCAGTCTAACTTGCCTGGATCCTATGAGCAGTTGCATACAAATTTTAAGACTGTCTACCATCTCAGGCTGCTAAACCATCAACCAAAAGCAGCAGTAAAAGTATTTATACTCGTCTTCCATCATTAAAATACTAGGAAGCCAGCATAGGGTAAAGGGGGGTTCTAAGAAACAGGACTTATGACTGTTCAAAATAATTAACAAATCAGTTCTCTACTCCATGGCTTTTACTGTCCAGGATATAACTCTAGACAAGGAAACTTCATTTCTGCTACCAAGAATGGGGCAAAGAAACAAGGGTGCAAAAAGCTGCTGGTCCAAAACCCCATTTTCTAACAGTTAATTTAGACTGTTGAGAACATTAAGATTTAGGAACAAGTCACTACTAACCATGCCTGGATTCAGAGACAGGATTAAAAACACTGGTTTTATATTTCTGCCTGCATTGGTGAAATAGCATAAAGGAACTAGAAAACGATAGGAACTAGAAGTTGGGAACCAACAAGGTAAAATTGGCTTTTGTGATCATGAAGTTTGGCAGCGAAGATAGACCCGCAGTTTATGTGAATCTAACAATTATATTATGTTGCTCAAAAATTGAAAAATAGGAAGTTAACTTTATCTGATTTGTGGTCATTTGAAATCATTTGACTTTTATAGATACTGGCCTATTATCACCAACTTAGAAAAACTTGATTCAAGGCACCACTGACTATCATCTCATTTTGGTGCTTCACTCTGACTATAAAACTTCTTGAAAGGGTTGTCTATACTCAAAAGATCCATTTCTGTCTTCCATTCTCTCCACCTGTTTAACTTGGGGTTCCATCATCATCATCCCACAGCTCTTACCAAGTTCTCCAAATACCTTGTTCTTTAACCTCAACTCCACTAATTTGTCAGCAATTGACCACACCACTTTCTTCTTTCAGGAGTCAACAGATATTTACATAGCAACCACTAGGTACCAGGAGGTGTTCTAAGTGCTAGGGATAAGTAAAGTAGTTCACAAAATAAAGTCCTTGACCTCATGGAACTTACAGTTGATAGACCACAAATACATAAGCAATATTTAATACAATGTCAGGTAAAAGGGCAAAGAAGAAAACTAAATCGGAGAGGGGGAAAGAGAGTAACGGGAGGATGATAGATAAAGTGGTCAAGCCTATCTACTGAGCAAAAATACAAAGTTTAAACGTTGAAACATCTCTTTTTCCCTATGATTTTTCTTTTAATGTTTCTCTTACCTCATTGGTAAAGAAGGTTCTGAGAACTACCTGGGGTCTGAGAAATGTGGCTCCTTTAGGTACTTTTGGAGAGTGAAAATTACTCAGGGTTTAAAGGTAGGATTTTTTTCTCCTTCCTCATTATCTGTTATTTTTCAAGTCTCCATTGTTGGATTCACTTCATATTTTCAGCCTCTAAATGTTGGCCTGTCCCAGGCTTCTGTTAAAGTAGCCCTTTTTTTTGCCATTTATAGCCCTGTTCCCAAATAATTCCATCCAATCCACGGAATTAAATGCTTCCTATATGCCAATAACTACCAAGGTATATCTCTAATCCCAACCAATGCCCAGGACTCCAGATTAATATCCAACTGATTATTTAACATCTTCATTTGTACATCTAATAATGATCCTAAATTTAACATGACAAAAGCACAAATCTGATTTCCCCCTAAACTGCTCCTTCCCCACTGTTCTACCACCTAAGTATCAATAAATAGCAGTAGCATCTACTCAGGTAATCATGATAAAAACTAGTTATTGGGATCTCTATATTTCCTGCCATTTAATAAGAAACAATCCAATTTTAAACAGAGAAAAAATAGCTGAACAGACACTTCATTAAAGAAGGTACATAGATGGCAAGTGAACACATAAAAAGATGCTTCATATTATTAGTCATCAAGTAAATATAAAATAAAACCACAATGTAATACACTTATTAGATTCACTGAACTTGAAGAAAGGTTAATAGATGTGACCTAAAATGAAATGCAAACAGAAAAAGAGCAAACAAAAACAACACAGAGAATCCAGGTACTGTGGGCAATATCAAACAATATAAATACATATAATTGAAATTCCAAAAGGAGAAGGGAGGAAGAGGCAGGAAAAAATATTTTAGGAAATAATGGACTAGATTTTCCAATATTCATGACACCAAATAACAGATTCAAATGACTTAGAGAACACCAAGCAGGATGAATTAAATTAAAAAAATCACACCTAGGCATATCATATTCAAATTGCTGAAAACCAAAGTTAAAGAACAACAACAACACACACACATTACTTAAAAGGAAGGAAGGGGGACTTCTCTGGTGGCGCAGTGGTTAAGAATCCGCCTGCCAATGCAGGGGTCACGGGTTCAAGCCCTGGTCCGGGAAGATCCCACATGCCACGGAGTAACTAAGCCCGTGTGCCACAACTACTGAGCCTGTGCTCTAGAGCCCACGAGCCACAACTACTGAGCCCACGTGCCACAACTACTGAAGCCCATGCGCCTAGAGCCCGTGCTCCGCAACAAGAGAAGCCACCACAAGAGACGCCCGCTCACCACAAGTAGAAAAAGCCCACGCGCAGCAACGAAGACCCAACGCAGCCAAAAATAAATAAATAAATAAAATTATTTTAAAAAAAAAAAGGAAGGAAGGAAAGAATTACAGCAGAATTCATGTTAGAAACCATGCAAATCATAAGACAACAGAGTGACAAATGTGAAGTGTTGAGAAAAAAAAAACCTGTCAACCCAGAATTCTATATCCAGTAAATAGGTTATTCTTCCAAAATGATTTAAGTAAAGGGGTAAAACATATTTTCTATTTAGAGCCATACTCTTACAAGCTATTTTTATTTTCTAAATATAAGTCAATACTTGGTAGAGGCATTTTTTTCCTGGTGATGTTCCATAAATCTGATTTAATGAAAGCCTAATTTGGAGTTGTTAATGTATTTTGTTTAGGGAAAAGCTTAGAAGATTAGTACAATCCCTATGTAAAATTACTGAGTGAAAACTGAGCTAAAATTAGCAGAGGGAATGCTATTACATTATCATACTTTTCTTTTGCCATTAAGATAAGATTAAGTTGCTTTGTTGAAGAGTCCAGTAGACCACAGAAAACTACATTCAGGTTCACATCCACATTATGCAGCAAGAGAAATAAAAATCAAAAAGGCAAGATTAAATTTATTATTAGAGAATAACCAGTGTGTCTTCAAAAAACCCCTTTGGCTGAGCGTCCAAAGAAATCAAAGTACATTGTTGACTTTGCATCATTCAGGCTATGTGCAAGCCACATGAGCAAAAAGGACAAAAGAGCATATGTTTATTCGAAGAATATTTTTAGAGATGCAAGTACATAGCTCTGTTAATAAATCTCCCTTAAAACACAACCAAATTAACCTTGTCTATCCTCAGAGCATTCAATAGTTCTTTCTAAATCACATCAAATATCAACTCTTGACTTTAAAGATGTCATCATTCCTCCCTTTAGTACTACCTTTATCCGACCTTATATTTCTTCTTCTCTTCAACTCACACCTTTGTTCTATCCATGTCCAATCTATTCACTCACTGACCCACAGACTATTTCATTCTTACACTTAGACATTTATCCCTGTCACTCCTCTTACTTCACTCCTACCCAATGCTCAGATGATGACTTTCTCCTGGAAACTGTTTCTGACTAGTTAACCTATAACTTTTAATAGAAAGCTGAACCACTTTGTTCGTGTACTCTTGCTATGACAACTTATCCTAAATCTGTTCTTTATCTTGTTAAGCAGGAGTTGTTCCTGAAAAGTTAAAGGTGGGGAGGGGAGGGTATGTGAAGAATGAGGCCATAAGATATGTGTTACCCTATAAGGAGAAACCAGCATTAAAAGATAAAAGAGCCAAGTGGTGTCCTTTAACATTATAAGCTGACAGGTAAAATATACAAAAATATATACAGATCTAAAAAGTTAAATAATAATACATGACAGTTCATCATTAGGTCCCAAATAAATTAGTATGATTAGCATAAATAAGTGCCACAGGAGTTCACAGCTAAAGTTCAAGAAGGAAAGATACTTCAGTTGAACCTTGAAAGACAGGTAGATTTTAAGTGGCAAAATAGGTAATGAAGACATTCTGTTCATGTAAATGTTGGGGAAAATCCCGCATAAACAAAATTTTCATCTTAAAAAATGAGAAGAACTTGGAAAAGGAGGATGAGGTCTGTACCATGGAAGACCTTAAATATGAAGCTAAGGAGTTTGGACTTTGTCTGAAGGTGAGAGCCCTTTACAATGTAGGTACATCAATAATGTTACTGCCATATCGGAAAATGAATGGAGGCACAGACTGACAGAAGAAATGTTTAACAAAGAGCCAGAAGGTTTGGGCTTCCCTGGTGGCGTAGTGGTTGAGAATCTGCCTGCCAACGCAGGGGACACAGGTTCGAGCCCTGGTCTGGGAAGATCCCACATGCCATGGAGCAACTAGGCCCGTGAGCCACAACTACTGAGCCTGCGCGTCTGGAGCCTGTGCTCCGCAACAAGAGAGGCCGCGATAGTGAGAGGCCCGCGCACCGCGATGAGGAGTGGCCCCCACTTGCCGCAACTAGAGAAAGCCCTCGCATAGAAACGAAGACCCAACACAGCAAAAAAAAAATAAATAAATAAATAAATAAATAAATAAATAAATAAAAGTCAGGAGCTCTTAAAAAAGGCAGTTAAATTATAAAAAAAAAAAAAAGAAAAAAAAAAAGAGCCAGAAGGTTTAAAGAACAAACAAACAGAAATTAACAATACAATAACTAAAATGAAAAATACACTAGAAGGAAACAATAGCAGAATAAAAGAGGCAGAAAAATGAATAAGAGAGCTGGAAGACAGAGTGGTGGAAATCACTGATGCAGAACAGAATAAAGAAAAAAGAATGAAAAGGAAATGAGGACGGTCTCAGAGACATCTGGGGCAACATTAAATGCACCAACATTCACATTATAGGGGTCCCAGAAGAAGAAGAGAGACAGAAAGGGCCTGAGAAAATATTTGAAGAGTATATAGCTGAAAACTTCCCTAACACGAGAAAGGAAACACTCACTCAAGTCCAGGAAACGCAGAGAGTCCCATACAAGATAAACCAAGGAGGAACATGCTGAGACACAGATTAATCAAACTGACAAAAATTACAGACAAAGAAAAAATATTAAAAGCAACAAGGGAAAAGCAGCAAATAACATACAAGGGAATCCCCATAAGGTTATCAGCAGATTTTTCAGCAGAAACTCTGCAAGCCAGAAGGGAGTGGCATGATATATTTAAAGTGATGAAAAGGAAAAACCTACAACCAAGAATACTCTACCCAGCAAGGCTATTGTTGAGATTTGATGGAGAAATCAAAAGCTTTACAGACAATCAAAAGCTAAGAAAATTCAGAAACACCAAACCAGCTTTACAACAAATCCTAAAGGAACTTCTCTAGGGGAAAAGAAAAGGCCACAACTAGAAACAAGAAAATTACAAATGGGAAAGCTCACTGTTAAAGGCAAACATAAAGTAAAGGTAGGAAATCATCCACACACAAATATGATATCAAAACTAGAAATTGTGAGAAAAGGAGAGTACAAATGTAGGATATTGGAAATACATTGGAAATCTAGAGACCAGCAACTTAAAACAACCTTGCATATATATATAGACTGCTATAACAAAACCTCATGGGAACTGCAAAGCAAAAATCTACAATAGATATACACACAAAAAAAGAAAAAACAATCCAAACACAATACTAAAGATAGTCATCAAATCACAAGGGACGAGAACAAAAGAGGAAGAGGAGAAAAAAGACCTACAAAAACAAATCCAAAACAGTTAACAAAATGGCAGTAAGAAGATACATACTGATAATTACCTTAAATGTAAATGGATTAAATGCTCCAACCAAAAGACACAAACTGGATGAATGGATACAAAAACAAGACCCATGTATATGCTGTCTACAAGAGACCTACTTCAGATCTAGGGACACACACAGACTGAAAGTGAGGGGATTGAAAAGGGTATTCCATGCAACTGAAAATCAAAAGAAAGCTGGAGTAGCAATACTCATATCAGACAAAATAGACTTTAAAATAAAGACTGTTACAAGAGACAAGACAGATACTACATAATGTTTAACAGAAACAATCCAAGAAGAAGGTATAACAATTATAAATGTATATGCACTCAACATAGGAGCACCTCAATATAAAAGGCAAATGCTAACATCCATAATAGGAGAAATCAACAATAACACAATAATAGTGGGGGACTTTAACACCCCACATTCATCAATAGACAGATCATCCAGTCAGAAAATCAATAAGGAAACACAAGCCTCAAATGATACATTAGATCAGATGGACTTAATTGATATTTATAGAACATTACATTTGAAAACAGCAGAATACACTTTCTTCTCAAGTGCACATGGAACATTCTCCAGAACAGATCACATCCTGGGCCACATATCGAGCCTCAGTAAATTTAAGAATACTGAAATCATATGAAGTATCTTTTGCGACCACAATGCTATGAGATTAGAAATCAATTACAGGGGAAAAAAACTGTAAAAAACACAAACATGTGGAGGCTCAATAATATGTTACTAAACAACCAACAAATCACTGAAGAAATCAAAGAGGAAATCAAAAAAAAAAACAAACCTAGGGAAAAATGACAACAATAACAAGATGATCCAAAACCTATGGGACGCAGCAAAAGCAGTTCTGAGAGGGAAGTTTATAGCAATACAATCTTACCTCAGGAAACAAGAAGAATCTCAAGTAAACAACTTAAACTTACACCTAAAGCAACTAGAGAAAGAACAAAGCCCAAAGTTAGTAGAAGGAAAGAAATCATAAAGATCATAGTAGAAATAAATGAAATAGAGATGATGAAAACAATAGAAAAGATCAATGAAACTAAAAGCTGGTTCTTTGAAAAGATAAACAAAATTGATAAACCTTTAGCCAGACTTATCAGGAAAAAAAGGGATAAATCAATAAAATTAGAAATGAAAAAGAAGAACAATGGACACCACAGAAATACAAAGGATCATAAGAGACTACTACAAACAACTATATGCCAAAAAAATGGACTACCTAGAAGAAATGGACAAATTCTTAGAAAGGTACAAACTTTCAAGACTGAACCAGAAGAAATAGAAAATATGAACAGACCAATCACAAGTACTGAAATTCAAACTGTGATTTTAAAAATTCCAACAAACAAAAGTTCAGGACCAGATGGCTTCACAGGCACATTCTTTAAAACATTTAGAGAAGAGTTAACACCGATCTTTCAGAAACTCTTCCAAAAAATTGCAGAGGAAGGAACACTCCCAAGTTCATTCTATGAGACCACCATCACCCTGATACCAGACAAAAATATCATAAAAAAAGAAAATTAGGGCTTCCCTGGTGGCACAGTGGTTGAGAGTCTGCCTGCCAATGCAGGGGACACGGGTTCGGGCCCTGGTCTGGGAGGATCCCACATGCCGCGGAGCAACTAGGCCCGTGAGCCACAATTACTGAGCCTGCGCATCTGGAGCCCGTGCTCCCCAACAAGAGAGGCCACGATAGTGAGAGGCCCGCGCACCGCAATGAGGAGTGGCCCCCACTTGCTGCAACTAGAGAAAGCCCTCGCACAGAAACAAAGACCTAACACAGCCATAAATAAAATAAATAAATAAATAAATAATTTAAAAAAAAAAGTAAATCACCTGCAAATTTCAATATTTAAAAAAAAAAAAAAGAAAGAAAATTACAGGCCACTATCACCAATGAACATAGATACAAAACTACTCAACAAAATACTAGCAAACTGAATCCAAAAACACATTAAAAGGATAATACACCATGATCAAGTGGGCTTTATCCCAGGGATGTTAGGATTTTCAAAATATGCAAACCAATCAATGTGACACACCACATTAACAAACTGAAGAATAAAAACCATATGATCATCTCAACAGATGCAGCAAAAGCTTTTGACAAAATTCAACACCTATTTATGATAAAAAAAAAAACTCTCCAGAGAGTGGGCATAGAGGGAACTTACCTCAACATAATAAGGGGCATATATGACAAACCCCCAGCGAACATCATCCTCAAGGGTGAAAAGCTGAAAGCATTCCCTCTAAGATCAGGAAAAAGGCAAGGATGTCCACTCTTGCCACTTTTATTCAACATAGTTTTGGAAGTCCTAGCCACGGCATTCAGAGAAGAAAAAGAAATAAAAGGAATCCAAATTGGAAAAGAAGAAGTGAAACTGTCACTGTGTGCAGATGACATGATACCATACATAGAAAATCCTAAAGATGCTACCAGAAAACTATGAGAGCTCATCAATGAATTTGGTAAAGTTGCAGGATACAAAATTAATACACAGAAATCTCTTGCATTCCTCTATCCTAACAACGGAAGATCAGAAAGAAACATTAAGGAAACAATCCCATTTACCATCACGTCAAAAAGAATAAAATACCTAGGAATAAACCTGCCTAAGGAGACAAAAGACCTGTACTCAGAAAACTGTAAGATACTGATAAAAGACATCAAAGATGACACAAATAGATGGAGAGATATACCATGTTCTTGGATTGGAGGAATCAGTAATGTCAAAATATATTACCCAAAACAATCTACGAATTCAACGCAACCCCTATCAAACTACCAATGGCATTTTTCCACAGAATTACAACAAAAAGAATCTTAAAATTTGTATGGAAACACAAAAGACCCCAAATAACCAAAGTAATCTTGAGAAAGAAAAACAGAGCTGGAGGAATCAGGCTTCCTGACTTCTGACTATACTACAAAGCTACAGTCATCAAAACAGTATGATACTGGCACAAAAACAGAAATATAGATCAATGGAACAGGATAGAAAGTCCAGAGATAAACCCATGCACCTATGGTCACCTAATCTATGACAAAGGAGGCAAGAATATACAATGGAGAAAAGACAGTCTTTTCAATAAGTGGTTCTGGGAAAGTTGGAAAACTACATGTAAAAGAACGAAATTAGAACACTCCCTAACACCATACACAAAAACTCAAAATGGATTAAAGACCTAAATGTAAGGCCGGATACTATAAATCTCTTAAAGGAAAAGAGAGGCAAAACACTCTCAGACATAAATCACAGCAAGATCTTTTTTGATCCACCTCCTAGCATAATGGAAATAAAAACAAAAATAAACAAATGGGACCTAATGAAACTTAAAAGCTTTTGCACAGTAAAGGAAACCATAAGCAAAACGAAAAGACTACCCTCAGAATGGGAGAAAATATTTGCAAATGAAGCGACCGACAAGGCATTAATCTCCAAAATATACAAGCAGCTCATGCAGCTCCATATCAAAAAAACAAACAACCCAATCCAAAAATACGCAGAAGACCCAAATAGACATTTCTCCAAAGAAGATATACAGATTGCCAACAAACACATGAAAGGATGCTCAACATCACTAATCATTAGAGAAATGCAAATTAAAACTACAATGAGGTATCACCTCACACCGGTCAGAATGGCCATCATCAAAAAGTCTACAAACAATAAATGCTGGAGAGGATGTGGAGAAAAGGGAACCCTCCTACACTGTTGGTGAGAATGTAAATTGGTACAGCCACTATGGAGAAGAGTATGGAGGTTCCTTAAAAAACTAAAAACAGAACTACCATATGATCCAGCAATCCCACTCCTGGGCATATATTCAGAGGAAACCATAATTCGAAAAGATACATGCAACCTAATGTTCATTGCAGCACTATTTACAATAGTCAAGACATGGAAGCAACCTAAATGTCCATCAACAGAGGAATGGATAAAGAAGTTGTGATACATATATACAATGGAATATTACTCACCCATAAAAAGAATGAAATAATGCCATTTGCAGCAACATGGATGGACCTAGAGATTATCATACAAAGTAAGTCAGACAGAGCAAGATAAATATCATATGGTATCGCTCATATGTGGAATCTAATTTTTAAAATGATACAAATGAACTTATTTACAAAACAGAAACAGACTCAGATTTCGAAAACAAACTTATGGTTACCAAAGGGGTAATGTTGCGGGAGAGGGATAAATTAGGAGCTTGGGATTAACATCCACACACTACTATATATGGGATAGATAATCAACAAGGACCTACTATATAGCACAGGGAACTCTACTCAGTATTCTGTAATAACCTATATGGGTAAAGAATCTGAGAAAGAATGGATATATGTATATGTATAACTGAATCACTTTGCTGTACACCTGAAACTAACACAACATTTTAAATCAAGTATACTCCAATAAAATTTTTTTAATTAAAAATAATAAAAGAAAAAAACCCAGAAAAACAAAAAAATAATATTACTGCCAAAGAAAGATTACGAAACAGACTATTTTTCTGAGTCAAGTCAGTTTTCTCTATTTTTTTCATGAAAACATATTCTGAAAGACAGAACAGAATATTCTTGTACAGCTTTGGATAAGGCTCACTCTACTTAAAAGTGTCCCTAGGAATGATTGCAAAATTTAAATACAAATAGTACTACCCTCTTTTTAACAGTGAGTCAGAAATAACTGAATTTTTTTTTCATTCATCTAGGGATTGAAGAGTATTATAATTTTGTGCTTTCAAGAAACACCTCAAAGTCCAATATATTTGTTAATTCCACTCTTCCTGGGAAACTTTACTCTGTAGGTTTAAAAACATCTTAACAGTAAGTTTAGATTACTTACTTATCACTGACTTTTGAGAATTAATTTTTAGAAGTTTCAGAAAGCATGGGGAAAGTTTTTTTTTAATAAATAAATAATAAAAATAAAAATCATGGGAAAATTAGTTCACGAAGCCTAATAAAAAATAAAAAGCTCAGGATACTATTTTAAGATTTATTGTAAAAAAATTTTCCTTTATTTGCACGTTAAATAAGTGTATATCTTTATTCACATACTAAATGAGTTTATCAGTCTTTTCAGGTCATTATTTCAGCAATGAGAGAAAATATTATCTTTGAAAAGATGTGAACTGGAAATTCAAAGAAGAAATCAGAACTAAAATACACCAGAGCCTTGCTATCAAGGAAACCTTAGTCCATGAGACAGAACCATGTTCTAAATTACACAATTTATAATAAGGTTTTTTACCACATGTAACAAGACTATGTGTGATACAGTCTAATAAAATAGATCTGCTTTACCATGAATGACACTCAGAAATGAAAATCTTACATGTCATAGTGTCTATCAATTCTGAAAGCACTTTCATATGCGTTATTTCATTTGGCCCTCACAAGTATCCTGTGAAGTTGAGAAAGAAGGTAATATTTCCCTTTCTGGCCAGTGATGAAACTCAGCTCTTAAGTAGGAAATCTGGAGCTAGAATCCACGTGTTCTAATTCGGCAACATGGCCATTTCAACACACTGCCTCTCTATCAAATATCAGTGCAAGGTTCCGGGGCATTTCAGTTGTAAAGGTCAAACTTTTTAGGTTTATTCACAACATAAACTGGGTTAAAATTTCTATAACATCTGGGATAAGAAGATGAGTTGACTACTTTTATATTTCTTTTTCTATACCTGTTATGTTTAAGGTTGACCTACTCTTACTCAAGGTAGAAATTTTTTTTAATTTTCTTTTTATTTATTTATTTATTTGGTTGCACCAGGTCTTAGTTGCAGCAGGCAGGCTCCTTAGTTGCTGCTCCAGGGCTCATTAGATGCAGCAGGCGGGCTCCTTAGTTGCAACTTGCCAGCTCCTTAGTTGCGGCACGCAGGCTCCCTAGTTGTGGCATGAGAACACTCAGTTGCAGCATGCATGTAGGATCTAGTTCCCCAACTAGGGATCAAACCCGGGCCCCCTGCATTGGGAGCACAGAGTCTTACCCACCGCGCCACCAGGGAAGTCCCGAGGTAGAAATTTTATATGGATATATTTATGTACAGCAAAGTTGGCAGACAAATAAGTTTATATAAAGTTTTTTTCCTCACAGAACTTTCTGTAAAGTTCCATAAGTACTCTCAACAGACTATGTTTAAACTATCAATGAAAACAAAATGGTGAGCTTAAAAAAAATTAAAAGCATTCCCAGCTGTCAGAAAATGTGTCTTACACAAATAGATAAAAGTTCACGTGCAAAACTAGATTACAACAAAAACTACAAGAAAATCTTGATTTCAACAATGCTGAAATACTTCAACAATTTAACATATTTTCTATGTTGTGTCTACTGTGAATTACTTCTCTACCAAGAACTCATATATACTGATATACAAAACAAAGAAAATACCATACAAATAATTATTTAATCTTATTTCTCTGAATCCTTAGTTATCTGACAGCAATTCAAAGTATTACTATGAAACACATCCCAGGATTTTATTGTGAACATCAAATGTTAACATGAGAGTGTAGATTCAGAAAGCATAACTTTCTAATAGATTTTATCTTATTACACTACTCCACATGCAAAATCACACCATGAATTTAGTAAGTCACTTAGGAGAATGTAGTTGTACAAAGCATGTTTAACGTTTTTAATTCTATCATATAATACAGAAAATCAAATTTCTAAAATTGGAAAAAAAAAAACCCTATTGGGGTAAGTGGCTACAATGATGGGTAGCTATATCAAATGTACAGCACTGAGGTACCTGAGTCATAACTTGCCATGTCTTCCTAACTTTGCTTCTGCAGCCCTTTCCAAACTTGAGATCTCTCTTCTATCACTCAATACCAAAGTGGCTACCTAGATCTTATTTATTCATTTATTTGGCAATCCTGTTATGCAGAATAGGGCTAGGCGCTATTCTAAGTATTAAGGATACAGCAGTCAGCAAGTCAGACAAGGTTCCTGCTGTCATGAAATTTATATTCTAGTGGGCGAGACAGACAATAAACAAGTAAGCAAATATATCTGATATATATGTATATGTGTATGTCTATGTGTCTGTGTACATATGTATGCAAATGTATATCAGGGAGAGGTAAACACCACAAAAATAATAAGTTAAGAGGACAGAAAGGGACTTCCCTGGTGGCGCAGTGGTTTAGAATCTGTCTGCCAATACTGGGGACATGGGTTCGAGTCCTGGTCCGGGAAGATCCCACATGCCGCGGAGCAACTAAGCCCATGTGCCACAACTACTGAGCTTGCGCTCTAGAGCCCACAAGCCACAACTACTGAGCCCATGTGCCTAGAGCCCGTGCTCCGCCACAAAGAGAAGCCACTTCAATGAGCAGCCCATGCACCACAACAAAGAGTAGCCCCCGCTCACCGCAACGAGAGAAAGCCCGCAAGCAGCAACGAAGACCCAACGCAGCCAAAAGTAAGTAAGTAAGTAAATAAATAAATATTTTTTAAAGAGGGGACAGAAAATGATGGTGAAAGGGATTATTTTCATCAAAGTGGGCAAGAAAGGACTCTCAGAGAGTGACATGTTAAGAACATGAAAAGCTTTGTGGAAGATGTTCCAGGCAGGGAGAACTCTGAGTGCAAAAGTTCTTAAGATAGGACTGAGCTTGGTGAGCATTAGCAAGATCAGAGTAAACGAGGGGGAATGTGGGGAGAGGTGAGAACACTGGTAACCAGAGCCTGATAAAGCAGGGCCATGGGAAGGAGCATGGATTTTCCTCAAAGGACAATGAAAAACCACCTCAGGGTTTGAGGAAGAGAGTTACAAGTTCTGATTTATGTTTTGAAAAAAAAATCACTGTGACTGTGGAGAAGATTGTAGAAAGAAAAAAGTAGAAGAAAAACTAATGAGGAGGCTATCACGCACTAGTCTTTAGTACTTGCATTTTTGGACCCAAAGCAGGTGGCCTGTGCTACCCATAGCAAGTTACTTCCAAAACCTAATTTAAGGTTATTCTCTGAAAGTGAAATTAGGATGGATTGAAATGCAAAGGATGGGAGCAGATATTTGTAGATATTACTCAAGAGAATGATGGTGAAAATGAAATGGAAGACTTTTAGAAAAATCCCAAAACCTAATTTTAAGAGAACTAAAGTGTAACCTCAAAAAAGTATAATTAGATGACAACCATAACTAAAAGATCTAAATTAATAAATTTTAGAACATGTTATTAAAAAATGAGCTTGCAAAATGAGAGTAGTGCACATTGAAGGTTGCAAGCCATCAGTCCACTGGTATGTGTGTGCACATGTGCTTGCTTTGTTCTTTTTTATTCGAATTAGTTGCTAACACTGAAAAATCAGAAAATTTCACATTAAAATCCAAATTTCTGTCTTCACTTGAAAAAATCAGAAGCTCTGGTAACTTTATATTCATGCAAGGAAACATGCGCAGCAATTACATCAATCATTATAAAATTCTAGCAGAAACTTCTCTAAAATAAATGGGTAAGTTCTTTTACTTCAGTTTTTGAGTAACATCGGACTGTTCTTATGTTGCTCAAAAAAAGGAAAAGAAACAAAGCACTTATCATGTTGCCAAGTTATATTCAGCAAGCATTCATCAAGAAACTATTAGAAACCAACATCTGCTATTAGGAGTTTGGAGTCTAGGGAAATCAATACAAGGGCACCAAACTCTCTAAAGTAGGATCACATCTCTATTATTAGAAAGCCTACTTAACATTTATTCTACCAACTCAAAGGCAAGTGCTAATTCCAGGATCTGAGATGTTCAGGGTTTAAGCTTCCAGTAGGCTACTTTGAACCTCCATACCTTTGTGGCTAAGAGGCAGAACAACTTCACCTGTGCCCTGAGTGCAAGGCCTACAAAGTTTTGGAACTATATGGCCTGGGGGCTCACATGCAGGCCCTTTGCCCTGGGTGTCAGCTACTGCCTATGCATTGATCCACTGTTTGGAAATAAACTCAGGACATAAATTGCTACACACAAAGAAATGAAAGTCAATCAAATAAGTCCTCTCAAAAGGATTTAGTTATTTCATATAAAATCTGCAATCAATAAACTTTTTTAAAGATATCACATCCTTTCTTTTTCTAAGCCACCTGACAAATCAGGTTAGACTAATCAGGTCTACTTTAAGTCCTTTTCGTTCTATTTGCTAGACATCATATCAATGTATAGTAATTATAAACTGGAGATAGTTGCACTCTACATCTATAGAAAGTCTACTCAAAGAGCTAGGACCATGAGATGAGAACAAAGTATGATCTGACAAGCTTTTCCTTTCCTTTATAAATACTATCAAAAACATAATTTTAGTACCTTAAAAGCAATACGCTAACATTGTGAATTAAATATTTACATGTAAAAAAGCATATTTTTAAATGCACAGCCAAGAAAAGTAAAAGTGATCTCAAATGAACATGCTTGGATATCTGTGCCAGATTTTGGAGTGGACTTTTATGGACCAAATTTTTTATGAAAATAAACTTTGCATATATTAAAAATTTTCAAGATATTAAATATGTAATAGTTTTCCCAATGGCATGTGGTTTGAATTGATATTGGTAAATAATTGTACATAAAATAAAACTACACTGAACTAAATGTTAGTAAAAATGGCAAAATTAGATACAGGTACTATACCATTGCACAGGTATATGCCATATTACCAGCTGAAAAAAAATCTTGCAATTACAGGTCTACACTATTTATTTCATTTGTGTGTAATTACATTTTATACATCTTTGTTTAGTAATATCAATCCAAGATATCATTTGGAGAATATAATAAACTGGATGGTAGAAGGGAATGCGTGTGTGTTCTACTATTTTTGTATTTCTGTATTTCAAACAAGTTGGTGTTTGTTAGCTGTGTTTAACTGCCATCTAGAGTTAAAATGAATCCATTTATTTTCCCCTCTACTACTCTTCTTCAAAATTTTAGGCATATGAGCCAACATGTTTAACCCCTATTTCATAACAAATATTCTTCAAACAAAATTGTAAAAGGATAACTATCCAATTTTTCAAAGTACTATTAACAGTTCTACCAGCTTCAAATATTTTAGGTTAACTAAAAAGTGAGGCTCACATGTAATCTAATTAAAACATTGTTTTTGAATATATAAACAAATCAATGAGCAACTAATACACATTTGGACTTAGGGAAATACATTAAAAACTTAAAGAAAAGAAATTTTCAGTCTATTTCTATGGCCTCCTGTTTGTATTTTTTTCAGAGTCCAAGAAAAGCAGACTCGTATATAAGAGTATTAAGGAATTATTTCATTTTTTATATCTGAAAATTTGATTATAAAAATTAGCCAACTTCCCTGGTGGCGCAGTGGTTGAGAATCTGCTTGCCAATGCAGAGGACACGGGTTCGAGCCCTGGTCTGGGAAGATCCCACATGCTGCGGAGCAACTAGGCCCGTGAGCCACAACTACTGAGCCTGTGCGTCTGGAGCCTGTGCTCCGCAACAAGAGAGGCCGCGATAGTGAGAGGCCCGCGCATCGCGATGAAGAGTGGTCCCCGCTTGCCGCAACTGGAGAAAGCCCTCACACAGAAACAAAGACCCAACACAGCCAAAAATAAATAATAAATAAATAACAAATAAATTTTTAAAAAAATTAGCCAAATCCCAAGTGTATATTTAACTACCTAATGTTTTTAATATTCTTATGTTAAAAGTGGCATTCGTATCCAAATCTGAGGAGAAGGTCTGTAAGAATAAACCATCAGTCAATTGCTCAGCTTTCAATTTAAGAAAGTCATTACTGAAAAGCAGTAGCACCTAAACTTACACCTAAAGCAGCTAGAGGAAGAATAAACAAAATCCAAAGTTAGTAGAAAGAAAGAAATCATAAAGATCAGAGCAGAAATAAATGAAATAGAAACAAAGAAAACAAAAGATCAATGCAACTAAAAGCTGGTTCTTTGAAAAGATAAACAAAACTGATAACCCTATAGCCAGACTCAGCAAAAAAGGGAGAGGGCTCAAATCAATAAAATTAGAAATGAAAAAGAAGAAGTTACAAAGGATGCAACAGAAATACAAAGCATCCTAAGAGACTACTATGAGCAACTATACACCAATAAAATGGACAACCTAGAAGAAATGGACAAATTCTTAGAAAGGTACAACCTTCCAAGACTGAACCAGGAAGAAATAGAAAATATGAACAGACCAATCACAACTACTGAAATTGAAACTGTGATTTTAAAACTTCCAACAAACAAAAGTGCAGGACCAGATGGCTTCACAGGCGCATTCTATCAAACATTTGGAGAAGAGTTAACACCGATCCTTCAGAAACTCTTCCAAAAAACTGCAGAGGAAGGAACACTCCCAAACTCATTCTATGAGGCCACCATCACCCTGATACCAAAACCAGTCAAAGATACTACAAAAAAAGAAAATTACAGACCAATAACACTGATGAACACAGACGCAAAAATACTCAACAAAATACCAGCAAACTGAATCCAACAACACATTAAAAGGATCATACACCATGTTCACGTGGGATTTATCCCAGGGATGCAAGGATTCTTCAATATATGTAAATCAATCAGTGTGGTACACCACATTAACAAACTGAAGAATAAAAACCCTATGATCATCTCAATAGATGCAGAAAAGCAATACTAAAGGGATAATTAAGAGAAAAATAAACTTAGATTTGAAAATAAGACCTGATACTCCAGCAAAAGAAGAAATGTATGAACATGAAATTTTTTTTTAAAGAATAGGTAAAACATTTTCTCATGCTATTCTCATATAAATGAAGGATATGGGTGTGTGTGTTTTTTTTTTAAATTATCTGTACCAAACACAGTGAACCACAACAGCCTTTTCTGACAATATTTTTACACATCATTAGATCCTAAAACTAAGAAGTTGCAATGGGGTAAAACTGCAATTTTTGTTCTTTCAAAGGTAAGTAAGTATTCAAGTGGATGCACATAGCAAACAATAATTCCAAAAAACTAGCTGGTGCAAAGAGCCTTGAATGTTTTGGGGACTTCACTGGCGGTCCAGTGGTTAAGACTCCACGCTTCCAATGTAGGGGGCCCGGGTTTAATCCCTGGTTTGGGAACTAAGATTGCACATGCTGTGTGGCGCAGTCAAAAAAAAAAGAAAAAGGAACCTTGAATGTGCTGGATAAACACAGTGGCATAGCATTAAATACAATGCTTACCAAGTAGACAAGTATGCATTTAAGAAAGTTTTTAATTGCTTACTCAATAGAGGACTAATGATAAAGCCGTTACAGGATTTATAAGAGCAAAATGGCGGGGGGCAGAGGGGAGTAGAGAAAATAAACAGGAAGGAAGGCTATGAAAGAGAGAATCCCTGCTTCAAGAAAAACCCAAGTTAGAACTCTACTCAATACTGTGTAATGGCCTATATGGGAAAGGAATCTAAAGAAGAATGGATATATGTATATGTATAACTGATACACCTGAAACTAACACAACATTGTAAAGCCACTACACTCCAATAAAAATTTTAACAAAAAGAATAAAATATTTCACCAAGAAAAAAAAAAAAAAAAAAGAGTGGGTCAAGATAGACAAGAATGGCAGTCACAAAACATTGCTTTCGGGGAGTTTCAAATAGAACTGCCTGCAAAGAATATCAGACAGTGTTTTGCCTTATTGTTCCTAGAGTGGGGGAACCTCTGGTTCACTAACATGACCCAGAACTTGTCTAAATGTCATCTGGTTCACTAGCCTCCTTGATACTAAATGCCAAAGCCATGAAAATTTAGCACAACTCTAAACATTTTCAGTCATGCTACCCTAAAGAACACAAGAGATATGACATCATGGAAATAGATAAAAGGAAATATGACCCTTCCACTGCACCCCCAAATTTCATAGAAAGAAATAAGGGGGGGACTTCCCTGGTGGCGCAGTTGTTAAGACTCTGCACTCCCAATGCAGGGGGCCCAGGTTCGATCCCTGGTCCAGGAACTAGATCCCACATGTGTGCCGCAACTAACAGTTCACATCCCACAACCAAGGAGCCGGTGAGCCACAACTAAGGAGCCCTCAAGCCGCAACTAAGGCGCCCACATGCTGTAACTAAGAAGCCGGCGAGTCGCAACTAAGGAGCCTACCTGTTGCAACTAAGACCTGATGCAACCAAATAAATTAATTAATTTTTAAAAAAGAAATAAGGGTTTTGGTTTTTTTTCCATCAAGAGTGAGGAATAGAAAGGACTTCGATGATGCATGTGGTTCCAGGCTTCAGGCTGGAACTACAACATTGCTTTTTAAAAACCTAGAAATGTTTACTCGTCTTTAAAAATTCAAAAAGTTTCCCTTCTTTAAAACTCCAGAGTCACCTCTTACTTTTTATTCTTCTGCTTCAAAAAAAACAGATAAGGAAAATGAGACCTCTTTATAGATGTTGCATTTTCACTACCATGATATCTTTATTGAATAGAATTTTATGTTCCTGGTCCCTAGCTTGAAAAGTGAAAGGATTGTATACTTTAGATTTTTATTTTGCTTTAAAAATAAAAAACTAAGTTGCTTTTCACTAAGAAAAGAAAAGAAAAACCCAAGTTAAAGAGTTATAGTGAAACTAATGAATGAATTAAAAGTCACTGGGAAATCAAGGAGACAGGACTGAAACAAAAGGCCTTTATAAATTATACACAGCTGCAAGCATGTCAGTTTAAGACAGAAGGCTTGCATGAGCTTTGAATTACTAAAACTTGGGAAGTAACGAGTATATATATTTCTACGTATACAACATACAAATGATCTGCTAAGAATTATCATGTGTACTGTCAACTTTAAAATTCGAATGCTTCCTCAGGTGAATTTTAGAACTGTTGAGGTTTTTAACTTGCCCCCCTAGAAGGAAAAGTCATATGCAAATGTTCACTGGAAATCTCTAGGATGGCCTTGTTCTCCCAGCGAAGAACGTCTACAACGTAGGTACCAGCTGTGATCATGATTTCTAGACTGCAGAGTTTTATCTGATTGGACCTAGATTGATAGCTGAGTCATAGACCAAATATCCCAAAGAGGTATCTCGTTGTAAGTTCTCTCTGGCCAAAACCCATCTGGGGATAATTTAAAGCATTACAGATCTATTTGGAGAATAGAATATTTTTCCATAGTAAAATGGACAGTCTACAACTATGGGAAAAGGTAAGATTCTAATTATTTTATTTCAAAGTGAAGAAAAGCAGAAATACAGGCAAGTAGCCCCACTTTCCAAATTTCATCTGGGATTTCCCAAAACAGAAGAAAAACTAACTCCATTTCAGGCATGAGGTCTTTATTTTCTTAACATTTGACTACACAGAGTAAACCCAAAAGAAATCTAAAAAGATGGCCTCTAATACAAACCACAACAGAATTTACTGTTAGTAATTTGGAGTCTTTCAAATTGTCAAGGATTCTGCAATTCTTTGAATTATTTCTTACTCTAAAGCTTGTCCTTCCTTTTTCATCCCCAAGCCTTCCTCTTCTGTCCTCATTTCTATTCTCTACTTACCGGTCTCATCTCCAATAACGCCTTCTCTTTATTCCTGTCAATCCTCTATTTTCATATCCTCTGGTACCAGAAATGAAAACTTCAAAATTGGGGGAAATGAGGAGAAAACACTGTTCTCAGTGTTTCCTTTCCACTGGCCCTCACTCCAGATGTGTTCTCAAGCACACACTCCTGTGTCCACTGACTCCTTCGCACTGAAGACTTCACACCCCACTCACCTGCCACCTGATACACCCAATCACAAAAACAGACTTCCAAATCCCACCCATTTTTCAAACTCTACTTCAGTCTTCCAAAATGCCATCTAGACTATCCCAACTCATAGTGGTCTCTCCTGTCTTTTCTAGCACTCTCATAATCTGTATGATACGTTTTAATTTCACATTCTCAATATAATATACAGAGTTACTTAGAATACTAACATCAAACAAGCTGCAGTTCATTTACTAGCAGTGTGATCTGAAGTCAGTCATTTCTCTAAGCCTCAGTTTTCTCAGCTATGAACAGGAAGATAGTAAGAGTTCGGCATCCTTGCTCATAGGGTTATTATGAGGATTATTTATGCAAAGTGCCTAGTACAGAGCAAGCACTCAATAGGTATTAGCCATTTTTACATTGTCACCATCATCCTCTAGTTTTTTGCATATATCTTAAGAGCTGAGCCAGATTCTCGGCTGTTGGGAGCAGAGACTACAGAAACATCTTACAGATGTTTAATAAATACATCTTTATGACTAAATGAGCCAATAATTTCTAAATAATAATAAGGGAACAATTATAGCATGCTAGTGCACGGAACTAGTCTAAGGTTAGGAAATAATAAATAACTTCACTATATATTTACAGAAGGCCTCATTATGGGCCAGATGTTACTTAGTAGGTTACAACAACCTTCATGGTAGACCATGAATACCTCACTCCAGAAAATACCTAAACTTACCTAATAAATACAGAAGCTGTACGTTAATAGCTAGTCTGTGTAATTGCCAGAGATTCTTCCTCCCCAGCCAGGTATCTCAGAAAGGATCAACCATGGGTTATGTCAGGAGGAAGCACGCTATCACAGTAGATCTTTAGATAGGGAGGAGATACTTTTATGGGATACTATAAATTATCACAGTCTATCTAGATAATCTCTAAGTATCTGTGAGATATCCCTGTTTACTGTTCTCCTAAAAACTGCAAGAAAATTTCCAAGGTATTCATTCCTTAGTTCACTGCTAAGGCAGGCAATGACCTAAAGAAGCTGGGCTCAAAGTTGAAAGAGCTGGGATTGTCCCAATTGTGTCACTATGCGAATTCACAAAAAGAAGGGAGATGACTAAAGTTGTCTTCAGCAACATCCAAATGCTTTAATGGGCCATCTTCCAGTTCTCAACTTCAACCCATTACCAATTTAAGCAAAATCCTTATTTGTTAACTTCCATAAAAGATAAACAAGAATGCCTTGTAACTGTGCCAAAGCTCCATTTCATTCCTAGAACACAGGACCATGCAGAGGTCTATTTTTTATCTTTACTAAGTAACACTGTGAAACAGCTAAATCAAAAGTCCTAGCAACTAAAGACAGAGCTCTCTTAAATTATGACAGAATTTCCACAGGGGGAATTATTTCATCCATTCATTCAAAAATATCTACTGAGCACCTATAGTCAGGCAGTTCTAGTTGCTCAGCAAATAGAAGAGACAAAAATATTAAAAGGAAGTTCAGATTCTAGTCGGGGGTGCACTGGTAAACAAATGAACAAGTGACTATAAAATACATGGAATGATGCTGTGTTCTGGAGAAAAGTAAAACAGGAGAAGGAGCAGGAAGGGTGAAGAGACAGACTTGCGATCTTATACTGGAGGTTCAGGGAATGCTTCACTGAGGAAGTAGGACTGAAAGATGAGAAACTCAGTCTATGTCAGTATCTGGGGAAGGGGCTTTCCAAGCAAAGAAAACATAGAAGTGCAGTAGTCCTGAAGCAGGAGCTAAGTTTTATGTAGATATTCCGGAAGGAAAAAAATTTAACACCTGGATTGGAGTCCTAGCTCTTTGCCCTTTACCAACTCAGTAAACTTCAGGAAGAAAACATTACCCCTCTTGAACCTCAACTTCTTCCTCTATAACTAAGGATACTGCCATGTAACTCACAAAGTTATTTCAAGGGGAGAAAAGGATGTTTAAGAATGCACTTTACAACACTAAGGGATTATTCCCAAATGTTTGTCCTGAGGGCTGCGGGGATTCTAATTGAGTCTCTGCTGGCTTCAAGTTACAATTTATGTAAATGACCAAGCTTGTTTCCTCGTCTGTCAAATTAGGAGAATGGCATCCATCTCACCAGGCGTTGTGGGGATCAGTGAATGAGATCATCCACGCAAATACAATGGTTGATACACAAATTCCTCAAGAAGTGAAAGATCAGCATCCTTGTCCCTATGGGGGCTGCCCTACAAGCAGGCAGAGCTCTGCTGCCGGGCTCAGCATCAGATGCCCAGGGCGAAGTTCCTCCTTAGGCTCTTGTGGAATTGACTGTAAAGTCTCTGGACAACTTTGAAGTGTTTTTCCCCTTCCCCATTCTACTGTGATGTTCTGGCTTCTAAGACACCATTTTCACTCTCTGAAGTCTTTTCAACACATGCAAGTACCATTTAAAAAGCGCTTGAAACGGAGCTACCACCAAACGGATTTTCCATGGGGTTCCTGAAGTCCTCCACCAACCTTCTCTTCCTCAGAGCAGCGTCACTTCACTAGCTTTTGGTGAGGGACGCCTTCCTTTTATAAGGACGTGATGACATCACCTCGCGTCGCGTCGCGCTTGCGCAAAGATGGTGGCGTGACCACGCCCAGGTCTGCACCGAGACCTGACGTCTACACAGTCGGCAGCGCCCTCCCGGAAGAGGTCAGTGTGGGGTTCGGTGAGTGAGTGAGGTCCGACAGCAGGACGGCCTGCGGGTGAGTGCCCCGAGTGTCCGAAGGACGGCTGCGCTCTGGTGGGGAGGATACTGTTAAGGGGGAAGAGGTAGGGTGAGGAGGAAAGTTCCCGAGTCCTTCCAGTGTACGCGGAATTTGAGTGGTCCGTGAGCTGATGACTCCGAGAAGCAGCGGATCTTCGGTTCAAAAGGCAGACGTTGTCTTGGGGTTAGTGTGAAGTGCTGATGGTGGTCGCAACAGAAAAGAAGTTACTTTGGACTCACTTCCAGGAATTTCTTTGACGCTGCATTCGAAACTGGGAAGAAGGCGGCGAGGATTGGCCTGCAGTGATTTCATCGGAAAGTATCTGTAACTCGACCCCTTCCGGGCCAGCCTGCGAGTGACTGCTCTCCGCGGTGCTGAAAACAGAGCGGCGCCTTGAGGAGGAAACCCGTTGAGGGCAGGACGGTGTTTCTGTTTCCCTTGGCCGTGCTCAGTGTCCCACGCTCCATGTGTGTGTGAAGGAAGGGCTCAATTTTTTAAAAAATCAGTGCTGGACACTCAGGCGGTGAGCAGACAATCAGTATGAACTAAATAAGATTTAGGAAGGCCAGTGCTTCATTTCAAGAAGGAATTTTCATTCCTGTTTTTTTATTACATCATTACAGCTCAAATTGCATTCTCCCTTTGGGCAGGCACCTTCAGCTCTTGCACCCAACCATATTTGCCTTTAGACTCAGTCTTCCAAGTAGTTCGCTAGACCTCTGTCTGTATTGGCCCAGGCGCTTTCCTCTGTTGAATTTTACACAGTGGGGTTTTTTTTTTTTCTTTCTTTCTTTCTGTTGATTCAATAAAATGTTTACTAGTCTTAGTACCAGCTGCTTGTTTGTTTTGAATTCTGATGAAGGTTAAAAATGTGGGGAAAAAAAGAAGAGGGGAAATATGCTGCATTTACCTGGGTCACAGTGTTCTGGGATGCATCTGGCATATGGAAAACTATGTATCATGAGTAAAAGTGTTTTTAAATGCATTCCTTTCATTTTATACATTATTATAGCTCAAGTAGTATCTTTCCCTTCTGAGAGAACCAGTGGATTGAGGTGCTGAATGATCAAATGTTGCAAAGCTGAGGACATGTGGTAGAAGTAACTTTAAATGTTATTATTTAGCAGAAAGCTTATAAAGGCAGCTTTGATTAAGGATGACGTCCCTGTTTGCTCAAGAAATTCGCCTTTCTAAAAGACATGAAGAGATGTAAGTTTTTTAAAAAGGCTAATCTCAATGTATAAACTGTCCTGGCTTTTATTAGTGAAACTGTGTGCATAGGAAGACTTAAAAATCTGTAAGTGTGTCATTTTAATTTTCTGACACTTGAGAGATTTTGGTGTTAAGGCATGCCATTATCCCTCGAGAATAACAAAGATTAAAAGGTCTAATTGTGTTTTATGTCTTCTTAATTCTTGTTACTAATATTTAGATAAATTCCTTCTCCCTCTAACCTTTCTATACTCCACATTCGTATTTAATGAACTTCTCTAAACCTCTTACCAAGGGCTGGCTCTCATGAGTATGTGACTGTGTAGTCACAGGCCCTGCACTTGATGCTCTAACTTCACTATCTTGAAATCCCCAGTAATTTTTTTTCTTTTTAACAAGGGACCCCAAATAATTTTTTGCCAAGGAGAAAAATTTTCATTTTGCACTTGGCCCTGCAAATTATATGGCCAGTCCTGCACTTATATTTAGTATTAACCCTTCTCTAACCTCTGTATTGTGGGCTCTCATGTTTTCCTTTTCTTTAATTACCAGGCTCTCTACCGTGGCCTCCTAAGGTATTTTTCTTACAAAACTTACTGTTCAGAGACCTGGGGTTTTAGTTCTATCCTCAAGAACAGCCCTATGCAACACAGTGTTTCTTGAAAATCTCAACTATTTGGGAAATGGTTACACTGTTAGGTGTACCATTTGTGTATTTTTTTCTCATCTGATCATTTAATAAGACCAAAATCTTGTAAAAATGAGCATATAACCAGGGAGAAACTTTTAAAGTCCATTATATATATAACAAAGTAGTTTGATAATTTACTTAACACCTTTCTACATCTTTCTTCAGTTACTGTTTTACCTTGTTGTGAGTATGCATGTGTAAACACAGCCTCTCACTCATATATGGAACCATCATCTTTCTCTTGGAAAAAGAGGAAAAAAATATTTTTATTGCTTCTTCAAACATATGGAAGTTTAGCACAATTCTAAATGTGTAACATAAGATTCAGGGGTACTGAAGTGTTAAGCAGAAGGTTTCGTATAGCAAGTTATATCAACGTATGTGTGGGGAGGTATATATAAGTATGTGTACAAAGGGATATGTATTACAGTTTGCATTTTCACTAAATATTTTTCAACACTCTACAATAATTTAAAAAGACCAGAGAGGTTACAAAAACAGAAACATGTACTTACAGCATACATATGAAAATAAAAATAATTTTACCAAGACTTAAGACGTACTGAACTACCTAAGTTTTTCACTGTCTTATTAATTGACATAGTAATTGGCTTTCAAAACAGGTTGAACTTGAAGGGAGGTGCAATTAAAAATGAGTTATTTATCAGTATATTGGTCAAGCAATAAAATGTTTCTTTAAACTTTATATAATCTTCATTTTCTCTAGAGTATCACAAAGATTAATGTTACTTCAACAAATGGAGAATAAACTTGGAGATCAAAACAAGGAAAAGGCCCCTCAGATGCAAACAACTGAGACTGCTTTACAAAGGAACCTTAGTCTTTTAAAGGTAAGATTCTCTGAATTAAATATATTTTCCCCACTTTGCAAAAAGGTTTTAAGTCAACTTCATAACTTTGATTTATGTAATTTCTTTGTTTTGAGTTACAGAAAGAATTAATGAGGTACTGTCCATTTTTAAAACCCATGTTAATTGGACCAGAAGCACGGATTCTCATTTTTTTAAATGAAAAAACTTGAAGTTTGCTTAGGCTAAGGAAAAATCAGTCACCACAGGAAGAATTTTAAGGTCACCTTTGTGCAAGAATAAATACAAGACATAGCTTCTATCTTCCATCTTCTTTTATTCGTAGGGAGATCCTGAAACACGATAAAGCACCTATCATGTATTTAAAACAATTTGATTTTGCCCTACTGGGGCCGCAGTCAACACACAGAATTCATATCTAAGATAACAGATTTCCCCGATCTTTTTTGATGGTGATGGAGGAGGTGGTCAAAGTATGTGATTGCGCAAGGCCTCACCATTTGGCCAGTGTGCCCATTTGGAGTAAAATCATATGTGTAACATTTTTGGCTGCTTGCTATACTTTGCTTCCAGAATTGTATGGCTTCATCCATAATTAAAACCCTAAAGTTTGCTTCCATTCAAGCTTCCAAGAGATCCTATGACTAAAACATTTGGTAGTAAGGCTATATTATTTAAGTTATAAAGCAGTGTTTTCAGTTTTTTATTGTTAAATATTTTCATCGATAGGCATGATGTAGTTCTCTTCTGTCCTCACTAGAGGATAAAGGAAGAGGAAAATTCAGTTATCTTCTCAGCTTCTGGCAGTTTGATCCACAGTAATTTAAGTCACAGCCATAGTGCTACCAAAGCATTCTATATTGCCATATGTCTTACTTGCCCAATGGTGTTTGCAATATTTATTTTTAAGTGGAAATATATAGGATAATCTAGAATTTGCACTGAAAAGTCAGAAAATCTAAATTGGAAGTCTTGAAGGCTTGTTTGCTACTTATTACAGCAAGTGCAGGTAATATTAAGTGTCTTCCTTTTAATGAGAAAGTATTTGATGAATGCCCAGAGAGTCCTTACTATTGAGCTAGTTCTGGGCAGAAAGTGAAGATAATAAATAAGTATAAGTTAGAGTTCTTTAGATCAAGTAGCTTACAGGCTCAGCTGATGACATAAGGTTGTCACACACAAAATAGAGACCTTGTATGATCAAACATTAATTAAATTATGTGGAATACTCAGCACTTTAGGAGTAAGTGTAAAAACTCTTCGAGAGCTAGAATATTCTATGAGGTCTCAGAGAGGAAGCTAAGCTGGAGCTGCATTTCAGTAGGCAGATGGGAAGGCATGCCATTGAATTTTTAAGGAAGATTCAAGACCAGAAGAAGAATGAATGGCCTTACTAATGTTCATGGGATCCTAAGCTAACTAGCTTGGAAAGTCACAGGAAACAAGGCTGAATATGTATTCTGAGACCAGATGAAGAAGTTGAGACTTGGTATGTAGAGATAATATAGTATTGAAAGTGAGCCAAAAAAAAAAAAAAGAGAGAGAGAGACTTATATAAGAAACATATGAATGGGTCTTTAAGAAAGAGTCATTTGCTATTTAGATGCAAAGTGATATCAACAATGGAGAGATTGAATTTAAGGAAGGTAGCTCCTTGTCATATCTAGAAGGAATATAATGAACCTAGTTTCATAGTCATTAGAAACCAGTTTGGTATGGTGCTTTTTCCTTTAATTATCAAAGTAATATATTCTCACTATAAAAAAACTTGAAAGAGCAAAGATGAAAAAGCATACCTTCTATATCATCTGCCCATTTAGAAATTAGTATATTTTTGTATATTTCCTTTCCATCTTTTTATAAGCATTTTTCAACTGTCTCTTACATCCCAGCCAGATACAGTGCTTGCTGTTAGAGACGCAGTGTTTCCTGGTTTTTCTTTTAAACATACTTTGAATAATTGGATATGCAACTTTTTGTCCTTCTTTCCCTCGTGTTATTTTCTTTAACTTTGGGTATAATTTTAGTGGCTCTCTCATAGAAGTTATTGTGAAAGTAAAATAAATAGGACTTGATTACACAATTTGAGTTGGGAGAGACTTTAAAAAGATATAGCTTAGATTCTTATCTAAAGTTTTTTTTTTTTTAAGCATAAAAACTTTTTCCAAAGATATAAAATAGATAAAAGTGGACCTGCTTTGGCCCAAAGCCCTATCCATTCAGCCCTTCTTTGCCTGCACTGCTGTGGCTCTAAGGAACTGTGAAAACCAATGATCTGGGCTAATCCCTTAATTTAGAGATGAGGAAACCATAAGGTAACTACTCCTAATACCCCTTTGTCAAGAACAGGTTAAGTTATAGCAGGATAGGTACTTAAGTACAGAGTGCACTTGAAAATGGTACCATTAAAACCTGGCAGCATTCCTATAAGATAGTAACAAAATAGGGATGACTGTATCACCGTCCATTATTTGACCTTACTCACATGTTCTGAACAATATCATAAACACTAAAGGGGCATGAGCTTTAACTTGCAGAAAGAAAGATATAACACTAGCATCTTTCAATGATATAGTTTTATACTTAGAGAAGCCAAAGTTGTTTCAAAACTGGTATGAGTTGAGTAAAATTAATGGATAAAATGTAAACATATAAAAAACAACAGCAATCCTATATATACAGCTGGAAAATAGACAGCACATTCATATTAGCAATAAAATTATAAAATATATAATTGGGAATGCTTTTAACAAGGGATCTGCATGAATGGTATTAAGATAATTATTACACTTCAGTGGGAGCTTTAAGAGAAAATTTAAATGGAGACATACGCCTTAATCCTGCCTGGGGAGACTATTATTTTTCTAAGTCAGTTGTCACAAAGTTATTTTTAGATTTAATAAAATCCCAACAAAAAATTTCTCTAATTGCACTTGAAAAAATAAATTAGCAGAAATATCAAAGCATGATTTTAAAAGGGGAGCAATAAGAAAGAGACTAATTCCATCAAACATATTAGTAAAAGAATGAATATGGATCTAAGCAGTAAAGAAAACTCACAGTGAAGGTTTAGTCAGCAAAGATAGAAGATAGTGGCTCTTGCAAACAGGCTCAGTGATTTTTTCCATTAGTATTAATACAATGAAATTTAACAAAAACGTAATGGATTTAAAAGAGAGAGAGGATTTTATTTCTACAAATACTTCCATGATATAAACTGCCGTCTCTCCCACCTTTCCCTCCACAAAATTTAGTTTAACCCAAAAAGGCGATTTTGTGGTAACAAACATCCTCTTGTGAGGAGGATGGACAAACACTCTGGAGTGAGGAAGAATGGGAGCATCCTACAGCAGATTAAAGATTCGTGCCATAGAGTAACACTTATACCATCACCCACACTGGAAGCTTGTTTTTTAATTGCTATAAAAATTTCACACCTGTGTAAAAGAAGGACTAGAAGAATGTATTTCCATGCACTTATCACCCAGATTCAATCATTATCGGAACACAGCTAGCCTTGTTTGTCTATACTCCGCACCCCCACCCCTTAAGATCATTTTGAAGCTAATCCTCAGACATTGCATTGTTTCATCTGTAAATATTTCAGTATATCTTTTTTTTTTTTTTTTTTTTTGGCCACGTTGGGTCTTGGTGGCTGCACGCAGGCTTTCTCTAGTTGTGGCTAGCGGGGGCTGCTCTTCATTGAGGTGGCTTCTCTTGTTGAGGAGCACGGGCTCTAGGCTCGCGGGCTTCAGTAGTTGCAGCATGCGGGCTCAGCAGTTGTGGCTCACAGGCTCTAGAACGCAGGCTCAGTAGTTGTGGCGCACGGGCTTAGCTGCTCCGCAGCATGTGGGATCTTCCCAGACCAGGGTTCGAACCCGTGTCCCCTGCACTGGCAGGCGGATTCTTAACCACTACGCCACCAGGGAAGTCCCTCAGTATATCTCTTTCTATATTTCAGTATTTATCACTAAAAGATAAGCCCTATTTTAAGCAAAATCAAAATACCAGTATCAACCTAAGAAGTTAACAATAAATCCTCAAATATCCAATCAGGTTCCAAATAAAATCCAATTTGTAATCGATACATCTCCTAAATTTCTAAAAGTACTCCCTGCCCTTTTTTCCCCCCCTTTTCATATATTTGTTAAAGGAACTGGGTCATTTGTCCTGTTGAGTTTCTGGATATTGCTAATTCCATCACTGAGGTACCCATTTAACACGTTCCTCTCTTCCCCCTCATTCCTATAATTGACAGATCTAAGTTGCGCTGTGCAACAGAAATATAATTCAAGCCACATATGTAATTTTAAATTTCCTAGGAATCATTTTTAAGAACGTCAACATAAACAGATTAAATATTATTAAAATTTCAAACATAAAATATTTCAAATGTAACTGCTATTAAACGTTAGTAAATATTTTATATTTTTTTCTTACTAGACCCTCAAAATTCAGTGTGTATTGTGTGCCTACAAGCACATCTTAAGTCAGACTTGTACATTTCGAGGGCTCAGCAGCCAGTTAAGGCTAAGGAATACTCCACTAACAGTGCAGATTACAGAGGCCTGATCAGATTGAAGTTCGATGTTTTGGGGAAGAACACTTCCGTAATGCCAGGCTCTCTCTCTTTTTTTGGAATGTTAGTCATTGATGATCATTGCCTAAGTATATTCATTAGGGGTTGCAAAAAGCAATATTCAATTATTTTATTCCTTCTCATTCAACTGCTGATTATTTATATTGAGAAACTTCCCCTCATCAATTATTTGGTTACACTGAGGTATATTTCACAGAGGAAAAAGGATGATGAATGCTTGATTCTATTTAGTTTTCAAATTAATAGGTTGGTTCTCTAGTATCCTCCAAAAGTGACCAGTTAGGTGTTGTTGGTTTTGGTTGCTTTTTTGTTTGTTTTTCTTTTTGAGCTGTCTGGGATTTGAAATTTTTCAATCCATTTCCATTTTTATTCCTCCTTATTCTCAACTTGTCCCATTTTTACCAAGTGAGAGCCTCTTCAGATTAGCTCCTGAATACTTCTGATGGCATCTTAACAGTCTGACAGTTTCCTTTCTTTCTGGTCTGATGCAATCTTCCAGGCTCATCATGTGCATTTGCTGCTTAGACCTGGAGTTGGCCATTGTTCCAAGGAGCCCTGGATCCTTTTGGTAGGAAATATGTTCAGAGCCCTCTATCTGTGCACTAGTGGGGTTTATTGCAACTTTTTTTTTTTTTTAAGATAAAATACATCAGGAGCTCATATCAGAAATTCCAGAATTCCAGTTTGCAAGACTTTTAACTTAAAAAATCGTGGATCTTTTACCTCTAACTTCTTTTCCTCAAACCAAAAACCTGTTCCCAAAGAATTTTCCAATACCAGTGTAACTACTGATGTACTTTATCCTGTGATACAGACAGCACTGTCACCACCCACGTGATTACTGAGAATGGTTTTCAGTAACATACTTTTTACAATCCTCTTTGTCATTAGGGTGTATCTCACTAGGGATGCTCAGTCAAAATACTGTTCTCTAAGACCACTTGATATAATTCTTCTCCATGTGGTTATGCCATCAACTAGAGAGCAGTTAGATTTGTTTCATTTTATTTTCAAATTTGTAGGGATTGCTTTTTCATTTGTTCTCTAACTATATAAAATTTTAAATGGTCTAGTGACAAATCTATACAACAAGGCAACAAGGTACAGGTAAAGCTGGCCAGCTAGCCTTTCTTCCTCTCCTCTTTTTTCCTTTTCTCCTCCTACCCCCTTGGGTGCTTTGTAAAAAAATTTGTTTTAAGTTTTTGGTTTATACTCAGGAAACTTTGATACCTCAGTCTGTATTTATTTAATGAATATTTAAGTACCTAGTACATACCCTGCACTTTGTTAGATTCTCAGATGCTTAAAGGTTGTATGAGACACAGCCCTTACCTTCGGGCAGCATATAGTGTAAAGGAAGGTTCTTATATGGAAGTATTAAGATTTAACTTGCTATAGAAGGCTGGGGTCAAACTGCCAAGATTTTGGGTCAGGCTAAGGAAGGCATGTTTGATCCTCTGTGTTGTGAGTACCAATTTTTTTTTTTTTTTAATCTAGGGGAGGACATATTTAAGGTACTTTTTAGCAAAACTAATCAGTTCCATGTTAGGTATGGATTGAACTAAAGTGAGATATGGCCTAGGCATGAGCACAAGTAAGTATTAAGTATTTGTTGAATGAATAAGTGTAATTACAAGGCCACAGCATTGAGAATGACATGGAAAGGCTCGAGGAGACATCCTGATGGAACAATACAGGGAACTTTGAATTTTTCAATGGCAGGAATAAGAACAGTTGGAGTTTGAGGATACAGCATAGGTATCTGAGTGGGTAGAATTCCCACTATTATACATTCAATACATTCAGTAGAAAAAAATGAGTTTAGTTTTATCAGGTTGAGAAATAAGGGTGAGGAAGAAAAGTTAGCCATCCCTCCTCAGTAATAATTAAAGCTAGATCAGCGACAGTCTTGGAGGGAGAAAAATTAAAAAGATGGGGACAGATGTCACAAATCGTAAGAAAGCCCACCCTGAGGATTAAACCAAAGAAAACGGAGCCAGCTGAGGAGAAGGAGTCCAAGAGGTAAGCAAAACATCTAAGAAAGTGAAATATGACTTAAGCTAAGGAGGAAGTTCTCTGGAGGGGTGATAATCCCTTGCTGAAATGCTGCAGAGGTGACAGTTAGGTGAGGCTGACTTGGGCCTGCTTTTCCAGGCCACACGTCCCTCCTCCTAAACTCATCTCCTGCTCTTTGTGTTGCAGATCTGCTCTTCTCTACGAGATATTCAGTATCCTTATTTTCTGATCTTTAAGAAAAATGTTTAATCTTGCCTATAGGTGCTAGGGGCACCCAGATCTCCCAGTAAAGATAACTTTGTAACTGTTCTTAGAATAATGGTAAAATTGGGGTTCTGATTTTTATTGTTTCATTTCTAGAAGTAAAAAGTGGTTCTTCCAGGACCTTCTTAAATTTCAATGTAATCAGAAGACTTGGTCTCCCATGTCTGTTGTATCATCGGCATCAAGAGCTCTTTAAGCCTGAGTCTTGGCCGTGAACTTCTGGTATGGGAGAGACATGCTTATAGATGGGCTTTTTATCCCTAAATTGTTGTCTTTCCCCTTCAAATCACCTTCTTCTAGACAGCAGGTGCATTACTGGTTGTGCAACTTTGGGGAGTCCCTTTAGGGAGTTTCCTGTTTTTCCCTTTTCCATTTCACACCCATTCCTTGCTCCCGCCGCTGCCATCTGCTATCTCTTTTCTCCTGTTCAGCGTTGGCTTCTTCACACCCCACTCCCACGTCCTCTTCCATCGCTCTCCTTCTGTCCAACAGCCCTGTACTTAGATCACTCCAGTGCTTGTACATGGAGCAGAGAACTTTCTCTCTTCTCTCAACTCACTAAGCTCAAAGGAGAGACAAAATTCACATGGCCTTCAACCAACACCCTGGAAACTTGACAAACCTAAAGAAGCACAAGACAACACAGGTGCTGATTTGGGGAGTATTTATTTAACAGGGTTCGAATATTTCTGTAACAACTTGCAAAGTCTTACATTTCTGGGTGTGAACTTTATGCACAGATCTAGATAAAATCTTTACTGAGGTATGAATCAACCTTAAGTACTCTTGTGTTTCTACAACCATAAGAGAAAACACAAACATCTACAAATTCAACTACAACGTACCGCATGATACTTGAATGCCATCAGCTGAAGGATGTATCAATACTACCTAGCAATAAAACTTGCCTTTGAGATTAGCTTAGCAATCTGATACTAAAAATCTAGATAGCATAGTGAAAGGTTCTTGTTGCAAAGTATTCAGGTACCTCATGGACCTTTTCAATATGGGAAGTATTTGCCTAAGTATAAAATTAAAAAATGGAATATTGAACAAATGTAATGTGTGTCATTCATATACCATTTGCATGATCTGGACAGACTAGAACTCTTCACTTTGAAGGTCAGCCTAGCATGGGTCTGAGTATCTGATTGTTTTTCGTATCGGAATATTTGACTATTTTATCCATCTGGCTGTTTTTAAAGGATTTTAAAGCTAAGTTAGTACTCTGAGCAGTTTAGAGGAAGTTCTTTTTCCAAGAATTATTGGCATTTCCTAGCTACTTAAAATGAAAAAGGCAGAACTTAGAAGTACCACCCCCATCCCTGCCTTTTATTTTAAAATAAGAAACCCTGCATCCTCTCTTTGAAACCGGTTAATTAAGCAGTGATCTGTCAGTGCCTGTCCATCAGTTCGAACTGTATATCCAGAGGAGAGTTGAAGCGAGAGATCTGGGATACAGATATTGCTATTACAGGTGCCATTTGTGTGTGCGGTTTAAATACATTTTGTTTTGAAAATGCTTCTATCTGTTACAGGATATAGAAGCGGCAGAGAAGTCTCTACAGACCCAGAATCATCCAGTTCCACCACCTGAGGTGGCTTCTCTTGAGGTGAGAATCTTAAGGAACAAATGTAAAAGAAGAGACCCTCAAAAAAAAAGAAGGAAAAGAGGCTCTTCAGTTAGTAGTGCATTGTAAGTGGCTGTGTATGTATACATCCCAGATTCCTTCATTCAGTAAAATAAATGAGATGTGTCTCACTGATCTCTCTATGTCCACAGTGTCATGCTTTGTATGTAGTGGGTAATCTGTAAGTATCTGGGTTTTAAAAAAATTTTACATCAAGTGAAAATTTTATCAAGACCTTGTGCCTTTTCACCGAGTCACTTAGAAACGACTCTCTTGTTAAATCCTAACAGACAATATGCACTAAATCTTAAGATGACAGCCTAACCAAAATGCTTTTCCTGTTGGCTGATGTTAGAAGTAGCAGCTCAGTCTCTTCACCAAAAATGCAACCAACGCTATTTAAATGCATATTATCATGCAGTATAGCGTGGCTTTTGTCTGTTTGATTTTGCTCAGTTCAAGAACAGATTGGGAAGATGGTTGGCAAAAATAAACCGTATTTGGTATATGAATGTATGTGTGCTGAAAGGGAATTTGCTACATATAGAATAGTTTGATTTTATATTTTTAATGACCTTTTTTCAATACAGTTTTTGTTTGCTGCCTAACCAGGGATGTGAATAGACTCAAAAATTAAAGGCTGAGAATTTGCCCTGCAATTTTCTGTGTCATCTAGAGTAATAAGGAAAGGCAGTGATCAAGGATAGAAAGACCTCCCGTTCAAAGTTGTGCCTTGGGCATGTCTTTTTCTTTGTTGAATTTTCCAATACCTTACTCTGGCCCGTACAGGGCCGACACAATAGGGGTTAATCCAGCCGTGAATGGCAGAGAAACACCCAACCACAGGGCTTGGTCGGTATTTTTCTTAGCTAGTCTCGCACAGCAGGATGACCTTTATTTTAAGTATGTCAGGCTGCTTCTCAGACCACATGCATAGATGCATAGATACATGGAACCCCTCATCATTTTCAGCTTTCAGAGCCCTCATACCTTTTTTTTTAATAATAGCATCTTATTTTTTTTATTTTTTAGTTTTTACTTTTTGGCTGCACCAGGCAGCTTGTGGGATCTTAGTTCCCCGGCCAGGGATTGAACCCAAGCCCGCCGCAGTGGCAGTGCCGAGTCCTAATCACTTGACTGGCAGGGAATTTCCCCCACCCCCTACCTTTTTAATGCTCAACGCGAATAATTATGTCTCCCCAATGCTATCTAAC